>NC_056696.1:63875000-64500000 GCF_018350215.1 Panthera leo
CTCTTTATTCATTCATTCCTTCATTCATTCACTCACATAATAGGCTTTCAGGATGAAATTCAGATTAAATATATAGCAGTAATTTTCTTTTTTTTTTCTTTTTTTTTTTAATTTTTTGTTTAACGTTTTTTATTTATTTTTGAGACAGAGAGAGACAGAGCATGAACGGGGGAGGGGCAGAGAGAGAGGGAGACACAGAATCGGAAGCAGGCTCCAGGCTCTGAGCCATCAGCCCAGAGCCTGATGCCGGGCTCAAACTCATGGACCGCGAGATTGTGACCTGAGCTGAAGTCGGACGCTTAACAGACTTAGCCACCCAGGCGCCCCTATAGCAGTAATTTTCAAACCTTCTGTAGTAGCAGAGCCAAATTTACAAACAAAATCTTAAGTTGGAATCTCAAAATACAAAAACGATCAATGCAGACCTGCCCTCTCTCAACTGCAGCCAGACCACTAGTCCTTAGAATACTTCCCCTATGTTAAGGACTCATCACACTTTGTTAATTGTTTAATTGTCTTAAAAGACTGGAAGTTCAAGGTAGGGACTGTGTGTCTATCTGGTTCATTGCTGTATTTCTAAAATGTAATAATGTACTGTAGTGCCTATCACAAAGTAGGTGCTCAGTCAGTATTTTTAAAAATAAATGAAAATCTGGGACATCTGGCTGGCTAAGTCAGAAGAGCATGTGACTCTTGATCTTGGGGTTATAAGTTTGAGTCCCATGTTGGGTGTAGAGATTTCTTTTTTTTAAAAAATAATTTTTTTAACATTTTATTTATTTTTGAGACAGGGAGAGACAGAGCATGAACGGGGGAGGGGCAGAGAGAGAGGGAGACACAGACTGAAACAGGCTTCAGGCTCTGAGCTGTCAGCACAGAGCCCGATGCGGGGCTCGAACTCACGGACTGTGAGATCATGACCTGAGCCGAAGTCGGCTGCTTAACCGACTGAGCCACCCAGGCGCCCCGAGATTTCTTAATAAATAAATATTTAAAAAATAAATAAAATGAATGAAAATCTTAGTGGGTAAGGTAAGCACTAAAAAAGCTGTCTTTTAAAATCTGAATCTTATTTTTGTTTAATTGTGTTGGAGAATTACCTTATTAGACCATTTAGTAAAAAGCAGAGTTCATAACGTGTATGAAAGTACAAAGAGCCATCCCTATGGGAGGCATAGTTGCAACTCTGTAGGGTATATTTACTTTTGTGAAATATTTATTTTTAAATTATGGACTTAAGCTCATTCTTGCTTTGTGTAATTCTGATAAGTGATGAGAAGCTAGGACCTAGAAAACTGAGAGAAGAGTATGCAGGCCTGAACTTCTTTTTTCAAAGGAAGAACTCATTCATGAGCAAATGTTTATGGAGTCCCTATTACCTCCAGGCACTGGGAATACAGTCATGTACAAGGCAGGCAGAGTCCTTGTCCTCACCGAAATGACCCTAAAACAGCTATAAAAAAGGATTGATCAGGATTGATTGGATAATTCAAGTCTAGAAAATTCACTGATGCGAGACCTTTCTTTTGATGGGATAGTACAGTTGGGTATATAGGGGAGGCCCTGAAAGTAGTTGAAAGTCCCATTGTCAGCCATCGTAGGAAAAGGTAGCTCCTGGACGGAAGGAGAAATAGACCACAGATTAGAGAAGAAATTGAAAGTTTTCCCTGCTCTGGTCTTTATGGGGTTGGTCCAGACTCCAATATGCTGGAAGACACCTCAAAATGGTGAAGGGATTGCTGGCTCTATTAGAGGGAGGGAGCCACCCTAAAGAGGATACGTGCAGATGGGCAGCCAATTTTGGAAATTTTTCTGTTATTGCCTAGCAAAGAATTATCATAAATTATAACATTGTCTCCGTTATGCCCTGGGAAAAATTGGGTCCGCACTTAGAAGCACTTGGTAAAGAGAACCATAACAACTAACGTTTATATAGTGCTTACTGTGTGCTAGGCAGTGTCCTAAGCATTTTGCAAAATCAACTCCCTTACATCTGGCCACAACCTCAAGGCAGGTACTCTCATTGTCCTCATTTACATTTGAAGAAAGTGAGGCACAGTCAGCCTCCATGAAAGAAAGCCCTGGGGTGCCTGGGTGGCTCAGTCAGTCCTACTCTTAATTTCAGCTCAGGTCATGATCTCATGGTTTGTAAAATCGAGCCCCGAGTTAGGCTTTGGGCTGACAGTGCAGAGCCTGCTTGGAGTTCTCTCTCTCTTCTCTCTCTCTCTCTCTCTCTGCCCCTACCCCCACTTGGCACATGCTCACTTTCTCTCTCTCTCTCTCTCTCTCTCTTTCAAAATAAATAAACTTTGAAAAAAAGGAAGAAAGAAAGAAAGAAAGAAAAGAAAGAAAGAAAGAAAGATAGAAAGAAGGGAAGGAAGGAAGAAAAAGAAAAGAAAGCCCTATATTACATAGCCAGTAAATGGTAGGGCTGGAATTCAATCCTGCTCAGTCTGCATACAGAGAGTCTGGTGGTTCTGAACCAAGCACGGCAGAACTGCAGGAACACGTATGTGACAACCAACCTCTTCCCTGGAGTGGGCTGACGTGCGCGTGGGCCCCCCTGAGGTGCTCATAGGAACTTGGGAACTGTGGACTCTGAGTTTCACTGTTAATGTGACTTCCCTTCTACCTACCAGCTGGGAAGCTCTGGGGGTGCCAGAGGATTTGGTTAACAGAGATGAAAAGACCTCTTTTCATTGGGGAGGAGGAACGAATATGCAGACAATTACCATCAAAAAAAAAGTCTCTGTTCCCCAGGTGTACAAAGTACTGTCTGAGCGACAATGCCTGAGAGAACAGGGTAAGGCTGATGGCCTTTGAACCCCAACTCTTAGGATGAATCCCCTGGATGTGCAGGCGAGGAGAGAGCAGGGGAGGTAAGGCGTTCTAGGCAGACCGAGAGCACAGGTAAGGCAGGAAGCCACGAGGAAAGATCATTATTTATCATGGAAGGGGGAGAATGCTCGTAGGAACCATTAATTAATTCTATGCGATATGCTATATGAAAATAGTTATGAGACAAACATCAGAACACAAAATTTTATACACCTGGAGTTCAAAAATATTTGCTTTTGAATAGCTAATCCATGCACCTGCTCAGAATTCAAAAGGTGCAAAAGGATGTAGAGTCAAACGTTAAGTCTCCCTCTTACCTCATTCCTTGGCAGCTTAGGTCCCTTCTCTAGGGGCCCTCTCCTCCAGCTAGTTATATATATATTATTATTATATATTATAATATTATAATAATATATAATATAGTAATATATCATAATATACAATTATTATTAATATAATGCATATACAACTATCTCATTTTTCTTTTCCTTCTCTCTCCCCCTCTTCTTCTTTAGGAAGTACCTCCCAATGTAGGGATTTGCCATAACTTCTCCAACCAGACCCTCATGGAGAGATATTTAGATTGTGTTCAGTTTTTTTGCTGTTGCAAACAGTGCTGCAGTAAATAGCCTGGTCTATCCACCATTTTGTACATGTGCAATAAATACTCATATATGGAACTACTGTCTCCAAAGATGTGTGCATTTTAAGTGTTGCTAAATATTGCCAAATTACCGTCCAGAAAGAGTAAAGCAATTTGTAGTACCGTTAGCAATAAATGAAACAACAAGGTCTCCCCCCGCCCCCCTCCCCCAAACAGGTCATGGTTAACAAAAGAGCTGTTTTTGCTAATTCCGTGATTGAAATGGAATCTCAGAACAATTTTAATGTCCATCTACCTCTTTTATGAAGAGTGAGGCTGATTTTTTTTTTCTTTTTTTTAAAGTAAGCTCTGTGTCCAATGTGGGGCTTGAACTCAGGATCTTGAGATCAAGGGTCACATGCTCTGTCAACTGAGCCAGCCAGGCGCCCTTAGCTAAATGTCTTCTGATAAGCTTAGCGTTCATTTGTATTTCCTTTTTCGTTTTCTGTGAATCCTTATAGCCTTTGCCTCTTTTAAATGACCATTCATTTTTTTCATAGTCATTTATGTGAAGGCTTATTGTTTTCTTTCTTTCCTTTTTTGTATGAAAGCAATTAGACATTTGTGATGAGTTATAAATAATTTTCCCAGTTTACTGTCAGTCTTTGCTGTTCTTAACAGCATTTTTAAAAAAATTTTTTTAACGTTTATTTATTTTTGAGACAGAGACAGAGCATGAACGGGGGAGGGTCAGAGAGAGAGGGAGACACAGAATGTGAAACAGGCTCCAGGCTCTGAGCAGTCAGCACAGAGCCCGACGCGGGGCTGGAACTCACGGACCGCGAGATCGTGACCTGAGCCGAAGTCGGATGCTCAACCGACTGAGCCACCCAGGCGCCCCTTTAACAGCATTTTTAACCATTTAGAAAATGTTCATGCACGAGGTGGAGCGTACCAGTCTTTTTGCTTCTATGGCTTCTGGTATGTCGCTACAACAGTCTAGATTATTTTATAAAAACAACACCCAGGGTGGGAATGCAAGCTGGTGCAGCCACTCTGGAAAACAGTATGGAGGTTCCTCAAAAAACCAAATAGAACTACCCTACGACCCAGCCATTGCATTACTAGGTATTTATCCAAGGGATACAGGTGTGCTGTTTCAAAGGGACACATGCACCCCCATGTTTATAGCAGCACTATCAACAATAGCCAAAGGATGGAAAGAGCCGAAATGTCCATCGATGGATGAATGGATAAAGGAGATGTGGTATATCTATACAATGGAGTATTACTCGGCCGTCAAAAAGAACAAAACCTTGCCATTTGCAACTATGTGGATGGAACTGGAAGGTATTATGCTAAGCGAAATTAGTCAGAGAAAGACAAATATCCTATGACTTCACTCATATGAGGACTTTAAGAGACACAACAGATGAACATAAGGGAAGGGAAACAAAAATAATATAAAAACAGGGAGGGGGACAAAACAGAAGAGACTCATAAATATGGAGAACAAACTGAGGGTTACGGGAGGGGTTGGGGGAGGGGGGATGGGCTAAATGGGGAAGCGGCACTAAGGAATCTCCTCCTGAAATCATTGTTGCACTATACGCTAACTAATTTGGATGTAAATTTTAAAAAATAAAAAATTAAATTAAAAAAATATACGTATGCAAAAAACCCCACAAAAAACAAAAAACCAGGGCACCCGGCTGGCTCAGTCTACAGAGCGCGCAAGTCTTGATCTCAGGGTCGTGAGTTCAAGCCCCACGCTGGGTGTAGAGCTTACTTAAAAAACAACAAAAAGATTATCCTGTATTTTCCTCTACTACTCTCTTTCCTAACGTGAAAATGGCTTTGTTTGTTGTAGCTTATTTAAACAATATAGAAAAGTGAAATCAATTCAAAATCCTACCCCAGGAGATTAAAAACTTCTATTATTTTGAGTATATGTCCTTCCCGACATTCTGCACGCACACTTTCTTTCTTCTGCTTTCTTTGGGTTTAATTTACTTCTAGGTTTTTGAGATAACACGAGGCTCACCCATCGTCAGCTTTTCTTTTTTCCTAATCTATGCATTGAGTATACATTTCCTTGGTAAAGCATAGCTTCAGCCCATCCTGTAAATTTTGGCATGTACTATTTTTATTATCATTCAGTTCAAATTCTCCTCTAACTCCAATTATAATTGGGTGTTTTTTCCCAAGATTTTATTTTTGTTCATTTATTTATTTTGAGACAGAGACAGACAGAGAGTGCAGGGGAGGGGCAGAGAGAGAGGGAGAGAGAATCCCAAGCAGGCTCTGGGCCGTCAGTGAACAGCCCGATGGAGCTCAATGCCAAGAACCGTGAGATCAACACCTGAGCTGAGATGAAAAGTCGGATGCTTAACCGAGGCTATTTCCTAATTTGTAAAACAGAATTTGTAGTTACCTTGTCACTGATTTCTAGCTTACCTGCAATGACAGCAAGAAACATGCTTTGTATACGTTCAATCCATTGAAATTTGTTCTACAGCACAATACCGTCGTTTTTTTAAATGTTCCAACTGCAGGGCACCTGGGTGGCTCAGTCAGTTGAGCATCTGACTTCAGCTCACATCACGATCTCATGTGTGACTTCGGCTCAGGTCATGATCTCACAGCTGGTGAGTTCGAGCCCGGCATCGGGGTCACCGTTGTCAGCATGGAGCCTGCTTCTGCTCCTCTGTCCCCTGTTCTCTCTCTGCCCTGCCCCTGCTTATGCTCTCTCTCTCTCTCTCTCCCCCAAATAGACATGAAAAATAATAGTAATAAAATGTTCCAGTGTGCTTGAAAATAATTTGTAGTTTGCAGTCGTTAGGTATAGTGGACTATACATGCTTGCTGAATTCCATTTGATCCTTGATATTGATATTATTGATATATTGATAATAATTGATATTATTTAAGTTTTTTTCTACCTTACTGATTTTTTTTTGGGGGGGGGGCCTACTGATTCTGAAAGAGATACTCTCTATCAGTTTAGCCTTGCTGTTTACAGTGAGGTGTGTTCAGTCTCCTCTTATGACTGTAAATTCGTCTATTTTTTCCTTATAGCTCTGTTGCTGTACGTAATTTGAGACTGTTATTAAATATATACAAATTTACAGCTTCCTGGTAAGTTGCAGTGATTGACATGAAGTGCCCTTCTTTATTTCTAGTAATGCTTTTTGCCTTGAAGTCTACTATATCTACTTTACATAATTTTCTTTTTGGTTTATGTTTGCGTGGTATGCCTTTTTCCGTTCTTTTACATTCAGCATTGTTGTGCCCTTAAGTTTAGATAGCTTCTAGTATTTTACATTAATTATGATTGGATATTCATCTATACGGGATTGATTTGGATGAAGGGTATGCGGTATGGACCCAACATTTTCCCCCTGGGTGTTGATTCAGTTGCACCAACACCACTCATTAAATAATGCATATTCTTGGGGCGCCTGGATGTCTCAGTTGGTGAAGCATCCAACTCTTGATTTCGGCTCAGGTCATGATGTCCTGGTTCATGAGCTCGAGCCCCGCATCAGGCTCTGTGCTGACAGCTGCAGAGCCTGCTTGGGATTCTCTGTCTCCCTCTCTCTCTGCCCCTACCCCGCTCGCTCTCTGTCTCTGCCTCTCTCAAAATAAATAAACATTTTAAAAAGTAATTAATGAATTCAATAATGCAAACCTTTATCAATACAAAATTTCGACATGTATTTGGGTCTCTTTTCATTTCTATTCTGTTGCATAGAGTTGTTCACACACAGGACATCACCCACAGCTTTAATTAGTGTCGCTTTATAATATTTTCTTCTTTTTTTTACAGATTTTAATTGTATTATTTTTTAATGTTTATTTATTTATTTTGAGAGAGTGTTAAAGGGGGAAGGGCAGAGAGAGAGAGGGAGACAGAGGATCCAAAGCAGGCTCTGAGCTGACAGCGGAGATCCTGACGTGAGGCTCGAACCCATGAACTGTGAGATCATGACCTGAGCTGAAGTCAGACACTTAACCCACTGAGCCCCCCAGGGGCCCCTAGATTTTTATTTTAAAGTAATCTCTATATCCAGTGTGGGGCTCACACTTACAACCCCGAGATCAAGAATCACATGCTATATGGACTGAGCTGGCCAGGAGCCCCTATAATACATTTTTCAATCTGGCTGGGCCAGCTTCTCTTTGTTACTTTTCCAGGATTTTCCTTTCAATCCTCTTTTATTTCTCCATGTAAACTTAAAATAAGCCTGTTTAATTTTAAAAACTCCTGCCAATATTTTTCTACGGATCATATTAAATTTATAGACAACTTTGGAAAAGTGACATCATTATATATTCTCTCTATCCAAGAACATGATGTTACTTTCCATTTGTTCAAGTTTTCTTTTATGTGGGTAGCATTTTAAAATTCATACAGATCTTGCACATTCTTGTTAAGGTTATTCCTAGGCATTTTATCTGTTTTGTTGCTATGGAGTCTTTTCTTTAATTACATCTTTAACTTAGTGTTTATATATATAAAGGATATTTATTTTTACATGTTGCTTTCCTCCCACTTTACTAAATTCTACTATTATTTGCTGTAATTTTAAAGTTGATTCGCATGAGTGATCTAGGTAAATAAGATATCTTCTGTAATAATGCTAATTATATTATTATTTTAACGGTATGGAAACGTATATAAATAGCTAAAGCTTGGAACATGAAGAAATGATGTAAAATGAGGAGTGAGGAAAATTCTTTATGTTAGTTATAAGTTCATTAATGATCAACTAAAACAGTATTTTAGGATCCTTGGCATTTTAAATGACAGGATCCTTAGCATTTTAAATGAGTTCAGCCCCTGGACACATGGTATTCTAGAAATCAGAAGTATTATGTAAGTGAAATTTTGTCCCCTTTACATAATCTGAAGAACTCACAATACAGCAAATGTCCACATTTTCAAAGGGTGCAATTCTCGATGGTGAATTCTGGAAACTGAAAAACAGATGATTGATTCTTAGTAAAATTACAGAACATGTATTAAAAAATGGCTTATCAAGACCACAATGAGATATCACCCCACACCTGTCAGAATGACTAACCTTAACAACTCTGGGAACAACAGATGTTGGCGAGGATGCAGAGAAGGAGGAACACTTCTCTCTGCTGGTGGGAATGCAAACTGGTGCAGCCGCTCTGGAAAACAGTGTGGAGGTTCCTCAAAAAATTAAACATAGAACAACCGTACGACCCAGCGACTGCACTGCTAGGTATTTGTCCAAAGGCTACAAGAGTGCTGATTCAAAGGGGCACATGCGTCCCAATGTTTATAGCAGCACTATCAACAATAGCGAAAGGATGGAGAGACCCAAATGTCCATCAAGGATATGGACATGATGAATGGATAAAGAAGATGTGGGATATATATATATATATACTTACACATATACCTATATATATATATGTGTGTGTGTGTGTGTATACCTACATATATATATATATATACATATATATATATATATGTAGGTATACACACACACACACACATATATATATGTAGGTATATGTGTAGGTATATATGTGTTTATATATATATATATATAACACACACATATATATATAACACATATATACACACACACACACACACACACACACACACACTGGAATATTTCTCAGTGATTGAAAAGAATGAAATCTTGGCCTTTGCAATAATGCGGATGGAACTAGAGTGTATTGTGCTATGTGAAATAAGTCAGCCCGAGAAAGACAAATATTATATGATTTCACTCATATGTGGAATTTAAGAAATACAACAGATGATCATAGGGGAAGGGAAGAAAAAAGAAGATAAAAACAGAGAGGGAGGCAAACTGTGAGAGACTCTTAAGTACAGAGAACAAATTGAGGGTTGCTGGAGGGGGGATGGGCTAACTGGGCGAGGAACATTAAGGGGGACACTTGTTGGGATGAGCACTGGGGGTTATATGTAAGTGATGAATCACTAAATTCAATTGTTGAAATCATTATTACATGTCAACTAAAAAAGAAAAAAAAAAAGTGATTTATGCGCACTGAGAAAAGAAGGCTGTGGTCCCCAGATGCCTACAGCCGTTTACCGCAATCCACTACGCGATGTCAAGTCTTCCTCGCCTTTGGTCCTCTTGCCTAGGTATCCTCAGCCTAGGAGTATCCTATTCTCTGCAGGGTGGTTAGCTGCTTTGTGGCCTTTGGGTCTCAGTTTCCAAGTCACCTCTTCAAAGAGAGACTTTCCCTGGGGCACCTGGCGGGTTCAGTCAGTTAAGCGTCAGACTCTTGGTTTTGGCTCAGGTCCTAATCTCACGGTTCGTGGGTTTGAGCCCCGCATCGGGCTCTGCGCTGATGGTGTGGAGCCTGCTTGGGATTCTCTCCCTCTCCTTCTCTCTGCCCCTCCCTGCTCGTTCTCACTCTCTCCCCCTCAAAATAAATCAATAAACATTTAAAGAGAGAGAGAGAGAGAGAGAGAGAGACTTTTCCTGATCACTCATTTTTCTGTCACAGACTTCTGTTCTTTTCCTTCCTAGCACCTCTCTCAATTTAGAATATTTATTTTCTTTCCTTAGTGTCTGTATGCTCATGTAAACAGTGAGCTCCATGAAGACCTACCTGTGTCTTTTTTTAAGATTTTATTTTAGTATTTTTAGAAATGTTTTATTTATTTTGAGAGAGAGAGAGAACAGAGCACACACATACGGGAGGAGCGGAGAGGGAGAGAGGGAGAGAGGAACTCCTAAGCAGAGCCTGACGTGGGGTTTGATCTCATGAACTGTGAGATCATGACCCGAGCCGAAACCAAAGAGGTGAATACTTAACTGACTGAGCCACTCAGGCGCCCCTAAAGATTTTATTTTCAAATAGTCTCTACACCCAGTGTGGGGCTCAAACTCACAACCCTGAGATCAAGAGTCACTCCGAGCCAGCCCAGGCGCTCCAAGTTAAGTAAATCTAAGTGACATTCTTTGCCCGTGTTACTTTGTTACAAACTAGGAGAATGTCATAGAGGGTATATCTTTTTTTTTTTTTTTTTAATTTTTCAAGTTTATTTATTTATTTTGAGAGAGACAGAAACAGCATGAGTGGGGAGGGGCAGAGAGAGAGGGAGGGAGAGAATCCCAAGCAGGCTTTGCACTGTCAGCACAGAGTCTGATGTGGGGCTCGAACCCACAAAACTGTGAGATCATGACCTGAAACTAACCGGCTGAGCCACCCAGGCACCCTGATGGTATATCTTGCTTTCAGAAAAACATAGGTTTCCTGACAAGTTCCTTTAAACAGAGAATGGGCTAGAATATAGAAGCGTTTTTATTTGACTGAACAACCAATCAACCAAAGAATTGATTCTCTAATTAGCTAGCCGGGGAGGCCGATTTAGCAGGGCCGTTTTGGGTCATGGCCTGTAGGATACCCAGTGGCTTAGAAAGTCATCCACATGGGGGCAGCAGAGAGCACTGGTAAAGAACCCCAGGGATTTCTGAAACCTGCTGAAAATTCTAACCCATAAATACTGGGTAACATTGATAGAGCACTTACCATGGGCTGGGTCCTATGCTAACAGTTCATATATGTTAACTTAATATAATCACTAAAACAATGACCTATGGGGTGGATGTTATATTTGCCCTTTTACAGAAGCTCAGAGAAGCGAAGGAACTTGCCCAAAGTCGTTATCAGTGAGTCAGAGCAGGGGAATGGGCAAAGGGAACAGGTTAAGGAGATTTTTACACAGGTCACTAGGATTCATGACTGATTGTGGTCCCATTCAGAAGCCAGGAGATACTGGAGTTCTAGCTAAGGGCTTATAGTTAGGTTTGAAGTTCAAATGAAACTAGGAGCTAACAAGATGTCTGGCTGAAAAAGAATAACATGAACAGATTGCAGTTAACAGACCCAAGAACTAGAGAGAACTGTCAGGTCCACAAGTCACTGAAGGGCCAACATTCAAGAGTAAAGCCCAGGCAGGGACACAGGAATCAGAGTGGTCCTGCAAGAGTCAAGAGGACTTTTTTTTTTTTTAATGTTTATTCATTTTTGAGAGAGAGAGAGACAGAGACAGTGAGTGCGTGCGCATTACGGGGCAGAGAGAGAGGGAGACACAGAATCGGAAGCAGGCTCCTGGCTCTGAGTTGTCAGCACAGAGCCCAGTGTGGGGCTCGATCCCATGAACCATGAGATCATGACCTAAGCTGAAGTCTGACGCTTAACTGAGTGAGCTGCCCAGGCACCCCAGAGTTTTGTTTTGAAGTTTATTTATTTTGAGAGAGAGCACGGGCAGGGGAGGGGCAGAGAGAGAGAATCGCAAAAAGGTTCCGCACTGTCAGCACAGGGCCCAAAGTGGGGCTCAGACTCAGGACTGCCCGAGTTCATGACCTGAGCTGAAACCAAGAGTCGGATGCTTAACTGACGGAGCGACCCAGGTGCCCCAATTTCCCCAAATTTCTAGTGGAAGCAAGGAGGGGGTAGAAAGGGATCATAAGGCAAGAGACGAAGTTGTTGCTTTCACTGTAGAGGTGACGGAGAGGTTAAGCCAAGGGGGAAATGGTTTAGCTATGGCTAACACAAAACCTTAATGTGTTCGAAACACTTTTTCAGGTGACAGGTGTGACAGTGCCCGTTTCCACACGGGTCTCTCCGCTTTAGCTCGTGTTTTTACAGTTCATCTCAGGAAATCTGCTCAGCTCTGACGTGGCCATTACGATCTCTTCAACACCTATTACATCTCAAGGCTTCATGTCTAGAGAGTGAACTTCCAAGGCTCCCCAGACAAGACATTCCTACAGACGCAGCCACCGATGGATTGACTAGCTTAGGGACAGCCGGCCGGGCCCTGGGATTTGTAAAGCTCAGTTGCTAAGTTGAAGGGGAGCCCCAGCCCTCCCTTTCATTTTCCATTCTGAGCTTAGAGGCACTGTGGTTTCTCCCCCGTAGGCTTCAATGGGCACACTGGACACCACACTATTGGAGAAGGCCGTCCTCAGCACGCCATTTCCTCTCTGAACCTCTCAATGCGGTTGCGCTAAGTTTGGAGAGGACGGGTGGGCTCATGGAGAGGAATTACTGCCATGACGTCCGCATCGCCAGCATGTCAAGCCACTTTCAGGATGTGGGTATGGCGAGAACGTGAGGTTAATTTTAGTAGTAGACCTGTTTTTCTTTTGGGGGGGACTTACGTATTTGGGGGCACCCCCCACCCCGACATCACAGCTACCTATGTCCTGATGAGTCTTCCTCGAGGGAAAGCGAGGGAGCAATCTATGAAGAAAATGAGGTGAGAGAGGAGGCTGTTTACAGAGGAGGAGTTCCCATGGGTTCAAGGGGGAAATGAGTGGGGTGGAAATTTTTGGCTTTTTCTAAGGGAGACCTCTTCCCTTTGACCTTCTTTTTTTGATAATGTTTATTTCTGAGAGACAGAGAGAGAGAGAGAGAGAGAGAGAGAGAGAGCGCATGAGGGGGAGAGGAAAAGAGAGAGAGGGAGACACAGGACTGAAGCAGGCTCCAGGCTCTGAACTGTCAGCACAGAGCCCGACGCGGGGCTCGAATTCACAGACTGCGGAGATCATGACCTGAGCCGAAGTCGGATGCTTATCCGACTGAGCCACCCAGGTGCCCCTCTTCTTCTTTTAATTTAATTTTATTTTCTATTTTATTTATTTATTTATTTTATTTAATTTTATTTATTTTTGAGACAGAGAGAGAGCATGAGCAGGGGAGGGGCAGAGAGAGGGAGACACAGAATCCAAGGCAGGCTCCAGGCCTTGAGCTGTCAGCACAGAGGCCAACGCAGGGCTCGAACTCACATGACTGTGAGATCATGACCCAAGCCGAAGTCGGATGCCCAACTGGCTGAGCCACCCAGGCGCCCCACCCCATTCCTTTCAACCTTTTTTTTTTTAATTTTTTTTTTTAACGTTTTATTTACTTTTGAGACAGGGAGAGACAGAGCATGAACAGGGGAGGGTCAGAGAGAGGGAGACACAGAATCCGAAACAGGCTCCAGGCTCTGAGCGGTCAGCACAGAGCCCGACGCGGGGCTCGAACTCACGGACCGCGAGATTATGACCTGAGCTGAAGTCGGCGGCTTAAACCGACTGAGCCATCCAGGCGCCCCCCTTTCAACCTTCTAAAGTAGAGGCTGTTCATCTTCAGAGGATTGTGCTTTCACCATCTTGCTAAAACTCGTTCCCCCTTGAAGCTCCAGCCCTCCTGCTTTTTGAGGACCCCCAGCACCTATTCAGTAACCTCTGTCTGCCAACTCCCCTATCGTTCTGGGTAGTTTTAGGAAAATCCACGTGACCTCGAGTTAGTTGTTTTTCTTTTAATGAGTCGCCCCGCCCCCGTTACTTCTTGACTTGCTCACCTCCAGTCTATACCCCTACTTTCCTTATCTTCACCATTTCGGCTACACAGGGTTTTCTTTCTTTCTTCCTTTTTTTAAAAGAGAGAATCCACTTCCAATTTTATTTTTTAAGTAACCCCGGCACCCAATGTGGGGCTTGAACTCGCAACCCTGAGACTCTTGAGTCGCATGCTCTCCCCACTGAGCCAGCCAGGTGCCCCAACACGGGTTTTTTCTTGAGGGCAGCTTCAGGGCCATGGCAAGGAACGGGAGAGGCAGCAATGCTGAGTGTGGAAACATGGGTGGTGTCAGAACCGGATTCTGAGATGGGACTGGCAGCCATGATGCACAAGGGTGGAAAGCACAGGGATCAGATTCCACATATGTGGGGGAAGGTTCATGATCTGCATGTGACCTCTGTGCCAAGCTTCCAGAAAAAGTAGGTCTGGAACTAAAAGCACGTTTCCTGTTAGGTGCCTTCCTGAGGACATCTGACACTTTTAACAACTGTGATCCTCTTGAAACACTCACTCTCTTCCGTCAGATTCTACAACAGTTATCACCCCATTTCTACTCTTTCTCATTGGCTGTTCCTCTTCAAAGATTCTCCGAGGGCCCTTTTTCTACTTGGACTTTAAAAAAAATTTCTTTTTTAATGTTTATTTTTGAGAGAGAGCAAGCAGAGAAGGGAGACAGAGAGAGAGAGAGAGAGAGAGAGAGAGAGAGGATCGGAAGCAGGCTCCAGGCTCTGAGCTGGCAGCACAGAGCCCGATGTGGGGCTCGAACCCACGAACCGTGAGATCATGACCTGAGCTGAAGTCAGACGCTTAATCAACTGAGCAATCCAGTGCCCCTCTACTTGTACCTTAAATGTTGGAATTCTCCCCAAAGCACTCTCCTTAGCTCTCTGCTGTTCTCTGGAATTTACCCAAATCTACAGCTTCAACTGCCACTGAAATGTTCGTAATTCCGAATTTCTGACCTATATATCACTAAAGTTTAAAAAAAAAAAAAAGTAGTTTTCTGTAAAGACCACATATGTACATAGGAAAACAAATTCAAACAGTAAAGACGGATCTAAAATAAAAAGTATAAATTCCAGCCTTCTCAGGCCCACACTCTTCATGGTCAATTTTTTAATGCCTGTGTAAATGTGCTGTATGGGTTCTTCTGGCATTGCTTTTTTTCCCCAGGTAGTAATTTCCATTTAATTTACTTCTACTATTAGATCTGTATATTCAATCGCCATTCAATCGCCATTGGTAGTTCTGGCCTTCCCACAGGCAGCGAAAACTCCTTCCCTTTCTTTGGAATTCAGCCTCAGGCTACACTCGACTGCCAGCCCCTTTTTTTTACAGACAACACCGTGAGAAAACGGTCTTTACAAACTGTCCTTTTCCAGTCGCTCAATTCAACTTACTCTGGTTCCTATCCCACCGCATCTCTGAAACAAGGTGCTTCAAAATTACTAAAGGCAATTTTGCAATACCCACTGGTCACATTTTAGTCCACATTTACCTAATCTCTTACGTTTATCACTTTGACCAGGTTCCCTGATACCTCTCTCCTGGATTCCTTCTTCCCCTCGTCTGCCCCTTCTCAACGCCCCCCTTTCCTGTTCTCTCCCCTCATTTTTCAGACGCAGACATCCCTCTCCAGGCCGTCTTATCCACTTCCCCGGCTTCAACAACTATCTACGTTCACACGCTCGCTCGCGCGCACGCACACCTCAAACTTTTCTGTCGGCCTTCCAATCCACGATACCGAATATTCAATTGTCTGATAGGCATCCCACAGGCACCGAAAACTCATTCTCTCCCCCCAAACAAAACAGAAAATGGCATCACTTTCCCCCAGTTGTCCGAGTCAGAGCACTGGGAAATAACCTCGGCCTCATCCCCATCTCCGATCTAGTTTTCTCCGCCTGCAGTCGCCCTTCTCTAGGGCGGACCACCCCCGTCTCCTGCCTGGGTAAAAAAACTTCCCAACTGGTCTCCTTGCCTCTAACGTCGTTCCCTCCTATCCATTCTCCCTACTGCAACCAGCGATCTTTAAAAAACGCAAACACAATTGTTCCCTTCTCGGCCAAGGCTCTTCGAATAAAATCACGGCCCTTCGGGTAAAATCAACTAATTTACAAGGCCTTGCGCCATCGGCCCCTCCCATTCTCCCAGGCCTCCTCTGTTACCTCTCCTTTAACCCACAGGCTGCTGACAGCTCCAGAACGTATCCGGCCCCCCCCAGCCCCAATTCCCACCAGTCCAAGGTTCGGCTCTGGCGACACTTCCTTCGGGAAGCGGGCGCTTAAAAGGCAAATGCTCAAAGAGTGAAATCCGAGGGGGCATCCGAGCAGCGCTCTCGGCTCCGGACTGAGGTTCACGGAAAGTCCGGATTTACCGGAAGTTCAGGGCAAAGGTCAAATCCCGATCGTGAACCTTTCCCGAAGTTCGCGGGGGCAGTCCGACCCTTGCTAGATTCCGCCCTCATGAGTCATGGCTGCTAGTCCCAGTCTTTCGATGGGTCTTGAAGTCGACACCGGCCGGCTCCGGCGCCGCCAACGTCCTCACACCCGAGAACGCAACCCGCACTCCCGCCTCGTGACGGCCCTGAAGCCGCCGTCGGGAAGAACTTGCGTTGCCCGCTTGCCCCAAAGCAAGATGGCTGCCAGTCTCTAGTCTCTCGACCCAAAGTGAAGCTATCCACGCCCCGGTTAATGCCGCTGCCAGGCTGCCCACACCTAGCATGGCCACCCCGGCTCATGCCTCACTATGGTCTCGAAGCCGCCGCTAACCGGCCGGGTTCCGGGAGGCGCTGCTCCGGACGCGGCCGCCCCCCCCGCCTCCGCCTCCCCCTCCCCCGCGCCCGCGGCGGCGGCGGCGGCGGCGGCCGGAGCCCGGATGCGGCGGCGTGCGACGGCACGGGAGGGCGGCGCGGATGGATCCAACATGGCGGCGCCGAGCCTGAGCCGAGAGTGAGGCGGCGGGGCGGCGGGGTGGGGAGGGGGAGGCGAGCGGGACGGGGCGGGGCCGGGCGGGGCCGCGGAGGGCTAGGGGAAGGAAAGTGGAGGGGGAGGCGGAGGCGACGTCCAGCCCGAGAACCTCGAGAGAGGGAGGTGACGGGACGCTGCGAGGTGGGGGAGGGGAGCGGCCGAGGGGGCGTGCGGGGGAGGTGGCAACTGTGGGAGAGCGCAGGGGCGAGGCGGGGGATTGGGCGCGGGGAGGGGCGTAAACAAGGGCCGGGCCGGGCCCGGCCGGGGGTGCTGGCGCGGCCGAGGTGGGAGTGAGGCTGCGATCCCGCCGGATTGAGGGCGGTGGGCGCGGGAGGGAGCGGCCGAGGGTGCGGAGGGGAAGGGGCCGGTGGCATGTGGTGGGAGGGACTGGACTCTGGAGAGCGGTCTTGGGAGGGGGTGGGAAAGGGTGAGGAGGGGACTTCAGACGTGGGGGGGGGGGCGGTTTTGAAAGTGTGAAATTGGAGGTGGGAGGGGGAAGGGCCTAGGGGAGCATTTGGGTGGAAAAGGAGAGCGCGGAGATTGGGGGGAATGGAGAGCGTGGCGGTGTGACGAGGTAATGGGGAAAGTGAGAGACTAAGAGGAAAGTTTGGGAGGAAGGGGAATGGGCTGGGAGATAGGACAGTGGAGCTGCACGGGGGATAGAGGTTGGGGGTTTCCCTTTCCCCGTGGAAAGGAAGAGCGAGCAGAGTTAAGCAGCCTCAGTTGCAACCAATTCTAATGGCCAGGCCTTTAGCTTTTAATAGGGTGGGAAGGGCAGAAGGGAATGGTTTGGAGAAATGGGGAATTGGGAGAATTAGGGAATTTGGAGAACGGATGGGGGTTCAACTGGATTTGCTTTCCAGAGGCTCCCTGACTTACTGCTCCCTTGTTTTTCCTGGTCAGGGAAAGAAGGGAGAACGGGGAAGCCGGTGTCACGGCCGCCGAAGTGTAGAAGGAGTAAAGGACTTTTCTAGTTTCTAGCAATTAGCAGTGTAAGAATGGGGAAACAGCCATGCTGGTTTGGAGCCCTACATGCCAGGGTGGAGGCTCTGGAAGTCTGAGAAAGGGAACAGAAAACAGGATGGCATCTGGGCAGCCTGGATAATTAAATGATTGCTTTAGTTTCCAGACTTTTTTTTTTTTCTTTTTTTTTTTTTTTCTGTTTAAGTGCTAAGAGGGAGGGGTCAGCGTTCACATATAGGAAAGGTTCCCTGGTGAAATGTAGATGTATCAGGGAGCCCGGCCTCAGTGGATATTTTGTTTTCACTGTGTGCAAAGGGAAAGGGTGAAGACAGAATTTGGAGGCTAGGTCTGGTCTGATAAGGGAAGGGATAGAAAGTGCCTTCTTTGGCTGTAATCATTTCCCTGTCTCCGGTTCTCCCTAAAGTTGAAAGTCAGTGTTAAAATGTAACAAAAATGTAACGAAAGACGTGGGTCTCATAAGGCATTGAGGAGTCAGGTGAGAAGGTATCCGAGGATGATTGGTTTTCCCGCAAGTTGTCGAATTTGGGACCTTTCTTGCCATGAGCCACCCAGGCTGGAAATTCTGGGAGTTGGTATTGTTTCGTGAATTGGCCAGTAGAGCGTTAGGGAGGCCTGGGGACTTGGTTGGGAGTGAGTTCTCCCCTTTGGCTCACAGTGGATCATTTTAATCGAAGTGGCTTTAGGTGTGTCTGTGTATTTTTGGAACTGGGACTGACTAATTTTTTGGGCCTTTGATGTTTCAAAATCACGCTGGAAAATTGACTCTTTCCCCCTCATTTGTTTTTGTTTTGCTGCTGGCTTCCAACCTTGTGCTAGGAAGAGACCTGGGAAAATAAGTTTCTTGCAAAGGTAAGTCTGGAACTTTTTATGGTTTGTTTGTTTGTTTGTTTGTTTTTTGGTTTTTTGGGGTTTTTTTTTTTTGTTTTTTTTTTGTTTTTTTTTTTAACAATGGAAGGGGATGGGAATGGCAAGAGAAATGCATTGGGGTTGAGCCCAGTAAGGGGTTCGAGGCCAGGGAACGTGTGTTTTCACCTACCCAGCTGAGTGCCTAAGACCTGTTGCAGTCACTGTGTCTCTGGATAACTGGAAATTGGTAGGAGGAAAAGGAGAGCAGAAATCAGGTGTGTGGGGGCAAGCCCCCAGCTTTGGTTTGTCATTATCTAGTCTTCTTGGCAAGCTCTGAGAGACACATTTTTTTTTTTTTAACATACGGTACTGGTGCCCTTGTACAGTGTCTCTGAGTGTTACTCTTGGAGGGCTGCTGAAGCAGCACCTCACCTTTGTCTTTTCGTTGTTCAGGGTTCCTGGAATCTTCCTTTTGAAAACATACTGTGTAATTCTGACTTCCAGATATTTGGCAACATTTTCCCTATCCCACCAGCAGGAAAGCTCTTTCTGCCCTCTTCAGGCTTCTCCGTGCTGTTTTCATTCCAACTTTCTAGACCTCACTCTTTTAGTTCTTCCACATGACTTTCGTCCCCCAGGGCTTCGGAGAGAGCCAAATACCTCTAGTTCTACGAAAATACAGATGTCATCCTGGTTGCGATGATACCAGAGTTGCGTCTTCCTTTCAAGAGATCATTCTTTTTTGTTTCCTCCACGGGACTGTCCTCTAAGGGCTTCTGAGAGAGCCAAGTACCTCAAAAAATACGGATGTCATTCCTGGTTGGGATGAGACTAGAGTTTGCTTGGAAGTAGGAACCAGACAGACAATTCTGTAGGTATATAGGCACCGTCTGTTGGCCCTGGGCTGGCTTGGGCCTCCCTAAAGAAAACAAACTAGCAAAAATCTACAACTCCAGGAAATGCGGCGGTTCCTCGGAATAAAGAATTATTCTTGGGGAACTGTAGCGGGGGGGACCCCTGTTAGGTTCTCACGTGGACTCAAAGCAGCCCGCGGGATCAGGACTCTCGTTGAGCGGAGCGTTTGGTCCGTTTCTTGTTATCTGGCAATATTTCAGATACCGGGACTCAGAAGGTCTCTTAATTCTGTTGTTTAGAGGGGGTACGTTCTCCTCACGACTCTGGTCTCTCTGGGATCTCTGTATAATTTAAGCTGTGTTCCCAAGCTTCACTGCCACAGAAAGCTGAGTATATTTTGGTTTAAGAGGAAGTTGGGCATGTTCTTTCAGCACTGAAGTTAGATCGATTCTTGGAACCCCATCTGGATTGCTAACTGAGTGAACTCACCATCCCAGATGATAATTAAGTGGGGTGGGGGGGGGTGCGTATTAGCTTGCCCGTCAGCCTCCTGACAGTTCTCTCAAGGACACGGCCTTGGGAAACTCTAGCCTCTTCTGCATTTCGCTTCATAGAATAAGCAGGATGTCTGATGAGCAGTCAAATAAGGAAGGGTCTGCAACTCTAGGTTCAGGACTTGAAAGGTGGCTGTGAGGCCTAAGGGCAGGATCCTTTCTGTTTGTCTTGCACAGGATGGCATTTCTCTTATCTTCGTAGAGATCCAGATTGAACTAGGTCACATTCGACCTCCTGGGATGGGGCCGAAGAGAGTGTAGGCCCACCGCTTGCTGCTCACCTGAATGGCAGCCGCAGGTGTTAGAGAAGCCAGGGTTGGAGTGGGTGGGACTCCTTCGGGTTCGTTGGACTTACGAGTTTATAGTCTGTGTCTGACCGGCTTTGCTTTTCTTCTGAAATACTGTTCGATGGGTTTGGGTCAGAGGGACCCAATGGCTTCCGTCTCTAGATCTAGGGGGGACGGTGACATACTGTCTCTCTTCTTTAGCCCCTTCGTGTCATGGTCCATCGAGAACAGGGTTTCTCATCCTCAGCATTATTGACATTTGGGGCTGGATAATTCTTTGTTGTGGGGGCTCTTCTGGGCATTCTAAGATGTTTAGAGACATCCGTGGCCTCTACTCACTGCATGCCACTGGCACAGTCCTTTACCCCTTCCAGTCATAACAGTCTGAAATGTCTCCAGACATCGCCAGATGTCCGGGGGGGTGGGGGGGGGCGGGGAGGGAGGCAGCGTCCTCCGTGGTTGAGAACCACTGACCTAGAAGCGCTGATAATTCCTGGCACTTTGAATGATCCAGCCTGGGGTCTAGGACTTAAGGTGGCTGTTTCTTCCATCCTATCTAGGGAGTTAACCCTCAGAGGACTGAGGTCTATTACAGAATTGCATCCATTGATATATAATAATTAGGACTATAATGCTTTCCTGCATTTTGCCTCATTTTCCAGGGGCGAGGTATGTAGGGACCATATTTCTTCATTTCCGGAGACTTAAAGTCAGAACAGTTTGAATTAGGGAGCTCTCTAGCAACCTGCTCTTAGGATTGGTTGAATGTGAAACCTGCCCATCTGCTTTTTCTGAGATCCTCATAATCAGCAGCTGGCCAAGAGGAACAGGTGGGACAGGGAACAGGGAGACGCCTAAGGAGGCTCGGTTTTCTCATGTTGCCTGCTATGAGCAAGGAGTTACTTTCCTTCAGCACCCCCCCCCCACCCCGCCCCCATTTGTACCCAGTAAGTACAACAGGTGAGAGGAAGATACAGAGAAAACTACCCTGTAGTTGGGTAGCTGTTTTCCCAGCTGTTCCCATGCTCAGCAGGCGAGTGGGGGGTGGGGGGCATCTGGGCTCTCCTAAGTAGCTGTGAGCCATATTTCTTGTCCGTATACCAAACCCATGTTTGGGGGCTAAGTGAGTGCGGGATGGAGCTCCCCTTTTCTTATGGGTATGAGTCTTTGCTTCCCTTTTAGGTTCTTGAGGAAGGGAGGATTGGGTTCACTTGCTCTGCAGTTTTCTAAGACCCCATCAACTTGGCTCTTTGGAAGTGGCTCATTTTATTCTCTCTCTTTTAAACTTTATTTATTTTGCGAGAGAGAGCGTACACACACACACTGTGAGCAGGGGAGAGGCAGAGAGAATCCCAAGCAGGTTCCATCTGGTCAGCGCAGAGCCTGACCCGGGGCTTGATCAAACCGTGCGATCATGACCTGACCTGAAGTCCAGAGTCGGACGGTCACTTAACCGACTGAGCCACCCTGGCGTGCCTTACTCTCTTTTGTAACTTAGCCTCAGTGTCTCGGTGTATAAAACGGGACCACCAATCTTCTTGCTTAGTAGGGTGCCGTGGTATGGGTAGTTCCACACAGCGTAGGGGAGGCTACAGCTAGCTAGAGTGTATGCGTGGTAACCAGGGTGTGTGTATCTGTTTTTTGTTTTTTGCTTTTAATTTTTGAATTTATTTATTTATTTTAAAAATTTTTTTTCAACGTTTTTTATTTATTTTTGGGACAGAGAGAGACAGAGCATGAATGGGGGAGGGGCAGAGAGAGAGGGAGACACAGAATTGGAAACAGGCTCCAGGCTCCGAGCCATCAGCCCAGAGCCTGACGCGGGGCTCGAACTCACGGACCGCGAGATCGTGACCTGGCTGAAGTCGGACGCTCAACCGACTGAGCCACCCAGGCGCCCCAATTTTTGAATTTATTTTTGAGAGAGAGAGACACAGAGTGCAATTGGGGGAGAGGTAGAGAGAGAAGGAGACACAGAATCCGAAGCAGGCTCCAGGCTCCCAGCTGTCGGCACAGAGCCCGACGTGGGGCTCGACCTCACAAACTGCAAGCTCTTGACCTGAACCGAAGCCAGACGCTCAACCGACTGAGCCACCCAGGCGCCCCTGTGTGGGTTTGTTCCTTAATTGATGCTGCTTTTGATGATTTCTTGGAGACTAAGCTCGGTTCAGTAGGTTGTGAGTACTGTGTACCAACCTCTATTCATTGCTAGGCACTGAGAATATAAAGGTGAATGTGACTTAGTCCATTTTCACGAGTTGCTTAAGATGGGCTGGGGTGATAAATACACAAATGGGGTTTAAAAGAAATACGCATGATGTTCCATAGGAGCACAGAAGAGGATTACGTATCCCAGCATGGAGGTGTGGAGAATGAATTTGAAGATGGTATCTGAGCTGACTCGTAAAGGACGAGTAGGAGTTAGCCGTGTGAAAAAGAGGAGTGGTATAGGGGGGTAGGGTACAGAGAAGGGAGAGGGGCACTCAGGCAATGGCAGTAGCCTGAAGAAAGGGACAGAGAAATGAGCTGCCTGCTGTATGTGAGTTATAAACAAACCGATAACGGTAGAGAATCAAAAGTGGGTTATGAGGTTGAAAAGGTAGGCAGGGCCTGATCTCAGAAGGCTTGGTGTGTTGTGTGAGGAGTCTGGAGTGTTCTAGGTAAGGAGGGGGCTGTAGATAGGTCTTAAGCAGAAAAGTGATGTGGTCAGTTGTGCATTTTATTTTTAAAAAAGTGGGTTTTTTTTAATGTTTTTATTTATTTTTGAGACAGAGCGTGAGCAGAGGAGGGGCAGAGAGAGAGGGAGACACAATCTGAGGCAGGCTCCAGGCTCTGAGCTGTCAGCACAGAGCCTGATGCAGGGCTCGAACTCACGGACTGTGAGATCATGACCTGAGCTGAAGTTGGATGCTTAACCGACTGAGCCACCTAGGCGCCCCCCAAAAAATGTTTTTTTTAATGTTTATGTTTGAGAGAGAGAGAGAGAGACAGACGGAGCATGAGTGGGAGAGAGGCAGAGAGAAGCAGAGACACAGAATCCAAAGCAGGTTCCAGGCTCTGAGCTGTCTGCATGAGCCTGACACAGGGCTCAAACTCACGGACTGCAAGATCATGACCTGAGCTGAAATCGGACGCTTAACCGACTGAGCCACCCAGGCGCTCCTCAGTTGTGCGTTTTAGATAGCGAATTCAGCTGGATATGAGGGATGGACTTAGGTGGGTTAAGATTGGTGGGCAGGGGAGCCCTCGAGAGGCTGTGGCCATAGTCCACGTGAGGGATCATCAGGACCTGAAGCAGGGTGGTGGAGGTGATTGGAGACGTATTTAGAAGTGGCTTCAATAGGAATATATAATGGATCAGGTGATTGGAGCTGTGGTTTGGTGGAACAGTATTGGGCGGCACGTGTGTGTGACAAGTGTGGATGTGGAAGCCTGTGGACTTCAGGCTTGGTCACAGGTCATTGACATTACCCAGCTTGATGCTGAAACTTGGTGAACCAAACACTGAATTATGGGGGCGCCTGGGGGGCCCAGTCGGGTGAGCGTCTGACTCGATTTTGGCTCAGGTCACGATCACGACTGTGAGATTAAACCCCGCGTCAGGCTCTTTGCTGAGCGTGGAGCCTGCTTGGGATTCTCTGTCTCCCTCTCTGCCCCTCTCCTCGTTCTCTCTCTCTCATGCTCTCTCTCTTCCAAAATAAATAAATATTAAAAAAAAAACCCACAAATGCCAAATTATAGAACGAGTGTCGGCTGCTGTGGGTCATTGCGAGGGGGTGGGGAAATGACAACCACGAGGAAGGAGTAGAAGGGGCATATATCCAAATGGTGCGTGAACATCATTGGTGAGTTCACCTGGCATAGGAGGGTCACGAGCGTGCTCAACGTAGTAATGTTCGTTGATGTAAATCCATGAGTTTGGGTGAACATTATTGGTTAGCCTCCTGTGCAGTTAGGCTTTTGAACTTGGTTGGATTGCAGGAAGTATGAGGATAAGGTTGGGGGAGGGGGTGGCTCTGGGCTGCAGAGGTCAGGGGTGCTTATCTCTTTGAAATCTCTTTCACAATCATCGCCCCAGCAGTTTCACATGTATTTTCTAATTGGATTCTTAACAAGTCTGAGGAGTAGCTTCTTTCCTTCATGTTTTGTAGATGGGGGACAGTGCGACTTTGAAGTGAGGTGACTTGCCTGAAGTCACACAGCTACACAGCTAGCTTGTTAATGATACGGGCAGAATGAAAACTAGGTTTACCTAAAGATTTTCAGTTTCCCTACTGTCCGTCTGTAGGTTTGTCTCCTGCAGCTTCCATATTAGTTAAGGGCGAATTCTTGGGGCGCCTGGGTGGCTCAGTGGGTTAAGCATCTGACTTCAGCTCTGGTCACGATCTCACAGTTTGTGAGTTCGAGCCCCGCGTCGGGCTCTGTGCGGACAGCTCAGAGCCTGGAGCCTGCTTCGGATTCTGCGTCTCCCTCTCTCTCTGACCCTCCTTGGCTCACACTCTGTCTCTCTCTCTCAAAAATAAATAAACATTAAAAAAAGAAAGTGAATTCTCTACTTTTCTCGGGATTGCCTACCTTTAAGAGGTGAGATGGTTGGGGGAAGGAGGGAGAGCACAAAGGGACCAAAAGCAGTATTTGGGGGGCAGGGGAAGAATCGGGGTACCCTCTAACGGCAATTCCTGCTGAGTCTGCAGCCTGAAGTTGCATATAACACTCTCAGGGATCGCGACCCTGTTTCTCCAGTAGGGTCTGGACTTAAGGTAACAGCTGTTGGATGTGGAGAGCTCTGGGCTTTATTTTGCAGTAATCACTTTTTAAAACGTGATAAACCCTCGGTGTTGCCGCGCGCCAGGCACGGCGTTAGGCCCTGGGGGTACGGGAGCGAACAAGACCAGTTCTTCCACCGGGTGGCTCACAGGCTCTGTTTCCTCGTCCCTACAGTGTAGCGGGGCCCGCGGCCGCCGAGCGGGGACTCTGGACCGCGCCGCGCACCTGAGCCCCCGGCATGGCGGGCCTGAAGCGGCGGGCCGGCCAGGTGTGGCCCGAAGAACGCGGCGAGCAGGAGCACGGGCTCTATAGCCTGCACCGCATGTTTGACATCGTGGGCGCCCACCTGACACACAGGGACGTGCGCGTCCTTTCCTTCCTCTTTGTCGATGTCATCGATGACCACGAGCGTGGCCTCATCCGAAACGGACGTGACTTCTTGCTGGCGTTGGAGCGCCAGGGCCGCTGCGATGAGAGTAACTTCCGCCAGGTGCTGCAGCTGCTGCGTATCATCACTCGCCACGACCTGCTGCCCTACGTCACCCTCAAGAGGAGACGGGCCGGTGAGGGTGCACGAGGGGCCAGACCGCGGGGGCCCGGGGACCAGTGGTGGGAGGCCTGGAGCCGGCAGCACAGGAGCCCGGGTGGGAGGAGGCGATGACCCTGGGGGCTACCTAGGAGGAGTTAGGAGGCCCGTGGGAGGGTTGGACCGGGGGCGGGGGGTGCATCTTTTCCTGAAGGACCCCCTCCCCTCCTGTAGTGTGCCCCGATCTTGTAGACAAGTATCTGGAGGAGACGTCAATTCGCTACGTGACCCCCAGAGCCCTCAGCGATCCAGAACCGAGGCCTCCCCAATCCCCTAAAACAGGTAAGAAGATAGGAACTCCTCTGAATTCTCCTGGCTGGCTCGGTCAGCGGGGCATGCACTCTTGACCTTGGGGTTGTGAGGTCAAGCCCCGTTTTGGGAATAGCGCTCACTTAAAAAAAAAAAAAAAAAAAAGAAGACCCTAAACTCGCCATTTTTCCAGCCTCGCCAGCCTGCATGAAAGGGCGCCGGGTCTCTCTCACCCCCGCTTCCCCAGCATCTAGCCCTATAAAAATTAGGTGAGGTGTTAATGCTTCACCTGCGTCCTGTGATTGTCCCCACATCGTGCGTCCTCTTTTCAGGTCCCGTAGGCTCTTAGTGCTAAGTCTTGAGCGATTCCTTCCTCATTCCAAGAGATCGGTTTGTATTTCTCCCTTTCCCCTACTATGTTTTTTCCCCTTTTCCCCTCTGGCCAGTGCCTCCCCACTATCCTGTGGTGTGCTGCCCCACGTCGGGCCCTCAGATGTGTAGCAAGCGGCCGGCTCGAGGGAGAGCCACACTCGGGAGCCAGCGAAAACGCCGGAAGTCAGTAACACCAGATCCCAAGGAAAAGCAGACATGTGGTGAGGAAGTTTAAGGGCTCTGGAGGTGGAGCAGATGGGAGGGGGAAATACGGAGAAGTGCTGGGACCCCGGGCAGTTTATGCTGTTTAGTGCCAGGCTCGCATTGAATGGGTGAATGGTTTAGTGGGTTTGAACGGCCTCATCCGTGGGGAGAGAATTCCTCTGTCTTTGTGGCAGAGTCCAATTCACGTCTTTCTAGTTAATACGAGATCAAAGGGATGCTGTTACAACATCCTTATTGTAGGATGGACCAAGTTTTGATCGAATACTGAAATGAACTCGTGTGCCTGGGGGCGCCTGGGTGGCTTAGTCGGTTAAGCCTTGGACTTCGGCTCAGGTCACGATCTCAAGGTTCATGGGTTTGAGCCCCGGCATCGGGCTCTGTGCTGACAGCTTAGAGCCTGGAGCCTGCTTTGAGTTGTGTGTGTGTGTGTGTGTCTCTCTCTCTCTCTCTCTCTCTCTGCCCCTCCCCCGCTCACGCTCTTTCTCTCTCAAAAATAAATAAAGCATTTAAAAAATATATTAAAAACAAAATGAAAACAATTAAATGAACTTGTGCCTGTTAGGAACATACTGCCTAGAAGCAGGGTGCTCCTCGTGAGGGATGGCAGTGATCTGGCCTGGGCCTGGCCCGTTTAAAGGAAACTCGTGTGTTCGGGCGAGGATTTCAGAGGCGCTTGGGAAAGGACTGGTCCCGGGGGGAGAGGCAGGAAAGCCGTCAGGTGACGCTCCCAGCTTTGCTCCTCCGCCGGTCTTCCAGCCTCTCGAGCCCGCGTGTCCGCGCCCCCTCCGCAACCGCTTGTGCGTGTCTTCTCTTCCCCACAGACATCAGACTGCGGGTTCGGGCCGAATACTGCCAGCACGAGACCGCCCTGCAAGGCAACGTGTTCTCGAACAAGCAGGACCCACTGGAGCGGCAGTTCGAGCGCTTCAACCAGGCCAACACCATCCTCAAGTCCCGGGACCTGGGCTCCATCATCTGCGACATCAAGTTCTCCGAGCTCACCTACCTCGACGCCTTCTGGCGCGACTACATCAACGGCTCGCTACTAGAGGCGCTCAAAGGTGTCTTTATCACAGACTCCCTCAAGCAGGCTGTGGGCCACGAAGCCATCAAGCTGCTGGTGAATGTGGACGAGGAGGACTACGAGCTGGGCCGGCAGAAACTGCTGAGGAACTTGATGCTGCAGGCACTGCCCTGACCTTTCCCCTCTCACCTCTCACCTCTCGGGGGACTGCTCCCCCCGCCCACCTCTGGAGCTCACATACTGTTCTGGGGTTTGTTCTCTACCCTTCCGACCAATCACACCCCTGCCTTTTTTTTTTTTTTTTTTTTTTTTTTAAAGGAAAAGACAAAGGAAAATGGAAGCGGTGTTCCCCACCCCTCCCTGCACCCACGTGCCTGGGCTTCCCCTCTGTTTCCCTTTCCCACGTCCCCTCCTGATGTGCGTCTACAGCCACCTTGCCACTGAGCCGTAAGACAAACGTAGAGGGAGAAGCAAAGTCTATAGAACATAGTCTTTGTAGGGGATCGAAGTGAACACTGCTTCCGGGTGCATTGCGGGGTCATCAGTACTTCTGGCTTTCTGAGGGCTCTTAAATTTTGTCTGCAAAAACCAAAGGGCTGAGTGAGGGAGCTGTGTGGAAGGTGGGACTCTGAAGCGTATTTTGGAAACTAATCACCACCCTCTCCCAAATTATAGAATTTTTAAAAAACAAAGAAGCTGTGGCCCTCTCCACTCTCTGCCGGCCTCTGGTGCTGCTCCTCTCTGCCTCGTTTTCCTCCATTCCATGGCTTGAAACCTCTGCCTGGGGTGGCGCCTTCCTTTTCCCCCCTTTGGTCAAACCCTCCGAAAGGGAGTCTGAGGTAAGAGGACTAGGGCAGCCTAGTTCCCTGCTCCCGCACAGGGCGGATGGCAAAGGGGTTGCTGATAAGAATACACTCCCCCTGGAAAGGGGAAGGGGGAGTGTGAGACTTCCCTTCCATGTTCAAGTGAAAATAAATCATGTACCCTGCAGCCCTTTCCCCTTTGCTTTCTTCTGGCTTGGGCGAAGGGCAGTCTAGGTGAAAGCGAAGTCATTCAGTACCCACCCCTCTCTCCTTTTTCCTCCCCCCCCCCCCCCACCCCACTCCCACGCTCAAGCTTGGGAGCGTGGGGCCGGGACATGCACTGAGTGTCGCACTTTGATCGGGGCAGGGAGGCTTGTCGAAGGAGCCAGAAGGCCTAGAACTGGAGCCTCGTCCGGCTGGTACGACCCCACCTCCCCTTTTCAGCTCCCAAAGGAGATGTCCAGACACAGACTTTCTGATGATTCTATTTTTTTCAATGCCAGTGCTGCTCAGCCCTCTGCATAACTTCAGTTTTCATGAAATAAACAGTAACTGTAGAAAATTCCACCTTTCTGAAACTGAAATGGGAGCTCAGGCGAAAGTTTCTTCTTTCTCGAGAAGCTGAGCCTGTGTTCCGCCAAGGCAGTCGAGCTTCTCCACGTGAGGGGAGCCGCGCCTGGGTCCTGCCATCAAGTCACGGCAACGCCAGCTCACGATGGGAGTGTCAGCTCCCAGAAGTCAGTCTTAAGACCGTGGGTGGCCCAGACTGCCGTAGAGGTCCGGCCTGCGGTGCCGGAACACAGGCAGCTGTTGGCGCAGCTGTCGCAGATAACGGAGGTCGATTCGGGCAAGGCAGAGGCCCGGTCCTTCAGAGCAGCGGGCCACCACTGTCCCCCAGGGATCCACCACCATGCTGTGGCCATAACTTGCTCTCTTCTCGTGGTGGCGTCCACACTGTGCTGCTGCCACGACGTAGCACTGGGTTTCAATGGCACGGGCCCGCAGCAACACCTGGGGATGAGGAGACGTGCGTTCACTCACGTACATGGAACGTCCAGTGGGGAATCGATAGGTGACGGATGTTACAGGCCAGTCTACTCCTTGTGACCATTCTGATAACTGCCTAGGAATGATTTACTGTTACCTGTTCTCTAACGTGAAGGGCAGCAATCTAGGGAATGAACGCTTCCCCCTGGGTGGGAAGGGGAGGAAAATCTTTTCTTCGGCTGGTAGGGCCAAGGGTGGAGAAGGAAGTTTAGAGGAGGCCCTTGGGTTTTGAAGGGAGGGTCTCTTACCTCCCAGTGGGCTGGGCCCGTAACAGATCCGAAAGCTGAAGGGTAGGTAAGTATTTCTGCTCCAGCCTGAGCCAATGCCAGAGAGAGTTCAGGAAAGCGCATATCGTAGCAGATCGCTAGACCAACCTGCAACGAAAAAGAGCCTGACACCCCTGTTCTGTTCGTCACGGCATCTAGTCGTTACCTCCCTACCCCGCTCCTTAGGGCTTTCCAGCCTCTGTTACCACCTCAGAGTGTTCCTACTCTCCTCCCTCGTGTTCCTGATCCCGCATCTCCTCCTCTCACAACTCCCACCTTGCCTGCTGGTGTGCTGACAGGAGACTCGAGACTGGGCCCCGGGATGGTAGAGTTGCTCTCACGCATAGGCCCCTGCCCTGGAATCTCCACATCACACAGATGGGTCTTCCTGTAAGTGGCCACTACCGACCCTGGAGCAAGATGGAGAAGGAGTGCTCAGTGCTGGTGCCCTAGAAGCAGCCAACCTCGTTCCTCTCCTCCCAGGGAGCTAGCTTGTAAGCTAGGATGCCAAGTACAAATGCCCCTTGACCAAGCAAAGAGTTGCGGAACAGTTCTGGAGGATCTTACTTTAGGTAGCGAAGCCTGGGAAGAGGGAGGCTGGAGAGTTCGGAAGTCTCACCCTTGTTGTCCAGAAGCACATGACAATTGTAGATTTTCTGAGTCTGTTCCCAGTCCTGGCCTCGCTCGTGGAAACCGCCCAAGGACAGCCAGAGTCCACATTCCCTGGGGGAGGAGGGGGGCAGGGGGAGGAGGCGACACGGAGGACTCTTCTCAAGGTTCTACCCTCCCACCTGGCAACTCAGGGACGAGTGCCCAACAAAGAAACTACCTTTTCCTCCCCCTTGCCCTGATACCTGGCAAGCTGGGTATATTCTCCTAAAAGGTTCCCACCCAGTGGCTCAGACAGGCGGAGCGTCTCTGCAGGGTCCCTCGCAACGAAGTCAAATGCCTCCGGCAGGAAAGCCAGGCAAGCACCCAGTCTGGCAGCCTCTCGAACAAGCTCTGCGCATGTTTTAAAGTTCTGCTGCTTGTCTGGGGTTGAGGTTACCTGGCACACAGCCACCAGCGGTAGTTCCCAGGAAGAAGAGAAGATGGCCATGGCTCTGGGCCTGTGAATGGCACAAGGCAGGACTCAGATTTCCCAGCACGGGAAAATCCCAGTTTAATGATCAGGGTCTCAAATGGGGAGGCGGGAGGGCTGGACTGCCCTTTGATTTGTGCTCTTAACGGGGCACAACCACCCACTGATGAAATGTTCTGTGGATGGTTGGTACCCCAGTGTTTCCCACCATCTGGTCATTTAACAAACATTTACTGAGCATCTACTGAGGCACTGAGGACAGAACAAAACGTGTTACCTGGGCTGTGCACAAAGTACTGACGGTCGAGGGATCCGGAGTCCAGGACACAAAAGAAGGGACAGGAGCTGGTGAGGAGGCCTGATGATGAAGCCCAGCCTGAAGACGGTGAGAAATCAGGACACCGGCCCCTCCCTCAAGGAGTACATTTCTAGGCTTCTCTGACTTTTCACACTGTGGGGCCGAATCGGGGCCCTGCCGGTAACACCCCCTAAGTCTTCAAAACACTCTTTACTGTAAGTAATTATGGGCTACAGGAAGAGATCATAAAGTGGGAAGATGGAGGAAAGGGCTTTACTGGGCACCTGAATACCTCGACTTCCAGTGATCTCATATTAAACTGAAGCCATTTTCCTCAGCCAAACCTATCCGCGCTTCAAAAGTCATCTCCATGAAACTTCCTTGTCTTTCCCAGCCTCTCTTCCTGACTGCACACCTGCACAGCTTTGCTGCTCAAAACATACCCCCCCCCCCACCCCGGAATCTCTGAGGGGAAATTCACCTTCCCTCCTTTCCCACCGCCCCGTGCTGGGCAGAGGGCACTGGCACCCAGATCCCAACCCACGCCCCCACTCTCCGGTTAACCCGTCCGAAAGGGTTCTGCCCCTCTCCCAGGGGCAGTGTCTCTGTTGCACAAGTTAAAGCACCGCAGGCGGAATTCACCGCGGCCGGCGGGGCAGACGGTAGGTCCTACATGGAGACACGGCCAAAACCATCCGCAGGATCCGAACCGAAGAGCGGCCTGGAGGCAGAGGCACCGGGGCGAGTGGGCGGTAACTGCCAGACCGGATGTGACGCACGGCGGGGCGGGGCTGCGCAGGCCGGAAGCCCAGCAGGCGGCGAAGATGGCGGAGAGCAGCGGTCGCGCCGGCAAGAGCAGCGGCAGCGGCGCGGGGAAAGGGGCGGTGTCGGCAGAGCAGGTGAGGAGCGGAGAACGCGAAGGAGGGCAGCCGGGCCGGGTCCGAAGTCGATGCGGAGAGAGGGGGGGAGCCTGTGGCCGGTGCAGGCCTCGCTCCAGTCCCACCTTTGCGAGGCCGCCCAGAGAGGGGAGGGTCCTTGGAGAAGCTGGCCGAGCCCCCAGGGAGAGAGCCAAAGGGTTGGTAGGTGAAGGCCACGCCTCCCTTGGGGGTGTTGGGTGAGCCAGCAGGAGGCGAGAGCCCCGAGATGCGGGGTGTGGGAGGATGCACAGTTGTGAGGGGAGATAGGTCGTCACTTTCCCCACTTCTCCGCACCCTCAAACAGGATAGGCTGGGCAAGGCCGCTCGTAACGAATCCCAGGGGATTAGTCAACGGGCTGGTTGTATGTGGTCTGTTACGTGACCCTGAAACCACGTTGACAGTCGCCCTCACCCTGCAGAGCCACGTGACTCACATACTCGAACAGTCTAGTGTTCCATACTGTTTTGATTCGGGACTCATTGTAAGATTGAATTTCTTTAGCGACCAGAAACCCTTTCCTAACCCGAGTTTGCATTTCCCCCAGTCTCTGGCATCGCGAGATGTTTGATAAATAACTCAGAAAGCCTTTTGTGGCATGGGAGCCATTTGCTAATAGTGAGGCTAGTGTTTTAATGGGAGTGGGAAGAAATCTCCATGATAGAAAGGAAAACATAGACAAGAGCTCTTCTAATTACAGGTTCGTTTATCATTTATTTGTGGAACAGTTGCTACAGGCAAAGGTATCCGCATAAGGGTTTTTCAAATTGCCCCATGCAAAGAGCCCGTAGTAAAATAACACATACAAAATGCTAATATGAGGCAGAAGGTGAGTGTTCTAACAGGTATAAAGTGCTGTGGGGTTTTGGGGGGGGGGGGGAAGAGTTTCTGCGGGGGAGGGGGGAGAGAGATGGAAGGGAAGGGAAAAGACACCTGATACTTTCTGAGGGTCTGCCTTGTGCCAGGCCCTCTGCTGTGTATAGGGAAACCTAGATCTTGTTTTCAAGTTAGCTCACAGACTCAATGTACAGTATTCCACACGGGCCCCTCTTTATGGCAGCTAAAGGAGGGACCCCCTAGCAAGAGGTTATGAGATTCGAGGAATGGGTGGGAAAGGGAAGCTGTGGTATAGTGGGGTGGCTTAGAGCGTAAGAAGTGCACTTGGGTTTGACAGATCTGTGTTTGAATCACATTTCTGCTATTTATTTTGTATGGGTGACTTCTTTCACCTTGCTCTCCTGTGAAAATATAATGGTGCAGGGGCGCCTGGGTGGCTCGGTCTCTTGGGCATCCGACTCTTGATTTTGGCTCAGGTCATGATCCTAGGGTCGTGGGATCGAGCCCCAAGTCGAGCTCCGTGCCAGGCGTGGAGCCTGCTTAACATTCTCTCCCTCTGTCCCGCATGTGCACACGCTCTAAAATAAAAATTATGCATAATGGTGCGTACCTCATCACTATTTTGATTATTAGTCAAAAAAGGTATTCAGAGTTTTTTTGCACAGTGATTGGAATATAGTATGTGCTTAATAAATGCTAGGTTTTGTTTTGTTTTGTTTTGTTTTGTTTTTCTTCTTTCCCCTTCTGGAAGAGATATTCCTTCCAGTGAATTCTAAAGCATGAGAGGAGTGAGTCAGGCAAAGAAGGAAGTGGGGAATTTCCTAGGTAGAGGGAATAAGGTACTTAAAAGCACCGAGGCATAAAACCGCCTGGCATGTTTAGGGTGCAGGTAGACAAAGTATGGCATGGGGTGCAAGACTCGAATGTGGGGGAAAAGGGATAGAGAGGGATCTAGGATATTTCTCAGATCTCTGTCTTTGATGGATGCTGGTGCCGTAGAGAATGTAGGAAGATTGGAAATGTCGGGGAGGGAAAATACGTTTATTTTAGGGGGTTGAGTTTGGGTTTCTTGTAGGACGGTCAAGTAGAGACATCTAGTAGTTGGTTTGATTTATATATCTTGAGTTACAGAAACCTGAATCAGAGATACGGATTAGAGAATTATAAGCTTATGGATGGTAGACAAAGCCACGGTTGTGGGTGAAATCCTCTAGGGTTTGTACAGAAAGTGAGAAGAGAAGCAGAACGAGGATGGAGCCAATATTTAAGGGGTTGTGGAGAAAGAAAAGAACCCCTCAAAGAGGGCTGAGCGGTTGTGATAATTGAGTTCGGAGGCTGTTGTTGCTTAACATTCTGTGGTCTTTGTGTTCTAGAGAGAACACTGGGTAAAAAAATAGAAGATTTATCAGGGCGCCTGGCTGGCCCAGTAGGTGGAGCATGTGACTCTTGATCTTAGGGTCATGTGTTCAAGCCCCACGTTGGGCCTGAAGCTGACTTTAAAGGTGTGTGTGTGTGTGTGTGTGTGTGTGTGTGTGTGTGTGTGTGTATGATTTATCACTGCTGCAAACGTGAGCTACATAGGTCCCTTATAAACAAGATAGAAGGAAGTAACATTGTACTAGGCATTTGTTTGATCTTCTGTTAATTTATTATGCCATTTGGGTAGGTTATGTTGTCTTCCTATACCTTACCTACCTATATTGTAGGTAAGGACATTTGAGTTTCAGAGACTTTGGTTAACTCACCCAAAGTCAGTAACTGGAAGGGTGGGGCTTTTAACTGAGTGAGCGAGTTGAGAATCAGACCTATTTTTCCATTTACACCACGACCGTATTAAAGATATTTGAGCTGGGCCTGAAGGATTGGATAGATTTGAACAGGTGGTAATGGAAATAGAATATAGGGACGAGGATGAGAAGAGGAGACCTAGGGAAAGCACAGGCTGACAGTGAGTGGTTAGTTTAGCTAAATCACAAGGTATAAGAAAGTTGTGGTGCTTAAAGCAAGCTGAGTCTTTGCATGGCAAAGAATTTGGAACCCTTTTTTTTTTTTTTTAAGTTTATTTTGAGAGAGAGTGTGTGTGACAGAGAGAGAGAGAGAGAGAGAGAGAGAGAGAGAGAGAGCGTGTGCGAGCGAGCAGGGGAGGGGCAGAGAGTGAGGGAGAAGAATCCCAAGCAGGCTCTGCACTGTCAGCTCAGAGCCCTATGCGGGGGCTTGAACTCATGAACTGTGAGATCATGCCCTGAACTGAAATCAAGAGCTAGATGCTCCACTGACTGAGCCACCCAGGCGCCCCAAGAATTTGGAACTCTTTAATGTAAGCAGTGCCCGAGTCACAGAAGGATATATGGTATACTATTGTTTTTTTTTTTTTTTCTGCTACCTAAAATAAGGCATGTTTATTATGGAAAATGTGGGAAACACAGGAAAAAGTACAAAATAAGTGAATGTACCCATGAGCCTACTGTCCAAAAGATAACTATTATTACCATTTTGGAGTATATCCTTTGATATACTCCAAAAGAGGTTTCTCCCCTCTTTTATGTTTTTGTATATGCATGTGTAGATGGAAAGGGAGGATGTGTGTTCTTTACGTATTTGCATACTTTATAATATTGGTCCAGTACAATAGCATCGTACGGTATATACCATTTTGCAATCTGCATTGTAAGCCTAATATGTCACGAACAGTTTGCTGTGTCATCCAAGTGTTAGGAAAGTTAAGTCACCAGCAGCGTATAGGATGAATTTGGAGAGTCCAAAACTAGGGAGATAATTTAGAAGACGACGGGAGTAGTTTAGACAAGAGATAATGAAGGCTCGAAGTGGGGTGATGTCAGTGAGCCAAAGAAAAATTGCTGAGATTGATGCAATGAACTTGGCAGTTGTTGCGATAAAGGTGTGTTCAAAGACGAAACCAGGGTTTCCTACCTGGAGGGCCAGGGTGGTGTCATTAGCAGAAATAGGGGAGACAAGAAAAGGGAACAGTTTAAAACGGGGTAAAAGATGATCAGTTCAGCTTTGAATGACCCGAGTTTAAGGTACCCATAGGACATTTAAGTGGAAATGTTCCGTGCTAATTGTTACCATTTAGTGACAATCTGTTTTCTGCTGGATATTGTCCTAAGTTCTTTTTTTTTTTTAATTTTTTTTTTTTTAACATTTATTTATTTTTGAGACAGAGAGAGAGAGAGCATGAACAGGGGAGGGTCAGAGGAAAGAGGGAGGCATAGAATCTGAAACAGGCTCCGGGCTCTGAGCTGTCAGCACAGAGCCCGACGCGGGGCTCGAACTCACTGATCGTGAGATCATGACCTGAGCCGAAGTCGGACGCACAACCGACTGAGCCACCCAGGCGCCCCTGTCCTAAGTTCTTGATGTAACTAGTTGATCTTCACAAACATGCTAGGAGACTGATACTACCTTTATGCTCTTGGTGAAGAAACTGAGATTCAGAAAAGGGGTAACTCGCTCACAGATTTTGAAGCCATTTCTGACTGACTTCCGAATGCCTTCCTCTAACTTGAAATTTGGGTCTAGAATTTCTGAGGCCTGGATTTGCAGGCAGTCAAATGAAGGCAGTTGTTGGAACCACAGAGGTAGCTAAGAATACCAGTTGAAATAGTATAGGTAATAAAGGGAGAAGTGCTATGAAAAGAATCTTAGATCCTTCTCCACTGTTGGGATGAGAGGAAGAACTTCAGGAAGGGGAACGGAGTGTTAAGACAGGTTAGAGAACCAAGGGACTGAAGGGTCCTGGAAGCTAAAAGTGAGAAGAGAATGTACATTACACTGGGCCTCTCAGTTCAGTCCTCATTGCTACCCTGAGACAATGGTTCTCCGCTTGCTGGGACTCCCCCCGCCCCCCCCCCCCAAGAAATTTGGCATTGCCTGGAGACATTTTTGGTTGTCACAAGTAGGAGTTGCTGCTGGCTTTTAGTAGGTGGAGTCAGGGAGGTTGCTAAATATCTTACAATGCACAGGACAGCCCCCCATAAGAAGGTATTTTCCTGCCCAAAACTTCAGTAGTGCTGACGTTTAGAAACCCTGCTTTATGGTCTATTAACTGCATTTTATAAATGAGGAAACCAAGAGAAGTTAAGTAGCTTGGTCATACAGCAAGTAAACAGCAAAAACACTAGGATATGAACCCGTCCACAATAGAAGTCTGGGCTAGTTCCACCTTACCGTGTGCTACTTAAGAGAGTTTCAAAGCAGCAGAGTGAAAATTGAGAAAAAATTGTTGGGTTAGGCAGGAGGCCATTCGTGATCTTTGAGAAGTTAGTTTAATAAGTAGTAATAGTTTAATAACTAGTATAGATAGAAAGCAATTTAAAGTGGGCTGGGAATGAATGGGAGGTGAGGAAGTCGAGGCAGTGAGTATAGACTAGTCCTAAAAACATGATGAAGGGGCGACTGCGTGGCTCAGTCAGTTGAGTGCCCTACTCTGCATCTCAGCTCAGGTCTTGCTCTCTGGGTTGTGATTTGGGGCCCGCAACAGGCTCCATGCTGGGCGGCAAGCCTACTTTAAAAAAAAAAAAAAAAAAAAAAAAAGATGAAGAGAAGGGCTTAGAACCATTATTTGTTGGAGTAATAAGGTCAAAGAAGTTTTCTTTGACAGCTGAGTATGTTTGTCAGGAAAAGAGGGCACTGAACTGAAAAGAAGATATTTAGTGAGTGATACCCTATAAAATGCTTTTCCAGACGCATCCAGTCGTAATTCTTGACCTGTTATTCTATTCTTCAGTGAACCAATAAGAGTAAATATCACGTAGGTAAGAAGACCAAAGGACAAGAAAAAAAAAAGACCAAAGGACATTTTGGGGATAAAGGTATTGATTGCAGATTTTTTGTGAAGTTACCAAAACTATACGGTAGTGATTAAACAAAAGAAAAAAGAGGGGGCGCCTGGGTGGCGCAGTCGGTTGAGCGTCCGACTTCAGCCAGGTCACGATCTCGCGGTCCGTGAGTTCGAGCCCCGCGTCAGGCTCTGGGCTGATGGCTCGGAGCCTGGAGCCTGTTTCCGATTCTGTGTCTCCCTCTCTCTCTGCCCCTCCCCCGTTCATGCTGTGTCTCTCTCTGTCCCAAAAAAATAAATAAAAAATGTTGAAAAAAAAAAAAAAATTAAAAAAATAAACAAAAGAAAAAAGAAAGAAAAAATAAAGCAGGCAAATAAATCATACAAAACTAGTTTGACTTCTTTTTTTTTTTTTTTTTTTGAGATTTTATTTTTTGAGTAATCTCTCCATCCAATGTTGGGCTTGAACTCACAATCCCTGGGTCAAGATTCACACGCTCTTCCAAATGAGCCCAGCCAGACACCCCCTAGTTTGACCTCTATGAGAGGTGACGGATGACAAGCCGGGAATAATACATCAGCTAGAAAAGGGTCCTTAGAGTTCCACAGAGCTGGGGAGAGGTACCAGTTCCGCAGCTTACTGCGCTAACACATTCTCTCTCTCTCTCCTTCTCCCCTCCCTCCCCTCCCTCCCCTCCCTCCTCCTCCCCTGCTGCCTGTCCCCTCCCCTGCTGCCTATCTCCTCCCCTCCCCTCCCTCTCCCTCCCCTCCCTCTCCCTCCCCTCCCTCTCCCTCCCCTCCCTCTCCCTCCCCTCCCTCTCCCTCCCCTCCCTCTCCCTCCCCTCCCTCTCCCTCTCCCTCCCCTCCCTCTCCCTCTCCCTCCCTCTCCCTCTTCCTCCCCTCCCTCTTCCTCCCCTCCCTCTTCCTCCCCTCCCTCTTCCTCCCCTCCCTCTTCCTCCCCTGCTGCCTGTCCCCTTCCCTGCTGCCTATCTCCTCCCCTCCCTCTCCCTCCCCTCCCTCTCCCTCTCCCTCCCCTCCCCTCCTCCCTCCTCCCTCCTCCCTCCTCCCTCCTCCCTCCTCCCTCCTCCCTCTTTCTCTCTCCACCATCTTTGGTCTACTGACCCATAAAATGAAGGTACAGGTCTTATACTGTGCTTTTTTGTTTGTTTGTTTTAGAATTAAATGAGATAGAGTCGAGCAGAGTGCCTGGCATATAGTAGTGTTCTTTTCCTTACAAACCTTGGGTGGAAGGTGCAATATTGTAGGACTGTGGAAAAAACAGGTATTTAAAAAGAGGTTGCAGGGGTGCCTGGGTGGCTCAGCCAGTTAGTCCGACTTCGGCTCAAGTCATGATCCCACGGTTCTTGAGTTGGAGCCCCGCGTCAGGCTCTGTGCTGACAGCTCAGAGCCTGGAGCCTGCTTCAGTTTCTGTGTCTCCCCCTCCCTCTGTCTCTCTCTGCCCCTCCCCTGCTCAGTCTCTGTCTCTCTCTCAAAAATAAACATTAAAAAAATTTTTTAAAAGAGGTTGCATTTGCATATTTAAAATTTCAAAGAAGACAACAGTAAAGATTAGAAGGCAGGCCTGCATAGTTGAAAATTAGAAATGCACTAAAATTGGAAAGCTTTTCTACCAAAAAATTTAAGGAATTGATATGCATTTATATGTGAACACACAGAGGGTTAACATATGGGATGTATTAACTAACTTTATTATCAATCATTTCACAATATATACATATACTAAATCATAATGTATACATTAACTTACACAATGTAATATGTCAATTTTATGTCAGTAAAGCTGGGGGGGCGGGGGTAGAAAACCATGTCCTGTATAAAATTGTGCCAGGAATGTAAAGAGCTCTGTATAGTTGCCAGGATTGAAGTTACTTTTGAATAGGATAAACAGTTGGTATTTTAATTTAATTGGATTCTTTTTCAGTAGGGATGTTTACATGTAAGATGAAGATTTTAGTAGGGCTGAGGGAATCAACACTGACCTAACTATCCCTTCTCACGCCAGACAACTTTAGGAGAATGGGAATAAGGGAAAGAGAAGGAAAATAAGTCTGGCCATAAGGGAAAAGACCATTAGAAAAGTATTTTCAGAGGAAGAACGTGGGAATACATCACAGCCTTTCTGTCTTCATTGGCAGGTTACTATGGGCTTATTTTGCATCTAATTTACAGTTAGGTTACGGTTAGCTGCTAAGAGATTTCATTTCCTTTAAGTGCACCAGTGGCTGAAATTTTCCATAATAACTGTAGATAACTCATACACTGAAATAGATTTATTTTAATTTGCCATTTGATTAAAAGTTCATAAACTGGGCCAAGAGGAAGTAGGGGTTGTTAATTAGCAATAATGTTTGAAGAAAAATTGGAGTTGAAAACAAAACCTCTTCTTGCCTTTAGTTGTGTTAAATTGGTGGCTGAAAAGTAGATTCCTACTAATTACTAAGGAAAATAAGTCTAGGCCTCAGAAATTTTAGACTCTTAAGCTGATTTCACTGATGTGTTCAACAAAATACATCCAGAAGAGAGGGTCATTTGGATGCTGGGAGAGCATCTAGAATCTGGTTTCGTTGTGGAATTTCCATAGATGAAATTACTTTGATCTGTAACATCGATAGTGAAGGAAAAGCTAACCATAAATGGAATAGTTTGGTATAGGTAGTGGAGTTAGGTTTCAAAGCGTTTGTTGCAATGAGTGCGAGAAGTACACGGAGATCAAAGGTTGGTGGCCGGGAGGAGGCAGCATACGACTGGGGCGACGGCCTCCTAGTCAGACTTATTTCTTGGTTTTTTGAGCAGGAAAAGAGGTGTAGGGGTGGCACAGGCCAGCCAGCAGGGTCTTATCAGCTGTAGATGAGCCTTGTGGAGAGAGGTACGGGATAGAAGGTCCTAGTAAAGATGAGGCGGTCACCAGTAGCATGAGACTGGGCAGGATATGGCTGGGAGCGAGAGCGTGGGCGGGCCCACGGCCCTCAGCTGATCAGGAAGGGCCAAGGGGGCACTTGGATTTGGGGAGAAGGCCATGACAGCAGTTAACGCACTTTTCCTGCCTACGAAGCCCTTTCCTAACTAGCCCGCACCATACAGCAGTTCTATAAAGTAGGTGACCCTGTGTGTGTCACAGGTGAGGGAACTCAGGCCCAGAGGGGGAAACCCGGTGGTTCTCCTTTCTGGATGCACATTAGAATTATGGGGGAGTGTTAGAAGTGCTGAGATCCCAGGGGCCTCACCCAGTGATTGTGTAATTGTTCTGAGGTTCCACCATTCGTGTTTTGAAAATGCTCTCCTGGGGACTTTAACGTGGCGCCGGGGTTGAGAACCATCGGATTAAATGTCCAAGGCCATAGAGCCAATATATGGCACAGACCAACTTGAACCTGGTTTTTTGTCTCTGGGCCCCATGTTTGCCCCCACACACCCCCACGATCTTCTTTCCTCATTACATTTTCCGCCTTTCATCTGGTACTTCTTTCTAAACACAGTCATCAGAGCCCTGTACTGAGAGTGACGGAGGTGGTGATTTTAGTACCCAGTCTGGCTTTCACGCTGTTTTAGGTTCCCTGCTCTGTTTCTGGGGAACAAGGAGCTGGTAGTAATCATTTCTCTGGGCCTTTATGTGTGTTACTTCTTATGCCTCCTTTGCACCCTTTCCTCCCCCAGTTTCTCGTCCTTCAGGCTTCAGTTAAGGCCGTGTCTCTCAGGAAGCCTATGTTAGTTGGGGTTTCCAGGCTACAGACATGGACCCTGAGCAACCTTTTCTTTTTTGAAGTAGTGTTTTGGAAGGCTGGCGGGTAGTTCACAGAATTGACCACAATGAAGAGAAAGGTTAAATAACTGAGTCCCACCAAGTTCAAGAACTAGGGCAGCTTTGGGGATTTCAGGAGGAGGAATGGAGGATCGTCTCTGCAGGACAAGTAGTTGCCTTCGCTGCACCTGTCTTCCGTACCCGTTTCTCTCTACCCCCAAAATCAGTTCCTGTACAGAGACTCTGGTATAGAACAACAGGTCACCGCCCTTGTGGTCAAGGGCCAAGGGTCCTGTGAATGGTAGCCCCACAAGCACCCCCTGAGCTAAGGAGGGGCGGCTCCCCTGTGGGAAGAATGCCGGCTGGGCAGGTCCAAACAGGAGTTAACTCACCACAGAGTCTTTCCGAACAGGCTTCTTTACCTGCAAGTCTAAGCCTCTCTGCAGGTGCCCCAGTGGCTCTCCACCCCATCCTGAGTTACACATGCCTGTTCCTCACCACACGGGAAGCTGCGAGAGGGACTAGCAGAGCTCTCTCTCACACCGTGCAGGCTCTCAGTGCAGGGTGAGTGGCTTCCAGACAGACTGAAGGTCGAAATGACAGACGTGGGTTCTACTCCTTTTCTAAGGGAGGTGTCCAAAGCTCGCCGTCCTGTGTTGTGTCTTGACCCTCTGCCGTGCCCGCTGTCTCCTCTCTCACTTAACTCTTTCCCACCTTCTAAGGTCATTGCTGGCTTCAACCGCCTTCGACAGGAACAGCGGGGTCTGGCGTCCAAGGCAGCCGAGCTAGAGATGGAGTTGAATGAGCACAGGTGAGGGCGTTGGGGAGGCGCAAACAGGAGCGGCGGGCAGGCCACATTGTAAGGGCGGGCTGCCGTGGAGCGGGGCTGGATTCTCCGAGCGGCCTTGTCCTCCCACCCCAGCCTGGTGATAGACACCCTGAAGGAGGTGGACGAAGCCCGCAAGTGCTACCGCATGGTGGGAGGCGTGCTGGTGGAGCGGACGGTCAAGGAGGTGTTGCCGGCCCTGGAGAGCAACAAGGAGCAGGTGAGCGGGAGTCCCTGCGGACAGGCTCTGGGCGCCGAGGGGTGAGGGAAGGGAGGCCGGGACTGGGGGAGCATGGTGGAGGAAGTGGGCGGGCACCCATGTTGAAGATGGCACGTGCAGCCTGTCAGCCTGTGCTTTTTATGCTGTGCAAAGTCTAACTCCTCACACAGGAGGGACTGCTGGCTGGCGGCCTCTTCCCCGGCACTCTGTGACCTGGCTCACAAGCCTGGCTCTCCCAAGGGGGAGAGGCAGCAGTGAGAGCAGGGTCTCTCACAGTGTGGTCCGGGGACACCTGCATCCAGGTCACCTGGAGGCCTGACCCAAAATGCAGCTGCCTGGACCCACCGATTCAGAACAACTGGCTAGGGGGCCTATGGGGTGGCATCCTTTTTTTTTTTTTTTAAAGTCCTCTCTGCACCCAACATAGGGCTCGAACCCACAATCCCACGATCAAGAGTCACATGCTCTACTGACCGAGCCAGCCAGCCAGCCACCCCACGGAGTGGCATTTTAAAAATAAACAGCCCAAGTGGTTCTTAACGTACATTAAAGCTCACACGCCGTTGTGTTTGAGAAAGGCATACTTTTAGGGTCTCGGCTCTACTATTAATACTTGGTAAAAGGTGAGGTTACAGGTGTCCTCTCTCCTTCCCGTCCCCCAACTATAGTCCATCCCAGGTAGGGGAAGGTGGTTCCTGAAATCCTCATGTAATCCTATCGCTGGCCCTCTAGATACAGAAGATCATTGAGACACTTACACAGCAGCTTCAGGCAAAGGGAAGAGAATTAAATGAGTTCCGGGAAAAGCACAACATTCGTCTCATGGGGGAAGATGACAAGCCGGCAGCCAAGGAAAACTCCGACGGGGCTGGGGCCAAGTCCACCTCAGCCGGAGTGTTGGTCTCCTAGGGACCAAGGCCTTTGCGTTTTTTTTTTTCTACCCTGACTCCCACTTCTTCTGATTTCTCTTTATTGTTATTATTATTATTTTCTCTGCTATTGTAATATTTTTTTGTTAATTAAATGTTTTGGTCAGAATGCTCAGCTCCAGCCTCAAGCTTTCTCCCAATATTAGGGGCGGGATCTGCATGAGGCATGGAAAAAAGCCCATGATCTGTGGGGTTTGGCTCCATCGGGCTGATGGTTCACAGTTTCGGAGGAGGCCCCATATTTTATCCTTTCCCTTGCAAATAAAGATGTATCTCCTTATTCACTGCCCTCCCCCACCCCCCCAAAAGATTCAGAGACAAATGTTGACTCTCAGATTGAAATTTAATAAGCAGGTGAAATGAGGCAGATCGCTCTGGTGGTAACGCGCTGCGAGTTTGCAACAAAACGGGGGCTTGGCGATGTGTCTTGGCATGTTCTTTAGATAAAAAGGTCCAGGATGCAAACCTGTGGACTAGGCGTCCTGCCATCCTCACCGAAACCCCCAACCAGGTAAAGCTGGTCATTCCAAAGGCAGGTGCGATGGCCCACGCGCTTCAGCCCTTGGTCTGCGCAGGGGAAGTGGAACCACGAAGGAGGAGACCTGCCTGTTGGGGAAGAGCAGAGGGTGCTTATTGAGGCGGTACCGTTTTGGCACCATGGGGCTCCTCCTCGTCTTCCCACCTTCTCCCCACCCTCTTCCCCGCCTCAACCAGCCGGCCCTCACGGGTGTCATAGATGTACAGGTCATTGCAGATGGTGTCTCTGGCTCTGGTCAGAGTTTCTCCGCCAAACAGCACGGCAAAGGGCCCCACCACGGAACACGAGTGATGCCGCAGGCCCCGGGGCCCCTGCCGGGACCCCTGCCCAGTGCTCACAAGCCTGGCAAGCTGCTCCCTCAGACGGGGGGCAGCAGGTGGTTCCTCCTTGCGGGAGAAAGAAGGGGTGTTGGCTGGAGGGATTTGGGCCTCCCAGTTTTTGCCCCTTTCCACCCTAACAAGTTGTGAGTCGACAGGTACCCCAAGCTTCCCGTGACTCCAGTGCCCGGCTACTTCTGGTTCAGCCGAGTTGCAGCCCCCAAAGAGCAGGAGCTGGTGGCCTGGGCGGGGCCCGGGAGTTTGGAGCAGGGCAGCGCAGTGACCCGAGCGTGAGGCTGTGTGACAGCCCTCTTCCTTATAGCTGTGGATATGCAGCAGTTCGGGCCTGAGTTGGGTTTTCTGGAAAATACAAGTGCTGTACTGCCCTTTCCCCAGCCCCTTTCTGTGGTGCCAAGCATGGAAAGGAGGCAGGGACCGAGCAGCGGTCGGATGAGAGAGAGAGGGTAGCAGCGGCAGAGAACGAGCTCGCTATCGTAGTCACGGTGGGTGCGGGGGGAGGCGGGTGCCGGGGTGCGGCTGTGGCCGGAGTGCTTGCGATTCTGTTCCCCTGCGCTTTTCCAGAGCACAGATGAAGGGACGGGGGACGGTGCGGGGCCCGGGGTGCCATACCTGTAGGTGCGGGCGCCGGGGTCCAGCCGTAGCGTGTAGACGCTGCCGTAGCGACGCTGGGTGCGGGTCCCGCCCTCCCGGCCCGCCACCCGCAGCTCGCGGTCGGAGACGCGGGTACAGGTGTGGCTGCTGAGGCCGGCGGGGGGGCGGCTGCCGGGGGCCGCGCTCCACGCCTCCCACGCTCCGCGCTCCGTGTCCAGCGCGGCTACGGTGGCCACGCGGCGCGACCCGTCCCAGCCGCCCACCACGCAGAGCCAGCGCCCGCCCACCGGCGCCGCGTCGTGGTGGCTGCGCCGCGGGCCGCCCCGGGCCCCCAGCCGTACGGCCTGGCCCCCCGCCGGGTCGAAGACCACCGTGTCGCCGCTCGGCTCCGTCGCCCCTCCGGCCGGGAGGCCCCCCACCAGGTAGAAGCGTCCCCGCAGCTCAGTGCAGGAATGGAAGGCCCGCGCCAGGAGCGCGTCCCGGGCCACCGGCCGCCAGGTCCAGCCCGCGCCCCCCGGGGGCCCCGCCAGCGCCATGACCCCTCCCCCCACCTGCCCCCCAGGAACCGCCCGGGTCCCTGCCACGCGCCGCCGTCGCCCAGCAACCACTGCCGCACTGGCAGCGCGACCGGCTGCAAACCGAAGGTCGCAAAGCACCGGTTACCGTGGAGACCGGGAGACCCGGGTAGCTGAGGGAAGGGACGGTGTTGTCACCGCGGCGACGGGAGCTGCGCGAAGTCCAGAACAATCCTGAAAGACTGTCAGAGGGCGGCCAGGTCCTCAGACGGACCCCCGTTATCAAAGCCGCGAGCTGATTTGAGGTGCAGGCGTGGCTCTGCGGGGGGCGGCGAGGGACACCCTTTTCCAATTGCACCTGCCCTCCCCCGGGATGAGTCTGGGGGAGGGGAAGAGGGGGCGTGAAAGTGGGAGTCAGGAGACTTGGGTTCTGGTCCCAGCCGTGCCCCTGACTCTCGGGGTGACCGCGGGCACCCTCAGCTTTCTCATTTATAAACTGTGCTGTGGGTTTTCTGTCTCAGGCGTCTTGCAGACGACTTTCCCTGCTAGAGGCTGAAGATCCCGGTGGGCTGGGTGGAAGCGTCCTTTCTGTTCTGGCCACTAGAGGGTGGTAGAGCCTGCTGTCAGGGCACACCGCGCGTGCGTGCGTGTGTGTGTGTGTGTGTGTGTGTGTGTGTGTGTGTGTGTGTGTGTGTGTGCGCGTGCGCGCGCGCGCGCGTGTTGGGGGGCGGGGTTGGGTTGGGGGTGAGGGGGAATGCCTGAAACTTGGAGAACTTTCCACTACGGTGTCCCGGGAAGAATAATTCCTTATTTCAGCTCGCCTCATAGGCTCGCAAGGAAACTGAGGTGCTGTGGCATCTGGAACTCGAGGTTAAGGGCAGGGAGTTTCTCCCGAGAAGATCCAGGCCAGCAGCTGCCCAGCCCTGGAAGCTGGAGGGGGGCGTAGTGGGGGAGGGGGCAGAAGAACAGAAAAACAAGCATCTGTTACTCCCTGGTATCTCCCTTTAATTCCAGCCAGGTCCCCTGCCCTTCCTCCTGACTCTGTCCCTCCAGGACCCGGTGAGGGACCAAGAGGCCCGGATCCAAGCTGAGGAGTTTGGGCCCCAGGAGCCAATGCAGACAGATTTCTGCTCCCAGCACAGAAACCGGACGTGTGTCCCCAGCCCTGGGCTGCAAATGCGGGTGATGGCTGCTATCGTCGCCTGTGGTCTCCACACATCAGCTCGTTCCCCATCACGCCCCAGAAATGGAGGCACGAGGGAGACCAGGACTGCAGGCGGGGAGGACCTGTGATTCAGGGGTCTGATGGTGCGCGTCCTCTGAGCGCGCGTCCTCTGAGCACACAGCATGGCAACAGTATGTGCGGGAAGGCGCGGAGAGACTGGAAGGTTACGAGACCCGTTTCCCACTTGTCCTTGAAGCCGAGAACCAGTAAGAGCTTCGAAAGTCCCCGTCCCCCCCAATTCCAGCTTTCCTGGAGTCTGGCGGAGATGATCCTCAGTTTTACCAGATCATGGTAACGAAATCTCTAGAAAATCCCCAACTGCTAACATCCCCGACTGAAATCTGAAAGCCAGCCTTCTCCCTAAGACTGCTCTGACTGGCTAGCCTCCAACCAGCTAGGATTTAGGCAAGGAGTTGCCTGGGACGAGGGAGGCGGGGTGGTCATTTCACTAAGCCTTGTGGGCCTATATGCCCATTTTGCCAGACTCCTTTTCTTTTTTTCTTTCCCAAAGATTTGATTTAATTTAATTTAATTTAATTTAATTTAATTTAACTAACTTCCTTCCTTCCTTCCTTCCTTCCTTTTTCTTTCTTTCTTTCCTTCCTTCCTTCCTTCCTTCCTTCCTTTTTCTTTCTTTCTTTCTTAGAGAGAGAGAGCGTGCACTCCAGAGCAGGGGAGGAGTAGAGGGAGAGGGAGGGAGAGAATCTTAAGCAGTCTCCATGCCCTGCATGGAGCCCAGCCGTTGGGCTCGAACACACAAACCGTGAGATCATGACCTGAGCCAAAATCAAAAGTCAGATGCTTAATCGATTGAGCCACCCAGGCGCCTCCAAAGATTTTATTTTTAAGTAATCTCTACATCCGAGGTGGGGTTTGAACTTAACAACCCCAAGATCAAGAGTCACATGCTACTGACTGAGCCCGCCAGGCGCCCCTGGCCAGAGTCATTTTCTGCCTCTCCTGGGTAGAGCTGGGAACTCCCCACCCCAGGGGCCTTTCCAGCTTCTATCTCACAGCTTTGTGTTCCTTCCCTCAGCTTCCACCCTGGCTCTGAGCCCTCAGCGGTTTGCATTTCGCTTGGATGTAGAGCCTGAACCCCACATCCTCCTTGGTGGTACCCCCTCCAGGGCCATCTAGAAGCTTGAGGTGTTTAGCCACTGCTGTTCCAGACATAGACCCAGGGAAGGAGCTGCTCAGGACTCCCATCTCCTTTGGTTAGTCTGAACCAAGCCCATAGTTTGGAGGAGGTAGAATAGAGTCTAGGGGAAAGAAAGAGAGAGACGAGGGTGGGAGGGAGGGAGGGAAGAAGGAAGGAAGGAAGGGAGGGAGGGAGGGAGGAAAGAAAGAGGGAAGGAAGGAAGGGAGGAAAGAAAGAGGGAAGGAAGGAAAGGAGGGAGCCAGAGATGGAGGAAGGAAGGAAGAAATAAAAGACAGGAAGAAAAGAAAAAACACAAGCCAGTCTGCCTTTGTATGACTTATTTTATACCCAGAGCAGCATCTAAAGTGGTCTATGATGACCCTGTCAGTGATCCAGAAGCTGAAGGGGCATTAGGATAAAGTGAAGGGTAGGCCTGACAAAGGACTTTGGGAGAACAGGAGAAGGGCAGCCACAAGGGCCCCTCCTTTTCTGGACCTGCTTTCACCTGCTAATAATATCCCGGGACGATGTCTGTCCAGGGCTGGGGGCTAAGGCAGATCATTCTGAAAGTCTCACAGTCCTGACATGATCCCATGAGTTTGGTCCCAGTTGGCCATTTCTGGTACAAGGATGCCCGCTGCCCAGCTTCCCAGTCTCAGATGTCTGTCCCAGGCCCAAATCTGTACCCAATCTGTCTTCAGAAAACTCTCTTTTCTCCTTCCCTTAAATTCAGTCTGGCCCTGGAGCCATCCCCGGTTCTCAGCATTGTTCAGGACACAACCGCCCGCCTGCTCAGGACTTGCTCAGTTCCTTCTGCCGATGTGTCCCCGGCTGTGCCACCCTTCAGGCCGGCCCGCACTGCCTCTTCTACTGTCCTCTGACCTTTCTACATTTTTCCCCACAGCTCACTCTGGCCAGTTGTCTTCCTGGCTCCCTGCTTCCCTGGCCCTAATTCTGGTGCTTTGCTCTCAGATCAGCCAGAATAAGGACACGGATAAACAGAAAGGCAGAGGAATGGCTGGGAAAAGAGACCGCAAGAGGCCAGATCTTGAGAGCTCATCCGATTGTAACTGTGACCTGAGCTGGAAGGGGTTTGAGAAAAGGTGGACCTGTCAGCAGACGGAGTGGGGGGTGGGGGGCGGCATCAGTCTAACTGGAGGACGGTGGAGAGATGGGGTAAAGATGGGGAATATCTTGAATTTTTGAAAAAAAAAATTAAATGTTTATTTTGGAGAGAGAGAGGGTGGGGACAGAGGATCTGAAGCAGGTTCTGTGGTGACAGCAGAGAGCCTGATGCGGGGCTCGAACTCATGAACCACGAGATCATGAACCTGAGCTAAAGTCGGACGCTTAACTGACTGAGTCACCCAGGTGCCCCAAAATTTTGAATATTTAAGGGACTTGGCGGTATTGAAGAGGAAACGTCGTTGGGTCCCACTGTTGAGTGGCTGAAACTCAGGTAGATGAGGACACCTAGGCATTCAGAAACTTCTCTTTAGGGTCTTTGTGTCTCTGCTTCAGGCCTTGTCTCAGCGTCTTTGTCTCTGAATTACGCCCCTCCGTTACTCCGTGTGTGTGTGTGTGTGTGTGTGTGTGTGTGTGTGTGTGTGTGTTTCTGCCCCAACTCCTTTCTTTCTCCAGGTTTCTACCTGGTCTTACTGTGCCTTGAGATCTGTCACCATTTCCAAGTTTGCTCTTCCCGCCCCTCCCCGCCCCCCCCCCCCCTTACTGAACAGAGGCAACCATCTGACTTTCCTTCAAGGAGGTCTGGAACCTTCCAGGAGTGACCAGGCTTCTCCCCTTTGGCTGTGTTCTAGACTGTATACTCAGTGTGGGGCCCCTGGGCACAGTCAGAGGGTATATTGATGACTAACGAGGACCCGAGGGAGCTCCGATGTTCGGGGCCTTTTCAGGGAGTAGGATTTCCCCACAGGAGACCTTGGAGGGTGGAGGCCTAGGCCCAGGGAGGGAAGCTGACAGGCAAACGGAGACAGATTCCGGTCTTTACTCCTCTATCCTTTCCTTTATGGACCTGATCTTGCAAACTGTCGCAGGAGGGAACTCGCGCTCTGTTTCCTGATCCCTAGTCCTTTTTTTTATGCCACTTCTAGAAATGAAGGAGCAACTGGGGTTCAAAAAGGCTTCGGGGTGATGCTGGAGGGCAGTCACTTAGGGGTGCCTGCAAGGGGAAGGCACGCGTGCATCTTGGGGTGTGTGGGGTTGTGGGGGGCGGGGAATGCCCAGCAGGGGAGTGGGGGGCCTGCTCAGCTTGCACCTCTGCCTCCCGGGACTTCTCAAGCTCCCGGCCTCGCTGTGTGTGGGGCTGAAAACCGATGCAGGATGGAGTCCAGGTCTCCCAAGTGTGGCGGGAGCAAGGCCAAGAACAAGTCGTGCTGCCCCAGGACGGCCGGAAACCGGAAGTCCTGGCCCCTGCTTCCTGGGGGCCGGGGAGGGGTGGGGGGCGCAGACCCAGATGGAACCTGGGTGCCCGGGACTGGGCCCCTCGACGGCTGTGACGCGTCCTGGCCTCCGACCAGGGCAGGCACGCGGCTGCTGAGTGCTGGCCATGGAAACAGGCCGGCTGCAGGTCTGAGGCCACCTGGGGCTTGGAGGGGAGAGGAGGAGGGAGCTCGGGTTTACAAGACGGACAGGTGAATGTTCCCAGGCCACACAGAAGGAAGATTGTGCCAACAAACTTCAAAAGCAGATGTGCCCTCAAATTACGGGGAGTCCCCAGCTCCTCCCCGTTCCCCCCTCCCCGCCCCCCGTGCCGCGCTCCCCCTTGGCCCCCGTGCTCTGTCAGCTTCGGCCCCTCTCTGCTCCTGTGTCCCCTCGAGAACATCCACCTTTCCCCTCAGGGGCTTCTCCACTCTTCTCGCAGCTCCCAGCCCTTCCAGGCTTCTCCCCGCGCTGGGCCTTCTGGTCTCCTGGATTCACAGGGCCATTTTCCGCTCTGCAGCCGTCCTGCCACCCCCAGCGCCTGGTCCGAGGCGGACACTTGATGGCAGGGCCTCTGAAGGCTTGCTTTCCGCTGGGGCAGCTGCGCCGGGTGGTGACAGGGGCTCAGGCTGATGGCGGGGGGTGGCTGTCTGGTTTGGACAGGCACCCTGCCCTGGGCATCCAGGCCGCTGTTTGGAGGGGAGCAGAAGCCCCAAAGGCCGGGAGCACCTGAAGGTACCCGTCTGGCCCCTGGGGAGCTCCCCCCATGATTCCCGGCAGCCGGGCTTCCCGGGAGGAGCCTCCGCGGTTGGGATGGAGACTGGGAGGATGCATGGGGAGCACCGCTTGGGGTCCGAGCTCTCAGGATCCTGCCTGCCTTTGCTCCTACTTCCTCCTTTGCTGCTACGTCTCTCGCTGCTGCTCCAAAGACTCTGCTCTCCGTGAGGGCTCCGACTCTTGTCCTAGACCTGCCAGCACCCACTTCTAGAGCCTTCTAAAAGGGCCAGCCCATCCAGAGACAGGGGGGTCAAAGAATAAGGGCATCTGTCTCCTACCCCATGCTCGAGGTCCCTGAGTTCACGGTCGTGTATTTGCAGACGCTTGGGGGGTCCAGGGGGTGACAGCCAGCAGGTGGGGCTGCGCACGCGGAGGCCGACTGAGAAACGGAGCCCACGGGCGCGCCTCTAGCTGAGCCGTCGCCCTGGGTGGGTCACCCCAGCTTTAGACCTCTTTAGCGGCAAACAAACCCAGCCCCCTGGGCTCCCGGGGATGTTGTGAGGCAACCAGGAAGTGTGGTTGTCGTTGAAGGACCGGGGCTGGGTACCCGGGATCCCTGGGCCTGCAGAACGGGGCGAATGGGAACAGCAGAGCGCGTGCCAGATGGAACGTTTAGATGAAACCTTCCGGAAAACTGGGTGCCACCATTCTAACAGTGGGCACAGCGAAGCTCCGGCCGCAGGGGTGGGGGGCGAAGGGGTGTCTCCGTGGCGGAAAAGCTCCGGGAACCCCTCCTCTGTGCGGGACCCTCTGTGTGAGGGGGGCAGCCCCGGAAGGAGCAGAAATGAGCTTGAAGCCTCTACCTGAAGGAGCCGCGGTCCCGGGGGGACGGAATCAAACCCCGCGTCGGGAATCTTCTGCCACAGTGTCGGTCAGCGCCCCCGAAGCCTCTCTGTGCAAAGTGCAGAAGCCAAGGCGACGAGCGCATCGGAAGCAGCTTCGTGTCGCGCAGGGCCACACAGCGGGGCAGGACTGGGTCGCGGGCACGCCGTCCACCCTCGTGCCTCCGACTCGGTGCACTCTGATTGGACTACCCCGTCTCTCCCACAGCCCAAGGTTCTCCCCCCCCCCCCCCCCGCCCCCGTGTCCGCTCCTCCTCCCCCTCGCTCAGCCTGACCCGCGCTCTCACTCTCCTCGCCACCCCACCCCCCCCACCCCTCCTCGTCCCTCCCCGACTCGCCTCCCAGTCCCACTGACACAAACAAAACTTTCAGCACGACCCACCCCGACCGGTTTGGCCTAGGTGTGCAGCCTGCCGCGGGGACAGACAGGAGTTGCAGGCGGGTGCCCGGCCACAGGACGGTAAGCACCTGCAGCTCCGCTCGCGGAAACAGCCCTGAGCCCGGACCCGGCACGTGCACGAGGACGCGAAGGCAACGCACGGTGGCGGGACGTGGCGTCTGCCGGGCCGACGCGGCCCCCTCCCCCAACGGAGGGGCTCGCGGAGGGCAGGGGCCGTGTGTGCTGCGGCCCCGTCCCCTCCCTGGAGCCTGGTGCTCAGCGGTGCTCACTAAGTGTCCGTAATTGAACCGAGGCAGGCAGGCCCGGTGACGCCGCTCAGACACGTACGCACGTTAACGATGCCACCGCGGCTTGAATTGTTCCCATTCTTCGGGCCCAGAATGTGGGTGGGAGGAAGGTAGGTAGCGAGGCATGAGGGGAATGGGGGTTCGATGGGGAGCAAAGAACGGAGGGCAGGATACCAGGCACTGGCCTAGAAAGGCTTCCGCAGCCAGGATTTTCTTCCAGCCCCAGCCGTAGAATCTGCCTTCTGCGGGACTCATCCCAAAAGAGGGACGGAAAGGCCTGCGTATGAGGGCTTGTCCCCCAAGCGCATGGCCCTTGTGAGACACGCAAGATGGCCCAGGGAGCAGAGAGATTTGGAGACGGATATTTGTTTGGTGAGGGAGGGCAACACTTCGACTTCAAGCAGAGGCCTGGCTGGACCACCTTGGGTCCTCGGCCCCAGCGACACCTCGGGCAAGTCCCGCCTCCCGTCAGCTCTCCACATGGCTGGAGCTGGGGGTGAGTGGACGAGGGGCTCACAGACTCCCTGACTGGTTGCACTGTGGCGGGGTTGGGGGCGTATGGTGCATGGGAAGGCTGAGGAGATACGGAACCAGAACTGGAAACCCACTGCTGTCCCCCTGCCCCCCCCCCCCCCACCCCATGCCTCGGTTTCTCCGGTGGTTTCCCGGACCAGGAGGGGTGAATCCGTGGGAAGGAAACCGTGCGATAGGATCCGAGGTGTGATAATTATAATTATAATACAGGATGCTCCCCCCTCCCATAGCCCCTGGCCCTACCCCACCCCTGCGACACTGCATCTCAAAGCAGCATCGGGGTGAGGCCGCTTCCCCTGGCACAGGTGGGGACCTGAGTCCTAAAGAGGGGAAGGGGTTTGCCAAGGTGGAGGTGGAGAGGAGCTGGGGAGTTTTGGCATCTGGCCTGGCCCTTGAGGAGGGCCTGCCGGAAATAGCCCTTGAAGAAGGGGTCACTACCAAGGTCACTGCCAGGAGTTGGGGTCATGGTCCTGAGGCCAGGGTTAGAGTCCGGGTGACGGCTCAGGTTCGGGAGAGTCGGGGTGTCCCCTTCCCTGGCCCTCCCTGACCACCCTTTCCACGCTGACATCCATTCATTCACAAACGTGCGCCAGAAGGGACAGAAGTGTGTCCCGTGCGGGCCTGGGCGACTGCGACAAAGGTTATAAAACAGGCCTGACTTTCCAGGAGCTCACAGACTACAGCTGCCCGTCCTGGCCCCCGGTTTCACACGTTTAACTGAGTCCCTGGCACGCAGCAGGCCCCAATCCATGTTTCTTGAAACCGAAGCTTACATTTAGTCAAGGAGATAAGATGTGCACAAATTATGGGCGCACAGGCTATAATAAAGGGACTAGCAGAGGCTGGGGAAGGACAGAGGAAGATCCATTTTGGGTGGGAGGCGCTGAGAAAGCCCCACGGAAGACGTGGCCTGTGAGGGCAGCTTTGAAAGATGAATAAGATTGTGACAGAGTTGGGGGTGTGGGGTGTGGAGAGCACAGTCTAAGCAAAGTGACCCTCCCTTATTGCTCTCGGACCCTGCTTCCTGCCTCCGGCCAGACAAAAGGGTCCTGCTGCAAATTGTAACCTATATATATATATATATATATATTTTTTTTTTTTTCCCTCACGTTTAGCTCAGTACTTTTTTCTTTTTTTTTTTTTTTTAGCCCCAGTCTGACAGTGAGCTTGTGGCTCCTGGTCACTCAGTTTTCAGGGAGTTCAGAGCCTGCCCCCGTCCTCTGGCTATCCCACATTGGCCAGCAAGGTCTTGTGTCATTTGGCGGCTATATTGTTTGCATCCGGAATGGAAACCCGGGGGCTTACAGGTAGGAATAAACTTACAGGGATACAGGGGCAGAGTATTTGAAATCGAGCTTGACCTTGCAAAGTCCAGACATGTGGTCTTGTCCCATGACCGTGGGATAAGAGGGTAAAATGACCATGGAGTGTTGGGCTGGTGCACTTTGGGGACTCCTGGCCAGGTGACGAGGAGGCCTTGAAGTGGAGAGAGGATCCAGCGAGGGAGGCCAGGAACCCGCGGGGCTCATTTCTTGGTCAGTCCATCAGCTTCCATATACGGTGGCATTGGGGACGGTGTCACTTAAGCTCCTTCTCGGGCGTCTTGGAACCAGCCCCCTGTCTGAGGATACAGGCATCTGAGAAAACCGTGTTCCTACCTAAGCTGTGTGTCCTCCAAGGCCGTTCCCCTCCCTGGGCCTCTGTTCTCACCTAAAGCAAGAGGTATATAGGCCAGTCCCATACTTCCCAGTTCTGGCCCTTCTCTGGTTCTCAGCTTCAAAGCCGAGCCCCTGCAGGAGACTGGGGAACTTGGCAAGGCCCCCGGGAGGCAGCGAGGCTGGCTGGGGTGTGGGATGCTTGGGCTCCTTTCCACCCACAAGGGCCTTGCCCCTGTTCCTCCTGGCCTGGTGCCTCCCTCTTTGAGCCACCCTGGGCCTTTTCCTGCCCCGCCCCCCGCACCCTGCCTCTCCCTCCCCAGCCCCTGCCACACTGCCCGGTGAAGCCTGGAGCTGACGATGGGATCCCCCCCCACCCCCGCCCCGCCGCCACCACCACCACCGCCGGGTCCTTCCCTCCTGCCCTCCCTCCCTGGCGCCCATTAGCTAGCCCAGGCCGTGGGGGCGGTGGCTGGTACGTCTTCGTGCCAGGCCCAACCCCCGGAGACGCACCTGTTCTGACCTGCTGAGCAGGTTCCCAGGTTTCTGCCGTCGTCGTTGGCCACGGCGTGGGAAGCAGCTCTGGGGGAGCTCGGAGCTCCCGATCACGGCTTTTCGGGGGTAGCCGGAGCTGGGCGGGTAGAGGAGGGCTGGGTCCCCAGCAGAGACCCCGGAGGGATAGGCAGGCGAGGCAGTGCCTGAGGACTCCGTGATTTCCTGCCTTCCGGGTCGCGCCCTACCCAGCTCTAGAGCCGGCTCCCAGGGAGAACTCAGGGGACCGTCAGAAACACTGGGCGGCTCTGCCTTTCCACCGATGCCCCTGTCCCTGGGAGCCAAGATGCGGGGGCCCGTGGCCTTGCTGCTGCTGCTGCTGCTGCTGCTATCGTTTCCAGGTAGGACTTGCCTGAACCATCGGGACCCTTGCTTCTGAGCCCGAGCCAGCACAGACACGCACACGCACGCACGCACACGCACACACGGACACACGCACACCTAAACATTCTCTTCCCTTTGACTCTGGACTGAGCAACCAATCTCTCTCTCCCACCCCCACCCCCCCACCGCCGATGGCGCCCCCAGAAGGGCCAGCCTCACTCTTTCCCTTCGCGCCCTCTTCCAGCCCCAGGCCACAGCCCTGCGTCTGGGGGCCCTGCCCGCCTCTGCCACAGCCTTGCCTCAGCCCGGGGAGCGGACGTGTCGACCCAGTGCAGGTGGGGCAGGGAGGTGGCACAGGTGGGGGACCCTCTCACCCCAGGGTTTCCTGGAGGCTCCTTCGCCTGCTCCCGGGGCTCCAGAAGTGCTGACTGGAGCTGGGCTGACTCAGGGCGGAGCTGGTGTCAGCAGTCATCAGGGTGCAGGAAGCCTGATGCCCAGACCGTGGCCAGGGCCCTTCTGTTCCCTTCTCCTTATGAGGTCCTACAGCACCGGCTTTGGAGCACCTGCTGGGAGACAAGGGGGGGAGCTGGGGCACCTTCCCTCGGGCCCCTCTCTTTCCCTGGAGACACTATTTAATGGGGGCGGTGATGCTTAGATGAGGGGAGGTCTAGGGTAGAGTAGCTTCTAGATAGGGTGTGGTCTCCTTTTGTTTATTCCCTGTCTCCTCATTTTCTCATCTGGATGCCTTCGGTTACTCCTGTCTAATGTGTATGTAGTAGATGTAAATTACAGGAATTGACAATCTCCAGAGTGGGGGACAGAATGCGTGTGTGTGCGTGTGTCTAAGCATGTGTAGGCACAGTGACACCACAGTGGGATTCCCTAGGCTCTTTCCAGAGTAATGAGTAACTGGGGAATCTTTGTCCTGGGAAGACAGAGCCCTGTCTGGATAGGCCCAGGAGCAAGGAAGTGTCATTGTCCAGCGGGGCCCGGCAGGGATTCCTTCTCCCTCCGTCACCAGCTGAAGCTGTCAGGAGCATGAGGCACAGATGGGGGGTGGGGGGGGGGGCACTGCTCCTGTCTGATCTTATAGTGGAGGGGGGATGCAAGGGCATCGGCCAGTCTCCAGTCACAGGGTCCTGAGCTCCAGCCCCTCTGCTTTCCACCCCTGCCTTAACTCCCATCTTCCAGACAACCCTCCTCACTTGCTCAGGCCCAGAGGGTGGGGTCTGGTCGCTGGGGCCAGAGAACTCGGCAGCCACTTTTCTGGGGGACCTGGCCACCCTTGAAGAGTGGAGCCACAATGTCTCAGGACATGGAAAGGGTCAGAGAGGCCGCCGCTCTAACTGCCTCATTTTACAGACAGCAAAACTGAGACAAACAGGCAAGCGACGTCTCAAGACGACTCAGTGTTAGCAGCAAGACCAGGGCGAGTGTCCAGGGTCTCCCAGCCTCCAGTCTGTTAAAGGCTAGTAGGTCTGAGTGTGCACGGGGCACAGCCAGGGGACTAAATGCTGGAGATGTGGTGGCAAACGGGACGTGGTCCTGCCTTCTTTTTCCAGGACGTGAGGCTGTTCTTTCTAAGAGAAGCCCAGGGAAGGGGAGAGGAGACCTCCTGCAGTCAGGGCATCACCCCGACCTTGCCCAATGCCCGATGGACAGGTGCCGTGGCTACAGGGGCACCCTAACTCCAGAATTATCCGGGGTAACTGGGGCCCGGTGAGCCGCCCCCCCCCCCCCACCCATGGCTGCGAGGACCTGCACAGAGCTGGAGGGTGCTCTGAGGCCTGCAGCGCGGGCCCCAGGTTCCCAGCCTGACGACCACATCCACTGCCGCCCCCCTTCTGGCTCCTCTCTGTGGAAGCCCCCAGAAAGCCGGAGGTCTTGCCTCCGAAAGAGCTTTGGGCTGGGAGTCCGGAGGCTTACGTTGTGGCCCCATTTCTGGTCTCCATTTGCTAGGTGACCTTTGGCAACTAAGAACGTAGACTTCGGCAGCCCACGAGGTGGGACCCCGGGATCTCTATGGGCCTTCCAGCTCTGCAGTCCTGTGGCGGTGTGCCTGTCCAGCCGCTGACCGAAGGGGGGTGCTGGGTGCAGGAAGAGGCGGTCAGTCTGGCTGCGGTGATGGCGGGGGGAAGGGTCCTGGCCCATCTCTCAGTGGGGACCAAGGTAGCTTTATGCCGGATGCTGCCTTCCGCCCCTGCCCTGCTGCAAATCAGTGCCCCCCCACTCCTGGGCCATTAGAGCTCTGAGCCCCAGGGCCCTGCCCCACCCCTGACAGGGAGAGGAGCCCAGGCTTGGGAGGTGCCTGACACCACAGTTCTTTGTCTCTCCTTAATGGGATGAATTTCCGGGTAAGGTCCCCTCCCTACTCCCTCCATCTCCTGTCCTGCAGCCGACCGGCTCAAATCTACAGACACCCCTCCAGTGGGATGCTAGTTTCTAGCTCTTTGTCTGGACCCGATTGTAGGGCCAGAGTGTTGGGAGGGGGGGTTGCCCTGAATTCTGTGCCCTCCAAAGATTAGGATCGGCTTTCTACCTGAGGTTAGTTTCCTAGAAAGGGAGGGGCCCCCATCCCTGCTTTTCTGTTCCTGTTTACAGAGGGGGGCAGGCCCTTTCCTGCAGGACCTACCCTAACCCAGGGAAGCCAGAAAGGGAAGCTAGCTTCCCCACCCAAGGTAGCGGGGACTAGGAGAATCACAAGGGAAGCCCCGTGGCCCCAGTGACCTTGGTCCCACCCGGGTGTTTCGCGGGGGCTGGGCTCAGAGGACCCCAGCTACAGAGATGGCGGTGAGGAGTTTGTGGCACAGCGCACGGTCCCAGCTTCTGGAGCATCATCTCGGGGCCCTGGAGTCCTCCAGGCTGAGGAGGACAGCCACTGTAGGGAGCTAGGCCTCGGGAGGAGAGACTGCCTGGGCTTTCCGGCCGCCAAAGCTTACTCTAGCACTGACCAAAGGCTAGCAGAGTAGAAGGCTGGGGGTGGGGTGGGGAGCTGAGTCAGGAGGGAAGGGAGGACAGGAGCCTAGGGGCTGAATCTAAAACCGCACGCGAAGGTCAAGTTCAGAACTGGGGCCGGGCCACCAAGCCTCGTAGAGGAGGGCTGTGAAGGAGGTGGTTTGGATCGTCTCTCTCTCTCCCTGGGACGGGGAGCCTCTGGCCCCAGGAACTTTTCCCAGCGTTTTCTGGCCACCCCCTCCTCGCTTGCCTTTGTAACTGGTGTCCTGAGAGCTGGGTTGATTTGGGGTGGGGCAGAGCTGGCCCCCACTTTGGGGGGAGGTGGCTGGCAGGATTTAGGGGTGCGGGGTGGCTAAGATCTCAGGAGTTTGGGAGAAGCTGAATTCTGGGTCTCCCACCCACAGTGTGGCTGTTGTCGTGACTCAGCCGGGCTCAGACTCTGGCTCCGGGGGGGTTTAGGGGACTTATCTGTGCTGGGAGCTGTGTCTGGGCCAGAGCCGGGCTGCCTCAAGGCCTGTCCTCCCCCCATTGTTCTCAGCTGCCTTTGTGATTGGTGTGGCCCCCCTCCCCAGACACTAATCTGTGGGTGGGCACTTTGCCCGGGTTGGGAAGCTGTCACTAAGCTGGGGGCTTAGGACGATGGGGGCCAAGTGAGGGACGTGGATGAAGGCAGACGGAGAGTCTCCTGGTTTTCCAGGCTCCTTAGCACCGCCAAGGCCAAGGTTATGGGAGGAAGGGTGGAAGAAAAAAGGGCTTGCCGGGTGGTTGATGTCACCTGTCTTGAATGGGGGGCTTCAGGGCTCCTCCCAGGTTCTTTCTTACCCCAAACACTCCCACCCATTCCAGCTCTGTCTGGTAGAGGCTGCCACTGTGGGGCGAGGGGAGGCAAGAGTTAACAAAGGAGCCTGAGCCCCTGGACCGCTTGGACCCCTCCCCCTAGCCCTAAGCAGGAGTCCCGTCCCCCCCCCCCCCCCACCTCCCTTCCCACCAAACCCACACCAGACAACCCTCACCCCAGGCCCGGAGCTAGAGCTGGTTTTTCTGGTGGTGGCAGCAGCAGAGGCCTGACAGAGATTCCCAGGGAGAGGCCTCCTGGGGGGCCGAGGGAGGTGGTTGGGGGGTCGGGGGAGGGGGGGGGAGTCCTTCTAGCAGGAGCCTGAGGAGCCAGGGGAGGGTGAGCCTCTGTTTTGCTCTGCTGAGGAGTCCTTGACGGCAGTTTCCCATCACCTGGAGGGACAGTGACCTCATCTCTGGGTACCTCCGCCTGAGATGAATCTGCCCTCAAGTCTGGGGTGAGGTGGGGAGGGGTGCCTGGCTCGGCTCCAGACGGGCCGCAGAGGCGAAGGGGCAGAGCCAACCCACCACTGACCACGGGCAGCTAAGACAGACAGACACGTGGAAGCCAGGAGGGACCAGCATCAAAACATTTACCCTGTGTTCAGAATTCCGCGGGACGGGAGCGCGCACGCTTGCACACAGACCACTCCGTGGCTCTTGTCTCTGGAGGCAGGCGAGCACAGACACCTTCCTAACGATAACACGTGAGCGCTTAGAAGTGCAAAACACCCCCAAGTTCAGTAAGGAGTCGGCCTCACTTACACCCCGCCAGGCCCTCTCCCAAAGTGATCAGACATTCACACGCAAAAGACTCATGCACAGACTCGTCGCCAGGACCCCTAGATGCAGGGGATACCGAGGGAGAAAGGCCCCTCACAGAGGAAAGCCTCCTTGCCCAACGACGCTGTTATCTGCAGCTGCTAGCCTCAGTTTCCCCTCCTGAGATCAGAGGCCAGGCCCCCCACACAGAGGAAAGCTGGGACCCAGAGAGCCAACCCAGACCAGGAATGGAGGGCCTGTCTGGGAGCGGGCGGGGTACACAGAGGGCAGGGCCCCAAAGAGGCCCGTGGGGGCCTGGCCAGGGGTGGGGGAGGCCGAGGGCAGGGATCCCGTCTGGCCAGTTGGGCCTGTTCTTTCCTTGCGCAAGGTGATGGCTGGTGGCGGCTGTGGCTGGGCCTGCTGCTCTGTGGCGGCATCTGAATCACCAGGGCTCCTGACCAGCGTCCTGTGCTCCCGGGAGGAGGGGTGGGGACGGTCAGAGGGAGGAGTGCCCAGCCAGCAGAGTCCACCAGCCTCGGCGAACAGTTCGCAGCAGAAGGGTCCGTGGGCTTGGCCCGGCCTGGCAACTACATGCCCGCAGGGTGACCTCACCAGGCGGGCGGCGTGTCTCCTTCGCTCTGGTGACATCATCATGCTGACGCCAGGCGGGCACTGGGTGGGGGAGAGAGGGAGGAGGCAGCGCCGGCCTGCCCTGGCCTGGGAGTCTGGGCTTCTGGGTCCAGTTTAGTCCAGGATGGGGATTCTAGAGCCCAAGTTCTCTCCTCCTTCTGTCGCAGCCCCTGTGTGTGTGTGTGTGTGTGTGTGTGTGTGTGTATGAAGTGTGAGGGGCTGTTGCCCGAAGCTGTGATGCTCCTGGTGAATAGGGGACTTAGGACAATGGGGGGCTGTGGGAGAGGTCCTGAAGGGGCTCTCCTGTTTTATTGGGTTCTTCATCCTGCGAAGCGTGGGCTTGTTGCTCGGCGGTGGGGATCTTGGACTTACGGGGAGGGACGCAGAGGACCGCGACGCGGGCATATGGTTTGTTGTGCCCTAAGGGAGACATATGTTGGGGAAAATGTGGGCAATGGGTTGTGGAGAGGGGCCGGATGGTTGGCAAGCATAGGGATAGGGATGGGAAATACACCATCCGACGGTGTCCCGTAGAAGGGTCTGAGTGTCCCAGCGGAGCAGGGCTTGTGACCCCTGTGCCTGCGGAAACCAGTGCTTGAAGCAGAGGATGCGCTGGGGCTGAGCCCCCATCTCCAGCCCACCTCCAGCCCTTCCTTGGCAGCCCTGCTCCCTGCCAAGGAAGGGTGCGGGTGGTGAGCCGGACTCCCAGGCCGGGCTGGGTGGGACCCACACCAGCTTAGGCAGGTCAGGGCCCCGGTATCTGGCCCTGCAGGTCTGTCCCGTCCCGTTTGGGTCCTCCCAGCTCCCGACAGCACCCTCCCTCCCTCCGCCCCGGCTCACAGGGTCACGGGACCCCCTTCCTCTGGCTTATGCTCAGCCTCCCCGGAGCCCTCTGGTCCATCCGAGTGGACCACTTCCTCCCTCCATAACTGCCCCATCCAGCCCCGGCCTTCTCCCTGTGAGCGGTCAGAGCTGTTCCCTCTGGCATCGAACCCAGGTAGCCAGCCCAGCCTGCCTCCACCCCGGGCTGCCATGCCAACCCCCTCCCTGTCTGCCCAGCCCAGCCCAAGGTTCATTCCTGCTCGCTCTACCTTTTCCTTCTTCTCCCTGTCTCTCTCTCTCTCTCTCATTCATTCATTCATTCCATAAACATTCATCGAGGTCCCCTTATGTGCCAAGAAGGCAGACCACCTGCCACTGAGCCCTAAGTCAGAAAACCGTGTTTCCCTATGTGATGTGAGACCCAGCTTCTTCTCTTGGGCAGCTCCGTCCGGCGGGAGAGGCAGACGGGAAGCGCCCAAATGCAATCCAGGGGGGATACAGTACGGTGGCGAGGTCAGAGCAGGGCGCTAGGGCAGGACGGAGCGAGGGCCCCTCATTCTGCCTGAGGTGGGGGTGGGGTGGCGGAGGAAGCGTTGTCTAAGCGGAGTCTAAGGCTGAGTAGGAGTCATCCCTCCAGACACCGGGAGGAGCACCTCCCGGGAGGGGCCCGGGTGAGCCAGGCATGTGTGGCCAGAGGCAGGGGCTGCGCGCTGCGGGGCGTTGCTGGATATACATCCCAAGGCAGAGAGCTCTTGGCTTCCCAGAGAGAACCCTCCCTCTGCCCCCAGCCCTGCGTTTCACATGCCTTATTCCACGAATTTATTTATTCCTCCTGGACCCTGAGTTTCCCCAGGCCCCGCCCCCCCCTCTACGTCACTCATCCTGGAACCGGTAGGAGTTGTCTTTGTCCGGCCTCTCTTTTCTCTCTCTCTCTCTCTGGTCAGTGATCAAATCCTGCTGAGGGTCCTCCAGGACTGTCCCCTCCTCCCTGTCCCACAGCATGAAGGGTTCCTAGAGAGTCTCGGGGCTTCAGTCTCCCTGCTTTCCAGCCAGAGGGCACACAGCCACTGGCCTCTTGCCGCAGTGATGGCTCCCCATGAGTTCCTTCCCCTGGTGTGCAAGGCCCAAGCACGCATATCTGTCCTGCTGGATGCACACCGCCTGCCTTAGGTGCGTCCTTTCCGCCCTGCTTCCTGAGCCAGCCAGCCTCTCCACCCCTCTGGGTCCCTCACCTGGAATCCCTTTCCGGGGTCTCCCCCTCCTGGTCCTACCCAGCTCATGCACGAGGCCCTCCCGCAGGACGCGGGTCCACGGTGACTGTCCCATCCCCCAAGTGGCCTGCAACACACCCCTGAGCACTAAATCAGAGACCGTCACGCCTTTCCATACACGTCCACAAAATGTGTCTCCAGACCTCAGGTTCCATGAGGACAAGACAGGAAAGGGATCCTTCTTTGAAAACAAGGTGACCTGATAGATGCCCCTGGGTGCTGCGTGCTGTTCTTGTCGATGCACAGAACGCTCGCCCTTCCCCGCTGGTCCCCGTCTCTGCCCCTCTGATTCCGGCTCGCTCGCCACCGTTCTGACCCTGTCGCTGGGTGTCTGCCCTGACCTCATCTCTCTGGGCTTCTGACCTGGGGCCTTTCTGTCTTCAGTGACTTGTCATTCCTGTCTCTGAGCCTCCGTTGCGGCCATTCCTCCCACAGAGAAGGCCTGCTCTCTGGGAATCCAGATCGGTCATCTTGAAGCCATGAAAAGAATGTTCCGAAGGGCCCCTTTCGCCCCCTACGTGCCCCATCCCAGCCGCCAGCTGCCTTCCATCCCTGCCTCGTCTCCCGGCCACACTTCCTGAAAGCGTTCACTTTCCCCCCCGCCCCCGCCCCCTCCTTGGTGGGTTGAACCTTCTGTGAAGGTTTGCCCAGGGCTTCCCCGGTCTCTACGCCCAAAACCCATTTTCGTGAGAGGACTGGGAACTCCCTGAGGGCGGAGGCTGCCTCTCTCCAGCTGCAGCCTCCACACTCCTGGGCTGAGAGAGGGTGTGGCTCTCCCACCCGGCGTCCCCGTGGCCTTAGGCAAGTCACTTCCTCTCTCTGGGCCTCAGTTTCCTCATCTGTCAAATGGCGATAATAACGCCCACCTCGGGAATGCTGTGTGGATCTAATGAGGTAATGGACTGAACGCGCTTGGCAAGCAGAAAGTGCTCCAGGAGTTCCGGTGGCCTCCTCGCCCCCGGGCGTCTGCATGAGGAAGTGCTCCCCCCGGGGTTCCCGCCGCGCCCCTAATCTAGGCTGCTCCTGTCTGCCCCCTGCAGGCCGCTGCCGGGCGGGCGAGCTGGAGACCTCGGACCCGGTGACCGTGGTGCTGGGCCAGGACGCCAAGCTGCCCTGCTTCTACCGAGGGGAGCCCGGCGAGCAGGTGGGGCAGGTGGCGTGGGCTCGGGTGGACGCGGGCGAGGGCGCCCGGGAGCTCGCGCTGCTGCACTCCAAGTACGGGCTGCACGTGAGCGCGGCCTACGAGGGCCGCGTGGAGCAGCCGCCGCCTCCACGCAGCCCCCTGGACGGCGCCGTGCTCCTGCGCAACGCGGTGCAGGCCGACGAGGGCGAGTACGAGTGTCGCGTCAGCACCTTCCCCGCAGGCAGCTTCCAGACGCGGCTGCGGCTCCGCGTGCTGGGTAAGTGGGGTGCCGGGCGCACGGGGCCACCAGGCCCTCGCCCGCGGCTTCGCAGGCGAGAGCGGGGGTGGGGGGCGCCGAGAGGCGTGGGGCAGCGGGCGAGCGGGAGTAAGAGGTGGGGTCCCGTAGGGGTGAGGGAGCCCGGCGCAGCCCATCCTCCCACCCAATCCAGAAATTCCCTCCGAGTGACCTCAGCAGCTTGCCACGCACACAGCGGTCAGCCTGGGGGAAGAGTCCACGTAATAGAACATTCTTCTGTTGACTTGCACCACCCTCCCTGGTCGCTGTCGCCCTCCGAAGCAAGGTGGCACAGGCTCATTCTCTCCTCTGCCCGCGAGCCTTTCAAAGAGCTGAGGACCTTTGCCATTCCCCACGCCCACCCCAGCCCCCAGTCTCCTCTTCCGGAAGTTACACTTACTAGTTCCCGCAGTGGTTCTACCAAAGGCACTGCTTCGCAGCCTCCCTGGCCATCGACGATTTTAAAATGTGGGGCTGAGATATGAACCACGGGGACCCAGCCCCCAACGGGCGTGGCTGTGCCTGACCAGTGGGGCTCATACCTTTCCTGGTCTGGACCTTCAGTGAATGTGGCTGGAGATCACAATCACCTTTTATTTTACCTTATTTTATTTTTAAGTTTATTTGTTTATTTTGAGAGAGAGAGAGAGAGCGAGCGAGCGCCTGCACCTGCCTGGGAGGGGCAGAGAGAGGAGACAGAGAGTCCCAAGCAAGCAGGCTCTGCACCGTCAGGGTAGAGCCTGATGCGGGGCTCGATCTCAGACCGTGAGATCATGACCTGAGAGCCAAAGTCAAGAGGCAGACGCTCAACCAACTCAGACACCCAGGCGCCCCTCACCATCACCTTTCTTTTTTTTTTTAATTTTTTTTTTTAACGTTTTATTTATTTTTGAGACAGGGAGAGACAGAGCATGAACGGGGGAGGGTCAGAGAGAGAGGGAGACACAGAATCTGAAACAGGATCCAGGTTCTGAGCAGTCAGCACAGAGCCCGACGCGGGGCTCGAACTCACGGACAGTGAGATCGTGACCTGAGCCCAAGTCAGACGCTTAACCCACTGAGCCACCCAGGCGCCCCCACCTTTCTTTTAAACCACCATTTTGCGCTGTGGGCTCTTGTGGTCGATGGATGCCCTAGACCTATGGTCTACTTAAGGCTTTTGCATTTTGTGCTTGAGCTGTTCATGTCAAGAAGATAGAAATAAAGAACCTTCTTCAGTTTCCCTTGATCTGCGTGGAACTTAGTAACACTAGCCTTGGGGGTGAAAATCCTGAGTGTGAATCTGGGCCCCATCCTCCAACAGCTGACCATCTGGGACAAATCCTCTCACCTCCCCAACGCGCCGGTGTCCTGACTTGTAGAACAGGGGTAGGGATGCCCACCTCGCTGGCCCGCCGGCAGGATTAATGAGACAACATCGATCGAGTGTTTAGCACGATACCCGGCACATGATAAGTGCTCACTAAGTGCTGGCTATTATTATTAGCACAGAGATGTTATCTGGTCAGCTTTTTATTTACTTCATCATTTTTTATTAAAAAATGATCCCTGCTCATTGTAAAAAAAATTTTCAAAATCAAAACAATGGAGAAAGCTGAAAGCCTACCACTCATCTGGTGGTGTCCACGTTGGTGAGATAAGACAACGAACAGGGCCTGGAAATGTTTCCCTGCAAGACCGAGCTGGGACGGGCCAGGGCCTCCGGACGGGTGTGCAGACCGTGACCCCTGCCTCCTCCCCCCTGCAGTGCCTCCCCTGCCCTCACTGAACCCTGGTCCGGCGCTAGAAGAAGGCCAGGGCCTGACGCTGGCAGCCTCCTGCACGGCAGAGGGCAGCCCAGCCCCCAGCGTGACCTGGGACACAGAGGTCAAGGGCACCGCGACCAGCCGCTCCTTCAAGCACTCCCGCTCAGCTGCTGTCACTTCGGAGTTCCACCTGGTGCCCAGCCGCAGCATGAATGGGCAGCCACTCACCTGCGTGGTGTCCCATCCTGGCCTGCTGCAGGACCAAAGGATCACCCACATCCTCCAAGTGGCCTGTGAGTACTTGAACCTTGGGTAGAGACTCACCAGTCTGGCCAGGCTGGATCGTGAAAGGCGGCCTCGTGTGGCCGGGAGACCCCTAGTGCAAAGGTCGAAGACCAGGAGGCCGTCCCGGATGACCTTGACAGATCACTCAGACCTCTCTGGCCTTTGGTGTCCCGCTTACAAAGGGGGTTGTCCTACGCCACAGGGTTGTGGGGAGAATCCGGTATAAACACAGACTTGAAAGCACTGTGTGACGCACACGAAGAGAGACAGCTTCGGGCCCCACAGCTTGACCCTGGTTCTGGTCGGACAGGCCCTCTTTCTGCCGTGCACCGGCTGTTAGTCAATCTTGTCCGTCTTCATTTTCCTCCGCAGCAGGAGTATAATTATACGAACTTTACAGGGCTCCGATGGGAATTAGAAACCACGAACGCAAAGCATCTCACACGACGCTGAGTGCTTGAATGGTCCTCAGTCCGCAGCAGATACCGTTTTCCCAGCACTAAGCTCAGAGCCTCTCCGGGCACAGGGCTGTTTTCTATTCATACGAACCCAGCATTTGGCACAAAGTAGGCCCTCGGCAAATGTTTGTCAAGGAAATGTAGAGACAAGTAGGATGCTTACGTCTTTGGAGAATCAGGGAGCATTGACGGAACACCTGTTCCGCGACCAGCACTGTGCCGGGGGGACCACAGGGGATTCCGAAAAAGCGTGACTCTTTGCTGAGGGACTTCTAGGCTCGTTGCCCGGACAAACCACAGTGGGCTCTGAGCTCAGAGCTCCACACGGGAGCCGGGGGGCCAGGACCCGGCGGCCAGGCTGGGCTGGGCTGGGTTTGGAAGCAGATGAGAAGGACAGAGAAGGGCAGGGTGGGGCCCGAGCAGGGGGCCCCTGGAGGAGCAGATGATGGAAAGCCTCATTCCCCTTCTTCCTCCTCCCTCCTCCCACTCCAGTCCTCACCGAGGCCTCTGTGAGGGGCCTCGAAGACCAAAAGCTGTGGCAGGTGGGCAGAGAAGGGGCTACCCTCAAGTGCCTGAGCGAGGGATACCCTTCTCCCTCGTACAACTGGACACGGTAAGGGCCTGGCCCCGGGGGGAGGGCCTCGCTTGCGGCCAGGGTCCTTCCCTCGCAGGGCTGCCGTGTCCTCATTAGGGGCTGGGACGGTATATTCTGGACCCCGGATAAAGTGGGGCACGTGTTCAGGCCCACTCAAGAATACGCGTGGTCACCAAATATCACGATGGGCTTGCAGCCGGGGGCCCACGATGCACGCGGTCGTTGGGAGGGAACAAGCTAGTAAGTCCTTGGCTTTTCCCCCTAACTCTTCAATCGCGAGACATAGCGCAAGATTTAAATATTAATGTTTTATATGTTTACGTGAGTACCCAAGGCGGAGAGGACAAAAAGGCACTGCTGTGATCTTGTAAGACCCTTGGAAGCACCTTAGAAGTGCCAGCCACCCGCCTCTGCCGGTTCCTTGGCTTTTTCCCGGGTCTCAGGTGTCCAGGGGGTTGGGGAGGGGTCAGGTGCACACGTGTGCGAGCCCCCGACAGGCACATTCTCACACGTGAGCGGATGAACCGTGCGTGTGGCCTCGTGCGTGCCCCGGGCTCCGTTCAGGTCCCCTGCCACGCAATGTCGTGGGTGTTGGGGCGTGCGGTCACACTCTCCCAGTCCGTCTGAGCCCAGAGAGGGACGGGGTGTCCTGCGGTGTGGACCTCATACCGTGTCTCCCTGGTACCCAGTGCCAGGTGACGTGTGTGTGTGTGGGGGGGGGGGGGTGCCCGGGTCAGCCTGGGCGGCAGGGAGAAGGGGCCTCTGCCCAGACCTGCCCGGGGGAGGGAGGGGCACCGTGGGAACAGCCAGCGGCTCGGGTGACGTCACGGGGGCGGGAGGGGAGAGCTGCCCGGGCACGTTGGGTGGGGGCAGCCTCGGGCCGCCGCAGCCTCCCTGTCGTCCAGGTTGGACGGGCCTCTGCCCAGCGGGGTGCGAGCGGAAGGGGACACTCTGGGCTTTCCTCCGCTGACCCCCGAGCACAGCGGCGTCTACGTGTGCCACGTCAGCAACGAGCTCTCTTCGAGGGATTCCCGGGTCACTGTGGACATCCTTGGTGAGCACCGGGGCAGACACGGGGGGGGGGGGGGGCCCGGCCGAGAGCCCAGAGGGGCAACGGTGACAGACAGAGAGGGTGAGCTGGGGGCGGAGGCGGGGGGGGGGGGGGCTGGACCGCGTGTATTTTGCAAGGCTCAGGCTGAGGGGGTGGTTTGGGGGGTGTGTTGGGAGGACACGGGGGCAGGGTTGGGGAGGGCGGGGGTGTGGGCAGCCCCCCCAGACCGAGGCCTGTCTCCCGCAGACCCGCAGGAGGCCCCCGGGAAGCAGGTGAACCTGGTGTCGGCCTCGGTGGTGGTGGTGGGCGTGATCGCCGCACTCTTGTTCCTCCTGCTGGTGGTGGTGGTCGTGCTCATGTCCCGGTACCATCGGCGCAAGGCTCAGCAGATGACCCAGAAATAGTGAGTCGTGGCCGCTGGGGGGGGGCGGAGCTAAGCTGGGGGCAAAGCCGGCGGGGCCGAGCGGGAGGTGGGGGCCGGCACCCAGGAGAGAGGGGAGGCGGGCGGGGGGGGGTGGTGCTGACGGCTGGGGAGCTCATGGACCGGAGCTGGGCAGGGTCCTTCGGGGAGCCAGGGGGGCTGGGGCCACAGCTGAGTTGGGGGGGGAGGCCCAGATCCACGTGCCCGGGTATCCCCAAGCACACACACCCTAGCGGGGCTCACGCTCGCTCTGCAGCCACTCACTCACACTGGGGGGGGGGGGGACAGCACAGCCCCCACACCCTCCAGCCCCGGCTCACATAGGCTCTTGGCCTGCCCACCTTGGGAGCCACCAGTACCCTCAGCTCCTAACAAGGGCGTGTCTTTCCCAGTGAGGAGGAGCTGACCCTGACCCGGGAGAACTCCATCCGGAGGCTGCACTCCCATCACTCGGACCCCAGGAGCCAGGTGTGTGCCAAGGTCGGGTGCATCTGGGAGCGGGATGGGGGAGGGGAAGGGTGGGGAAGAGAGGTGGGGGGAAGGGGGGCTCGGGGGGCCCTTCTGCAGACGAGGAGGACAGACAGCCCTCGGCCAGATCTGGCCACTGACTCGCGGCCTGGGCTGGGGGTAGGGCTGTTTTGGGGTCCACTCTGGGTCCACCTGGCCCCCCTTTAGCACTGGCCCCCGGGGCTGCTCGGGGAAGCCGCCGTCAGCCCTGGCTCCAGGGTGGGGCCGGGGGGGGGGGGCGAGGACGGGCGTCAGGGAGAGCAGACAGGCAGACAGGTGGACAGGTCGGGTGGGGGGAGAGGTGATGACGGAGGAGGCTGAGCCCTGTTCTGACTCCTCCCCCATGTCCGGGCCCCACAGCCGGAGGAGAGTGTAGGGCTGAGAGCCGAGGGCCACCCCGATAGTCTCAAGGACAACAGTAGCTGCTCTGTGATGGTGAGGCCCCCCGGCCCCACCGGCGTCCCCACCACTGTCCTCAGGCCCCTCTCCTGCTCGGGGATGTGGCGCGCCAGCCGCCCCTCACCAGACCCTCTGTCTCGGGCCCGGCACCTCGGCTGTGCCTTTGTTCACCTGTGGCTCTCCTTCCCCCCCCCTCCGCGCCTGACGCTCATTCCTGGCCCCCGTGTCTGAGCCCCTGACCTCTGACCCTACGGCTCCCCACCCGGCCCCCCTCCCGTCTGGCTCCCCTGCCTCGGTTCCTGACTTGCCCTCTGCCCTTGGCGTCCAGAGCGAAGAGCCGGAGGGCCGTAGTTACTCGACGCTGACCACGGTGAGGGAGATTGAAACCCAGACTGAACTGCTGTCTCCAGGCTCCGGGCGGGCAGAGGAGGAGGAAGATCGGGACGAAGGCATCAAACAGGCCATGAACCATTTCGTCCAAGAGAACGGGACCCTGCGGGCCAAACCCACAGGCAATGGCATCTACATCAATGGGCGGGGGCATCTGGTCTGACCCAGGCCTGCCTCCGTCCCCTAAGCCTGGCTCCTTCTGCTGACCTGGGGATTTCTGTTCGGGGAGAGGGGGCTCTCTAAACACCCTATTTCTTCAGGAAGATGCTCCCCATCCCGACTGCTCGACCTTTTCCTCCAGCCCCTCTGTTCGACAAAGGGGGGGCTCTGCTGGTTGAGTCCTTCCCTGTGTGTGTGTGTGTGTGTGTGTGCGCGCACAGATCACCGTGTGCATGTGTGAGCGTTCGCTGACCTTGTGCCTGTGCGGGGGTGATGTGCCCGTGCTTCATGTCAGCCTCCAAGTGAACTGTGGCGGGTTTGCTGGCGTGTCGTGTGGCTGCGTGACCTCTATCTGTAAGCGCAGGTTATCTCCTCGGACCCCAGAGCAGTATTAATGACGCAGAGGTTGGAGGCAAGAGGTGGAGACGGTGGGCCAGACGCAGGTGCACAGGCCAGAGCTGGATTCTGGCCTCCTCTGAGCTGGGGAGCTGGGCTCCCTCCACTTGAAAGCCAGCGGGGGCAAGTGTGAAGCGGCCAGCTCAGGGGCCTGCCAGGCTAACCCTGTTCGGGAAGAAGCCCCTGGCCCTCTGGTGGCCTCTGGTGGCCTCTGGGCCCTGCTGCACCTGCCTATTTTCTATAAATAGACCTGCTGGGGGAGTTTCTGTAGGGAATACTGCTCCGAATACTGTAATAAGAGACACAAAAATTTGAATTTCTTTCAAATTGTCTTTGAAAGAAAATTTGCGCTGCCTCTGGATGTTGGTTACTGCTTGGACTGCTTGGAGTATGACTAGCCGACAACCCTGGGAGTCAGCCACTGGTCAGCCACCCCCCTCCCGAGAGACCAAGAGACTGTGCTCAGACCCCAGCAGGGGCCAACGCCCATGGTTCTGAAAGGTGTTCCTGCTAAGACACTTTAATTTAGGCAGCCTCTTGGGAGGGAGCCTGGAGTTGTGGAGTCTGAGTCAACGGTGTGAGCCCCTGGGTCAGGGGCTGCAGGAGGACAGGGTGGGGTCCCTGGCCCTAGAGGCTCCCCGGTCCCTTCCCCACCGCGTCTTTTTTCTTAGTTGCGTCCCCAGTTGTTTGTGGTCCCTTGGGGGGGAGGTGCGGGGACTGGGTGACAAGGGCTCCTGGTTCGGAGTTGGTGTAAGGGAGAAAGGGTCGTGATTACAGACCAGGGGAGAGGGGGGTCAGGTGGGGCAAAGCTGCCGCTGGAGGCAAGAATGTCTCCTTTCCCCCAGGGGCCTCCGGGCCACTAGCCTGGGGCTCTTTTGGCAGTTTTGGGGGGGGTGCTGGGGTTAGATACGGTCCACCGTTGCCTTGCCCACCCGAAACACACTCAGCCAGAATGCCTAGATTTTGTACCCAAGCCCCACTTGGCCCGAAAACAGCTGGATTTCACCCCCTGCTCCCTGGCCAGCTCAGGACTTTGGATGTGGAGCCCAAAGATCTGGGGTCCTAGTGTGTACATTTTGTGTAAATATGTGCATATTTGTATATAAAATGATATTCTGTTTTTAAATAAACAGATAAAAGCTGTTCTGCCTGGTTCCTGTCTTGCCCCTGAGCTGTGTAAGCCTTGAACAACTCGATTTTCCCTCTGCATCGTCCTCCCTGCGGCCCCGAGTAGGGCAGGAGGAGAGAGCATGTCTGTGGCTGGGAGGTAAAGGGGAAAGACGTGTCCCCGCCAGACCCTCTGCCGTCTCCGAGTCCCCGGGTCCTTCTGGGACAGCCGGCGCCCTTGTGCGCCCTGTTGTCAATCCTGTGTCGTGCCCCAGCGTCACCAAAATGGGCCTGGGAGGCAGAATGCTGTGCACGCTCTTTCCAGACAAAGAAGCTGGCCCTCCAGTGAGTTCCGTGGAAAGAGCTGGAAGGATTAGAGATCACCTAGTTCACCCCCTTCCTTGTCACGTGTGTGGAAACAGGCTCAGCGAGGTAATGTGACTCGTCACAGGCCCGCCAGGGGCCCAGCCTGGCATCCACCTGGGGGCTCCGCACGGCCCTGTGCCACCTCGCTCTCAGGCCGGCCCCCTGTCTCCGCCTCGGAACCCCGAATTCTGATCTCCGAGGGTGTCAGCCACCTGCTCACGCCCCAGGCGCCGCCACCCCACCCCGGGGCTCTGACATCACCTCCCCTTGACCAATGAGCGAAGTCCCAGCGCTGGGTTGAGGATGTGAATGTCGGCTGCCTCCCCCACCCCAGGCCCTGTGGTTGCAAAGATGCTCTAACAGGAAGCGGGTTTGAGGAGCCACACGGCTTCCTGCTCCCCCAGGGCTGAGCAGGGCCGGAGGGGCGAGTGCCAGCCTGGGCCACGAGACACAGCTTCTTGCCAGGGTCCTGGCGGCTTCCTCTTCCACGGCCGCTTCCGTGTGGCCGGGGCCCCCAGAGGCGCGAGCTGCGGCCCGTGGCCCAGGCCACCCTCCACCCCGCCCTGGTTCGGAGCCCTGCCCCCTGGGGCCGGGCCAAGCCCAAAGACTGGCTTGGGATCCTATGGGGGACCGGTAGGGCAAAGGTCTTGGGGGGCAGAGAGGAGGCTGGGCCAGGACCTGGGGGCTCCAGCCATGAAGTCTCGGCAGAAAGGGAAGAAGAAGGGCAGCTCCAAGGAGAGGGTGTTTGGATGCGACTTACAGGAGCAGCTGCAGCGTTCCGGCCAGGAGGGTAAGGAGGTGGCTCAGGGCTGCTGTTGGGTGGGGGGCCCGGAGCCTCTCCAGCCCGGTCCAGCCTCAGGGACGGAGGCAGCTCCCAGGTGCCTGTGGCGAAGGGGCAGTGGCTCGGGGTCAGCGCCCAGGCGGCTGTCAAGCAGGTACGGCAGGAAATGTGGCTCGGCGGCCGGCGGCCGAGGAGACAGGGGAGCCCCCTTGTGTAACTACCTGTGGGTGGGGAGGCCGGAGAGCTGGGAGACCGAGAGGCGTAGGCAAGAGACAGGGGAAGGCATCACTGCTGGGGACGGGAGGCGGCGGGACAGGGCCAGGAGACGAATGGCGAAAGGGCCCATGGACGGGCCTTGGGTCTGAATGAAAGGGGACAGGAGAAGGGTGCCAGGAGAGTTTGAGGGTGGCGCTGGGGCGCACGGGGGTTTCCTGGTTGGAGGAGAGCACCCCAGGGCCGTGGTCGCAGGGCTCGGGGCCCTCTGCAGCCTTGGCGGGCCGCAGGTGAGGGTGTGGGCTGGCACCTCCCTCTGCCAGTCTCTGTGACTCTCTCTGTGCAAAGGAGGAGCGGGTTTGGGTTGGGAGTGGAGGGGCGAGGGCAGAAGCGGCTGAAATGTGGGCTGCAGGAAGGGTCAGAGAGATGCCCCGAGGCTGGTCGGAGGGCAGGGGTGCAGGGTGCAAGGAGGTGGGTGTGGGGCCTGTCGGCTGCCTCCCTGAGTTCCCTGGAGGGGCTCGGAAGCCAGCAGGACGGGGGACCACTCGGGGCTCATCCCCGCATGGAGTGGCCACTCACAAACTTCGCCTTGATTTGAAATTGAACACAGGTATCCCGGCTTGTTTGTGCCCCTCCGAGCTCCTCCCAGAGAAGGGCACGATTTCCACCCCCCCCCCCCCACCCTACCCCACCCCAATCTGTCATTTCCTCTTCTCCGCTCTGGGTTGTGGTGCCTTCAGTCTGGGAGGGTGATGGTGGTTCCCGGCTCATTTCCTGCTCTTAGCCCCGCCCCCTCATCCCCAGACACCTCCTTCCCCTTTTCTCCTCCCCCAGGGGCCCCCATCCCCACCGGCCTCCGTTCAGGGAAACTCAGGGCCCCAGAGAGTCTTAAAGAGCTGAAGTCCCGAAGGCTTTGCTCTGCCTTTCTCTTCTCACCGTGAAGAGCCTGACTGCCAGCACAGGGCTGACTCCTTTACAAGGGATTCCTCTTGAGAATGATGACTTCTGGGCCAAGCAAGGGCCACATGATCCAATGGGGCTGATGTGCTTCCAGTTCTCTGCAAACCCTCAGTTCAGTCTCCTCATCCTGGGGCTGCCCTTCCCCGTGGCCCCCCCCCAGCGCCATGTTGAAACATGGAACCCCCAGCCGGCCCAGACCCCACTCCTGTATCCCCTCCTGGCCTGTCTGCATTCCCAGCAGGTGAGGGGCATGTTCTCTAGAAGGTTGCTGGGGCCTGGTCCCAGAGGAGGAGAGGAGCACCCGCTTCCCTTCCCCAGCACCTCACCTGAGCCCAAGGGCGGAGGGATCTCGGGCCCCTCTCCCTATCCACCCCTTCCCTGGGCACAGACAGGTGGACAGTGAAAGGTCAGAGAGAGTCTGGTGATGGCTTCTCTCTTCAACCCAAGACTCATGGTCTGTGTTTCTGCTTCATTTATCCTCCCTGAGGATCTTGGTTTTCTCCATCTGTCTTCACTCTGTCTCAGCACCCTCTCCCAGCTCCTTGCCCCGGGGGCCATCTCTTCCTTCCCCAAGCCCTACCTCTACTGAGTTCTTTCTTTTCCTAACGTTTATCTCTTTGCTACCCTGGTCAGGTAGCATTTCTGATCCTCGAAGTCTCTAAATTCTGGGCCCTCCTCTCGGACCCCGCCTCCGTTCCCCGAGGTCCCCAGCCCTTGACTCCATCACCTCAGCCCTGTCTCTTACTTTCGTCTCTGATGCCATGGCTCTGATCTCTATTTCCTTGACGCTCCCCCCGCCCCGCCCCGTCTCTCGTCTCTCGGCCTGTTATCTCTCCTTTCATCTCCATGACCCACCTCCTCCGTGGCTCTGACTCCTTAGGCTCTCTAATACCTTCTTTAAGGGCCTTTTCTGGAGATTCAGAATCAACAGAGAAGGGCAGGATGGGGAGGATCTGGCTTGGATGTAGTTCATGTGAAAAGGACCTAGGCCTTGGGTGACAGCGGACTATCTATGAGTCAATGGAGTAATATGGCGGCCAAGAGAGTTGGTGTGGCACTAGGCACCTGAGGAGGGTCCACCCCGTTTCTTCAGTGCTGGGAACCTGAGGTCAGGGGGCCCTGGCAAATGGGCACAGGTCGTGGAAGGATGGATGGTGAACTGTAGGGCCAGGACTAAGGTGAGGCAAGAGAGGTGACCAAGGCGCAAAATTTAAGGAAGCCCTCGACCTAGGGCCACCACAGTACCCAGGGTGCCCCTTTCTTTTTCCCTCCCCCTTCCTTCCTTCCTTCCTTCCTTCCTTCCTTCCTTCCTTCTTCCATCCTTGCTTCCTTCCTTCCTTCTTCTGTCCTTCCTTCCATCCTTCCTTCTTTTCCTCCTTCCTTCCTTTCCTCCTTCCTTCCCTCCTTCCTTCCTTCCTTCATTCCTTCCTTCCCTCTTCCTTCCTTTCCTCCTTCCTTCCTTCCTTCCTTCCTCTCTCTCTCTCCCTCCCTCCCTCTTTTAAAAAGTTTACTTATTAATTTTTTTAGTACTCTCAATGTGGGGCTCGAACTTATGACCCCAAGATCAAGAGTTCCATGCTCTTCTGAAGGTCGTGTTTGTGCACAGTTGGCACTTGCACAGGTCTAGGAATGGGTGCTTCCGTAAATTCTGCACCTGGGTCTTCCTTGTCTCACCCAAGTCCTGGCTCTGGGGTGGGGGTGGGGGACAAAGGGTGTGGACACCAGGACACATGAGGAGGGTTTACAATAGTGAATAATGGGTTTATTGATTATTTCCTTCACTCTATACTTCTCTAATTAATTACTTCATCCCACCAAGAACTTGGGATGGATGATTCCAAAAGCTAACACTTTACAAAAACATAGAATAAAATGACCGAGGGAATTGGGTTGAAGGGGGAATGAGAGGAAGATCAAGATCCGTGCCCAGAAGCGCGTATCGGGTGATTCTACACGGTTTCTAGATGTGGGCTCTGAGCTTCCTGGTAACCAAAGAGGTGAACATAATCAGGTCTAAGACTCATAAAGCCCATAAGGAAAGAAAAAAAAAAAAACCAGATGGCTGAGGAGAGACAGCTTTTCATGACACTGACACGGGAGAGGGATTTCTCTAGAAAGTCTTGGTGAATCGAACTTAGTGTTTTGTCTTGGGCAATATTCTCTAGTTCAACCTCCAGGGGATGTTAGTCATCCTCATACCTGATGGCTCTCTTCCCCGAGTCGTCAATACACCATTATCGAGCACCTGCTGTTTCCACCCCGTGCTAGATGCCGGGGAACATGTCACTGGTTTTCAGAGGTGGAGACACAAAGGAAACCAGTGATAACAAAGTGTGGTAAGTGCCACGATACAGATACAAGCAAGGGGCTCAGAGTTGGAGGTGATCTTTGAGGCGTGTTTTGGCGAACGCATCGGAGTTCACCCGTCAAAGACAGAGGGAAGGGTATTTCCAGGCAAGGGAACGACACGAGTTACGGGGCCAAGGCGTGTTCACGGAGCAGCAAAGAGCCGGATCCTAGGGCTCGTCGGAGAGGCAACCGGAGCCGAGGCTGGGAGAGCAGCTGGACCCGGACGTTGCAGGGCCTTATGCACCAGGCTGAGGGGTTTCTATTTTATCCTCCATCTGTAGGCCGAGCAGTGAAGACTGGGCTGAAGCAAAGTGTTTATGGAGCAGAAGATTTAAGGCAGGGAAAGCTTTCGCAAGAGAAATACACAGCCTTCTGGAGACAGGTTTCACACAGGGCGTTGGAAGATTTCCCGAGTCTGAGACATCATGTCAGAAAACATGAGGGATGTCGGGGCGCCTGGGGGGCTCAGTCGGTTAAACGTCCGACTTTGACTCAGGTCATGATCTCTCGGCCCGTGAGTTCGAGCCCCGCGTCGGGCTCTGTGCTGACAGCTCGGAGCCTGGAACCTGCTTCCCATTCTGTGTCTCCCTCTCTCTCTGCCCCTCCCCTGCTCATGCTCTGTCTCTGTCTCTCTCTCTCTCTCTCTCTCTCAAAAATAAATAAACGTAAAAAAAGAAAAAAGAAAACGAGGGATGTCAAAATCAGTAACATTCTGTTTGGGCCTCAGAGAGGGTGCACACACACACACACACACACACAGAACCGGTCGCACTTAGATCTTGTCCTTCAGGAGCTTACGGTCTGGCAACAGGGGAGGGGGCCCAGGGTGGGAAAGAGAACGCAACTTTTGGCACCCCTGGATGGGAATCCTGGCGCTAGCTGGTAATGCTGGACACTCGTTACTTCTCTGACCCTCTGCAGAATGGGGACTAGGATACCTAACGCACAGAGCTTGGCACATCGCTGCTTCTCTCCTGCCCCGACCTGTGTGCAGGTTTGCCGCGATCTTGTGCGCCTTCCTAGGACAGACCTACTACGCACGCGCTGGCCTCCTGGCTTGACAACAGTCCCCGTCAGCCCTGCGCCTTGTGGGTCCGGACAACTCATGCTCCTTCATTTTCTATAGAGTGTTAAATAAACGTACTTTCCTTGTTTTTTTAAGTTTAGGTATTTCCTTTGAGAGAGAGAGAGAGAGAGAGAGAGAGCAGGGGAGGGGCAGAGAGAGGGGGGAGAGAGAGAATCCCAAGCGGGCTCCACGCTGTCGGCACAGAGCTCGATGTGGGGCTCGGACTCACGAACCGTGAGATCGTGACCCCGGGCCGAAATCCGGGGTCAGACCCTTCCTTGACTGAGCCACCCGGGCGCCCCTAAATAAATGCACTTTCGAGACCCGTCCTTTTACTCCGAGTCTCCTTCCAAGCAGACTGCTGCCCCTTCGAAGATTCTGGGGTAGCAGGTAGTAATTACAGAGAGACAGATTTCAGCTCAACAAAAGGTAGAACTTTCCAGCAGGAGTGGGCGGTCTGGACAGGCAGTGTGTTCCCCCCTCACCTGGGGCATTTTTGCAGACGCTCTGGACCCAATGGACGGAGAGACCGGGGGCTGAGGCCCTCTGAGCCTCCTTGCGACGGGTTGCTATTCCGCGAGCTCTGCCTTCGGTCTCCCCCAACCCCCGTCCCCGATGCTTCCATCTCTCAGATCCCCTGCGGTCTCTGTCCTCCCAGACCTGCTGATCTCTCTTCTCTGTGTCGTCTGTGTCCCCAGTGCCACAGGTGCTGAGGAGCTGTGCAGAGTTCGTGGAAGAATACGGGGTAGTAGATGGGATCTACCGCCTCTCGGGGGTCTCCTCGAACATCCAGAAGCTCCGGTGAGTCAGGCAGGGAGGGGAGGGCTCCGTGGGCCCGGAGGGGCGAGGGAAGCGGGGAGAAGGAAGCGTGGACTCTGGAGTCTCTCCTCGGGAGGTGCATGTCTCCACTCCCATATACGCCCACCCAGTTCTAAAAAATTGCATATAACTCGTACACCATAAAACTCACTATTTAAACGTGTACGACGCAGGGGCGCCGGGGGGGGCTCAGTGGGTTGAGCGACCGACGTCGGCTCAGGTCATGCTCTCACGGTCTGTGGGTTCAAGCCCCGCGTCGGTCCCTGTGCTGACAGCTCGGAGCCTGGAGCCTGCTTCCGATTCGGTGTCTCCCTCTCTCTCTGCCCCTCCCCCGCTCTCTCTCTCTCTCTCTCTCAAAACTAAACAAAAAAAATAACACTAAAAATAAATACGTACGACTCAGCGATTTTTAGTACATTCACAAGGCCAGGCATGCCACCATCACCACTCATTCCGGAACATTCATCAACCCCCAAAGCACTCGCTCCACATTTCCCCTTTCCCGCAGCCTCTGGCAGCCACGGGTCCACCACCTGGCTCCGCGGGCTTGCCCGTTCTGGACGTTTCATACACACGGAACCGTATTACCGTACCCTTTTGCGTCTGGCTTCTTTACGTGGCGGGCCGGCAGGGGCTCGTGCACGTTGTCGCACCTGCCGCTACTTCATCTCCGTTTCCGGCTGAGTAAGCCGTCCGTGTGCGGCTCGACCACATTTGGTTCACCTGTACATCGGCCGATGGGCAGTGCGCCTCTTGGCTGCGAGCAACGGCGCGGCCTCGAACGTTCGCCCGCCGGTGTTGGTGCCGACGTGCGGCTTCGGTTCTCTGGGGTAGACACGTGGGAGCGGGCTTGCTGGGTCGCATGTCGAACTTTTTAAGGAGCTGCCGGACCGTTTTCCGTGGCCGGGCGTCAGTTCGCACCCCCAGCAGCCGGGCACGAGGGCTCCAATTTCCCCGCATCCCGCCGGCCATCCCAGCGGATGTGAAGTCATGTTTCACCTGGGTTCGCATCTTCCCTAACAGCCAATGACGCCGAACATCCTGTGTGCTTCTCGCTCACTTGTAGATCTTTTTATTTTTTAATTTTTTTGAGGCTTAGTTATGTTTGAGAGAGAGAGAGAGACAAAGTGTGAGCAGGGGAGGGGCAGAGAGAGGGAGGCACAGCATCCGAAGCAGGTTCCAGGCTCTGAGCCGTCAGCCCAGAGCCCGACGCGGGGCTCGAACTTACCAGCCGAGCTCTGAGATCGTGACCGGAGCTGAAGTCAGATGCTTAACCGACTGAGCCACTCAGGCGCCCCTCCCTTGCTCTTTTTTTTTTTTTTTTTTTTTTTTAAAGTTTATCCATTTACTTTTTGAGAGAGAGACAGAGAGAGAGCCCAAGTCGGGGAGGGGCAGAGAGAGAGGGAGAGAGAGAGAGAATCCAAAGCAGGCTCTGTGGTCAGTGCGCAAACCCGGACACAGGGCTTGAACTCACGAAGCCATGAGATCACCACCTGAGCCGAAATCAACAGTCAGATGCTCAGCTGACTGAGCCACCCGGCCACCCCTCCCCCCACCTCCCCGCCTCGCTCATTTTTAAATTGGGTTATTTGTTTCCTTTGAGCTGTAAGGATTCTTCATACGGTCCAGATACTAAACGCTCCGGCAAATCTATGCTTCGCACATGTTTTCTTCCGTTCTGTGGGTTGTCCTGGCTTTCGTGACACTGTCCTCTGACGCCCAAAAGTTTGTCACGTGACGCTCCGTGTATCTGTTTGTCCTTTGGCCGCTTGTGCTTTTGGCGTCTTATCTGAGAACCTGTGGGCTGTAACCACGAAGGGTTACACTTGCGTTTCCTTCCAAGATCTGCGTCCCCTCCACCTTTTCACGAGCCCAGAAGCACGTGCAGGCGCACCCCCCCACCCTTACTGGCTCGGACGCCCCCCTGCCTTGCCGCTCACCCCCCGCGGCTCCATCCCCGACGCGTCTCCCTGTGCCCGCACGCACGGGTCCCTTTCCCTACCCACCCGGCCGCCTGCACACCCCCCGGGCACCGCGACAGGTGCCCCTGCGTCTGCTGCCTTACGGACACACACGCCCCAACGTCCTCCTCCCAAGTCCCGAGCCTGCTGACCGCTGACCCTGCCTGGACCCACCCGCACAGCCCCCGCCTCTCCCACTGCCCCCGACCCCCCTTCCCCCATGCCTCACACTCCGCACCTCCCCAGGCAGGAGTTTGAGGCAGAGCGGAAGCCGGACCTGCGGAGAGATGTTTACCTGCAGGACATCCATTGTGTCTCTTCCCTGTTAAAGGCCTACTTCAGGGAACTTCCAGACCCTCTGCTCACTTACCGGCTCTATGACAAGTTTGCTGTGAGTTGAGAGGCCGGGTGTGGGGGGGGGGGCGCGGGTGGTGGCGGAGAAGACGAGGCTGAGGGGTGATCGTCCTGGCTCCGATGTCCCAAGTGGGTGTTCACGGCCGGACAGAGTGCTGGCGATCCCGAACGACAGAGACCACATGAAAAGGAAAAGAACCCCCCCCTCCCGCCAATCTCCCCCCTCTTCTCTTCGCCTCCCCTCCTTCCCTTGGGGCCTGCGGCTCACGCACGGTGCAGGGACGAGGCTGGGGGACGTAGAACCCAGGCGGAGAGCAGAGGGCCCTGGGAAATCACCTGGGCCAGAGCTTCCCTCCGTGGGAGAGAAGGAGAACCCTTCTTAGACGTCAAAACTTGTCCCGGAGCGCGCCTCCACCAGCGGACCGGATGCTGGACAGCTTTTGAGTGAGGGAACCCGGGACAAAAATGCTATCTTGAGTTCAGTAGCATTTAAACAGTGAGTTGCATTTTGTCGAGCACGATAGGGTTGTAGGGGCCGGGAGCAGCGGCCCACACAGTTCAGCCCACGCCGGCCGGACCGCGTGGGCGCAGGCCTCCCTGGGCACCTCGGAATAACTCCACGGCCCCTGGAACACCCGCAGGGAGGGACCGCGGAGGTATTCCTGTACCGGAGCGGCACCGGGGGAGGAGGCCAAGGCAGAGCGGCAGGGAGTTGCTCGAGGTCACAGAGCTCTGGGGTGGCGGGGCTGAGACCCAGCAGCAGGTGCCGTGGGCCCCCCGAGCTCTGGGCTCTGTCTGCTCATCGCGTGGCTTCCGAAGAGCTGGGCTGGGGGATGGGGTGGGGTGCAGCACAGGCTCTTTCCGACGGTTGGGCTCAGTGCTCCGAGGAGTCAGCAAGGGCGGCGCGGCCGGCTGACCCGGTTCTTGAACCTTCCTCCCCACCAGGAGGCCGTGGCAGTGCAGTTGGAGCCGGAGCGTCTGATCAAGATCCTCGAGGTGCTTGGAGAACTCCCTCTCCCAAACTACAGGTGCGTGGGGTTCCTCCCTCCCCAGAGGGCTGCCCCGCGCCCCACGCAACCCTGGGGCGTCGATTTGTCTCTTCCCTTCCGGCTCCCAGACCTCAATCCGACCCCGGCCCTGGGCGTCCCCTGTGTGACCCCCGGCCCACAATGCCCCCCTTCTGCAGGACCCTGGAGTTCCTCACGCGGCACTTGGTGCACATGGCCTCGTTCAGTGCTCAGACCAACATGCACGCCCGCAACCTGGCCATCGTGTGGGCCCCCAACCTGCTGAGGTGGGCACATGTGCGAGCAGCCTGGGGGGGGGGGGATCCTGGCAGAGCCCAGCCCCCAGAGGCTGCCCCAGGAGCGGGCGTGGCTGTGGGGGTGCCCTGGGGAGGGGGGTGGGGCCTCCTAGAGCCCGGTGAGAAACAGGGGGTTTCCCAATTACGTTGAGCGGGACGGGGCTTACCCACTGGACACGAGGACTTGTTCCTCTGGTGCCGTGTCCCCGAGCTCAGAGTCCTTGTTGAAGGTGTGTCGAGCAAACGTCTCGCGGTCTATTGGAGATCTGGCCTGTATATCACCCCCCGTGGTGTAAGGCAGACCATGAGAAGTCCTGAGAGTCATTATAACGAGGCACCCTCGCGTGCAAAGGTTAGAGATGAATTCTGACGGGAGTAAATTCCCAGAGGGCTTCCTGAAGGAAGGCATTTGAGGCTTGCATCACGCATGTGGTTTAAGAGGTGGGGACGAGGTTAAGGGCACGCAGGGGAGGGGGGGTGGGGGCATTTTTAGGGAGAATTCAGACGGGGAAGTGTGGTGGGGCTGGAGGGGAATAATTCCACGTCTCCACAGGTCTAAGGACATAGAGGCCTCGGGCTTCAACGGGACAGCAGCCTTCATGGAGGTGCGGGTGCAGTCCATCGTGGTCGAGTTTATCCTCACGCATGTGGACCAGCTCTTTGGGGGCGCTGCCCTTTCCAGTGAGTGTCCCTCCCAGCCACCACACCACCACCGTCTGTCTGGGGAGTCATGTCAGGGTCACAGGGGGCCTCAGAGGCCACCTCGTTCAGTCTCCCCGTTTTGCAGATGAGACAGCTGAGACTCACAGCTGTGGTCACACGGGGAAGATCCTGGAGAGGTGATGGCCTAGTCCGTCCTTGAGCAAACCTCTCCTGCATAGCCTGACCTTCTAATCACCATCCTGGCTCTCGGGGCCAGTGACCGATCATTCCTGCCCCAGCCCACCTGGCCGGTGGGCTGGGATCTCCTGACCCTTGTCCCCGAGGACACCCTCTTGAGGAGCCAGACACAGAGGGTCTGTCTCCCAAGGCCTCTGAGTATATCCTTAGCCTGGCGGTCAGTTGGTGGGTGGGAGGGTGCTACAGGGAGCTGAAGCCCTCTTTCAACTCTTTTTAAAAAAAAATGTTTATTTTATTATTTATTATAATTATTTACTATTAAATATTTTTTAATATGTATTTATTTTTGAGAGCGAGAGAGCGAGACAGAGTGTGAGCAGGGGAGAGGCAGAGAGAGAGGGAGACACAGAATCCAAGGCAGGCTCCAGGCTCCGAGCCGGCAGCACAGAGCCCGACGCGGGGCTCGAACCCACGGACCGTGAGCTCATGACCTGAGCCGAAGTCGGATGCTCAACCGACTGCGCCAGCCAGGCGCCCTGTCATCTCTGTTCTTGGCCGGCCAATTCCTCTTCTTTCCCTAGGTGGTGAAATGGAGAGTGGATGGCGATCACTTCCAGGGGCCCGGGCATCAGGCAGCCCCGAGGACCTTATGCCCAGGTCCCTGCCCTACAATCTGCCTAGCATCCTGCAGGCTGGTGATGGACCCCCGCAGATACGGCCCTACCACACTATCATTGAAATTGCGGAGCACAAGTAAGGTCTCCTTCCTGGCCCTCCTCCCCGACATTGACCGCCAGGCTCCAACCCCAATGATTTCTCCATTCCTTCCAGGAGGAAAGGGTCTCTGAAGGTCAGGAAGTGGAAATCTATCTTCAATCTGGGTCGCTCTGGCCATGAGGCCAAACGTAAACTTCCGCGGGGCGCTGAGGACAGAGGTGAGTCTGGAGGGACGTAGTGGGGGGGGGGGGTGCTCTGCTGAAGGCGAGCAGGACCCTGGCCCTACAAACATTCATGTCTTGCAGAGGACAAATCCGATAAGGGGACTTTGCGGCCAGCCAAGAGCATGGACTCACTGAGTGCTGCGGCTGGGGTCAGTGATGGTGAGTACAGGTGTGCACGTGGTGTGTGTGTGTGTGTGTGTGCGTGTGCGTGCGTGTGCGCGCGTGCATGCAGAGGCTGGCGAACACCTGCGTGTGCGTGTGTGGGTGTCTCTGCAAGGGAATAGCAGTGTTACGGATGAGACCATTGTGTGTGCACTCCTGCGTGTTTGTGTGTCTGTACACGTGGCTGTGTGCTCGCTAATTTCAAAGAAAAATATACACGTAATGCGTGCTTATTATACACCAGCCACAGTACCCGATGTTGGGTTTACAATAGTGAGTTGATCATCTGATCAACAGGTGTGTTCAAATGAGCGTCCAAAGGGGGAGAGAGCGGGGTGTGGGTTTGTGGGGGGGGGGGCAGGGACGGCCGGAGGGACGGGGGGGGGGGTGGGTTCCTAAGTAAGTGTCACTGTGGAAGGTTCGCGGCGGTGGCCAAGGGAAGCCGGGCCCGGTGCCTTCCAGGCTGTCCTAACTCTCAGGCTTGAGAAAGCAGGGCCCGCTCTCCAGAGCCTTCCTGAGGTGTCCGGGCCCCTCTGCCGCCCTGCGCTCTCTCCCGCACAGAGCCGGAGGGGCTGGCGGGACCCAGCCATCCCCAGCCGAGCGCGTTGCTGCAGGACAGCTTGGAGAATGACTCCGTGGAGGCGGCGGAGGGTGACCGGGAGCGGGAGCCGGAGGCGCTGGGCGGCACCAACTCGGAGCCTGGCACGCCGCGGGCCGGCCGGTCGGGGATCCGCGCCGGGAGCAGCAGCCGAGCAGAGCGCTGTGCTGGAGTCCACATCTCGGACCCCTACAACGTCAACCTCCCACTGCACATCACCTCCATCCTCAGCGTGCCCCCAAACATCATCTCCAACGTCTCCTTGGCCAGGCTCACCCGCGGCCTTGAGTGCCCCGCCCTACAGCCCCGGCCAAGCCCTGCCTCTGGCCCGGGTCCTGGCCCCGGCCCCGGCCCCCCAGGTGAGGCCCCGGGGATTTCCCAGGCCTGGGAGAAGGGACTAGAATTCCAGGCTGAAGCTCTGATGCAAGGTATCTGTCCCGAGAATGGCAGACGCCTCAGTCCTCAGGCTCTGGGTGGTCACCTTCGGCTGCCTCCCTGACTTCCAGGTTGGGGGAGGGGGGGATCCGGTAATATTATCAGGTTCTGTGAAATCCACAGAGAGAGGACCCCCGGCAGTCTTCAGATCACTGATATACCCGAGACTGGGAGTCCGGGTCAGACTCAGACAGTAGGGATCACGGAGTACAAGGCGGGGCTGTGTAATAGACGCTGGTGGTAATATAGGATTAACACCAATCGCTAACATTTATTGAAGGTTTACTGTATGCCCTGTGCTGTGTTAAGGACTTTGCAGGCATTCGCTTGTTTTCTTCTTTCGCGATCTTACGACACCGTCATTGTTGCTGTGCTTCTGTCACAGCAGTGGGACTGGAGACCTAGGTTAAGCTATTTGCCGTGGAGTTAGTTCAGAGGTTCTGAAGAGTCACTGATGAGAAGTATTGAGGCAGCACAGGGCAGCGGGGAAGGACTCGGGCTACAGAGTTAAGTAGACTTGGGTTCAAAATTGGGCCGTGCCACTCACTGTTTGCGTGACCTTGGACAGACCTCTCTGGGTCTCGCTTTCCTCGTGTGTAAAATGGGGACAAATACCCTACATTATCGGGCTGTGTCGTGGGGGGAAGAAATAAGACAGCGCACTGTAAAACGTACAGGATGGTGCCTGGCACCTGGTGGGAGCGATAAGCCAGTAGGTAGGGATGCTGGTCTGAAAGCATTGGCCACGGGCCAAATCTATGCCGGGGGCGTTGGTCCCGATACGGTAGCAAGGCTAGGAAGATCCATTTTGTAAAGGGTCAAGGCTGGTCTTGACCTGTGTGTTCCTGGGACTACCTTTCTCTCAACAGATGAGAAGTTGGAGGCAAGTTCGGCCGCAGGTCCCCCGGCTGACTGTGGCCCGGCGGACGTGGCCCCTGCCCTGGAGGACTGCCTGTCCCAGGAGGTGCAGGATTCCTTCTCCTTCCTAGAGGACTCAAGCAGCTCAGAGCCCGAGTGGGTGGGGGTGGAAGATGGGGAGGTGGCCAAGGCAGGAACTGCAGGAGCAGCCTTCTCCCCTGGGGAGGACGACCCTGGGATGGGCTACCTAGAGGAGCTCCTGAGAGTCGGGCCTCAGGTAAGAAGGAGCTGTGCTGGGTTTGGGGTGCCGGGGAGGCCAGAGGGTGGGCAGGGCCCCCTGGTCCTGAGCCACGGTGCTATGCCCGCAGGTGGAGGAGTTCTCTGTGGAGCCGCCCCTGGATGACCTGTCTCTGGACGAGGCACAGTTTGTCCTGGCTCCCAGCTGCTGTTCCCCGGACTCTGCGGGCCCCGGGCCTGAAGGAGAAGAGGAGAGTGGGGAGGAAGTCTTCCTGAGTGCCTACGATGACCTAAGTCCCCTTTTGGGGCCCAAACACCCAAACTGGGAGGGTCCAGGGAGCCTGGAAGAAGAGGCAGCAGGATGCAGGGGACGGGGGGCTCCAGGGCAGGCTGAGGGAGAGCAGGCCTGCCGGGAAGGTGGGGAGGACCGGGAGGCTGAGCCTGAAGGCAGATGGGACGTCCCAGAGGAGGCTGAGGGGAGTCTGGAGAGCGAGGTGGAGGATGGAGAAGCAGGTGAGGGAGGAGGGAAGGCTGGGGAAAGCCAGGAGATGATGGTCAGTGTGAAGGAAGGGGGTGGGGAAGAGCCAGAGGCCAAGGAAGAGGAGTCCCGTGGTGAGCAGGAGGAGGGCAGCATGGAGGAAGCTAAGTGTGCGGTGGGAACAGGAGGAGAGCAGGGTAAAGACGAGGAGAAAGAAAGGAAGGAGGGAGGGGAAGAGGCTGAGGGAGGAGAGGAAGCCCAGGTACAAGCCAGAAGGGACCCGGAGTGCGGGGCCCAGGAAACCCAAGTTGCCGAGGGGAGCTGGGAAGCTGTACACAAACAAGAGGCTGACGGAGGCAGAGAGGATGAGGCCAAAGGACAGCAGGGGCCTGAGAACCAAGGGGCAAGAGAAGCCCAAGGAGGTGGTGAAGACGGCAGAAGCCCTGAAGCAGCAGCTGAAGGAGGAGCAGGGAAGGTCAGCGAGGGACAGGAGAGTGGGGACGGGGAGCGTGAGGGAGACCAGGGTGCTGGAGGTGACCGTGTAGAGAAGGACGCCCTTCCTGAAGGGTCACACGCAGAGCCCCTGGAGGTTGGCAGTGCCGAAGAGGGCAACCCCCAGTCCTCTGAGGCAGAACAGGCGGTCCCGCAGCCACCCCGGCCACAGGAGATGGAGCCCGGGGGGCCGCTCGGTCCAGAGGGCTGCAACCCGTGTCCCTGTCCTCTTGGCTCAGCTGGTGGTGTGGGCATGCGCCTGGCTTCCAGCCTGGTCCAGGTCCAACAGGTCCGCTCTGTGCCTGTGGTGCCCCCCAAACCACAATTTGCCAAGATGCCTAGTGCGATGTGTAGCAAGATCCACGTGGCACCTGCAAACCCATGCCCGAGGCCTGGCCGGCTTGATGGGACTCCCGGGGAAAGGGCTTGGGGGTCCCGAGCCTCCCGTTCCTCTTGGAGGAACGGGGGCAGTCTTTCTTTTGATGCTGCTGTGGCCCTGGCCCGGGACCGCCAGAGGACTGAGGCTCAGGGAATTCGGCGGACCCAGACCTGTACGGGGGGTGGGGACTACAGCCTCGTCCCCAGAACCTCCCCGTGTAGTGTGATCCCTGCCTATTCTCGGCCACTTAGCTGCCTGGAGCTCCCACCCGAAGAAGACACAGAAGGGTCTGGACACCGGAGTCGGCTTAGTCTGCCCCCCCGGGAACCCCAGCCCCCCGACCCTCTTCTGTCCCCCCAGCGCCGATCATATGCGTTTGAAACACAGGCCAACCCTGGGAGAGGTGAGGGACTGTGAGTAGGACCACAGTGCTGGGCAAAGGGGACAGTAAGTCGTCTTGAACCTCCAGATTCCCAGACCGGCTGTTTCTCCTGCAGCCTGAACGGCTGGAGTGTCCAGCACCATAGGCTTTGACCCTCCAGCTTCTCTTTTCGACTGTGGGAAGCATTGCCTCCGTTGGTTTACTTGAGCTCGTCTCAGACACAAAGCACTTATCCCTTAGGATATTCCCAAGGAAGTCACCGAGGTCCTGCTACCAAGGAGCGGGGTCATTGGTCAAAGGGAACAAAGAGTAGGCAGAAAACTTAAGAGGTTTCTCGAAGTGAAGAATGAAGAGGGAACTCCAGCTAAGTTCCTGCCTCCTCTGGGGCCGGGCACTTCCCTTCATGGAAGCCCAGGGTGGAGGAGGGGAGGGTGGGGCCAGGTCAGAGGCTCTCACACATCAACACTTCCGAGTTGCCCATCCTTATTCTGCTCTTGGACCCTTGGGTACCTCCCGACTCTCCTAGCTCCAGATTAGGAGGACCACGTCAAGGAAGCTCTCTGAAGTCCTCAAAGTGTGTTGGGAGGGACTGGCTCCCTCTCCAGCATCCCCACCCTCTGCCTCCAGTCACTGTTAGGAAGAGAGATCTTCTGCAGATCTCCCTGGCTTCTCCTTTTTCCTTTGGAATAACTTCCTCCTATTTCAAGGAAGGGGAATAGCATAACTCAGGCCCTGGGACTGCTTCTCCAGACAGGCTGGGAACAGATGTTCCATCCCAGTAAGAAGCAATCTCAGAATAAAAGTTGTACTTTTATACCTACACAGCGTGAAGCCTCGTGTTTTTTTGTTTTGTTCTTTTTTTTTTTTTTAACTAGAGTCTTAGGTGACGGGTATTACATTTTCATATTTGGCAAGATGTCTTCTTGCTGTTGCTGTTAGGGTGCTCTTCCTCAGTTGTTGTCATGGAGACCTGTGGCTAGAAACTAGAGCTGGGTTCATAGTGGTCAGGAAATGGGGAAGAGAAACTTTTATTTACATAATGCTCATGACCTACCAGTAGAGGCGAGGTATTCTACGAGCATAACATCTATACCCTTGATTTTACTTAGTCCGTATAACGATTCGGTAAGTTTGGTATTGGTGTCTCCATTTTACAGATGAGAGAACTGAGGCTAATTAAGCCAAAAGGCTTGCCAATGTTCTCAGCGGTAAGAAGCGGCAGAGGCAGGTTCGAGATCCGAGTTTGTCTGGCTCCAGAGGCTAAACTCTTCTGATCACACCACACTGCTCCAAATCCATTAAGAGTAGGTCTTAACTAAGAAGGAATGGGAACCAAGATCCCTCTCACAGAACCTGAGGGCCTCACAAAAACTGGAAGTTCTGGGGGCGTCTTTGGGTGAGCAACTGCTGACGCTACTACAAAGGAATATACCCAAATCTATCTTCGTCTCCAGTGGACACCAAAAAAGCGTCCCGACCCAAGATGGCCTCCCAAGTAGCCCTTGTTAAAGATGGCGCCTCCGTCCGACGTCTCTCCCTTGATCTAAGCCAACCTCCCTCCCTTCTGCCCCTAAAAACGCCTTGTCCAGCAGAAAGATGGAAGCACGCATCAGTCGTCGTTCTCCCGTTCTTGCCGAATGCCGCAAATACTCCAGTGTTACTCTCCCCGGGCCCCAGGAAGTGACTTCTTCTATGCCCCGGCGACAGCCCCACCCAACCGCTCCTTTCCTCAAGCGGCAACGACCGGAAGTGGGGCCGCTCAGAGCCTGGGCGGGTCGAGAGAGACACTTCCGCCCCTCAGCAACATGGCCGCAGGCCGGGAGTGCGCATGAGCAGCCGTCCATGGAGCTCTCCGAGTCCGGAGAGGGAGAACACGGTCGGGGGAGATCGGCGGCTGAGGCGGCCTTGGCCGGTGAGTTCGGGACGGGACGCGAGCCGGGAGTCTAGGGGCTGGGTGGGCCGGCAAGGCAGGGCAGCGTGGGTTTTGTTCCCGTTTTCAGGTGGCGGACCTCCCGGGGAGGAAGCCTTTGTTTTGCGGGAGGGGGCCGAGCCCGGTTCTTTCTCTCCCGCCCCCCTTTGTGGGCCGAGCGCACTCCCCGCCCCCGAGCGCGCGCGTCCCCGCCCTCCTGCGCTGCCTGCCGCGGGGCCGGGACCGCGGGCCCGCCGAGCCCCGCGCCCTTTCCGGGCCGCCGAGCGCAGCGCCGGGCCGCCGGGGGAGCGCGGCGGCCGCCCGGGCTCGCGGGCTCCCGGGCTCGCGGGCTCGCGCCTGCTGGCTGCGGGGCCTGCAGGGACGCGCCGCGTTCTTGGGCAAGGTCGGGCGCCCGACTTCTTTCGGGACTTGGTCGTTCTCCCCTTTGTGTCCAGACGTAGCAGGGGCTCTTGCCGGGCCCCGCTGGCCCGAGCGTGCACGCCACAACATCCCGCCCGCGTTTCCGTGTCGCATCCCCTAATGCTCAGGAAATGCTTCCGGATGTCCAACTAAGATTTGAATAAGCGGCCTGACCCCGTTGCTGGGTGTCCTCCGAGGCTGCCCCTGGCTGACAGCTGTGGGCGATAGAGACGCCTCCTGTGCCCTGCCGTCTCTTCCATCGCCTCCTCCTGCAGTCAGCGCAGCAAGCCTCGGAGGGGCACTTCCTCCGTAGGTTTGGGGATGGACAGGTAGGTGGTCCCGAAACCCTGGTCCTACTTCCCCTTAGGGACTGGGATCTTCTCGCTGCGCTGCTTCCTCCGGACACTTTCGCTTTCGGTTCTTCTTTTTTTTTTTTTTTTTTTCTTCGCCCTTTGTTTTTGTTTGTTTGGTTGGTTGGGTTTTTTTTTCTTCTCTTTTCGGTCAATACTTTCCTTCGATGCGGGCTTTTCAGTCATCCGCTGAAGATTTCCCTTGGGTAGGAGAGGTTTGGGGGACCTTTGGCAAAAAAGCTTACCCTCTCGTGCGGGGATCGTTTTGTCGTTTTGTACGTGTAGCTGTATCTTTCTGGAGACATTTGTCTTCTCCGCTCTTTGTGTTTCCTGCCCTCCGGCCGGGTGTCAGGATCCTAAGGCGGGCCACCTTGCAAATGAGTTCCTTTTCCATTGTCTCTCCTTCCCGAACCTTGAGCCTGGAGTGTTGTTTTTTTTTTTTCCCCCCTTCTTGCTGGGATTCAGTTGATCTGGAGTTGTCATGGCAACATTTTAGCAACCCTGTTGTTCCACGGGAAGGCTTGGTGAAGAAAACAGAAGGGGCTTGTAGATGACACACTTGGACTCTAGGGTCTTGAACAGATGACACAAATCTGGACACCCCGAAACAAGAGCCCAAGGGGCTAAGCAGAATGAGGCCCAGGGGCCACGGATGTTCTTTATGGTTCAGGGAGGTTTGCCAATAGCAGTGGATTTCAGGTGTCCCCTTCCTAGATTTGAAAACAAATTTCTTGGTACAGAAATTTCTGTGGCCGAGAAGCGGGAAGAAGCATCAGTGCCCACGTGACTTGGAGTGATCGTGGAGGGCCGAGGAGCACTATTTGTAGAGTTATTTTTCAAATACTGTAGCCCACCTCTCAGCATCAGAACGGGGGAAACTGTCCCCTGTAGATGACTGCGCTTTGTTCCTGGCTGAGCCTTCATGGAGCCTGGCTTCTTGAAACAGGCTGTTCAGTTTCCTGGCCTCACCGCAAACTCCCTGATTTTCTACCAGGACTTAACACTCTGGCCTGTGAGGCGGGAGATACAAAGGCTTCCAAAGAAGGACCAGCTCCTTGGATGTGCCCCCTTACAGAGAGATGAAGGGGTGAGTGGAGAAGAGGTAGGGTCTGGGGCGGGAGGTGGGAGGCCGGGGAGGACGCACAACGGCTGAGAGCACTGGCTCTGGAGTCAGGCAGACCTGGATTCCGGTCTCAGCTCCATCACCTACTAGTGTTGTGATCTGGCTCCCCATCTACAAAACGCAAGTGACGCTGCTTAGCTCATCGTGCTGTTCTTAGTATGAGCTAAAATAACGCGTGTTCAGTGCTGAGTTCGGTGCCATGCACACACAATAAACACTCAGTAAATACCAGTTAGATTGTTATTCTAACCTAACCCGGCATCTGTTGGGAAGGCCATGGGAGTTTGGGAGCCACATGTAACTGGGTCAGTGAGCTTTTTATTCACTTCCTGCCTTATTCCCCACCCCCCCCCCCCCCATCACAAACAGGCAGCAGAAAACAGCTGAAGCGGAAGAGGGGACAGTGCAGATTCAGGAAGGTGAGTGGTAGAAACAGACCTGAGACCCAGAGCCCATCGCAGCCCTTCCCCGCCCCCCCCTCCCCCTCCCTCCCCCCCCCCCCCCCCCCCCCCCCGCGGGCGCACCTCCTGTGCACCCTTGTCCTTCGTGGAACAGGGGGAGAAAGTCCATACCTCGCAGAGTTTTCCTTCGCTCTTTTAATTCAGGAGCGGTGGCAACTGGGGAGGACCCTACCAGCGTGGCCATTGCCAGCATCCAGTCAGCTGCCACCTTCCCTGACCCCAACGTCAAGTACGTCTTCCGAACTGAGAATGGGGGCCAGGTAAGGGAGGGGGCCAGGCGCCTGCAGGTGTTACCTGGGGTTGGGGTTGAGGGAGGTAATCGAACCCTCAGGGGGAGACCTGGCTTGGAGGTGGGGGTGGGGCGAAGGTGCGGACTGCGGGGTAGGGAGGGGCTTGGAGGATGAGGTTTGGAGTAGGGATTGGGGGCGTGCTGACACTTCTGGGGAAAGAGGGGAGAGTGGCTGAATCTCTGTCTCTGACGCACTCTTGTTTTGGGGCATTATCTGAGAGAAGCTTTACGAGGGTCCTGGGGTCCCCAGCATTTACTCTCCTGCTCTCTCTCCCTCCCCACCGCTTCCCTTTCCTCCTGCTTCTAGGTGATGTACAGGGTGATCCAGGTGTCTGAGGGGCAGCTGGATGGCCAGACTGAGGGGACTGGCGCCATCAGTGGCTATCCTGCCACTCAGTCCATGACCCAGGTACCAGGGTACGGGCTGGGGAGGGGGCCCAGGGCTCCGTGGAGGAAAATGAAGCTGAGCCCATGGGCTGGGGCTGGGGCTGGGGCGGTGAGGCACCTGGGGCTGCTTTGTCCCAAGGTGCTAGGTTCTCCCTTTCTCGATATTTCTCCCTCCTTCCTCTCGGGGATAGGAGCTGTGCAGTGAGTAGTTCGGTGGGAAGTACCCGACTGTCATTGAACTTTGTTCTCATGTTCCCTTTCCCAGGCGGTGATCCAGGGTGCATTCACCAGTGACGATACGGTTGACGCCGAGGGGACAGCTGCCGAGACGCACTACACTTACTTCCCCAGCACTGCCGTGGGCGATGGGGCCGCGGGTACCACCTCGGGGAGCGCGGCCGCGGTTGTCACGACGCAGGGCTCAGAGGCACTGCTGGGGCAGGCGACCCCTCCCGGCACCGGTGAGACGTGTGAGGGTGCGGCTGGAGGGACAAGGCTGGGGGCAGGGGGCCTTTCCTCATGACCCCCTAACGATCGCTAAGACCCGGGCAGGCAGTGAGTCTGGGGCTGCCCTTCCAGCAGGAGGAAGTGTGTCCTTCTTAGAGGATCCTAGGGCCTTGGCCTCAGAGCTCGATGAGGTTCCTGGTCCCACGTCCTGACAGAACCGACCCCGCATCTTCACAGGCCAATTCTTTGTGATGATGTCGCCACAAGAAGTGTTGCAGGGAGGAAGCCAGCGCTCCATTGCCCCAAGGACTCACCCTTATTCCCCGTGAGTGACCCCTGGTTCTCCTCGGCTGCCGTGGTGTTCTTGATCCCCGCCAACTCCTGTGTCGTCCCCTAACCCCACCTCCAATCTTCTCTCTCGTCCTTCCCTTACCCTGGCCGCTCTGGGCTCTGTCGTCAGGAAGTCAGAAGCTCCGCGGACCACTCGGGATGAGAAACGCAGGGCTCAGCATAATGAAGGTGGGTACTGCTTGGTGGCATCGGGGACAGCGTGGTGTCTGAGCGAGAGAGCTTGGGGAGTTGGACAGGGCCGGGGGTGGGGGTGGGGGCGGTTCTCACAGAGTCGCCTTGACCTCCGCTCTGCCCCACAGTCGAACGCCGCCGCCGAGACAAGATCAACAATTGGATTGTGCAGCTGTCCAAGATCATCCCAGACTGCTCCATGGAGAGCACCAAGTCTGGCCAGGTCACGGGAGGGCCCCGGGAGTGGGCCGGATGCCTGGGTTCTGTCTCCTGGTATCGCCTGCAGAAATGGTGGCGAGGGCACCCGTGGCAGGAACCCGTGCTTCTCTCTCTCTGAGGTTCCCCGTGTCCTTGTGAAAGGTTACCCCGCCGTCCTTAGGGGAAAACGAGGCCCAGGGTGTGTGTGTGCTTTAGGAAGGCCAGGCAGGGAGCACCTTAGTCCTCATTTTGTTGGCTTCTTCTTGCAGAGTAAAGGTGGGATTCTCTCCAAAGCCTGTGATTATATCCAGGAGCTTCGACAGAGTAACCACCGGTTGTCTGAGGAACTGCAAGGGCTTGACCAGCTGCAGCTGGACAATGATGTGCTTCGACAGCAGGTCAGACCCCTGTCCTCCGTACAGCCCTCCTCGACTCCAGGGCCCCCGAGCCAGTTTGGGACTCCCTCCTTTGGTTTCCATAGAGCGGGCCTCATCCTCTTCCCCTCACTAGTGGATGCCTGAAGAAGGTCAGAAAAGTGCCAACTTTTCTATTTACTCTCCTCATCGCCTCCTTTCCGCGTCAGGTGGAAGATCTTAAAAACAAGAACCTGCTGCTTCGAGCTCAGTTGCGGCACCACGGAGTAGAGGTCGTCATTAAGAACGACAGCAACTAACTATGGGGACTCCGGGGCTTTGGGCCCTACAGCCCCTTTCTGAGAACTACAGATAGCCCAGGAGCAGCAGGCCAACCCCGTGCCCCTTTCCTTCACTGCCCACTTCTGGCGTGGGACCAGGGGGAGTCAGAAGGCGTGGCTTTGAACTGAGGCCCTGTGACCGAGCAGCCTGCAGTGGCCTGAAACACACGCGTGGGCGGGCGCGGACAGCCTTGCCCGGCCCCGCGCCATGCAGCCCCTGGGCCCTTGTGCCCCTCTTGCGCATGCATGTGCTGTCTCCGTGCTGGATACTGGACACACAGAACCGGGGGTGGGGGGAGCTTGCCCCGTGCTCGCTTAGAGTGCCAGCAGAGGGTCCGCTAACGAGTGATGCTCTGGCCTGCCCCAGGACTCTGGCGCTCTCTTCCACTGGTTCTTCCTCACCCTGGAGCTCAGATGTGCACCTGAGGACTCTGGGGAACAGGCTTTAGCGAGAAGTGGGGAAAAGGATGCTTAGCAGCGGCCGCTGCCCCCAGGAAGAGGAGATTGGCTGGCAAGCATCTAAGGCCTATGCAGAAGTCTCTGGAGCCTGGGAGAACAACAGACAGGGGCCCACTTGGGGCCTTCCCCCTTGTGGGGACGGTTTTTCTTTTACTTTCTTTTCTTTTCTTTTCTTTTTTTTTTTTTAAAGATAAAATGTTCAGAGCCACATTTCTCTCCTGGTTTTCCTTTTTGTGGGCCCCAGGGCGGGAGGGGGGGGGCACATTGCACTTTGCCCAGTAAGGGTTGGTCGGCCCAGGTTAGGGTGGGGTGCCACTCCCGTGTTCATGACTCTGAGTCCCGGTGCCTGGGCCAAGCCTGACCGTCCGCGCCGGGCAGTCGGGCAGTCGCAAGAATCTCGGGCCGGCGGGGGTATCAGCTGTACCGCGCGCGAACAGGTGCCGAGGGGGCAGCTCGGGAGGCGGTGCCTTCGCTTCCGGTTCCGGTCCCGGCTCCGGGAGGCGGGGGAGATGCTGCGGGCACGGAGGGGGCGGCCCGGGGCCGCATTCCTGCTGCTCGCCGTCGCGGCGCGCGCCATGGCCGGAGGTACCTGCGGGGAGACGTGGGGCCTCGCCCCGACCCCCGGGAGCGCGCGGAGCCCCCGGGAGGAGGCGCGGCGGCGGGGGGCGCGGAGGTCCGCGCGCTCTCGCTCCCGGGCTGGGGCGCCGCGCTCCGCTCCAGGCTCTCGTGCCTCCCTCCTCAGCGCCCACGGTCTCGCTCCCTGAACTGCGTTCGCTCCTGGCCTCGGGCCGGGCCCGGCTCATCGATGTGAGATCTCGGGAGGAGGCGGCAGCGGGGACCATCCCGGGGGCGCTCAACATCCCGGGTATGGGGCCGAGGGGACGCCCGCGCGGGTGGCCGAGAGGCCGTGCAGGAGGGGCGTCTAGGGCGGCGTGGGGGAGGCACGGCTGCGGGGGTCCCGCCTTGCCTTAAGCCGCCCGCACCCACCCACCCATCCACCCACCTCCCAACTTCCTGGAGAAACGCTGGTGGGAGGCGGATCCTGGCAGCGCAACCGGCCCTTCCAGTTTGAGCGGATCGCAGGCGGCGAGGAAGGGGCGGACCCGCTGCTCCGCGCTTGACCTCCCCGAGGCCGGGCGCCCGCCCGCCGCTCCTCCTCGCCGCAGGGGAGGTGGCCCCCGTTCAGCTGTGTGCGGCCGCCTTCCCGCGCGGGCGGGCCTGCCTCGTCCTTGAGGTTGGGGTGTGGCGTGGTCACCGGGTGTGGTTTGGGGGCGCTCCGGAGACGCGCTCGGGCCGCGGGAGCCAGTCCTGCCGGGCCCGGTGTGAACCTGAGATCGCCAGCTGCCGGCTTCCCATTCTGTCCCCTCGACTCCTCCCAGTGTCTGAGCTGGAAAGTGCCCTGCAAATGGAGCCCGCCGCTTTCCAGGCTGTGTACTCCGCCGAGAAGCCGAAGCGGGACGATGAGAATCTCATTTTCTTCTGCCAGATGGGCAAGCGGGGTTTGCAGGCCACGCAGCTGGCCCAGGGCCTTGGATACACAGGGTATGGGGGAGGTGCGCATCGCCAGCTGGGGGTGACTGGGGACTGCCTCCCGGGCCTGTCCTTCCCTCACCCCCTCCCCCTTTTGTCTCCACAGGGCTCGCAACTACGCAGGGGCCTATAGAGAATGGTTCCAGAAAGAAGGTTAGGTAGAAGGTGGCTTACTGATGGCCCCCTCTCCCTCCCCACCGCGGCCACCGTAACTGCGGCTGGTGGAGGGTCTGACTCCCCAGCTGGCGCACTGCTTACAGTGCTCTGCGCGCAAAAGCATCAAATAAAGACCGTTTACTCGAAGCATTGGAAGCAGTTTGTCAGGTGCACTGCGAACACTCCCAATCTTAATCTAGACTTCACTTCAGCCCTGGGTCCTTCTCCAGCATTCTCTGTCCCCCACCCCCACCCCCACCCCAACCTCCCAACCCCCTGCAGTTTCCTGAGAGGATGATTCTCCTGGAACAACTGTTTTCAGCTCAGGATGCACATCAGAATCAACTGGTACCTTAAAAAAAAAAAAAAAAGTTTGGGTCCCCTTCCAGATTTGGAATCTTGGGGGTGAGACCTGGGGAGTGGTGGTTTTATGAGCCCCCGAAGTGATTTTTTTAAGTGTTGTTTACATTTCTTTTGAGAGAGAGAGCGCGGGAGCGAGAGCGGGGGGTGCGGGGGTGGGGGGGTGGGGGGGATGGGAGTCCCAAGCAGGTTCCATACCAAGCGTGGAGCCCAATATGGGGCTGGATCCCGCGACGCTGGGATCACGGCCCAAACCATGAAACCAAGAGTTGGATGCTCAAACGACTGAGCCACCCAGGTGCCCCTCTCCCCCCCCTACCCACCCCCCAAGTGATTCTAATGTGCAGTCAGGGACCAGAACCACTGCTCCAGAGGGCAGCCGACTGGGGCTTGGCTTGGCCTTGCTGCCATGACTGTTCTTTCCACGTTGTCTGTGACTGCTTTTGTGCAAAATGGCGGCATTGTTGTGACAGGGACTCTATGTTCTTCCAGTCCTAACATTTTTACTATCTAGTCCTTGATGGCCATAGTTTGCCTGCCCCTGCCCCTGCCCTTCGGGTCCCCAGCCCCCACCTCACCTCCCTCCGGCTTCATCACTGGGTTGAGGAAAGGAAAGGGCAGCTCCAGGCAGTGAGGGACTGAACAGATGTCACCCTTCATGCCTACAGGTGTGTCAAACACAGGTTACAAGTGTGAGGTTACACCAAAGACAGGCCCCAGCTTCTAGCAACACCGTCCTTTGATCCCACGCTGGACTGAACAAAATTTAATTGGTTAAGGAAAATGAGAAACACACACTTGCTGACAAAACTCAACACGGTGTGTTTGTACCTTCCCTCTGGTGCGGGGCATAGTTTGATGCATGTCCTTCCAGACCTTGCAAATATTTTCATGCCAGAGTTCTGACTTCCTAAGTTTGTGGTCTTAAAATTTATTCCTTGAGGCGCCCGGCTGGCTTAGTCGGTAGAGCCTACAACTCTTGATCTTGGGGTTGCGAGTTTGAGTCCCACGTTGGGCGGGATGATTCCTGAAAAAAAAAAAAAAAATGAAAACTTAAGAGGAGTGCCTGGATGGCTCGGTTGATTAAGCCTCCATTTCGGGATTTCGGCTCAGGTTATGATCTCCTGGTTGGTGAGTTTGAGCCCCACATCGAGCTCCGTGCTGACAGCTCAGAGCCTGCTTGGGATTCTCTCTCTGCCCCTCCCCTGTGCTCGCTCGCTTGTGCTCTCTCTCTCTCAGAATAAATAAACATATTTAGTTACAGAGAGGAAGGGAGGCAAACCCTAAGAGACTCTTAAATACTGAAAAACCTAGGGTGGAGGGGGTGGGGGAGACGGGAAAGTGGGGGATAGGCACTGAGGAGGGCACCTGTTGGGATGAGCACTGGGTGTTGTATGGAAGCCAATTGGACAATAAATTATATTTAAATAAACAATTTTTTAAAATGAAAAAAGATACAATCTTAAAAAAAATAAAAAATAAATAATACAATTCTGTTCCTTTATTGGTGGAAGAGGAAGTTGGACCCAATTTTCTGATTTTTCAAGTTTCTGGAGAAATGCCTTCAATTCCCTGCATTCCTTGCCTTCCTCTCCCTCCTTTTCTCTCCCCTTCTACCTCCTGGGCTGTCCCCAGCCCTTCTGTGCCTTATGTCACAGCCTACCGTGCACCTCCACAAAATCTGTTCTTCTGGGTTCTCCAGCTTCTCTGTCATGGCTCTCCCATTCTCCCTCGGCTAACCACAATTCCTTCCTTCCTTCCTTCCTCCCTTCCTCCCTTCCTCCATTCCTCCCTTCCTCCTTTCCTCCCCTCCCTTCCCATGCTTCCCGCCCTCCCTTTCCTTCCTTCCTCCCTTCCTCCCTTCCTTCCTTCCTTCCTTCCTTCCTTCCTCCTTCCCTTCCCTCCACTCCTTCCTTCCTACCTTCCTTCCTTTGTTCTTTTTTTCTTTTTTCTTTCTTTCATTAACGTTTACTTATTTTTGAGAGACAGAGACAGACAGTGCACCAGCGGGGGAGGGGCAAAGAAGAGAGAGGGAGACACAGAATCCGAAGCAGGCTCCAGGCTCTGAGCTGTCGGCACAGAGCCGGACTCGAGGCCCGAACCCATGAACCATGAGATCATGACCTGAGTGGGAATCAACCAACTGAGTCACGCAGGTGCCCCAACCACAGTTCATTTCTGTCCGCACTTAGCTGGACAGCATTGGGTCTACAGATAACAATCGAAACATGTGAGTCTGGGCTAAGTTCTGGCAAATCGTCCCTCAAACACCCACCTCCCTTTGGTTTTCAGACTGCTTGGAAGGTTTTCCTGGGGTCTAATTTCCCTCCTTGTTTGACTCTCAACTGCTCTAGTGTTCTTTTTTTGCCTCCTCAAATATTGTAATTGGATTATAGCATTTCTTTCTTCCTTTTTTTTTTTTTTTTTGAAGCATAATTTACCTCCAATAAAATGCACAGTTCTTAAATGTACAGTTCATTGAGTTTTGGCAAGCGTATGCTCACTTGTAACAACCACCCTGATAAGATCTAGAACACTGACATCCCCGAGGTTTTTCTGGGGCCCCTTTGAAGTCAGTTCCATCCTTAATCTTTTTCTAGGCACCATTGTCTATCTTCTATCGCCGTACACTAGTGTTTTAGCTTCCTTCTCAGCCTGCCAACCTACATTATTTGCTTTCTTCAGTTTAGCTGATGAGGGTCAGAGAGGGCCCCGGAAGTAAACTGGCCTGCGCTCCATGACCGACCATGCCCCCTGGCTTGGTCATCATGAAGAGATCTTTCCTCTTTCTCCCTCATTAACTGTTTGGTTCATAAACTTGATAAGGCTGTTCCAACCCATTCCTTTGCCCTTTAAAATTCTTCCCTTTCAGGGGCGCCTGCGTGGCTCAGTCGGTTGAGCATCCGACTTCCACTCAGGTCACGATCTCATGGTTCGTGGGTTTGAGCCTCGAGTCAGGCTCTGTGCTGACAGCTCAGAGCCTGGAGCCTGCTTTGGATTCTGTGTCTCCCTCTCTCTCTCTCCGCCCCTCCCCAGCTCGTTCTGTGTCTCTTTCTCTCAAAAGTAAATTTAAAAAACATTAAAAGGTTGTTTTTTTGTTTTTTGATTCTTCCCTTTCCTCATAGCTAACTATTTCAACAGGTGAGGCCAGGAGCTCGAGCGGACCAGCTGTCTGTCCCCTTGCCTTCTGCCTTCCTTTCCAGACTCCACTGGGCTCCTCCCTCTCACCAAATTTTGCCCCACGTTGTGTGGACCAATACCTGTGTCATATCTGTCACCCTCCATTTTTGTTGTGAACTCCTCCCAGTCGGTTTGAGCTCCTTAAAGACAGAAGTGCCCCAAACGAACGCGAGTTCTCAGTGGGTATTTGTGGAGCCTCACTACCCTGCCAACGTTCAGAATCTTCTGACTTCAGCCTTTTGGAAACACCGCTGGCCGAGCAACCTTAAAATAACATTTTTGGGCGCCCAGCTGGCTCAGTCAGTAGAGCATGCGACTTCCCGACTCGGGGTGAGGAGTTCAAGCCCCATGTTGGGTGTGCAGCTTACTTAAAACAACAAAACAACAACTGGTTCCTTGGGGTGTGTGGCTGTGGCTCAGCTGCAAGACCATGTTGCTCTTGATCCCAGGATTGTGAGTTCAAGTCCCACTTTGGGTGTAGAGATTGCTTAAAAATAAAATCTTTTTTTTTTTAATTTTTTTTTTTTTGTTGTTAATGTTTATTTTTGAAGGAGACAGACAGAACGTGAGTGGGAGAGGGGCAGAGAGAGAGGAGACACAGAATCCGAAGCAGGCTCCAGGCTCTGAGGTGTCAGCACAGAGCCTGACAGGGGGCTCGAACTCACGATCTGTGAGATCATGACCTGAGTGAACTCAGTCGCCCAACTGACTATTTTTCATTTAAAAATAAAATCTGGGGCTCCTGGGTGACTCCGTCGGTTAAGCGGCCGACTTCGGCTCAGGTCATGATCTCATAGTCTGTGAGTTCGAGCCCCGCATCAGGCTCTGTGCTGACAGCTCGGAGCCTGGAGCCTGTTTCGGATTCTGTGTCTTCCTCTCTCTCTGACCTTCCCCCATTCATGCTCTGTCTCTCTCTGTCTCAAAAATAAATAAACGTTAAAAAAAAATTAAAATAAAAATAAAATCTTTTAGTGGCAATTGGGTGGCTCAATCGGCTGAGCGTCTGACTCCTGATTTCGGCTCAGGTCGTGATGCCAGGGTTGTGGGATCAAGCACCGTGTCGGGCTGAGCTTGAATTCTGCTTCGGATTCTCTCTTCCCCTCTACCCCACTGGTGCACTTTCTCTCTCTCTCTCTCTAATATAAAATAAATAACTAAAAATAAATTCTTCAAAAAATTTTTAATGTTTGTATCTTTTATTTTTGAGTGAGAGAGAGAGCGTGCAGGCATGCAAGTAGGAGAAGGACGAGAGAGGGGGACAGAGGATCAGAAGTGGGCTCCGTGCTGACAGCAGCAAAAGCCCGTGTGGGGCTCGAACTCACGAGCCATGAGGTCATGACCTGAGCTGAAGTCGGTCGCTCACCTGACTGAGCCACCCAGGTGCCCCCGAAATTTTTTTAAAAATTAAAAGGGGGCGCCTGGGTGGCTCAGTCAGTTGACCGTCCAACTTTGGCTCAGGTCCTATCTCACGGCTCGTGGGTTCGAGCCCCGTGTCGGGCTCTGTGCTGACAGCTCGGAGCCTGGACCCTGCTTCGGATTCTGTCTTCCTCTCTCTCTTCCCCTCCCCCCACAATAAATACATAAATAAACATTAACAAAATTAAAAAAATTAAAAGAATAACATTTTATCTTATCAGTCAGAGTCGATAATTTTACAAGAAGTCCTTGTTGCCTACTGGCTCGGGCACGCATCGTGGCCCGGCCTTCTGAGCAATCTGTAGCCTAGATCTGGCGTCACCCTGCCTTTGCAAACTTCCTCTTCAGCACCTGCCCCCACCAGACTGGATTTTTTTGGGGGACTAAGCAGCCTCTACTCCCTCCTCCCCGTGGTGGCGCCTGCTTACCATTTCCCCCCGTTTGGGAAGCTTCCAGGCTCTTTTGTGATTACTTTGAATTTCACAAGAATTGGAAGAATGTATTTGGCAGGACACTGGCTGTCCTCATCCAGAGGGCTTTAAAACTAAAGGAGGAGGGAGGAAAATAAGTAGATGATACTGTATCACTGAATTCCACAAAGGCCATGAGACCAGGAGGACAGGGAGGAGGCACGCACTTCTCATGCTGTGTGATAACTTGCATGGATGGCTCGTTGCTTATGTTGACTCCATTTTTGTGTGGCCAACAATTCAACCAGCACCTGGCTCGGAGGAAGTACTTCCATAAACGTGGAATTTTTCCCGAGGTATTGAGTAACTGTCAGAGGGAAAAATGCAAGGGGAGAAAGTTGGGACTAATACTCATGAAGGGTAGCACGTTTTTCTGTAAAGAGGAAAGGCTAGTGGTCACCGCTAACTACTTTTTAACTATCCCAACCCTCACTTTCTTTATCTGTAAAAACGGGGGTTAGAACACGTCTCTTTGGATAGTCGTGGAAGTTTATTTATTTATTTATTTAATGTTTATTTTCGAGGGAGCGTGTGAGCGGGGGAGGGGCAAAGAGAGAGGGAGACAGAGGATCCAAAGTGGGTCCTGCGCTGACAGCGGTGAGCCTGATGCGGGGCTTGAACTCGAACCGTGAGATTATGACCTGAGCCGAAGTCAGATGCTCAACCGACTGAGCCACCCAGGTGCCTGGTTGTGGAAGTTGATTAAGATAACATATGTAGGGGCACCTGGGTGGCTCTGGTCTGACTTCGGCTCAGGTCATGATCTCACAGCTCGTGGGTTCGAGCCCCGAGTCGAGCTCTGTGCTGACAGCTCAGAGCCTGGAGCCTGCTTCAGATTCTGTGTCTCCCTCTGTCTCTGCCCTTCCCCTGCTTGCATTCTTTCCTTCTCTGTCTCAAAATTAAATAAGATTAAAAAAAAATGTTTTTTTATTTTTTATTTTTTATTTTTTTTTTTCAACGTTTTTTATTTATTTTTGGGACAGAGAGAGACAGAGCATGAACGGGGGAGGGGCAGTGAGAGAGGGAGACACAGAATCGGAAACAGGCTCCAGGCTCCGAGCCATCAGCCCAGAGCCTGACGCGGGGCTCGAACTCACGGACCGCGAGATCGTGACCTGGCTGAAGTCGGATGCTTAACCGACTGCGCCACCCAGGCGCCCCAAAAAAATGTTTTTTTAATGGTAACACATGTAAAGTACCTGCCATGTAGAAGGTGTAGATATATATATGAATAATGAACACAAGAAGGTAAATAAAATTGCATAGGTATTTTTTTTTTTTTAATTTTTTTTTTTCAACGTTTTTTATTTATTTTTGGGACAGAGAGACAGAGCATGAACGGGGGAGGGGCAGAGAGAGAGGGAGACACAGAATCGGAAACAGGCTACAGGCTCCAGGCTCCGAGCCATCAGCCCAGAGCCTGACGCGGGGCTCGAACTCACGGACCGCGAGATCGTGACCTGGCTGAAGTCGGACGCTTAACCGACTGCGCCACCCAGGCGCCCCAAAGGTATTTTGAAACTTGATGGAAGGGAACGTGTGACAGGCTGTGGGAAAGTATGTCATATTAAAAAGAAAATATATTTAATAGAACAGCCAGACTTCATAAGCGTGCAGCTGGATGGATTTCTGCAAAGTGAACACCCTCATTTTACCACCCCTGTGCTCAGAAAACATACATTGCATGTACAAACTTAAACTCTGTTGTGACTGGCTTTATGGCCAATTGTGTGGTCAATTTTTGTAGATGTTCCATGAACGCTTGAAAAGAGGGTACAGGGGCACGTGGGTGGCTCACCCGACACTTGGTTTTGGCTCAGGTCATGATCTCACGGTTTGTGGGTTCGAGCCCCGCGTTGGGCTCTGTGCTGACAGGGTGGGGCCCGCTTGGGACCCTGTCTCTCTCCCTCTTTCTCAATAAACAAATAAATTTAGGGGCGCCTGGGTGGCTCAGTCGGTTAAGCGTCTGACTTCAGCTCAGGTCACAATCTCGCAGTCCGTGAGTTCGAGCCCCGCGTCAGGCTCTGGGCTGATGGCTCAGAGCCTGGAGCCTGCTTCAGATTCTGTGTTTCCCTCTCTCTCTGCCCCTCCCCCATTCATGCTCTGTCTCTCTCTGTCTCAAAAATAAATAAACGTTAAAAACAAACAAACAAACAAAAAACAAATAAATTTTTAAAAATTATTTGCAGGGGCGCCTGGGTGGCTCAGTCGGTTAAGCGGCCGACTTCGGCTCAGGTCATGATCTTGCGGTCCGTGAGTTCGAGCCCCGCGTCGGGCTCTGTGCTGACAGCTCAGAGCCCGGAGCCTGTTTCAGATTCTGTGTCTCCCTCTCTCTCTGACCCTCCCCCGTTCATGCTCTGTCTCTCTCTGTCTCAAAACTAAATAACTGTTAAAAATTATTTGCAAAAAAAAGAGGGTATATCCTGCAGTTTGGGGGTGCAGTGCTCTCTCTATGTCCGTTAGGTCCAATTTATTAATTATAATTATATTTATTAATTGATTATTAATTAATAGATTGTTCAAATCTATTTATGTCTCTAGAATTTTCTTGTCTACTTGTACTCTCAGGTTCTTACAGAGGTATGTTTAAATCTGTCACTATGATAGGGATTTGTCTATTTCCCCTTTAGTTCTGTTACCTCTACTTTGTATATTTGGAGACTGTGGTATTAGATTGTACACAGAACTGTAACGCTTCCTCCTGATTGGATTCCTTTCTCATTAGGTCCCCTTCAACTAGTTTCAAAGTCTGTTTTGTTTCATATCAGTGCAAATATACCAGCTTCACTACAGGAAGGGGCACCCGGGTGGCTCAGTCGGTTCAGCGTCCGACTTCAGCTCAGGTCATGATCTCACGGTCTGTGAGTTCGAGCCCTGCGTGGGGCTCTGTGCTGACAGCTCGGAGCCTGGAGCCTGCTTTGGACCCTGTGTCTCCCTCTCTCTCTCTGCCCCTCCCCCACTCACACTCTGTCTCTCTCTCTCTCTCTCTCTCTCAAAACATAAACTTTAAAAAACTAAGAAAAAAAAGAAGTGGACTCTAGGAAAGCAGATTTTAAAACTGAAAGAAAACATAAGATAAGTTCATTGCTAGAGACCCCAAAGAGAACATGAGTCAGGAAAATGTCATCAGGTTATCCGGAGGGACGTCCTTCCCACTCATTCACTCTGCTTCCTATTCCTATTCCTATTTGTCACCACGTTCCTCAACCTACCAAGTCATCCAATTCATCGACCTTACCAACATTTTGCTATTTATTAATTTCCTCATGCCTTTGTATTCCTCCTAATGCAGTAGATTCTATGCATGGGTCATTGCTATCACCGTTCCTTTGCAGAACCAGGGATAAACTTATCAAGAAAGCTCAAGCTCAAGTCCATGGGCGCCTGGCTGGCTGAGTCGTGGAGCATGTGACTATTTTTTTTTTTTTTGAGAGAGTGGGGGAGGGGCAGGAGAGGGAAAGAGAATCTCAAGCAGGCTCTATGCCCAGTGAGGAGCCCAAGAAACGTGCTCTCTTCTCTCTTTCTCTCAAAAACAAAAACAAACAAACAAACAAACAAACAACACAAGCAATCAAAAGCCTTCTGCCTGCATGGCAAAGACAGGCAAACATCACAGAAATCAAGTCAAAAGACAAGCAGCCAACTGGGGGGAAAATCAACTCAGTGTGTACACAAAGGTCTAACTCCTGACTATATAAAGAGCCCTTACAAATGGATAAGAAAAAGACAATTACTCCAATAAAAAATGAGCGAAACATATGAAGAGAAATGAAAAACAAATGAAGAGCTCACAGAATACACAGGACTCTTGAAGTTATGGGGATGCTCACTTTGAGATACACAAGTTACACTAAACCCCGGGGCGGTTGGGGGTTCAGTCGGTGAGGCGTCCAACTCTTGATTTCGGCTCAGGTCCTGATCTCAAGGTTTTGAGATGGAGTCCGCATTGGGCTCCATGCTGGGCTCGCAGGCTGCTTAAGATTGTCTCTCCCACAACAGATGCTGGCGAGGATGCGGAGAGAGAGGATCTCTTTTGCACTGCTGGTGGGAAGGCAAACCCGTGTAACCCCTCTGGAAACAGCATGGAGGTTCCTCAAAAAAATTAAAAATAGAGCTACCCTACGACCCAGCAATTGCACTACTAGGCATTTATCCAAGGGATACAGGTGTGCTGTTTCAAAGGGACACATGCACGCCCATGTTTACAGCAGCTCTATCAACAATAGCCAAAGTATGGAAAGAGCCCAAATGTCCTTCGATGGATGAATGGATAAAGAAAATGTGGTATGTATATACAATGGAGTATTACTTGACAATCAAAAAGAATGAAATCTTGCCATTTGCAACTACGTGGATGGAACTGGAGGGTATTATGCTAAGGGAAATTAGAGAAAGACAAATATCATGTGACTTCACTCATATGTGTAATTTAAGACACAAAGCAGATGAACAGAAGGGAAGGGAGGCAAAAATAACCTAACAACAGGGAGGGGGACAAAACATAAGAGACTCTTAAAGACAGAGAACAAACTGAGGGTTGCTGGAGGGGCTGTGGATGGTAGAATGAGCTAAATGGGTCAGGGGCATTAAGGAATCTACTCTTGAAATCATTGTTGTACCATATGCTAACTAACTTGAATGTTAACTAAACTAAAAAAAAAAAAAAAAAAAAAGACAGTCTCTCTAAATAAATAAATAAAAATTAAAAAGATAGAATGTCTCCCTTAAAATGTCTCTCTTAAAATTTTTTTAAACGTTTATTCATTTTTCCATAGAGAGAGACAGAGCGTGAGTCAGAAAGGGCCAGAAAGAGAGGGAGACACAGAATCTGAAGCAGGCTCCAGGCTCTGAACTAACAGCACAGAGCCTGATGCGGGGCTCAAAGTTATCACCTGAGCTGAAGTCTGGCGCCTAACCGACGGAGCCACCCAGGCATCCCAAAAATGTCTCTCTTTTTAAAAAAAAAAGACACACAGGGCACCCGGGTGGCCCAGTGGGTTAAGCCTCTGACTCTTGATTTCCCTTCATGTCATGATCTCACGGTTCCTGAGTTCAAGCCCACATCTGGCTCTGCCCCACTCTGCTGGCACTCTCTTTCTCTCTCAAAATATGTAAATAAATAAAATTTTGAAAAGACGCTAAAAATGACACGAAAAAACTAAACTCATTTTACATTAATCAGGTAAATGCACTAATGTAAATTGTACTTCAATTTACATTGATCAGTTTAGCCAATATTCAAATGTCTGAGAAAACTCTCTTTTGCAAGACTGTGGGAGAACAGATATGGTAATAGTTATGTCGGGGCACCTGGGTGGCTCAGTCTGTTGAACATCAGACCTCAGCTCGGGTCATGATCTCAAGGTCGTGAGTCTGAGCCCCACAAGGGGCTCACTGCTGTTAGCACCGGAGCCCGCTTGGGATCCTCTGTCCCCCTCTCTCTGCCCCTTCCCCGCTCACTCTCTCTCTCTCTCTCAAAAATGAATAAACTTTTGGGGCGCCTGGGTGGCTCAGTTAGTTGAGTGTCCGACTTCAGCTCAGGTCATGATCTCACAGTCCATGAGTTCAAGCCCTGCGTCAGGCTCTGTGCTGACAGCTCAGAGCCTGGAGCCTGCTTCAGATTCTATGTCTCCCTCTCTCTCTGACCCTCCCCTGCTCATGCTCTGTCTCTGTCTCAAAAATAAATAAAAACATTAAAAAAAAAATGAATAAACTTTTAAAAAAATAAAGTGAAGATTGAAAAAATAGATTACGTACATACAAATTGGTACGCACTCTATGGGAGGGCTCTTTGTCAGTATCTGCATATACCCTTTGACCCAGCACTCACATTTCTGGAAGCTTTCTGGAAATAAGCTTCCACCCATGTGAAATGACACGTGTACCTGTTTATTCATTTCATTACTTACGTTAGCAAAAGACTGAAAGCAATCCAAGGGTCTCTTAGTGAAAACTGGCTGAATCAACAACATTATAAGCAAACAACAGAATATTGTGGAACTGCAGAAAAGAACGAGGAAGCTCTCTGTGTACTCAGGATCTCCCAGATTCATTGTTAAGTGGGAAAAAAGGTACTATGCTATCTTTTGTGTTAAAAAAAAAAAAAAAAAAGTAGCTCAGTTGAGCGTCTGACTCTTGATTTCGGCTCAAGTCGTGATCCCGGGGTCACGAGATTGAGCCCCAGGTTGGGCTCCACGCTGAGCGTGAATCTGCGGAAGCCTGCCCCTCCCCCCGCCAATTTCCAGGGATGTGCACACAGTGAGCGCGTGCCCTCTCTTTGAAAAAAGGCTTTTCGTTATATGTTAACGAACTTGAATTTAAACAAAATCTTGAAAGAAAAAAAGGAAGACAATATGGACATGCGTTTGTGTGTGTATATCCACACATTTACTTATTTATTTGCTTACTTATGTGTAATTGCTTATGTTCGCAAAAGGAAGGCTCGGAAGGACACAGAACTAGTAAGAACTTGTAAGAGATGGAAACCCCTTCTGCATCCTTGCTGTTGTCTCCATCCGCTTGCTTAGGAAAAACCCAACTATGGTCAAACCCAACGGCTTACTCCTTCCCTGCAGTCAAACAGCTGGGGTAAAACTCACACCTGTGTGAAGGATCTCTCTTTAAATCTGTGTCCGAAATATCTAGTAGGCAGTTGACACAGCTCACTAGTCCCGATACACTTTCTTAGTGTGTGTTCAGTTCCTGTCTCCACTTCTCCCCACCCTGTATTTTTTAATTTTTTTAATGTTTATTTATTTTTGGGAGAGCGAGCAAGCACGAGCAGGGGAAGGGCTGAGAGAGAGGGAGACACAGAATCTGAAGCAGGCTCCGGGCTCCGAGCTGTCAGCACAGAGCCCGACAGGCGGCTCGAACCCATGAACAGTGAGATGGTGACCTGAGCCAAAGTCAGACGCCCAACTCATTGAGCCACCCAGGTGCCCCATTTTTTAAAAATATCTTTAATTAATTGATTGATTAATTTTTATTTATTTTTTTAACACAAGATTCTATTGTCTTCAGAATAAAACAAAATATGAGGATTGGAATTGGATCACAGGGCCCTTCCTTTTCTTATCTCCTCACAGTTCAAAATGTTCACATCTTTTTTTTAAAATGTTTTTATTTATTTATTTTGAGAGAGAGAGAGAGAGAGAGGTGGGGGGGGGGGGGGGTAGAGAGCAAGCAGGGGAGGAGCAGAGAGAATCCCAAGCAGGCTCCCCGCTGTTAGCTCGGAGCTTGACAAGGGGCTCGAACCCATGAACTGTGAGATCATGACCTGAGCTAAAACCAAGAGTCTGATGCTTAACTGACTGAGCCACTCAAGTGCCCTCAAAATGCCTGTGTCTCTTAACAGCCAGCATTCTCTTAGATTTGCATCTGGTTTCAACACCTTCAAACCTCAATGCAAGCTGCTTCGTACTTTTACAGCCTTTTACTGGAAAATGATCTTAGTCTGCCCGCTGTGGCCACCCTGCTTCCTGTCATTATGCCGCTTGCCCTGAGCCTACAGAGGATCTTTTGCCTGTCTTGTCCTGTGTCACTTTGTGGGCTGGCGCTTCCCACACTTCTCACAGAAAGCCTGGCAGGTTCTAGGAAGGCTCACCATGCTTGCAAGGGTGCTACCTGCACAGGAGGTCCCCCCACTAGTTAGATCCCCTAACCTTCCTTTCCCCTGTGCATTTGTTGCCAATGACTTTGCCTCCTACTGAACTGAGAACAGAAGTCAGACGGAATTTCCATCATCTTCCCGCAGACGAGTAACGGATGACCAGCTGTACCGATCAATTCCCTCTTGTCACGGAGGATGGTTGGCTCTGTTCCTTTTTAACACCCACCTTGAACCCTGGGTCCCATCCCCTCTCTCCTCAAGAACTCGGAAGTGCCGCTGTCACCTCTTTCTCACACGGCGCTGATTTTTTTCTTTCTGCTGGATCATTGCCATTAGCATAACAGTGTTTCCATGCAAAAGTACTAGCTCTGCCTTCCTCCAACAGCCCTCCAGCTGCTGCTTCTTTTCTCTGCTGCCCTCTCAGCAAAATCTCAGTTGACCTGTCTGTAGCCACTGTCTTTATTTCCTCAATTGACAGAGCCCAAGGCAGGGACTGAATTCCCGAACCGTGAGATCACGACCTGCGCGGAAATCAAGAGTCGGAGGCTGCACGCATTGAGCCGCCCCAGTGCCCCCGGATAAAAGATTTTTCAAAAAATATGTCGAGGTAAAGGGAAAATTGAAGAGCATACTCAGGATAGTTAGATGAAGTCAGATGGAGTCAGGAATGCGTATCAGTTTTTGGACTTGAATTGCCAATTTGGATTTGGTCTTCCTAGAGACTAAAGCAAAATGACTAACAGGAGTTGTTATAAAATTCAAGGTATCCATTAGACAAATACGTGGCAGAAACACGGTGTCTCTCAGCAGGAACATTTGGGAATATCAATACCTAGAATGCTAACAGTGCCAGCTTGGAAAGAGGTCACTTCAGGATTCCGTTTTCAACTCTGTCCTCGTTCAATATTTTTTTATCAACCTACTGGGTTAGGCCACAGAAAGCACGTTTATGAAACTTGCATAGAACACAAATTCAGGTGCAATTGCTAATATATTGGATGACGCGATCAAGATTTACGTTTAATAATCCCTTCCAGTTTTCAACTTTGCAGGCAAACTCACCAGCCTGACGTTTACAAATCTGTTCCTTTTCAAAGAGACTATAAGAATCAAATGTCAGGGCGTCTGGGTGGGTCAGTCGGTTGAGTGTCTGACTCTTGATTTCGGCTCAGGTCATGATCCCAGGGTCATAGGATCGAGCCCGCGTCAGGCTCTACACTGTGTGTGGAGCCTGCTTAAGGTTTTTTCTCTCTCTCTTTTTCTCTCCCTCTGACCTCTCCCAGCTCTCTTTCTCAAATAAAAAAATAAAATTGAAAATTAAAAAACAGAAACAAATGTCAATGACAATGAGATTCATAAACTGGTTTATATAAGCAATTTTATGAGAAAAATAAATATATGGAGAATAAAAAATCATTCGCATGCCGTAAAATTACGTTCATGCTTTATACTTGTATACACAAATATTTTGTATAGAAATAACTGGGATGCATACTGTTTGTATTTCCTTTTTTTCAATTAACATTAACCATTAACATTATCTCATGTATACTTTTGTATATATGAATATTTCATTTTCAAAACAAAAAAATATGAACTTGAATGAGGTTAAATGCAAATGTCCTATAGTTAAGAAACAACTGTTGGGGCGTCTGGTTGGCTCAGTTGGTTAAGCATCTGACTTCGGCTCAGGTCACGATCTCACAGTTTGTGAGTTTGAGTCCTGCGTCAGGCTCTGTGCTGACAGCTCGGAGACTGGAGCCTGCTTCGGATTCTGGGTCTCCCTCTCTGCCCCTCCCCTCCTCATAAATAAAAGAAAACATAAAAGAAAAAAGAAACAACTGAACAAGTACAGGATGTGAGAGACCTGACTTAATAGTAGTCCAATGGAAAATAAAGGCTCGTAGCACTATCGACAATAGCCAAAGAATGGAAGGAGCCCAAATGTCCATCGACGGATAAATGGATAAAGAAGACGTTGGGGCGCCTGTGTGGCTCAGTCGGTTAGGCGGCCGACTTCGTCTCAGGTCATGATCTCGCGGTCTGTGAGTTCGAGCCCTGCGTCGGGCTCTGTGCTGACAGCTCAGAGCCCGGAGCCTGTTTCAGATTCTGTGTCTCCCTCTCTGACCCTCCCCCGTTCATGCTCTCCCTCTGTCTCAAAAATAAATAAACGTTAAAAAAAAATTAAAAAAAAAAAAAGACGTGGTATACACACACACACACACACACACACACACACACACACACACACTGGAGTATTACTCCGCAATCAAAAAGAAAGAAATCTTGGGGCGCCTGGGTGGCTCAGTCGGTTAAATGGCCGACTTTGGCTCAGGTCATGATCTCGCGGTCCGTGAGTTCGAGCCCCACGTCGGGCTCTGGGCTGACAGCTCGGAGCCTGGAGCCTGCTTCTGTTTCTGTGTCTCCCTCTCTCTCTGCCCCTCCCCCATTCTCGCTCTGTCTCTCTCTGCCTTTCAAAAGTGAATAAATGTTAAAAAAAAAAATTAAAAAAAAAAAAAAGAAAGAAATCTTGCCATTTGCAACTACGTGGATGGAACTGGAGGGTATTATGCTAAGTGAAATTAGTCAGTCAGAGAAAGACAAAAATCATATGATTTCACTCATATGAGGAACTTTAAGACACAGAACAGATGAACACAAGGGAAGGGAAGCAAAAATAATATAAAAACTGGGAGGGGGACAAAACATAAGAGACTCTTGAATATGGAACAAACAGAGGGTTACTGGAGGAATTGTGGGAGGGGGGATGGGCTAAATGGATAAGGGGCATTAAGGAATCTACTCCTGAAATCTTTGTTGCACTATATGCTAACTAACTGGGATGTAAATTTAAAAATAAATAAATAAAATTAAAATAAAAAATAAAAAAGGTTGGTTAAAGCCCGAATGTTAGGAAAATGTAGATGAGCTTATGACAACAAAAGTTATTATCTATGTAAAAAAAAGAAGAAAAGACTTGTGGGTTTGACTTTGCCACAAGTTGGCTGTAACTAACTCAGCGGTGTAATATGGCTATTATATTTTGTGAATGCATTCTTGTGCTGTAAGTTCAAGTGATGGAAATAGCCATCACCCCAGTGCTTAAAATGGACCAGGTGCTGTGCTTAGCATATTGTGTGTGTTATATTATTTAATCCTTGTTTTTGCTGTAAGGTATTATTGTCATCAGAACTACCTTCTGGATGCAGAAAGTTTCAGAGGGATGTGAGCTGGCCAAGGACTAGCTAGAAACTGGGGGACCGGATTTGAACTGAGATCTGTCTGTCTCATGGAGAGATGGTTTCTCCCGTGCCTGGCGGGGGGTGAGGGGGGCGGAAGATTGCGAAACCATGCCATATGAAGACTCTTGAAGGATTTAATGATGTTTAGCTTGGAGAAGGAAAGACTTAGGAGGCTCATAATAAGTATATTAAAATACTTGAAGGAAGGGCTGTCATTGGCAAAGAACAATGACATTATTTTGCGTGACTCCAGAGAGTAGAGGCTGGAAGTTACCAGCAAGCAGATTCCAGAAAGTATATATACATACTTTTTTATGAGGGGTGGTAGGGGCAGCAGGAGAGAGAGAGAGCATCTAAAGCAGGTTCCATGCTCAGCGTGGAGTCCTACGGAGCGCCGAGGAGCCCCACGGATCCCCACTTGGGCTTGAGCTCACAACCATGAGATCATGACCTGAGCTGAAATCAGAAGTTGGATGCTTAACTGACTGAGCCACCCATGTGCCCCCAGAAAGGATATTTTAACAGTTAAGAGCTGTGCAAAAAAGCAGAATGGTTTGCCTCGAGAATTTTTATTAGAGTTTAAACAGAGGATGTATAAACTCTCTGTGGTTGGGCACCTGGGTGGCTCAGTGGGTTAGGGGTCCCACTTCAGCTCAGGTGATGATCTCACAGTTCATGGGTTGGAGCCCCTGCATGGGGCTCTGTGCTGACAGCTCAGAGCCTGGAGCCTGCTTCAGATTCTGTCTCCCTCTCTCACTGCCTCTCCCCTGCACATGCTGTGTCTCTCAAAATAAATAAACATTAAAAAATTAAAAAAAAAACAACACTCTGTGGTTGTATGAGCCTTCCTATGTAGGGCAAGAGAATGAACTAAACGACCTCTAAGATGACCCTTCCATCTAAAGACTTCTGACCAGTATCAGAGTTCCTTTAACTGCTGCTCAAGTCCCCCCGCCCTTAAAGTTTTCTCTGACACTCGCAACCCTGCAGTTGCGAGTTGCGGGTCCCTTCTCCTAGCTCATCCTTCCCCTTGTATCTGCCTCTGTCTCCAAGACCTTAAATTCCTTTGAGGGTAAAGAAGAGAACTTTGCCCCTGGCAGGCACGGAACATTTGTTTCAGTTCAGTAACATGAAGTTTCTTTTGGTTACATAATATCTTGTTTCTGTATCAGTCTTGGGAGTAGATTGTCGGTCATGTGAAGTCAGAGACTGGTTTATATCGATCTGTTTTTCCCTACAGCATCCACTAGGTGCTTAAATAACCATTGCTTCAGATTGGGTGGGACCAGAAGCGATGTGGACAAAGGACTGAGAGCAACAGTGCAAGAAGCAGAAGGTCAAAGAATGCTACCTACCGGTTTGCAGAAAGGTGTGGACTTTTCACTCAATGAAACCATGTTCAGGAAGTTTTCCACTTGGCAAGAACAGTTAAGATGAAATCACGGTAAAGCAAAAGCTAGAAATAGTAAAGGTGGTGAGCGTGAGTTTCAATTAATAAAAAAAATGACACAACAATATAAACATTAACAGAAAGCTCGAGTGTTAACATAGTCTATAGCAAGAGGGGCTTAGTCAGCACCCGACTGTGAGTCACAGAGAGAGGATAAACAATTTTGAAACGTAGCGTTTCGCTGACACATCGGACGTGCGTAAAGGGCAAATCCTGGCTCTCACGGTGATGTCTGCGGGGCATCTGTCTGTGGGTCAGCTTGTATTATCCGGGTGTGGGTGACCCCATCGGATGTTTAAAGTTCTTGAGAGAAGGTAATTCTGCTTTTCCCGCCTTGGAGTTGAGGGCTCCCTTCCCTTTCCTCCTCTCCGCGCGCCCCCTCTCGAAGCTTGTGATGCTGCGGATGGGGCGGACGGAGGATGGCGTTTTGGGGCTCGCGTCCTCTTCTCTCCGGGTCCCTCTGGCCCCCCCCCCCCCATATGAATGTGTGGCTTTCATCTGCCAAAGGACGAGGGCCAAGGTTCCCGCAGCACCCGGCGATGTACCCGCAAACCCACACCCAAGCCACGGAAAGCAAACCCAGCCGGGCGTCCACGAGGTCCGCAGCACAACTCCCTCCCCGCCCTCCCCTGGGCTCTCCCTCCGGTCCTGACTCGGAAGCAGCCAGTCAGAAAGTCCCTACTTGAGGAACGCCGACCAATCAGGGCGTCCTCACCTGCAGAAGGTGCGCACTGGTCCCCGGACGCGACGGGCCCGCGGGCCAATCGGAGGCGGCTCGGGCTTGGAAAGGCGCCAAGCGCCGGGGGGCGGGGAGCCGGGGGCCGAGGTCGCACCTGGCGACGGTGAATCACTCAGCGGGAGCGGCGACTCCCTCCGCCAATGGGAGCGCGCAGGGGCGGGGCGCCGGCCAATCGCCGTGGAGGGCGGGGCCGGGCGGGGCTCGACCTGGCGGCTGGAGTTTTAGTCCGCGGGTGGCTGCGGGGGAATCTCTGATTCTCTCCGGGGCTGCAGCGGCCGCGTCGCGTCGGGGTCCTGATCGCCATGGGGACCGAGGCGAGAGCCGGGAGGAGACAGTTGCTCGTCTTCACGTCGGTCGTCCTGAGTAAGTTCCCGGAGTTTCGGGGGGAATCGGTGGGTCGGGTCAGAGGTTGGAGGGAGGCGCTCCCCACGCCCCTCGCCCGCGGCAGGAGAGGCGTTGAGAAACCCGCCAGCCTCACCCAGCGAGTTGCCTTTCCACCCCTGGCCCTTCCCTGTTTTCCCTCCCCCTTCCCCCCCCCCCCCCCGGCGGGTGGCCTGCTCCCCTCCCCCACCCCCTGCCCCGGCACCCACCGGGAGGGGGTGGCCCCGCTTTTCACAGCCTCGCTTGCCGGCGAGGGCCCTGCACGCCTCTGCCCAGGCGCACCCCTCCGCCCGCGCCGGGGCGGGCCATCCTGCCCCGCAGCGCGCACCCGACACCCGCGCCCAACCCGGGAGAAGCCCCGAGCCCCGCACCCCTGACTCCTTTGGCCCCTGGGTGGTCTGCTCCTCAAGGGTCGGCAGGGCAGACCTACCGGAGGTGAGGTGGGGTGGGAAACCACCGGGAGAAGTGTCTGGGTGCAAAGTCCGAAGAAGAAATCAATTCGAAATCTGAACTTTCTCAGCACACAGCACTTCAAGTTCCTTTCTGGAGTAGCTACCTTGAGAGCCCTTGGTGGCTGTTGTTGACCGAGGGACTATTCCCAGGGGAAGGACCTGCCTGTCGGTTGGCTGGAGGCTTCCCAGAGCCAGGGCTCTGCCCTCCCCCTGGCCGCCTCTGAGAGTTTTTGTTTCCTTTGTAAACTCCCTTTCCTGTGGAACAATGAGACTCACTTGCTGGGGCTTGCCTCGGTCCAGAGATAGGTTTGGGCCTATGGGCCGGGCTGCGTGGATGCTTTGGGCCTTAGTTCAGGCGACCCGTGTCAGCAGCTGGACGTGGTCCGCCAGGGTCTTGAGGGTCTGTGCCTCTGTGGGTCGTGGTGCGGGTATGCGATCTGTGGGGGGGTCTTCGTTGGTCCCTTGAAGAACGCAGCTTTAGGAAGTGTGAAGGGAACGAAAATTAAAAACAAAAAGCCGCATCGGTGGTTATACGGCGGTTCACTTTGCCCAGTTGCGAAGCGTGGAAATAGGTTCCCTGCCCTTGGACGGATGGATGGACAATTTCTTTGTCCCTCATCACAAAAACATAAAAGCCCTTGGGGTGCACTGGACCAGAGGCAAGTCTAACCCTCGCCCTATTGTACAGACAAGGAAACAGGTCCAGAGAGGGGAAATGACTTTTCCAGATGGATGAAAGGACCTGGGAATGGCACCAAAATCTCCTGAGTCCCTTTCCTTTTCCCACTCCCGGGTCCGCGTCTCAAGCACCCTGTGGCACAGGAACCGCGACCTCAAACATCAGCCTGGGATCACGCTCCCGGGTCCACCCTCTTACCTTTTCAGTTCCCACTAGAGTCTTCTCTCACTTGTCTTCTTCATTCTACGTCTCCATTTTCCTTTTTGCCTCACTTTCCAGTCTTTTCCTACTCTCCAGCTTTTTCATTTCTGCCTGGGCCGTAGAACTGCTTGTGACACCCATGCCGGTTCCGTGTGGGGCTCCTACTGGTACTCGGCCTCGTGCTGCGCCAGTGCTCCCTTCCCCAGACCCAGAAGTTTCTCAGTGGTGACTCTATTTGTGACAGAGTGTGTCGGGTTCACAAGCTTGCTGGAGCCACATTCTTCCTCCTCTTCGTCTTCCCTTTTCTCTCTTCCTACTGTTGTGCGTCGTGACATCCCCCAATAATCTCATACTGGCACTGAAAGAATTGTGGTAGCACCGTCCTGAGCTGGGGGACGTCCTCCAGTCTCTTCAGGGATTCAGGTGGTTTGCAGGGAACCTGATGTGATGTTGCATCAGCTTGACAGGACTGTGGGTCCTGGGAAGTAACATGTCCAGGGGATGGGGGAACCGACCATGTCACATTAAAATTTTTTTTTTTTTTTTTACATTTATTTTTGAGGGACAGAGAGAGATAGAGCATGAGCAGGGGAGGAGCAGAGAGAGAGGGAGACACAGAATCCCAAGCAGGCTCCAGGCTCTGACCTGTCAGCACAGAGCCTGACCTAGAGCTCAAACCCACAAACTGCAAGATCATGACCTGAGCCAAAGTCGGATGCTTAACCCGCTGAGCCACCCAGGCACTCCATTAAAGGCTGTTTTTCGGGTGTCTGGTCTGTCCTGTGACCCAGGGATGTCTGCATCATATGTGGGTGCCCACATGCTCTGTCTTCCATCAGGGCTGCTGCCCATCAGAGAGGAAGAAGAAAAAGGGCAGGATATTATCCAAGTCAAGCAAAGGTCCAGCCCCAGCCTGGGGAGCTCAGCGGAGAGAAAGGCCCGGGCTGTTGGCCAGGGATTGGAGCCCAAACACTGAGGGAACTGGGCCTGGGGAAAAGCCAACCAGTGATGGAGAACACGGTCTCCCTCTCCCTGGGGAACCTGCACTTAGAAGTTTCCAGCCATCTCCCAAGCAGGGAGGGAGAGGCATTTCTGCTTAGCAGGGTCCTGTGTGACGAGGATGACTTTTGGTGTCACCACGGGGAAGAAAGGGGAACCTGGGCTGGAACCCTGGTCCTTCCTCCTCACCCCTCCTTGAGGGTGGTGTCCCCACTGAGCCGTTCCCGGAGGGAGGGGCTGCTGGCCCCCTGTGTCTGGGTCCACCTGTGAGCGCTGGTGTTCTCCAGGGACGGTTCCCGCCCAAGCCCTTCCAGCTTTACTGTTGAGCTTTGCTAGCTTTACCTCAAACTCCACGTCGATGAGTCACTTCTCCTTTCCCCTCCCTCTGCCTGCCAGTTGCTACTCCCAGGAAAGAATTGTTCCCTGGAAACCTGAAGCCTAGTGGCTGATGGCAGCAGGAACTAGGAACTAGGAAATGAGCGGGGCTGGGATTGTGGTGTCTCTGCCTCAGTCTTCACCTCCGGGCCCCAGGACACTTTCACTTCACCATGTTTCTGTCTGGTTTCTTTCACTGGTTTGCCAGGGATCTCCGGCCTGGTTTTGGTTTGGGGTAGAGCTCCTGCAACGAAAAGGAACAGGTTAATACATTGTTTGAGAATCAGAAGGATGTAGAAGGTTCAGTCCATGCCCCACCCCCCCACCTGATTCTTATGTCTCTTTCCAGTGTTTGTTTGTTTTTTTTTTTAATTTTTTTTTTTTAATTTTTTTTTTTAACGTTTATTTATTTTTTGATACACAGAGAGACAGAGCATGAACGGGGGAGGGGCAGAGAGAGAGGGAGACACAGAATCAGAAGCAGGCTCCAGGCTCTGAGCCATCAGCCCAGAGCCCGACGCGGGGCTCGAACTCACGGAGTGTGAGATCGTGACCTGAGCTGAAGTCGGACACCCAACCGACTGAGCCACCCAGGCGCCCCTCCGGTGTTTTGTTACACAGGCACAATTACATATAAATATGTATTTGTTTCTGCCCTTTCTTGCACCAAATGAGGCAGACTACAGATTTTCTACTACATCAGGCCCCTTGTTTCATTCGCTTTGGGATACCCTGGAGATCTTTTCCTTTTGGGTGCCGTGGCCTTGGTCATTAGGACCCACCCTCCCCACCCGCCCAAGTCCACCGGGTCGAGGGCCACCTGTTCTGTGGACACTGGCACCCTTGCTCAGAGATAGGTTTAAAAGCTGGAAATGGTGGGCCTGGTTTTTCGCCTCTGTTAGCATCGAGGAGAGGAGACCTTGGGGGCCTCCCGACTCAGACGAGCTTCCTTTGCCGCGGTCCAGGAAAGATGTGGATGACGGCCCGTCAGATGTCATTGTGGACGAGGGTGCGGCGTTGTGAGGGGGCTGGGGGGGGGGGAAGCCGCGTGAGTGGACGCACGCTGGGCTTTGCCAGGCATTGAAAACTCAAGAGTTCATCTGTCTGGGACTCCCTGATAAGCAGGGTTTCTGTCTAAAGTCCGGCTGTGGTATTTGTTTTGCAATGTGGGGATAGGACAGGAGGAAGCAGCTGGCCCGACCGGGAAGTGTGATGCCAGGCCCCTGGAGGGAGCAGCCCTGGGTGGGCGGGCACAGCCTTGTAATGGGGAGATGGGTGGGGGAGGGGAGGAGCCCAGCAGGTAGAACTGGGAATGCTGCCGAGCGAGGTCGGGAGGGAGCCTTCCAGTGAGATCTCTCCTGTCCCACGCTGCCCGCCCCACCTTCTGCCCTCCTGAGGGCCCACCGGGCCAGCCACTGACGTCACTCTAAGCGCAGCCAAGAAGGGCTGTTTAGACTTAGCCCAGCCTGTCGGGCTCACAGAGCCTTCCTCGGGCTCACAGAGCCTTCCTCTTGCCCCTGCATTCCTTATCCTATCCGTCCTGCCCTAACCCCCAGGAGCGAGTTCCGTCTCTACAGGGTGGCCGGTGGGGAGGAAAGGGCAAACCGGGGGTGGAAGCCCTAGGGCCAGGTCCTGATGGTATATTGCTTTGTCAAGTTCATTTGTTAATCCGGTGAACATTGGTGTCTACCGTGTTCCAGCCCTGTGCTAGAGAGTAGGGACAAAGCAGAGACCACACCTGCTATCTAGAAGTTCTGAGGCGATGGGGCGCCTGGGGGGCTCCGTCGGTTGAGCGTCCGACTTCGGCTCAGGTGATGAACTCGCGGTCCGTGAGTTCGAGCCCCGCGTCGGGCTCTGGGCTGACGGCTCGGAGCCCGGAGCCTGCTTCGGGTTCTGTGTCTCCCCCTCCCTCACTTGTGCACCCTCTGTCTCTCTCTCTCTCAAAAATAAGTAAACATTAAAAAAATTAAAAGAAAAAAAGTTCTTAGGAGAGCTGGGGGTATTGGAAACAATTGGCTCACATCAGGAAACCCGGGAGTAACCTTTTGGAGGTGAGGGCTCCCCCTCATTCTCCAGCTCCTGCCACCCCCCCCCCCCCCCACCTCCCGTGGACCTCATATGCCTGGAGGCGAAGATCGGAGGAATTCATAGAGAAGACCAGAGAGACTGGCTGGCTGGTTTCCCTCCTTTTTCTTCCTTTTATTTAAAAAAAAAAAAAAAAAAAAAAAAGGAATTCAAACAAACTCATGGCAGAAAAGCAACTTAAGGAACATTCTAATGGACAGGATGCGTAGAGGAAACAAAGTTTTCTTTCTTTCTTTCTTTTTAAGTTTATTTATTTATTTTGAGAGGGTGGGGAGAGGCAAAGAGGGAGAGAAAATCCCCAGCAGGCTCTGCCACCAGCAGCACAGAGCCCGAGGCAGGGCCTGATCTCTCCGACCCTGAGATCATGACCTGAGCCGAAATCAAGAGTCAGATGCTTAACCGACCGAACCACCCAGGCGCCCTCAAGGTTTTCTTAATAAAGTAGTAGAAGGAGGGGCGCCTGCCTGGGTGGCTCAGTCGGCTGAGCGTCTGACTTCGGCTCAGGTCGTCAGGTCATGATCTCGTGGTTCGCGAGTTCGAGCCCCGCATCAGACTCCGTGCTGACAGCTCAGAGCCCGGAGCCGGCTTCGGATTCTGTGTCTCCCTCTCTCTCTGCTCCTCCCCTGCTCACACTCTGTCTCTCTCTCTCTCAAAAATAAATAAAGATTAAAAAAAGAAAAAAATAAAGTAGTAGAAGGAAGTAGCTTTTCTGTGGCGGATCTGGTCTACATGTACAGGGATGCTTGCTGGCTTCTGTTAGCTGGAAGCCTCCGCCCTCTGTGACCACCTTGTCCTCACAGCGTGCTTCAGTTAGGGGTCATGGAGCATCTTCGCTGGCAAGGCACCGTGCTAGGAGCTGGGGACCTACAGATTCTCTCCTCCAGGAACTACAGACGTAGACTGACGAGGGGGTGCCAGCGGCTGCACTCAAAGTACAAAATGGGGAGCATAAAAGGGAAGAGATCAATTTTTCAAAACAATAAATTTTTATTAAGAAACAATAGGGGTGCCTGGGTGGCTCGGTTGAGCGTCCGACTTCGGCTCAGGTCATGATCTCACAGTTCATGAGTCCGCACATCGGGCTCTGTGCAGACAGCTCTGAGCCTGGAGCCTCTTCAGATTCTGTGTCTCCCCCTCTCTCTGCCTCTCTTTCTCTCTCAAAAATACATAAACATTAAAAAAATGTACATATATGCTTCTTAAAAAAGAAGAGAGAGACACGATATGTGCTCAGTGTAGAAAAATGGGAAAACAGGAATATGGAAAAAAGAAAATCACACGTAGGCCTATTATCAAGAGATAAATACTTACTGTTGGTGTTTAATTGTAGTCTTTCCTTTATGAATAATGTAGTATCTGTGTATATTTAAGCAAAATATGCTTTAAACAAAATCCATTCTATCGTATTCTACTGTATGGCTGTATCCTAATGAACTGTTCACCTTTTGTTGGACTTTGAGGTTTTCTTTTTCTTTGCTGTGCTAAATAACATGAAATTGTTCCATCTTTAAGCTTAACTCTTGAGTGTTTTCTTAGGCTACATTCCTAGAAGTTGGGGAAGATTAATTTTGACTGGGAAAAGTCATAGTGGGGCAAGGGGCATTTGAAAAGGATCTTGAAGGATGAGTAGACTTTTCTTGCTTGTCTGACGGAGATGCTCTGTAGCATCATAGTTTATTATTATGATTATGATTATTATTATTTTGAGTTTTAATGATTATTTAGTTTTGAGAGAGACAGAGCACGAGCAAGGGAGGGGCAGAGAGAGGAGACACAGTCCGAAGCAGGCTCCAGGCTCCGAGCTGTCAGCACAATGCCCAATGCGAGGCTCAAACTTATGAACTGTGAGATCATGACTTGAGCTGAAGTTGGATGCTTAACTGACTGAACCACCCAGGTGCCCCTTTATTATTATTATTTTTTAATGTTTATTTATTTTTGAGAGAGAGAGAGAGCGGGGAAGGGGCAGAGAGAGAGGGAGACAGAGGATCTGAAGCGTGCTCTGTGCTGTAAGAGCAGAGCCCAATGCAGGGCTCAAACCCAGGTACCATGAGATCATGACCTGAGCCAACTAACTGACTGAGCCCCGGTAGTATCATGGTTTTAGAGCCTCGGAATTAGACAGACTTGGGTTAAGATGCCCTTCCCACCATGGAGCACCTGGCTGGCTCCGTTGGTAGAGCATCCGACTCTTGATCTCCAGGTTGTGACTTTGAGCCCCATGTTGGGCGTAGAGATTACTTAAAACAACAACAACAACAACAACAACAACAACAACAAGATTCCCTTTCTACTTTGCTGCTTATAGCTGTGTGATTTGGAGTAGCCGTTCTAAGCTCAGTGTTCTCATCTGGAACATGGGATGGTGACAATAGAACTCGTGTCTCATGGGGTTTTTGCAATTAGAATCTAAGGACACAATGCATATGGCACCCACCTTCCTGGGAGGGCTCGCTGCGTCATTTCTCCCATTACACTCCATTGGTCGAAGCAGTCACAAGACAGTGCCCAGATTCAAGAGGAGGAAACCTAGAATCTACTTCAGTCACGATGTAAGAAAACCGGGTGGGATGAGATAGAGCCGTGCGTCTGCTTCTGGAAAATAATAACTTGCCACGGTTGTTTTATTATTCAGATACATGGTGGTTTTCAAGAATTGTATCCTCAGTCTTACAGATTTCTACGCCACCGACTCTCTTCTGAAGCGTATGAAAACATGTAGGGATTGATTTAAGTATTAATGGCTGCATCACTATCTGTCTCCCCTTCTCTTTACCCGGTTCACTTCTCTTCCCCGCTCCCACCCCCTTGAGCCACTCCTACCGCCTATCTACTTCCCCATTGTCAACTACAGTGTCTCCAAGTCGCCTTTGCTCTCCTTACCTCCTGCCCTTTTTCTCTCCTTGAAATTTATCAGACTCCCCTGCACTGTCCAGGATCCCGATGGTACAGTACTCTCATATTTCTTTCTCATCTATTACCTCATTTCACCTTTAAAGTTTTGTTTAATCAGGGGCGCCTGGGTGGCTCAGCCGGTTAAGCGCCAGACTTCGGCCCAGGTCATGATCTCACGGTTTGTCGGTTTGAGCCCCGCGTCGGGCTCTGTGCGGACAGCTCTGAGCCCGGAGCCTGCTTCGGATTCTGTGTCTCCCCCTCTCTCTGCCCCTTCTCGGCTCACGCTCTGTCTCCCTCTCTCTCAAAAATAAATAAACGTTAGAAAAAATTAAAGTTTTGTTTAATCAACGTTTTTGCCTCTCCCTTTTGGCTTTGTTTCTTCTTCTCTCCTTCTTGTGATCTGATTTTCTTTTCCCCCTTTTTCATCCCCTTTCCCCCGCGTTTTTCTCTAAATTAAAACACTTAATCCCGTGCTTGCTGATGACACAAATATAGAACATAGAGAAGAAAAGCTGCCTGCGGTCTCAGGTAATATGCACTGTCTAGTGCTTGGAATCTGTTCTTAGAGATTTTGTTATGCATATACTCAGATTGTTTTTATTATTTATAAATATAGGGTCATATTCTACATACTGCTTGTACATTTTGGACATACTTCTGATCTACTTTGACCTCTGAGATGGCAATATGTATTTCTTACATAGTTTTTGATAATGTATCATACTGGAGCCAGATTCCCAGGGTTAGAATCCTACTCTGCCACCTATTAGCTTTGTACTTGAGCAAATTACTTAATTTACGTGCCCCAATGAACTCATCTGGAAGATGAGGGCAACAGTAATGTTTATTTCATGGCATCATGGCAAGGATCAAATGAATTAATCCTGTAAAGGGCTCAGAAGAGTCCTGCCATGTGGTGAGTATTCGAGAAACGCTAACTGCTATTATCATTTTATTCTTGCTCCTATGTTATTCATTTGGTCATGGTCAGTAATGTGTGTCTAGAATTTAGATATGATTACAGTTGACCCTTGAACGACGCATGGGTTTTGGGGTCTCAACCCCATGGAGTTGAAAATGTGTGCAGGGGAGCCTGGGTGGCTCAGTCAGTTGAGCAGCTGACTTCGGCTCAGGTCGTGATCTCGAGGTTCATGAGTTTGAGCCCCGTGTATTGAGCTCTGTGCTGACAGCTCAGAGCCTGGAGCCTGCTTCGGATTCTGTGTCTCTCTCTATCTCCTGCCCCTCTCCTGCTCACTCTCTGTCTTCTCTCTCTCTCTCTCCTAAAAATAGATACACATTTTAAAAAAAGAAAGAAAGAAAATCTGTGCATAACTCTTTGACTCCCGAAAAACTAGTAACCTACTACTGACTGAAAACCTTACTGATAACGTAAATAGCTGATGAACACGTATTTTGTTATATGTATTATATAGTGTGTTCTTACAATAAATTAAGCTAGAGAAAAAAATGTTAAGATCATAAGAGACGATACATTTACAATACTGTACTGTATTAAAAAAAATTTGTGTATAACTAGACCCGTGAAGTTCAAACTTGTGTCATTCAAAGGTCAACTGTAATTGAAAGTATAGGACAAGTCTTATAAAAAGGTTTTCAGGAGTTCTGTTGATTCTTTCCTTTTAATTATTTATTTATTTTTCTTGTTGACGTAGCCTTATATTAGTTTCAGATACACATCGTAATGATTCCATATTTCTATAGATGGTAAAATAATCACCACAGTAAATCTAGTTAACATTCATCCCCATACATAGTTACAGAATTGTTTTTTCTTGTGATGGAAACTTTTTTAAGATCTACTCTCTTAGCAACTTTCAGAGATATAATACAGTGTTATTTAAAAAAAAAGTTTTTGACGTTTATTTACTTTTGAGAGAGAGAGAGACCGAGCACAACAGGGCGGGGCATAGAGAGAGGGAGACACAGAATCGGAAGCAGACTCCAGGCTCTGAGCTGTCAGCACAGAGCCTGATGTGGGGCTCAAACCCATGAACCGCGAGATCGGGACCTGAGCCGAAGTTGGATGCTCAACTGACTGAGCCACCCGGGCGCCCTGCAATATAGTGTTATTAACTATGCTGTACATTACGTCTCCATGACTTACTTACTTTATAACTGAAAGTTTGTAACCTTCGACCCCCATCAACCATTTTGCCACCCCCCATCCCCCACCTCTGGGAACCACCAATCTGTTCTCTGTATCTGCAAGCTTAGTTTTGTTTTTAATTTAACCTTTATTTATTTTTGAGACAGAGGGAGACAGAGCATGAACGGGGGAGGGTCAGAGAGAGGGAGACACAGAATCTGAAACAGGCTCCAGGCTCTGAGCTGTCAGCACAGAGCCCGACGCGGGGCTCGAACTCACGGACTGCGAGATCACGACCTCACGACCTCAGCCGAAGTCGGAGGCTTAACCGACTGAGCCACCCAGGCGCCCCAGTTTTGTTTTTAATTTAGATCCCACATATAAGTGAGGTCCTATGGTATTTGTCTTTCCATGTCTGACTTATTTCATGTAGCATAATGGCCTCGAGGTCTACCCATGTTAACACAAATGGCAAGGTTTCATTCTTCTTTACGGCTGAATAATAAACTGTTACATGTGTGGACCACATATCCTTCATCCATTCATCGATGGACACCTAGGTTGTTTTCATATCTTGGCTATTGTAAATAACACCGCAATGAACATGGGCTGCATATATCTTTCGTAAGCAGTGGTTTTCTTTTCTTCAGATAGACACCCAGTAGTGGAATTTCTGGATCATACGGTATTTCTATTTTTAATTTCTCAAGGAACGCCCACACTATTTTTCATAGTGGCTACAGCAGTTTACATTCCCAGCAGCATGCACAAGGGTTCTCTTTCCTCTATCCTTGCCGGTGCTTGTTACTTCTTGTCTCCGATAATAACGCGTGGTGAGATCTCATTTTGGTTTTGATTTGCGTTTCCCTGATGATTAGCGATGTTGAACATCTTTTCATGTACCTGCTGGCCATCTGGATGTCTTCTTTGGAAAAACATCTATATGGATCCTCTGCCCAGTTTTTAATTGGATTGTGTTTTGTTCTTGTTGTTTTACTAGTGAGTTGTGAGTTCTTTGTATGTTCTCAGTTTTCTTGGATATTAATCCCTTATTAGATAAGTGATTTACAGATATTTTCTCCCATTCAGTAGGCAGCCTTTTCATTCTGTTGATGGTTTTCTTTGCAGAGCAGAGCGTTGATTCTTCCATTGTCTGGAAATGTCATCATAATTACCTAAGTCAAGGCTGTAGTTACAGGGGATTCAGCCAGAATGTTCACTGCTGATGTCCAGCTGAGACCTTTCTATTCATCTGCTTGGGCCATGGTCACGATGTATCACAGACAGACAGGGATGGGGAGAGTGAGGGTGGGGGCTTAAACAACAGTGACTGATTTTCTTACAGTTCTAGAGGCTTGAAGTTCAAGACCACTGCGGTGTTAGGGTTGGTTTCCTCTGGAGGCTCTCTCTTTGGCTTGCAGGCAGCCACTCTGTCCCTGGTTGTCCTCTGTATGAGCACCTTGGTGTCTCTTTGTATAAAGGACACCAGTCACACTGGATTAGGGCGTGTCATACGGGCCTTATTTTAATGTAATTGTCTTGTGACAGGCCTTGTCTTCAGATACAGTTACATTTTTTTTAAGTTTCTTTATTTTGAGAGAGAGAGAGCCTGAGTGCAAGCATGTGAGTGAGCATGAACAGGGGAGGGGCAGAGACAATTCCAAGCAGGCTTCACTTTGTAGCGCAGAGCCCGATGCAGGGCTCGAACTCAGAACCCAAAAACTGAGATCATGACCTGAGCTGAAACCAATAGCTGGTGGCTTGACCGACTGAGACGCCCAGGTGCCCCGATACGGTCACATTTTGAGGTACCAGGGATTCAGGCTTTCACATAGGAGCTGAGGGAACACCATTTGGTCCATAACAACCGTAAACCGTGTTGAAGATACCTTTGCAGTGAGAGCAATGCCCTACCTGGCCAAGGCCTCTTCCCCAGCTGACTTGAACCTGCTTGGAGTTCCCTGTTGTGGTCATGAAGACAGTGGGGATTTTTGTTGTTGTTTATTTTTATTAAAAAAAAAAATTTTTTTTACATTTATTTATTTTTGAGAAACAGAGAGCGTGAGCAGGGGAGGGGCAGAGAGAGAGGGAGACACAGAATCCGAAGCAGGCTCCAGGCTCCGAGCTGTCAGCACAGAGCCCGAAGCGGGACTCGAACTCACAGACCGTGAGATCATGACCTGAGCCGAGGTCGGACGCTCAACCGACTGAGCCACCCAGGCGCCCCCAGTGGGGATGTTTTCAATGGATTCACATCCTTCCCCCACTTCATGCTGCTGGTTTAGACCTTGCATCAGAAAACCTCCTGCAACTTCCTCTTTTGTCTCTGCACACCTCCCTGGATGCAGGAAAGCAGTCTGTAAGCACTGCGACCCACGCGGAGAAACGAGTCCCTCGGGGCGCCTGGGTGGCTCAGTCGGCTCAGGTCATGATCTCACCGTTCATGAGTTCAAGCGCCGCATGGGGCTCTGCACTGACGGTGCAGAACCTACTCGAGGTTCTCTGTCTCCCTTTCTCTTCCCCTCCCCCATGTGTACTCTCTTTCTCTCTCGAAAAAAATTAATAAACTTAAAACAAAATTAGTCCCTGTTGCAAAATGCCACTTGGAAATTGCTCATGTGCAGAGTACTCTGATTGTATTACAAAACTATGAAGCAAATTTAAAAACACTTAATTTGGGGGGCGCCTGGCTGCTCAGTCAGTGGAGCGTGTGACTATTGCTTGGGGCTGTGAATTCAAACCCCATGTTGGGTGTAGAGATTACTTAAAAATAAAAAAAATCTTGGGGTGCCTGGGTGGCTCAGTCGGTTAAGTGTCCGACTTCGACTCAGGTTGTGATCACACAGTTCGTGAGTTCGAGCCCCACACTGGGTTCTGTGCTGACAGCTCAGAGCCTGGAGCCTGCTTTGGATTCTGTGTCTCCCTCTCTCTGTGCCCCTCCCTTGCTCACGTTCTCTCTGTCTCTCAGAAATAAATGAATGTTAAAAAACAATTTAAAAAAAAAAAAAGATCTTGGGGCGCCTGGGTGGCTCAGTCGGTTGAGCGTCCGACTTCAGCCCACGTCATGATCTCGCAGTTTGTGGGTTCAAGCCCCGCGTCGGGCTTTGTGCTGACAGCTCAGAGCCTGGCACCTGCTTCAGATTCTGTGTCTCCTCCTCTCTCTGCCCCTCCCATGCTCATGCTCTGTCTCACTCTGTCTCTCAATAATAAAATAAACGTAAAAAAAATTTTTTTTAAATCTTTAAAAAACCCCACAATTCTTAGGGTGCCTGGGTGGTTTAGTAGGTTAAGGGTCCCATTCCTGGTTTTGGCTCAGGTCATAATCTCACGGTTCATGAGTTTGAGGCCCACACCAGACTCCACGCTGACAGTGTGGAGCCTGCTCTGGATTCACTCTCTCTCTTCCTCTCTCTCTCTCTCTCTCCCTCAAAAATAAACTTAAAAAAAAAACCACTTAATTTTTATGTTCTGAAACTAAGTTTTTACAAAAAGATTGATGGAATAGTCATTCCCCCCCCCCCCCCCCCCCCCCCCCCCCCGAAGGTAGAATAGTTTCTTAAACTTTTAAAAAGATAGCGCTTTGGATCAAATTTGTTTTTTCCTCATTTGGGCGTGCCCCATCTGCCAGAGTGAAAACTGGGGTTATCTTTGTAGATAAACCTTAACAGTAGATGTTATGGTGAATGGTCTGCTAGGACCTAATTCGTTTAAGGCTCCGTGTTGTTCAATGTCAAGTTGTACCAGGCATTCTGCTGAGCGCGGAGTACTCAGAATAATAAATAACACCTGGTCCCTGTTCCCTGGGGGGTTAACTGTCCGCTAGGGGAGACTTATGTGCACAGATGACGTCATTATAACGTGGGAAGTACTTCACCCGTGTGTTGCATGGGGTAGTTCAAGCCTCCGGAAGAGGTCTGAAGCTGGCTCTGGTAGGATCGGGGGTTGGTAGGTCATTTCCTGGAAAATAACGTGGATGAATAGCTGACCAGAGGGAGAAAGAGGGGAAAGGGTGTTCTGCAAAGCTGGAACGGCAGGAGCAAAGCAGACGTTGTGAAATGGCTCTTTGCTGGGAATTTTAAGTCCTCTGTACTGCTAGAGGGGAAACACGCCAAGAGTAGACAGCCTTTCAGAGGGTCCGGTACTGCTGGGCCTCTGCCTTGATGAAGAATTTGGTGTTTTTTTTGTTTTGTTTTGTTTTTACTGTTTATTTATTTTGAGGGTGAGGGGTGTAGGGGGAAAGGAGAGAGAATCCCAAGCAGGCTCTGTGCTCTCAGTGCAGAGCCCAACGTGGGCTCGATCCTATGAACCATGAGATCGTGACCTGAGCTGAAATCAAGAGTCAGGTGCCTAACTGGCCGAGCCACCCAGGCGCCCCCAACACGTTGAATTTTATCTGAGAGGCAATGTGGAATCCTTGAAAGCTTGAGGCGAGTGTCAGATTGGCATTTTTAGGAAGGCTGTGTGGTGGATTGGAGCAGAGCACAGCCCCAGGAATTGCCTGGATTGGAATCAGCACCAGCACTTTGCTGCTCGGGGCCTCAGTTTCCCCGTGTAGAAAATAGAGGTGATGGTAATAAACAGTATCGCCCCACTCCCAAGGTGGCAGGGATGAAGAGACAGACCATACAATATGCTTGCAGCACTGCCTGGCACAGAGTAAGTGCTCAGTAAATACTAGCCCTTCCTCCGGCCCTGGGATGGAGGGTGGATCTGAGTGGGTTAAGATTAAATGAGGCAGAGACACCCGAGTGTGCTTGAGAGACGATGATGGTGCTAAGAAGTGACGGTCACAGTTTGAGGGAGATTTGGGAGGGGACGATGCCAATGCTTGCTGCTTGAGGAGGGGAGGCGTGGTGGCTGCTGGAAGGCTTCCAGTTTGACTGACGATGACGGATGGAATACATGGAAATACACCGTGACACCACCACCGACCTGGGGGAGGAGGAGGAGGAGGAGGAGGAGGAGGGAGCGGGCGGCAGACGGAGAGGGCTGTGGGGACTCCGGTGATGAGGGCAGGAGCTCAGGTGGGAGGCGGGGACTGGAGGTGGCCGCGTGTGGGTGCAGATGAGTTTTGGGGTGGTGTTCGAGATTTCCTGGAGAGAACGTGGACAGGAGAAAAGGCCCAGGATAGAATGCTGGGGAGCACTCATGTTAAGGGATCCACAGAGGAAGCACGGTTCAAGGGAGAGAATGAGAAAACTCGTCAGTGGTGGGGATGACCAGAAGGGCGGCACGCAGAAACCAAGGGGCGGCGTGACTTCTGAGGAAGGGAGTGGTCGGCGGGGCCAGGCCTCTTACAGGGGCCCCTGAAGGGAACTGAAAAAGCCAATTGTGGCTGTCCTTAATTCTAAGACTACTTCAATGTTTTGGAAATTGGGATGCGACGTACAGCCTAACTATACATTTAATATGATGTCCCCACCCCCCAAGGAGCTGTTATTAAATCGCTGTTCTATCGTATAATCAGGGCGTCATAGAGTTGAGGAGCGAATGACTGGTGATCTTAGTAAAAGCAATTTTCATTCCAAGGTGAGAGCCAAAGACATATTGCGGTAGGTTAGGCGGTGATTGAGTGTGTTGGGCTGGGAACTGTGTGTAGACGCCTTCTTTGAAGAAGTTTGCAGAGGAAGGGCACCCGGGTGGCTCATGTTAAGCGTCTGACTTTGGCTCAGGTCGTGATCTCAAGTTCCATGAGTTTGAGCCCCTCAACGGGTGAGCACAAGCCTGGCTTTGGGTAAAAAACATGAGCCTCAGGTGAGCCCCCCCTTGTCTGTCTGTCTGTGTCTCTCTCTCTTTCTGCCCCTCACTCGCTTGTGCCCTCTCTCTAAAACAAACAAACAAACAAATAAATAAAAGTTTGCAGAGGAAGGGAGGAGAGGAGTCCCTCTAGAGAGGTGTGCGAGATTGAGTGCAGGTTTTCTGTACACAAAAGGGTCCAAAATCTGTTGATGCCTTTGACTTTGTGGCTTTTCTTACTGCGAACTTGTAGTAAATTAAGCATCGTGGTGAAAGGGTGAACTTTCCTTCTATTTTGGTTTACTGTGTGTGTCATTGAGCCAAGTATAGGTCTGGGGGGTGGGGGGATGAGGAGGCAAGGGAAATACAACATAGATGAAGGCCATGGGCAAGAGCCTGGGTGTCCTGATGGAGATGGGGTGCAGTGAGGGGAAGCCCTCCGCTCTGCTGGTCTACCTGGGAAGGTTCTAGAGAAGAGTTAGCTTTTCCAAGACAATTGCAATGATAGAGGAGAGGTGGTTTGGTGGGCTGGAACATAAGCATTTTTCAGGCAGTGTTTATATTTATTTATATGTCTTATTGAAGAAAGTTTTAAAGTCAACAATTAAGTGTGTGGAGAAGAACCTATGGGCAGATGATGATGATGATGATGATGATAATAATAATAACAATGATATAATAGTTGTTTGCTGCTTCCTGTTGTAAAGCACTTTATTTGTATTAGCTTGTTTAACTCAACCACAGCCCTTTGATGTAGAAACTGTTATTATCCCCACTTTACAGATGGGTGAACTGAGGTTCAAAGCGACTTAGGTAGCTTGCCCAGTCACACAGCCTAGTAGGTACCGGAGCTGGGATTTGAATCAGGCAGCTTGGTTCCAGAGGCTTATTCAGGGGCGAGGTGGGAGGGGGTGGGGGGAGGCGTGGACCACGGTGGCTGAGGTGTCCCACGGTGAGGAGGGAGCACTGGTGAGGCTGAGTATGACACATGCGACGATTCACAGGCACAATAGAGCGAGAGTGTTGACAGGCCACAGACAGTCAGCTGCAGTCCTGCCTCCGAGGGAGGTGGGATGGCATTGAGGGGCAGGCCCTATGTTTTATTTTATTATTATTTTATTTTATTATTTATTTATTTATTTATTTATTTATTTATTTATTATTTTTTATTATTTATATTTTATTATTATTATTTATTTTATTTTATTATTATTATTATACATTTACTTATTTTTCACAGAGAGAGCAAGAGAGTGAGTGCGAGAGGGGAAGAGAGGGGGGCGGACAGAGGATCCAAAGTGGGCTCTGTGCTTACAGCAGAGATCCCAACACGGGGCTCGAACTCGTGAACTGTGAGATCGTGACCTTAGCCGAAGTCGGATGCTTAACCGACTGAGCCACCCAGGCGAGGTGCAGAGCCCGTGTTTTAAACCAGAGAAGGCTGGACTAGCCAATGGAGGTCAGGACACTGAGGAGCTGGGGAGGACGTGTGTGTGTGTGTGTGTGTGTGTGTGTGTGTGTGTGTATGTGTGTGTGTGTGGTTCCTGAATGTTTTAGATCCGGAGGTCTGAGAGGTCTCAAGAGAACTTTAGCTGACGTCAGAAGTGATGCGGAAACAATCACCAAATTCCTGTGCTGTCATTTCTTTTTTGGCGGCCCTTTATTTCAAACGCTAGTTTTTAGTGGAATTAGAAGCTCTTCCTGATTTGGGTCGTGTCATAGGTTGGGTTCTAAGGAAGCTGACTCTGAGATGTCCTTTATCGTGCCAGGACATTTATTACGGAGGGCTCTTGGGGTCCACAGCTCGGGAAGGGCAGGGGAGGGAAAAGAAGCAGGGTTGGGCAGAGGGAGAATTCCGGCTGCAGAGTAGCTTCAACCTATTCCCCAGGGAGCTTTACGGGGTGGGAATAGCTTTTCAGCGTTGTTCTGAGCTGGGGGGTGGTGGGGTGGTGGGGGGGGATTGGGGCAGTAGACCTGGGGTTCCCTGGGGCTTCCCTCCTCTCATTCAGTGATGAGGCATTGGATGCCAGCTGCCCCTGTCCCTGCCCGGGTGGACCGCATGCCCCTGGGCCCCGCAGTGTCCCGGCTGTTGTCCCCGAAAGGGCTGATAGGCCGAGGGCTTTGATTTGGCAGAAGTCCCAGAGGCTGGATGACAACAAGTCAGTCCTTCATTCCTGAAGAGAGATCTCGTTCGAGCATCGCACTGCACATCATGGGTAGCAAATTGTAAAATGTGAGGATCTTAGAAAACAAGTGCCCATCGTTGAAGCAGAGAAAGCTGATCCGGGCGAAAATCAAAGCATTTCATTCTCCGCGTTCCCCCCTCACAGCTGAGTAAGAGACTCCCATGGGCTCAGTTTTCGACTTAGGGAGGGCTATCTGGTTTAAGTTTCTTACGTGTTATTATATTTGATTATACATTTGACATTAAAATGTAATGCCAAATGCACACATATAAGGTAATATTAGTATAAATAGCTCACAGATAAAAGAATGGCATTTATTACATAGTCTGCCCCCCATTAAGCCACGGCCTCTCTGAGAAACTGCATGGTTTATAAAAGTCTGACATAATGAGGGAAATGGGGGTGTAGGGGGAACCTGTGTTTTCCTCTCAGCTCTGCCGTTTCATAGCTATGAAAACTTGGGGCTAGATGCAGAACTTTTTTTAGACACTTAATTTTCTCATCTGTAAAGTGGGAGAGAGAATACGTACCTGGACGAAGTCACAGTGTTGTGTCAGATAGATATCAATGTATGTATAAAAGTCCTCATAGATATCAATGTATGTATAAAAGTCCTCCTTAGACATTAACGTCCCCAAACCCCCCCCAAAAAACCCTAAAGGACTTGAGCGAACATCTAGTCCAAACCTTTCGTGTTCTGGGTGAGAAGAGGGCGCTTCAGAGGTCACGAGACCGTATTCAGTTATGCGAGTGATTACGTAAAGGAAAAATGTGCTTGCATTTATCTAAGGAAGACGGGACTCTTAGGGATATAAGGAAAGCCCAGGTGGTGAATTTGAACTTGGAAAACATGGACGGGAGTGACTGTCCAAGGGCAGGTTTATAGCAGAGCCCGGCTGTCTGAGCCCAGGCCCTGGTGCTTCGTTTGGAATGCTGGACCCTCCAGCGACCCTGTCGTGCAATCAGCCTCGTCTCTGTGCCCCCAGCACATGCCACCCCTTCTTTTCCTTCTCCGCTGGGCAGGAGGAGATCTCGTGTCTAGATCTAGGAGAGGATCTAGCCCAGTTCTGGTCCCGACCCCAGCTCAGACCCAGCTGCGTGATCTTAGGCACGATTCTTTACGTCTCTCTCATGGGCTTGGTTCCTCATGTAAAACTGGGATAATAACACCTGTCCTGCTGATCTGTCATTCTGGTTTCGAGGATCAAACAGCGTAAAGTAGGTGAAAACACTTTAAAAAGCACAAAATGCCCTACAAATGTTGAGTATTGTTATTATCCTCATTACTGCTCCTCCCCTGCCTCCTTGTGTCCCTCCCTGCCCCCCTGCCCCCCCTGCCTCCCTCCCTGCCTCCCTGCCTCCTTGCCTCCTTGCCTGCCTGACCCACCTCCCTTGCCTCCAGCTTTGCTGGCTTCCTGCCAGGAGTGTCTGACAAGTGACTGCAATTAATTATTTGTTGAGAAGCTTTCTCTGAACCATGAAAAGTCATTTGGGAAGCTGTTCTTGGACTACTAGGAATCTAATTAGATTATTGGGAGTTGCAGAGGGAAAAATAAAAAAATGAAAGACATTACCTCTGAGAGAAATATTTTATTTCCATTGATAATGGAAGTATTGGCCTGCGATGGTGGCAAAAAGCATTTGAAGGTATTTAGGATACTGGTGAGGAGGCGTGAGACCCAGGGGGAGCCTGGATCTCCTGAGTCTCTTCACCTTGGAGAAGCCACGGGAAGGGCCTCAGGAGCTCCTTCAGCTGGGCGGCTCTGGTGTCTCCCTCCTGATGGCCCACCCCTCTCCTCCTCAGGCTCCCTGGCGTTGGGCAGGGGCGCAGTGTATACTTCTGAGCCCGATGTCAGAGTTCCTGAGGACAAACGTGAGTCGTGGGCGGCTGTGCAGAGGGGTGGGGCGGAGGGGGGGAAGCAGGTGCGCCTGGGGCCTGGAGGGCGGGCAGCGCAGAGCCCCCGACGCAGTTTGGGGCCCTTCTCCTCCTCCGTTTGCCGCCGCTCCTTCGTCCCGCTCACTTTTGCGCTGCCCACAGCCGCCAAGTTGTCCTGCTCCTACTCGGGCTTCTCCAACCCCCGCGTGGAGTGGAAGTTCGCCCATGGTGACATCACCAGCCTCGTTTGTTATAAAAACAAGATCACGGGTGAGTTGCCCCACCTCCTCCCCGGTGGCCTAGGTTGTGGAGGGGTCGACGGGGCCGGACCCCCGGGGGAGAGGAGCACCCTGGGGCCCAGGTCCCGCGGACTCTAACGCGGCCTGCCCTGCCACCACCCAGCTTCTCGTGGCCCCGCAGCGCACTCAGCCGGCCGCCCCTTCCTCTCTCCTGGTAGCCTCCTATGCAGACCGAGTCACCTTCTCGCACAGTGGCATCACTTTCCATTCGGTGACCCGGAAAGACACGGGGACGTACACTTGCATGGTGTCTGACGAAGGCGGCAACACGTACGGGGAGGTCAGCGTCCAGCTCACTGTGCTTGGTATGTGCCCACGCGTTTTGTGTGTGGGTTTGGCATTCATTGCTTCCCAGGTCCTCAAGGGGCTTTGCCGAGCTTTGGAGCTCACTGATGGCCAGGGCGCTGGGGCGGGGGGAGTGGGGAGTGGTGGGGGGCTTCAGTCTCTGTGCTGCAGAGGCGACGAGCCCCGCCCCTCCCCCTCCCACAGTGAGAAGCGGAGGGCCTGGTAAGGGATGGAGGCTGGAGCTGACCTATGGGGTTGTCTTCCGCTTGGCCTCTAGGCGGCGCTGTCTGAACTTGTGCTGGGCCCCTTCTGTCCCTTCGCAGTGCCTCCATCCAAGCCCACGGTCCACATCCCCTCCTCTGCCACCATCGGGAGTCGGGCAGTGCTGACCTGCTCAGAGAAGGATGGCTCCCCCCCTTCTGAGTACTACTGGTTCAAGGACGGGGTCCCGATGCCTTCGGATCCCAAGGGCAACCGCGCCTTCAGCAACTCTTCCTACAGCCTGAATAAAAAGACAGGGGAGCTGGTAAGGATGGGGTGGTGCGTTAGGGTATGGGGGGGGGGGGGGGGGGCAGGGCCAAAGAGCCCTGGAAGGTGGGGAAGACAAGCAGCAAGATGAGCTTGGCGTTAGGGTCGGAAGACTAAAGATGGGGGCTTGGATGCTTCTCAGGATGAGGGTGTCATAAGGTGCACAGATCCCTCTGCCGTGCACCCGAAACCCCAGTGCAACAGCGTATGTCCACGATACTGCAATTTAAAAACGAGGATGGGGGGGGGGGGTTGCTCCTGTAGAGCCTGCGGCTCTTGGTGTCGGGGGTCGTGAGTTCGATCCCCGCGTCCGGCGTAGAGCCTACTTACAAAACACCAGAAGTAGGTGCTTGGCTTCTGTAGGCAGGAGGCCAACCGATTTCCTCCCTTCAGGTCTTCGATCCCGTGTCAGCCTGGGATACGGGCGAGTACACCTGTGAGGCGCGGAATGGGTACGGGATGCCCATGAGGTCAGAGGCTGTGCGCATGGAAGCCGGTGAGCAAGGCTCTAGCAGGGGCTTGAGCTGGGACCTGGGGTGGGGCCCGGGGTCTGCTTTCCACCCTGGCTTTGGTGGTGTTGTCAGTCACGTGAGTGAGCCCCCAGAGGACTGACCTCTCGTTTGTGTCTCACAGCGGAGTTGAATGTGGGGGGCATTGTGGCAGCTGTCCTTGTCACACTCATTCTCCTTGGATTCTTGATTTTGGGCATCTGGTTCGCCTATAGACGAGGCTACTTTGACAGTAAGTACTTGCCCTCAACGGCTCTCCTTTGTATCGTCCCCATTCCAGGGCACGGTCCTTGGGTGCCATCTGAGTACTGACCTGATAGTGAGCCCACGTGTGCAGGGGTTCTCTCCCGGGTGAGCACCAGTGACCTATTGAGTGCCATTCCCCCCAGCCTTCTGCGCCCGGCCGGCCCCTATCCCGCTGACGCTCACGGTCCCCTTTCTTCTTTTCCAGGAACAAAGAAAGGGTGAGTGAGCCACCTGCCGTCCTGGGAGGTCTCCAAAGGAGGTTGAGAACAAGGATGCGTGTGGTTTGAAGCGGAGACGGGCCCCGGGGGGAGGGGCTGGAGGCAGAGGCCACCCTGGTTGGGTGGCCATCTGTGTGTCTGCCTCTCCCCGTTCCCTGTGACCTTGCACTTGTCGGGTCTCCCTCCACCCACCCCTCCCTACTGAGAGCTCTGTGCTTCCGTAAAGTTCTCGGTCGAGCCTCTAACGTTGGCCAGCAGAGGTTAAAGAGAGCACGGGTTGGGGGGGGGGGGTTGCCGAGCGTCTCCGTCTTCTGGCTTGTCCGCAGGACCTCGAGTAAGAAGGTGATTTACAGCCAGCCCGCTGCCCGCAGTGAAGTGAGTGTGCTCCCCTGGGACCGGGAGGGTCTCCCTGAGGGAATGAGGGGCTCCTCCCCTGTGTTTACAGGTTCAGGAGCTTATCAGCTAAACAAGAGTGTACAGGGTTGATTTGGGCGTTTTATTTCTCCAGGGGGAATTCAGGCAGACCTCGTCATTCCTGGTGTGACCCTGGTCCGACTCATCTCCTGTCCTCCGTGCTTGCCTTCTTCCGGTGCTACCAGACTCCGGCCCGTGGCGTCTGTAGTTTCACAGGGTCCCTTACGCGTCTTCTAGCCCCCACAGGGGTCCCCACGTTTATCTTAGTTAGGATGTGGTTGTGTACACTTTCCCCCTGCATCCCGCCCTTCCTTTCCCGCCATTGCCGAGTGGCCCGGGACTTGTTTAAAAACTTTCGTCCCCCATCCCTACGAGGGATCAGGGAACAGCCCTGAGCGTCACGCCCCTTGACTTCCCTTCCCAGAACGTGGCAACAGTGGCGGGGCACTCGATACCCCCTGTGTGGCGGCGGCCCCTCCCCCCGAGTAGGGATCTGGAGTTTGGTCCCTCGGCCCTTTCCTCCCGTGGTGAGGAGGGACGCACTGTTCCAGAGTGGGGACTGGAGACCGAGCCACCGAAGAGGTTGCGGGGTGACAACACCAAGTCTCTCCCGCCCCTGCAGCCCACTCCGCTTTCTTCTGTCTTCCCACGGGAAGTGCCCCCGAGACCCTCTTGCACCGGCCTGAACGCAGGCGGACACCATCTGTGTCTGTAGAAAGAAACCGGAGCTTTGTTATGGAGAGCATGGGGGGGGGGCTCTCAGGGGACACTGAGCGGAAGGGTTTTAAAACCCCTGATCTAAAGAAAAGGAAGCTGGAGCTGGGAGCTCCGACCATCACCCTTCCCTTGGCTGGAACAACTGGATGGACCCTTTTAAGATGTGTCTGCAGAGCCGTGCGGATGTGCGCAGTGGTCTTAGCTCTTTGCTGTGGGGTGTGGGCGTGCGTGTGCGTGTGTGCGTGCGCGTGCACATTCGCGCGCTCGGTCCTAGCTCTCTGCTGAAATGCGGTGTGTGTCCAGGGCGTCTTCGCTCTTTGGTGAGACTGTTGGTGTGTGTTTGGATGTAGCCGGATGTTGCTGGTTTGTCAAAGCCTCTCGTCGCGGGAAGTTGGGGAAGTGAAAAGTTCCTGGGCTCCTTTGTACAAACAGGAAGGCGCCTGGAACCCTGCTTCCCAACAACCTGGGTTGGTCCTGGCCCCCTGTCCCACCCCTTCCTGGCTCCCGTCTCAAGGCAGAGCTTCTGAGCTTGGGGCCCTCATTCCGGAGCCCTCTGGCGGCGGGAGGAGTGCCCTCGGCTGCGGGAGCACACCCGGAGGAAGCCGATGCTGTGCCCTGGGGTTCTCGCTGGTCTGGTCCACTGAGGGGAGAAAGTGCCCACCCTCCCCTCCCCCCTCTGCCAACCAGATGCATCGAAAGACTTCTCTAAGGAGAACAGACTGCCCCAGAGCAGTAAAGTAACCATTGCTTCACTGGAGCGGAGTTGGGGGCTGGGGTGCTGTTTAGAGGAAAGGTAATTTGAGACCAGGTGGCCAGGCCACCCGTGTGTGAGTGATGGGAAGGTAGGCCTGCCTGACGTTGCTTTCCTTTGTGCGTCTGGACAGCCCTTTTTGCCCTTAAATTTCTGTTTCCCCCTCTACCATAGTCGCCCGGTCTATTAACGAGGTAGGCCTGCCTGACGTTGCTTTCCTTTGTGCGTCTGGACAGTCCTTTTTGCCCTTAAATTTCTGTTTCCCCCTCTACCATAGTCGCCCGGTCTATTAACGAGCGAGAGGGCGAACACCGGGGGGTCTTCAAGGGTTGATTTTGCTTAACTTCTTTCTGTGGGGGACGCTAAGCCCCACTTTGCCAGGTTTTATTCCCTGATCTGGAAACCCCTGACAGAATTGAGTTTTCTATCGAGAATCCAAGAGGAAAAACAAGCCTAGCCAAACCATCGGTTAAGGGTCATGGGCCAATAAAAAGAGAGCTTTTTCAGATGGAGATAAAATTTAATTAAACAGTAAAAGCAGAGATGATGAAATGGTTCAGTAAGAAAGAGATTTTTAAAGCGTGTTTCAGCCTCCTGGTTGGGAGACGGGGTGGGAGGGACGCGGAGACAAGGCCACAGGGAAGCAGAGGTGACTCATTGTCCCGTCAGGTCTGAGGTGAGTGGTTCCTCACCCTCTCGGTCACTTGTGGTGAACAGAAGTCATGCGTGACCAGTCTTGGAAGTCACCTCTCCAGCTTACCACAGTCCCCTTGAGTTGGAAAACACCCTGCCTGCTTTCATTTCGAAATGTCAAGGCTAATTTTGTAATAAATGTTTATTTTTCACATTGAGTTTGTTTACAGCCTGAAGTTCTGTGTGGTAAACGAACTGGGACTTCCAGAGTGGTTTGGAGGTTCAAAACCTTCCCGATAGTCTTAAGAGATTTGAGATCTCCTTCCACGGAGACGGATAGTTAACTTTTCTCCCCAAATTACCGTTGGCCCGTGCTTGAATGGGAATGACTCAAGTGGACGTTTCTTTCCAGTGACACTTGGAGGGAAGAATTCTATGGGCATTGGTGGTTTGAGACACGAACCCACTGTAATTGCGGATAAAATGCTTGTCAAGGATGTGTTTGTTCTGTCTTAACAGAATCTACAGATCAAGGGGAGGGGAAATGGGTTTGGTCCCTTTGAAGGGAGAATATGCTTTATGGGGCATGGGGACACCTTAAGGGGGGGGGTGTTAAGTGAAAAAGTACAACTTTAAGGAAAAAAACTTAATTTTTTCCTTAAAGTTTATTCACTTTGAGAGGAGAGAGAGAATGCATGCAAGCAGGGGAGGGGCAGAGAAAGAGGGAAAGAGAATCCCAAGCGAGGTCCATGCTGTCAGCACAGAGCTTGAACCCTCAAACCATGAGGTCATGACCTGAGCCGAAATCAGATGCTTTAACTGACCGAGCCAGCCAGGTGTCCCCCACCCCCCCCCCCCCCAACAAAAATCTAACATGAAATGGAAGTTTTTCTTTTTTGAGGGGTACCTTGTTGAATGATTATCATCATCCATTAACTTACTTACCGGCTATTATTAATACCCCTAGGCCACAGATGGGGAAAAGAGGCACAGACATGCCAAGTTACTTGTCCAAATTCACAACCAGTACTGGACAAGTGGGAGGACTGGGCTCGAGAGAGCTGGGGAGAGAAGATCAGATAGACTGTCCCACTCTCAGTGACCCTGAATGGAAAAGAATTCAGGAGGAGGAGGAGGAAACAAGGTCTCCTTCGAAGTGGCCCTGTGGGTGTCAGAGAGGACCCTGAAAGCAATGATGTTTACCTGGGGTTTCCTCTGAACCGTGACTTCACTTGAGCCTGCCACCCCAACAGGATCCAGGGGACGCAGTGAAACAAATAGGAAGCTCTTCGTAAAATGGAGGGCCTATGAGTGCCACCTTCTGGAAGGAAGGGCAAAGCCCACTGCATTTTTGCCAGTGACCCAGGTGAAAATCAGAAGGCGTACATATCGTATTCGTGGATGGCAAAAGAGAACAGCAACTTAGGCTGCAGAATGAGAATTCAAGCATCTCAATAGAACAAACAGAGGGTTACCAGAGGGGCGGCGGGTGGGAGATACAGGTGAGGGGGACCAAGAGAAGCGCACTGAGTAATAGATGGGGTTGTTGAACCACCGCCTTGTGCACCTAAACTTCTATAGCACTGTTAACTACCCTGGAATTAGAATTAAAAGAAAAAATCTTAGCACAAATGATACACTCCGTCTTCTAGACCAAAATTCAGTAGCAGTAAGTGGACGATTCTGCCTCTGGGTCCAAAAAGTTCAACAAGTCATGAATAAAGATGGAAAGATACAGAGCGTCTAGACCTAGAGAGGCAGGCAGTCCGCTCATGGCACTGGACCCCTGTATCAGGTCGCTTTAGATGCTACACTTTAAAGCGATTATAGGCCAATTGGAACGTGTTCATAAAAGTGTTGTGGATGGTAAAGAGACCAAGAGTCAAGCTGAGAATCAAAGGTCCGGCAAGACAAAATGGCAGCCTGTAGATATTTGAAGATTACTGTATGGATGGCCTCACGGAGGATCGGGACCAACGGTTGACTGTCCAAAGGGGACTGGTTATGGGGCGTCTGGGTGGCTCAGTCGGTTGAGTGTCTGACCGCTCAGAGCCTGGAGCCTGCTGCAGATTCTGTGTCTCCCTCTCTCTCTGCCCCTCCCCTGCTCGTGCTCTGTGTCTCTTAAAAATAAACATTAAAAAAAAATTAACAACAACAACAACAAAGGAGACTGGTTATAATTCAGAATGTGCCCTTCAGACCTCTCAAAAGGGTGTCGTGTACTGGAAAGACTGCCAGCTTTGAGGTCGCAGACCTCACCTGATTCCAGCCTTTGATGTTGGCAAGGTTTTCTCCCGTCAGTCTCTGTCACCTAAAAGCCTCACCCAATGAAGTTTTTAGAAGCAAATGAGGCAAGATTTGGGAAGCACTTTATGTCACCTCACACAAGAGCTGTCTGTGGTCTCTTTGTGAATTTCATAATTTCCACATGTCCTGAAATAAGGAACTTTTTATTCCCTGCCCCCCCCCCAGCCCCCCAATCATTTAGAAGTGTAAAAAGCATTCTTAGATCCCAGGCTGCACAAAAACAGCGGGCTAGCAATGGCTGTTTTGACTCATCATTGGAGTGAAAAGAAAGCAGTCGAACCCATTTGTCTTCTAGCTAAATTATCTTAATTCCAGTATAGTTAACACACAGTGTTACATTGGTTTCAGGTGTGTAATATAGTGATTCAACATCACTCAGGGCTCATCCTGAGAGGTGTTAACCCCGGATGCAGAGTTTAAGATGCCTTTGGTCACGTCTGCGGACATCCCCGGGGAGAAAGGAACTCAGAAGACAGTGGGTGGTAGCAGCTAGACAAGAATAAAGGCCAAAGCCTCAGAGACTGCAGGAGAGAAAGGGGTGTGTGGAAAACCAACGTGCCAGGGAGCAGTGATGCAGGGGGGAAAACGGAACCGGAGGAGAGACCCACACCCACTGAGTCATTTTAGAACAACACTTATACCCAGTTTCTGTTTCTAGTTGATTCGCAGTAGGTCATTAAACTACGTAGAAATCAGGGCGGGGCGCCTGGGTGGCTCAGTCGGTTAAGCGGCCAACTTCGGCTCAGGTCATGATCTCGAGGTTCGTGAGTTCAAGCCCCGCGTCAGGCTCTGTGCTGACAGCTCAGAGCCTGGAGCCTGCTTCGGATTCTGTGTCTCCCTCTCTCTGACCCTGCCCGTTCATGCTCTGTCTCAAAAATAAATAAACGTTAAAAAAAAAAAAATTAAACTACATACAAATCATGCAATAGTTTTCTGCCACAAATCTGCTCCTTAGCTGATGTCACCAACTTCCTTAAGGGCAGGGAGCTTGTGTTGTTCTGTTTGTTGTATGTACCCAGTGTCTGGCACTCTGTGCCCATCAATAAATGGTGACGAATAAGGATCCGTTTACAAAACTCGAATGCGATAAATCCCGATAACCTAGGAGCTGCTGCGGCTAGTCGGCTGTCACGGGCTGTCACGAGCGTTGTTACCTCTCGTTATTCGTGTGCAGGCCAAGTGAAAAGTGGAAGACGGATGGGGGAACAGGGGGTCCCACATCCCGAATTTTTACTTTTATTTATTTATTTTTAAATGTTTTTAATGTTTATTTATTTTTGAGAGACAGAGACAGAGCACGAGCGGGGGAGGGGAAGAGAGAGGGGGAGACACAGAATCCGAAGCAAGGCTCCAGGCTCCGAGCTGTCAGCACAGAGCCCCTGGGGGGCTCGAACTCACAAACCATGAGATCGTGACCTGAGCCGAAGCCTAACTAACTGAGCCACCCAGGTGCCCCCCCCCCCCATCCTGAATTTTTAAATGCTGGCATCACAAACGTTTTGTTTCCTCTGGGTATGGGGGCAGTGGAGTCAGCGGAGGTGGGTGCAGGGCCAAAGAAGAGAATAAGTGGACCCATTTACTTATCTCTGGTATGCTGAGTGCCTTCCAGGGTGCTGGACTCCTGGCTTCAGCCCTAGTCCTACCTTGGAGCCCAGCCCATGGTTTAAGGCGCTGAGGTGGCCAGTAAGGACCACACTGAAACTCCCCCGAGGGAGACAACCTCCACAAAAAAGGCTAAGTGCTGAGAATGAGACCCTTTATCTGCCTGGGAGGGAGCCTGGCCGGGCTGTGCAGCCAGGGGGACAGATAAGGAGCAGGGACAACTCCTAAGGCTCCCAGGCCTTCCTCACCCTTTCTCACCAATGTTTTAGCAACATTCCTAACAGGCTTGTGACTTTAATTGTTTGCACACACGACACCGGCAGTCAATGTCGTTTCTGTAGGGGAAGAAATAAAAAGTCGTTTCTCTTCTCATCTACCCTTGTGGGTTCTCAGGTCGGGGACTGTGAAGCAGAGTGACAAAAGACAGATGAACAAGCATACTAACATACGCGTCGTGCATTCACACGGGAGCGCTCAGAAATGAGTAACTCACAGTGGGTAGAACTCAGGCTTCTAGGAGTTTGAGCTCCATGTTGGGTGAAAAGGTTGCCCAAAACAAAACAAAACAAAACAAAAAACAAAACAACACAACTTGGGCTTCTGTGGCATCTTCACAAAAGAATAACACATTTTTAGGGAAGTGATAGGACAAAGCAAAAAGGAAAAAGGCTTGAATTTCTAGGGTGGCAAATTACGGGAAAGTAAATATGGGGAGGGGAGAATAAATGGAAGAGAAGGGCTACTTTTTAAAAATATTTTTTTCTTGGTCTGTATGTGATCACTTTACTTATTTATTTTTAAAAATCTTTTCAGGTTTTATTGATTTGTTTTGAGAGACAGTAAGAGCATGCACGAGAGGGGCGCCTGGGTGGCTCGGTCGGTTAAGCGTCCGACTTTGGCTCAGGTCACCATCTCAAGGTCCGTGAGTTCAAGCCCCACGTCGGGCTCTGTGCTGACAGCTCAGAGCCTGGAGCCTGTTTCAGATTCTGTGTCTCCCTCTCTCTCTGCCCCTCCCCTGTTCATGCTCTGTCTCTCTCTGTCTCAAAAATAAATAAACGTTAAAAAAAATTTTTTTTAAATAAAAAAAAAAAGAGCATGTGCGAGAGAGGTGCAGAGAGAGGGAGAGAGAGAATCCCAAGCCAGTGCAGAGCCCGATGTGAGGCTCGAACCCACAAACCGTGAGATGGTGACCTGAGCTGAAATCAAGAGCCAGATGCTTAACTGACTGAGCCACCCAGGTGCTCCCTTATTTATTTATTTTTAAAGTAAGTTCTACACCCAGTGTGGGGCTTGAACTTATGAGCCCAAGACCAAGAGTTGCATGCTCTACCTACTATGCCAGCCAGGCGCCCCAGTAAGCGCTACTTAGTAAGGATTGTTACATGTTATCTTCTGGTAAGGGCTACTTAGTAAGGATTATTACATAGAATCTACTTAGTAAGGATTGTTACATACAATCTCTGGACTAAGGGTCTAGAGTTGTTGCCAGTGATGAACTTCTCCCCTTCCTGAGAAGGGGAGGGGGGGGTGGGAGTGGGGGGGGTGAAGGATGGGGGGAGTGGGGGAGTGAGGGATGGGGGGTGGGGGGTGGGGGTGGGGGGGTTGAGGGGGGTCACCTTTATGAATTGATGTCCTGCTTTTAGGCCAATAGGGAAAGGGCAGAGAGCTTTTCTTGTACCTATTTCTTACTTGCCTTCAGCTCAAAATGATCAGGATGCCAAAATGGTGTCTTTAGGGTGGCATATTCTGCCCTGTCTCAATGTCTTTTTTTGGAGGGCAGTACCCCACGAGATACAGGTTGAAATCCTTAAGGATGTCCAGGCTGAGAAGGGGTGGCATTATTAGTGTTTATTTATTTTTTCAGAGAGAGAGAGAGAGAGAGAGAGAGACAGAGCATGAGCAGGGGAGGGGCAGAGGGGACGACACAGAATCCAAAGCAGGCTCCCGGCTCTGGACCGTCAGCACGGAGCCCAACGCGGGACTCGAACTCATGAACCTGAGCCAAAGCTGGAAGCTTAACCGGTTGAGCCCCCAGACGCCCCTCCAGGCTGCTCTTGTAGGAAAAGTAAGCGCAAAGGCACGAATTCCTGCAACCAGACGCCACCGCCAGGTGGAGCTAGAACCTCCCGGGAGGCGCTTCCAAACCTGAGGGTAAATGACAGGCGTGGTTTGCTGGAGACTCGGTTAAGAAGGAGGGATTAAAAATGGTTAATCTCATCCATCAGATTGGCAAAAGTTAAAATGTTTGTGTAGGGGACGAAAAATAATCGTCCTTTACCCTTGTAGGCTCCTGGTGGAGACCCCCCCCCCCCCCATCGTCATAGAAGGTAATTTAACAGGAGAAAAACAAGTTCAGTAACACGTGTACCTCCCGTAAGCATGAGATGCCCGGGAACACTGAGGAACTCCCCCAAACGGTCCGAGCCATCATCTTAAATATTATCTCTAGCTAAAGACAAAGATGTTGGGGGCGGGGGAGAGCCGGTTAAGGGAGGTTTTTCAGGTAATGCACAGTAAACAAGGGTGAGGAGGTCATGCGGATTTCAGTCGTTACCTTCTCCATCAATTTCTAGAGATCAGGTCCTCCTCCTCTTCCGGGTTCGGGGAGGGAGACACCCGTCCTTGCAAGTGGAGATTTCCCTTCCGAATGCAAAAGTCTCTTACAAAGGGTCCCTGCCACCTGGTTTTCACAGCTTCTCCCGGATCCACTGTTTTCTTCAAGATAACCAGCTCAAGATAATCCTTATGCCAAAGAGGCACATTTTCGGGGTCACGTATTCCGCTTCCCCACCTGGCAAGGCTGTGGGGAACGAGTAACGCGGATACTGTGCGGCGGGCACAAAAAAAGGGCGTCATTCTGATGAGGAGCATTTTGGCAATATCTCAACAAAACCACAGATACACGTAACGTTTGACCTGGCAACCCCACGTCTAGGAATCGACCCTGAGGCTACACCCCTGACGATACAAACATCCGCACACACGAAGTTATCTGCAGCATTCTTTGTCATTGCAATGTATTGGAAACTGCCCCCAAAAGTTCAAATATAGGCAATTGAGTCAATAAACTCCGGTGTATTCCCACAATGCAATAGGTTGCAACTGTAAAAAAAAAAAAAAAAAAAAAAAAAAAATTGAAGATCTTGGAGAAAAATACACCACCCCAAAATGCACCTCTGGCATATTGATTACTTAAATACTTAAACTGTTTTTTTTTTTTTTTAATTTATTTATTTTGAGACAGTGAGAGAGAGAGAGAGAATGAGGGAGGGGCAGAGACAAAGGGAGAGAGAGAGTCCCCAGCAGGCTCCGTGCTGTCAGTGCGGAGCCCAACATGGGCCTTGATCCCACAAACTATGAGATCATGACCTGAGCCAAAATCAAGAGTCAGATGCTTGAGCCACCCAGGCACCCCTAAACTGGGTTTTTGTTGTTGTTGTTGTTGTTGTTTTTTAAGGAACTCAGACAAGAGAGAAGCTGTGAAAACTTGAGAAATGATCTTTTTGTAAGAGACCTTTGCATTCATAAGGGAAATCTCCATTTGGAAGACTGTCTCCCTCGATGTACCAGGAGAAGGGTGTGTGTGTGTGGGGGGGGGGCTAATCTCTAGAAACTTCTCAGTGGAGGAGACCACCAAGTAAACCTGGATAACAACCTCACTCCTGTTTACTGTGCTTCTCCGGGTCACCTCCTGTGACTCCCCATCCCCAACACCTTTTTTTGTTTTTAATGTGACAGCTTCAGCCTTTTCAGGGAGTTATTCAGTTTTCCTGGGTGTTCCCTTGTATACAGGAGGTATACACGCCATTACATTTCTGTTTGATTTTTTTTCCTGTTAACCTGCCTTAAGGGTGCCTGGGTGGCTCAGTCGGTTGGGAGTCTGACTCTTGATTTCAGCTCAGGTCATGATCCAAGCGTCGTGGGTTCGAGCCCTGCACCGGGCTCTGTACTGTGATCATAGAGCCAGTTTAAGATTCTTTCTCCCTTTGACCCTCTCCCCTGCTCTCTCTCTCAAAAAACAAACACACAAAAAATCTCAATCTCAATTTAATTTTTAGAACAGCCAAAGAACCTAGAAAAGAATGAGGAAAAAATTTTCTTCCCCTAATTGTATTAACTGACTTGAAGTATGTTCCGGGACATATTTTTAAATGAAAAAAAAAAAAAAAAAAAAAAAAGCACAAAGCTACATTTTGGTAGGAAAAGGAGATAGAATAAGAAAGCACACTGTATTGTTTTTGCAGAAACATACACAAGATAGAAGATAAAAATTAATGAGATTGGTTACCTACAAGAGGTGATAGGATCCGGGTGAAAGAGATAGGCGATGAAGTTTCACCTCCTGGGAGTATACTGTTTCGTCTGCTTTCGACTTTTGGAACTGTTAAATAGCATTCAACCGAGTAAATTTATTTTAATTTTTAAAGTTTATTATTTATTTATTTTGAGAGAGACAGAGAGAACAAGTGGGGGAGGGGCAGAGAGCCAGGGGAAGAGACAGCACAAAGCCCAACGTGGGGCTTGAACTTATGAACCGTGAGATCATGACCTGAGCCGGAACCAAGACTGGGATGCTTAACTGACTGAGCCCCCCAGGTGCCCCCCGAGCAAATTTTAAAGATCTAATGGGCTTTATTAATCGATTCAGGAATCAGGAAGCGTCCCATCTAGCAAGTAGAGAGGAGCTCCAGAAAAGGAAAGTTTTTTAAAGGTAGAGAGTGAGGAAAAGGAAATAAGGAATCCATCGTTTCAGGCGAGGTCACCCTCCTTAGAGGAGCAGGAGGGGTCTAGCAGTAAATTCATAGTGCTGACCAGGAAATCCCATGTTGACTGGTTAAAGGTTACATTTTAGGGGGTTGAAATTACAGTTAGGTTAGGTAGTAAGTCTCGTTTTACCGACTTGGGGCCTTAACCTAGGTGACACTATTTGGGGCCCATGGTTTTAACAGAACCATGTTAATGGTTTTCACGTAAAAAAAAAAAAAAAAATCATGGGAATGCAAACTGGTGCAGCCACTCTGGAAAACAGTAAGGAGGTTCCTCAAAAAATTAAAAACAGAACTACCCTACGACCCAGCAATTGCACTACTGGGCATTTATCCAAGGGATACAGATGGGCTGTTTCAAAGGGACACATGCACCCCCATGTTTATAGCAGCGCTATCGGCAATAGCCAGAGTAGGGAAGGAGCCCAAATATCCATCGATGGATGAATGGATAAAGAAGATGCGGTCTATATACACAATGGAATATCACTTGGCAATCAAAAAGAATGAAATCTTGCCATTTACAACGACGTGGATGGAACTAGGGGATATTATGCTAAGTGAAATGAGTCAGAGAAAGACAAATATCGTATAACTTCACTCATATGAGGACTTTAAGAGACCAAACAGATGAACAGAAGGGAAGGGAAACAAAAATAATACAAAAACAGGGAGGGGGACCAAACAGAAGAGACTCTTAAATACAGAGAACGAACAGAGGGTTGATGGGGGGGGGGGGGGGTTGTGGGAGGGGGGATGCGCTAAATGGGGAAGGGGCTTAAGGAATCTACTCCTGAAGTCATCGTTGCACCATTTGCTAACTAACTTGGATGTCAATTTAAAAGGCCAATAAATCATTAATAAAAAAATAAATCAATGAGGAAAAAAAGATGAATTCCGTGGCAGTGTCTGGTAACAGTGGGAAAGGAGCTGCGGGCTGACCATGCTGGAGCTGTGGCAGTCTTGAAAGAGACAAAGAAAAGCAAAGGTCTCAAGTCACGACCGCACATTTTGGGAGAAGGTGTTTCTTGCGACCGTTGAACATGCTGGGTGACGAGCCGGACCTAAAAACCGCTAGGTGTTTGACTAAAGGGAAAAGTTGCTGGAAGCCGAGAACTAGAAAGTAAGGAGTCTCAAATGGCAAACATAATACAATTTAGTAATGAATTCGATGTCCTTTATTTTACTGGAAAGCAATTCACGGGCGGGGGAGAATGTCACAGTAGAGTCTGGTCAAGGAGAATCTGCATCACCTGGCCCGTGTGGGCAGTGCTGTCTCAGGCCCCAGAGCCAGCGTGTGGTAGGTGAACAGTGACAGTGATGAGGGAGCATGTGGCAAGCTGGGGGCCAAGTACAAGCTAGCAACCCTCCCCCCCCACCCCCGGCTCCACCCCCCGGGTGGGATATGTGTGATATTCCTCAGACACTCCCAGCTACCCACACGCAAAGAAAAGGGGTTTGAGTGCTTGCCATGGTGATATGGGAAACTAAGGCAAATGAAAAATTAAATTCCCTTACTGCCTACAGGCCCCAATGACAAGTCCTTGAAATTGGCAGAGTGACCTCCTTCTAGAAGCTCAGCTGCCTCCATGATGACACTTTGCTAGGGGCAAAAGAGAATCTTAGCTTAACATCATCCCAACCTCGAGGTTCCTGGAAGTCTACTTCAACATAAAAATTCCTTTGGAAACTTCCTTTATCTCAACTCCCCCAAGATACATGCTGGCAAACATAATCCAAGTTTATGACCCCCTGATATACATCTGAAGGGTTTCATGGCTGAGGTTTTACTAAACAGTAATAAATGGCATTTTTTCTAAAGCACAGCTAGCCCCTCAAGGTCCTGGAAACCTTGCTTCCAAAATGCCTTAGAGACTTACTCTGTCCCTAACGCCCTCCCAACCTGAGGGTATATAATGAGTTACCCGTCACGACCCCAGTGCAGCTCTTCCTGCCTACGGGTCCTGTCCCCGTGCTTTAATAAAATCACCTTTCTGCACCAAAGACATCTTCAAGAATTCTTTCTTGGCCGCCGGCTCTGAATCCCTCACTGTCACCCCAAAACTTCATCAACGTGATTCTTGGCCCCGTTCATAACATGCATCAACAACCAGGCAAAAGCAAGCACCACTTTGGAGGCCGTGGGGAGAATTTCCACAAGTTGCCAGCCATCGGGATACGGAGGAACACGGAGGGAGGCTCCGTGAGAAGCAATACACTCGGGAAATAACAAACAGCATGTGACTTTTGCTACTCAAACTCCTGCTGTTAATTAAGGAAAAATTGTGGAGGATTTGGAAATGCGCGAATACTGAGCATCCTTCCCAGTGGGATACTAGGATTCTTCTAGACCAGAGGACCCCCCTCTGTGGAGTTTCCCGATTCTGTGGGGATTTGCATTCCTCATTGTCTGACTGTTTTGCAGCTCTGTAGGGAGAGAAGTTTACCGAGAAGACCGATGTTGCAAATGACCCATGTTCATAGAAACGCAAATGACTTTTGTCTGGTACCCATCTGATTGCTTTCCGGTTGAGAAAGGAGATGATTCGGGGGCCTCTGGGTGGCTCAGTCAGTTAAGCATCCGACTTCGGCTAAGCTCACGATCTCAAGGTTCGTGGGTTTGAGCCCCGCGTTGGGCTCTGTGCTGACAGCTCAGAGCCTGGAGCCTGGTTCTGATTCTGTGTCTCCCTCTCTCTCTGCTCCTCCCCTGCTCACACTCTGTCCTACTCGCTCAAAAATAAATAAACATTAAAAAAAAATAGAAAGGAGAAGATCCCATAAATTACATTTTTGCTGTATAGGAGTAATTAATGAGTAATTGTTAATGCGCTCATTTTATATTTCTATGATTTTACTTAAAAAAAAAAAAAAAGTCTTCCAGGGTGCCTGGATGGCTCAGTCAGTGGAGCATGGGACTCTTGATCTCAGGGTTGTAAGTTTGAGACCCACGTTTGGTGTAGAGATGACTTAAAAATAATAATAATAAAATAAAAATCTTTCAACTGCCTAGTGGGGGCCGAGGGGGCTGGCAGTCAGTAGCAGGTGTGGATGTAGATTTGGTGGGTGTTTAGTTTATACAAGTTGCGTGGGGGAGGGAGGCTCCTTAAGAAAAATAACGCATTAGGTAGAAGGCCTTGGAAGAGGTCCTGAGGCGTAACCTTGAACATCACAGTGAATCTGCCTCTTTACCATTGCTGAAAGACAATTTTCAGAAAAAGGTAAAATCATGAATGCCCTACAAGATATAAAAATGATCCCAGGTTAAAGATCTTATTTTACTCATAAGGGAGAATCAAGCGGGGCAGCATAACTGGTTTAAGCGAGAATAGAAAAAACAAATCTATCTGGTTTTTCTTTATTGAGTAATTTCTACACCCTACGTGGGGCTGGAACTCACCCCCCCAAGATCAAGGGTCCCAGGCTACTCCCACTGAGCCAGCCAGGCGCCGGGGGGGGGGGGGGGGGGGGGGGGCAATTAAAGGGGCAGTAAAAGAATGTTGAAACGAATCCTAAGTGGTGGTGACACTGATTTGGGGGAGGGGAGAAAGTCGTAAATTTTACACGTCTATCAATTGCCTCCAATTTGAATACTTCAAAAATGAAAGACTAGACTCTCGTCGCCTAGAAGGATGGAGACAACACAGTCTTCCCCTTCTGTCGGAGACCGCTCTCCTGTCCCAGGGGTGTGTACCTTTGGGGACCTGGGAGGGACGCAGGCCTGACTCCAATCCCCCCAAAGATGAAGCTGCCGCAGTGAGGTCGCGGGTGCGTTCAAGGGGGTCTCCAGCTCCCGCGGGGGCCACTTGTCGGGGGCTAGCTGAGGGCTCTGGCTGGACACCACGCTCCCTAATTTGCTCCCACTGGGGGCGGGGAGGGGGGCGGCCGTGAAGCCCGTCCCCGGCCCCAGCTGGGGACAAATGAATACCGAGACTTGGGGGGCTGGCCGCGCCCTGCGTTTCTGTGGTGAAGCAGAGGGGACATCTAGCGGCTGCTTCTTTTCCTGTTTCTTTTCCTCGTGGTGCCCAACATCGGTCCCCGTGGGGATCAGTCCGCGGAGAAGGTGCGGGTTCCGGGCGTGGTGGGAGAAGGGCTCCGCGCGTGGTGGGAGAAGGGCTCCGCCGCGGCTCCCCCAGGTCTCCGCAGGGAGGAGCCCCGGGGAGGCGGCGGGAGCTCCCGGGACGCTCGGCTTCTTGGGGGGTGGGGGTGGGGATGCGGAGGCGGGCTCGGGGACCCCAGGGCAGATCCGATCCCCCAGCCAGCCTCCTTGCTGCGGAGGGCCTCCCGCGCCCACGACACCTGCTGCGCCGCACTGCAGCCGCCGCCCGGTTGTGCGCCCCGGCCCCCCTGCCCTGCGCTCGGCGGTGCGCCCCGGCCCCCGGGCCCTGCTCTCGGCGGTGCTCCCCGGCCCCCCGGCCCCTGTGCTGGGCGATGAGCCCCGGTCCCCGGTCCCTGCGCTCGGCCGCGCGGAGTCACAGAAGCTGCCGATGCGGAAAGCCCGCGCCAGGAGCGTGAGGGGCCCACTACACCCACGTTACAAAGCGCCTGGCGGGGAAGCAGCGGGGAACTTGGGTGCGCAGGTTGTTTTTTGCATGTGGACAGAATGGAGGGGGGAAAGGGGATTACGAAAAGACTTTGTGATAGTGAGGATTTATCCCCTTTTAATGTTCTTTGCAGGACAATATAAAGAGGGTTTTTTTTTTTTTTCCTAATTATTTTGTGCCCATCTTCATTGTGATTTTGTAAATACTATCCCTCCGGGGGCCCTTAGTCTTACCAACTTAAAAAAAATTTTTTTTAATGTTTATTTTTGAGAGAGAGACACACACAGAGCGCGAACAGGGGAGGGGCAGAGAGAGAGAGAAAGAGAGACACAGAATCCAAAGCAGGCTCTGGGTTCTAAGCTGTCAGCGCAGGGGGCTCTAACTCAGGAACTGCGACATCACGACCTGAGCCAAAGCCGGAGGCTTGACCACTGAGCTCCAACCTTACCCTGCTGGGGCTCATTCATTTCTCTACAGCTAAGGCTGTTTCCTGTGGAAGTCGTCTGAAGCTTACATTTCCCCTAGGTCGGTCCCTCCGTTCCAATGGGAAGCTCCAGACGAGGAATCGTTCTTGTGATAGATGCCCCAGAGCGCCTGTTCTGTGGAAGCAGAAAGAAAACAGGAAGTTATAAGCAGCATTTACGTTGAGAATCTCTTTTGCATTGATTACTTTATAATCAAAACCCAGATACTCTTTCAATAAGGCGGGGGCATTCTGGGAAACGGCACATTCATGAACTGGTGGCGTGGTGTAAATGGTTACAACCCCCCCCCCCTTTTTTTTTTTTTTGGACACATAACAGCAGCACCTTTCAATGGCCATAAAAATGTTCACACCATGAAGGTCAGTAATCCCTCCCCTGGGAATCCACCCTATGGAAATAATCAAACAGAAGCAAGAGGTCATATACATATATGTGTGAAAGATGTTCATTGTCGCATGCTTTGTAAGAGTAAAAAGTTGGCAAGAAACCAAATTCTCAACAATCAGCAAGTTGTTAAGTTAGAACACAAAAGCCCATGAAATATTATGCATCTATTAAAAATGATAATTATGAGGACCATGGAAAAACATGAACAGTGTTTATGATTTTTACATATATACCTATTAAGAATGCAAAATAGCATCCATTTTATAATTACATCTGTGTGAAAAAGTCATAGTCAAAAATTGAGAGATGAGGGTTAGTATCCAAAATCTATAGGGAATTTATCAAACTCAACACCGGAACAACAAATAATCCAGTGAAGAAATGGGCGAAAGACATGAGTAGACCCTTTTCCAAAGAAGACATCCTGATGGCCAACGGGCACATGAAAAGATGCTCAACATCACTCATCATCAGGGAAATACAAATTAAAACAACACTGACATAACACCTCATACCTGTCAGAATGGCTAACATTAACAACTCAGGCAACAACAGATGCTGGCGGGGATGTGGAAAAATGGGAACCCTCTTGCACTGTTGGTGGGAATGCAAACTGGTGCAGCTGCTCTGGAAAACAGTGTGGAGGTTCCTCAAAAACTTAACAATAGAACTACCCTACGACCCCACAATAGCACTACTAGGAATTTATCCAAAGGATACAGGAGTGCTGACGCACAGGGGCACATGTACCCCAATGTTTATAGCAGTGATTTCAACAATAGCCAAATTATGGAAAGAGCCTAAATGCCCATCAACTGATGAATGGATAAAGAAGATGTGATTTATATGTACAATGGAATACTACTTGGCAACGAAAAATAATGAAATCCTGCCATCTGCAGCAACGTGGATGGAACTGGAGGGTAGTATGCTAAGTGAAGTAAGTCAGTCAGAGAAAGACAGGTATCATCTATTTTTGCTCATATGTGGAACTTGAGAAACTTAACAGAAGACCATGGGGGAAGGGAAGGGGAAAAAATAGTTACACAGAGGGAGGGAGGCAAATGATAAGAGACTTTTAAATACAGAGAAAAAAACTGAGGGTTGATGGGGGGGTGGAGAGGGGAAAATGTGTGATGGGCATTGAGGAGGGCACTTGCTGGGATGAGCACTGGGTATTGTATGTAAGTGATGAACCACAGGAATCTACCCCCAAAACTAAGAGCACACTGTATACGCTGTAAGTTAGCCAACTTGACACTAAATTATATTTAAAAAGTTGAGAGATAATAAGGATGAATAAAAACAATTTTCCGGGGCACCTGGGTGGCTAAATTGATTCAGCATCTGACTTTGGCTCAGGTCATGATCTTGCGGTTCGTGAGTTCAAGACCCACATAGGGTTCTATGATGACTGCTTGGAGCCTGGAGCTTGCGTCGGATTCTGCCCCTCTCTCTGCCCCTCCCCTGCTTACATGCTGTCTCACTCTTTCTCAAAAATAAACATTGAAAACAATAAAATAAAACACAAAGGAACAGGTGAAATTAACACATTTGGGTGTGTGTAGCCAAAATATGTAGCCGATATAAAAATTTATTTTCTTGTCAACTCTTTATTTTTTAATTTAAAAAAAAATTTTATTTTTTATTTTTTAAAATTTACATCCAAATTAGTTAGCATATCGTGCAACAATGATTTCAGGAGTAGATTCCTTAGTACCCCTTACCCGTTTAGCCCATCCCCCCTCCCACACCCCCTCCAGTAACCCTCGGTTTGTTCTCCATATTTATGAGTCTCTTCTGTTTTGTCCCCCCTCCCTGTTTTTATATTATTTTTGTTTCCCTTCCCTTCTGTTCATTTGTTTTGTCTCTTAAAGTCCTCATGAGTGAAGTCATGATTTTTGTCTTTCTCTGACTGATTAATTTCACTTAACATTAATACCCTCCAGTTCCATCCACGTTGTTGCAAATGGCAAGATTTCATTCCTTTTGATTGCCAAGAAATACTCCATTATATATATATATATATATATATATATATAATGGAGTATATATATATGGAGTATTACTCCATATATATATCTAAAATGGAGTATTACTCCATATATATATATATATATATATATATATATATATATATATAATGGAGTGTGTATATATATATATATATATATATATATATATATATATACCACATCTTCTTTACCCATTCATCCATCGATGGACATTTGGGTTCTTTCCATCCTTTGGCTATTGTCGATAGTGCTGCTATAAACATGGGGGTGCATGTGTCCCTCTGAAACAGCACACCTGTATCCCTTGGATAAATGCTTAGTAGTGCTGGGTTGTAGGGTAGTTCTATTTTTAGTTTTTTGAGGAACCTCCATACTGTTTTTCACAGTGGCTGCACCAGCTTGCATTCCCACCAACGATGCAAAAGAGATCCTCTTTCTCCACATCCTCACCAACATCTGTTGTTGCCTGAGTTGTTAATGTTAGGCATTTTGACAGGTTTAAGGTCGTATCTCATGGTGGTTTTGATTTGTATTTCCCTGATGATGAGTGATGCTGAGCATTTTTTCATGTGTCAGTTGGCCATCTGGATGTCTTCTTTGGAGAAGTGTCTATTCACGTCTTTTGCCCATTTCTTCACTGGATTATTTGTTCTTTGGGTGTTGAGTTTGATAAGTTCTTTATAGATTTTGGATACTAACCCTTTATCTGATATGTCATTTGCAAATATCTTCTCCCATTCTGTCGGTTGCCTTTTAGTTTTGCTGATTGTTTCCTTCACTGTGCAGAGGCTTTTTATTTTGATGAGGTCCCAGTAGTTCATTTTTGCTTTTGTTTCCCTTGCTTCCTGAGACGTGTTGAGTAAGAAGTTGCTGTGGCCAAGATCCAAGAGGTTTTTGCCTGCTTTCTCCTCGAGGATGTTGATGGCTTCCTGTCTTACATTGAGGTCCTTCATCCACTTTGAGTTTCTTTTTGTGTAAGGTGTAAGAAAGTGGTCCAGGTTCATTCTTCTGCATGTCGCCATCCAGTTTTCCCAGCACCACTTGCTGAAAAGACTCTCTTTATTCCATTGGATATTCTTTCCTGCTTTGTCAAAGGTGATTTGGCCATACGTTTGTGGGTCCATTCCTGGGTTCTCTATTCTGTTCCATTGATCTGAGTGTCTGTTCTTGTGCCAGTACCATACTGTCTTGATTATTACAGCTTTGTAGTATAGCTTGAAGTCTGGGATTGTGATGCCTCCTGCTTTGGTTTTTCCTTTTTAAGATTGCTTTGGCTCTTTGGGGTCTTTTCTGGTTCTATACAGATTTTAGGATTATTTGTTCTAGCTCTGTGAAGAATGCTGGTGTTATTTTGATAGGGATTGCATTGAATATGTAGATTGCTTTGGGTAGTATCGACATTTTAACAATATTTGCTCTTCCTATCCAGGAGCATGGAATCTTTTTCCATTTTTTTGTGTCTTGTTCAGTTTCTTTCATAAGCTTTCTATAGTTTTCAGCATATAGAGTTTTCACTTCTTTGGTTAAATTTATTCCTAGGTATTTTATGGTTTTTTGTGCAACTGTAAATGAATCGATTCCTTGATTTCTTTTTCTATCACTTCATTGTTGGTGTATAGGAATGCAACCAATTTCTGTGTGTTGATTTTATATCCTGCAACTTTGCTGAATTCATGAATCAATTCTAGCAGGTTTTTGGTGGAATATTTTGGGCTGTCCATACAGAGTATCATGTCATCTGCGAAGAGTGAAAGTTTGAGCTCCTCCTGGCCGATTTGGATGCCTTTTATTTCTTTGTGTTGTCTGATTGCAGGGGCTAAGACTTCCAATACTATGTTGAATAACAGTGGCGAGAGTGGACATCCCTGTCTTGTTCCTGACCTTAGGGGGAAAGCTGTCAGTTTTTCCCCATTGAGGATGATATTAGCTTTGGGTTGTTCATATATGGCTTTTATGATCTCGAGGTGTACTCCTTCTGTCCCTACTTTCTTGAGGGTTTTTATCAAGAAAGGATGTTGTATTTGGTCAAATGCTTTCTCTGCATGTATTGAGAGGATCATATGGTTCATGTCCTTTCTTTTATTGATGTGATGAATCACGTTAATTGTTTTGCGGATATTGAACCAGCCCTGCATCCCAGGTATAAATCCCACTTGGTCGTGGTGAATAATTTTTTTAATGTATTGTTGGATCTGGTTGGCTAATATCTTGTTGAGGATTTTTGCATCCATGTCCATCAGGGAAATTGGTCTATGGTTCTCCTTTTTAGTGGGGTCTCTGTCTGGTTTTGGAATCAAGGTAATGCTGGCTTCAAGAAAGAGTTTGGAAGTTTTCCTTCCATTTCTATTTTTTGGAACAGCTTCAAGAGAATAGGTGTTAAATGTTCCTTAAATGTTTGGTAGAATTCCCCTGGAAAGCCATCTGGCCCTGGACTCTTGTTTTTGGCAGATTTTTGATTACTAATTCGATTTCCTTCCTGGTTATGGGTCTGTTCAAATTTTCTATTTCTTCCTGTTTCAGTTTTGGTAGTGTATATGTTTCTAGGGATTTGTTCATTTCTTCCAGACTACCCATTTTATTGGCATGGAATTGCTCATAATATTCTCTTATTATTGTTTTTATATCTGCTGTGTTGGTTGTGATCTCTCCTCTTTCATTCTCGATTTTATTTATTTGGGTCCTTTCCTTTTTCTTCTTGATCAAACGGGCTAGTGGTTTATCAATGTTGTTAGTTCTTTCAAAGAACTAGCTTCTGGTTTCATTGATCTGTTCTGTGTGTGTGTGTGTGTGTGTGTGTGTGTTCTTTTTTTTTGGTTTTGATAACAGTAATTTCTACTCTAATCTTTATTATTTCTTGTTTTTTGCTGGTTTGGGGTTTTATTTACTGTTCTTTTCCCAGCTCTTCAAGGTGTAAGGTTCGGTTGTGTACCTGAGATCTTTCTTCATTCTTTAGGAAGGCCTGGATTGCTATATACTTTCCTCTTATGACCGCCTTTGCTGTGTCCCAGAGGTTTTGGGTTGTGGTGTTATCATTTTCATTGACTTCCATACACTTTTTAATTTCCTCTTTAACTGCTTCGTTAGCCCATTCATTCTTTAGTAGAATGTTCTTCAGTCTCCAAGTATTTGTTAACTTTCCAAATTTTTTCTTGTGGTCGATTTCGAGTGTCATAGCGTTGTGGTCTGAAAATCTGCACGGTATGTTTTTGTACTTACTTAGGGCTGATTTGTGTCCCAGTATATGGTCTATTCTGGAGAACGTTCCAGTGCCCTGGAGGAGAATGTATGTTCTGCTGCCTTAGGATAAAATGTTCTGAATGTATCTGTTAAGTCCGTCTGGTCCAGAGTGTCATTCAAAGCCATTGTTTCCTTGTTGATTTTTTGATTAGATGTTCTGTCTATCACTGTAAGTGGGGTGTTGAAGTCCCCTCCTAATATGGTATTATTATCAATGAGTTTCTTTATGTTTGTGATTGATTTATATATTTGGGTATTTCCACATTTGGCACATAAATGTTTACAATTGCTAGGTGTTCTTGGTGGATAGACCCCTTGATTATGATATTAATGCCCTTCTGTATCTCTTGATACAGTCTTTATTTTAAAGTCTAGATTGTCTGATATAAGTATGGCTACTCTGGCTTTCTTTTGTTGACCATTAGCATGATAGATGGTTCTCCATCCCCTTATTTTCAGTCTGAAGTTGTCGTTAGGTCTAAAGTGGGTCTCTTGTAAACAGCATATAGATGGATCTTGTTTTCTTATCCATTCTGTTACCCTATGTCTTTTGATTGGAGCATTGAGTCCATTGACATTTAGAGTGAGTAGTGAAAGAGGAATTTATTGCCATTATAATGCTTGTAGAGTTGGTGGTGTTCTCTGGTCCTTTCTAATCTTTGTTGCTTTTGGTATTTATTTATTTATTTATTTATTTCTATTTTCATCTTTTCTCCCCTCAGAGAGTCCCCCTTAAAATTTCTTGGTTTAGTGGTCACAAACTTCTTTAGTTTTTGTTTGTCTGGGAAACTTTTTATCTCTCCTTCTATTTTGAATGACAGCCTTTCTGGGTAAAGAATTCTTGGCTGCATATTTTTCTGATTCAGCACATTGAATATATCCTGCCACTCCTTTCTGGGCTGCCAAGTTTCTGTGGATAGGTCTGCTGCAGACTTGATCTGTCTTCCCTTGTAGGTTAGGGACTTTTTTCCCCCTTGCTGCTTTCATGATTCTCTCCTTGCCTGAGTATTTTGTGAATTTGACTATGATATGCCTTGTTGATGGTCGGTTTTTGTTGAATCTCATGGGGGTCCTCTGTGCTCCCTGGATTTTGATGTCTGTGTCTTTCCCCAGGTTAGGGAAAGTTTTCCGCTATGATTTGCTCACATAACCCTTCTACCCCTATTTCTCTCTCTTCCTCCTCTGGGACCCCTATGATTCTGATGTTCCTTTTTAATGAGTCACTGATTCCTCTAATTCATAAATCGTGCCCTTTTGCCTTAATCTCCTTCTTTTTTTCTGCTTCATTATTCTCTATAAGTTTGTCCTCTATATCGCTGATTCTCTGTTCTGCCTCATCCATCCGTGCCACCGCTGGATCCGTCCGTGATTGCAGCTCAGTTATAGCATTTTTAATTTCATTCTGACTATTTTTTACTTCTTTTATCTCTGCAGAAAGGGATTCTAATCTATTTTTGACTCCAGCTAGTATTCTTATTATCGTGATTCTAAATTCTGGTTCAGACATCTTGCTTGTATCTGTGTTGCTTAAATCCCTGGCTGTCGTTTCTTCATGCTCTTTCTTTTGGGGTGAATTCCTTCGTTTTGTCATTTTGAAGGGAGAAAAGGAATTAATGAGGTAGAAAAATTAAAATTAAAAAATTAAACACGCACACACAAATGGAATAAATGATGCTAGATCCTAGGTGTGTTTTGGTCTAGGTGTTGAAAGTGGTTTGACAGATTAGAGAAAAAAAGGGGGGGAGGAAAAAAAGGAAATCGTTTGAGAATTTGAAAAAATGAATACACTGAAGTAGACTAAAATGAGATGATGGGAGTCAAATAGAATTTGAAAAAATACACACAAAAGTAAAGAATATAGTAGAAAAAATTAAAGAAAAATATTTTTAATAAAATTAAAAATAAATATGAATTTTTTTCTTTTTCTGTATTCAAGAAAAAGAAAAGAAATGAAAAAAATGAAATGATTAAAAAAAGAAAAAAAGGAAATCGTTTTTGAAAATTTGAAAAAGTGAATACACTGTAGTAGACTAAAATAAAATGATGGAAGTAAAATAGAATTTGAAAAAATTTACATAAAAGCAAAAAGTATAGTAAAAAAATTAAAGAAAAATATTTTTAATAGAAATTGACAGTAAAAATGAAGTTTTTCTCTTTCTGCATTCAAGAAAAAGAAATGAAAGAGAAAAAAGAGAAAGAAGAAAAAGAAATCGTTTGAAAATTTGAAAAGGTGAATACACTGAAGTTGGCTAAAATAAAATGATGGAAGTAAAATAGGATTTGAAAAAATTTACACGAAGTAAAAAATATAGTAATGAAAATTAAAGAAAATATTTTTAATAAAAATTGAAAATAAAAATGAATTTTTTCTCTTTCTGTATTCAAGAAAAAGTAGTGTAAAATAGAAAAAAAAAAAAAGAAAGACAGTTGCATAGATGGACCTGCTAACAGATTGAAATAGGATTGAAATTACTTCGTTTTCCCGTAGATGTCAGACTCTGAAGAGCTTTATAGTCCATAAAGTAAGCCGGCAGTGAGACTTGTGTTCTTGAAGAGCGAAGTTGGCCCGGTTGGGCGGGGCTCAGTGTAACGGCTCCCGTCTCCACTAGATGGCGCTGCTAGCCTACTGGGGTGGAGTGTTTTGGCGCTCGTAGGTGCGTATGCGCATGCGCGGGAGCGGTTAAAATGGCGCCACCCAGCTGCTCAGTCTGTTCTTCCGGATCAGCGCACCTGTCCTCTGCCTTCAGCTCTCGTTCACTCCTCGCTTTTTCACTCTGCGTGACCAGGCCCCAGGCAGTACCTCTCTCCCGAGTTTTGTCTCAGACGCGGCTGTTTTCCCCGGCCCCTTACTTCCGAAGGACTGCGGCCTTGACCCGCTCCGCCCCTCTGCGGGAGGGTCTCCCTGACCAATGGCCAAATGAGCAATGGCCGAATGTCGGCTGCACCCAGGGACGCCCGCTGGACCCTGCTGCTGCTGGTGCCCCGAGACTGCGCCGAGGTGCCAGCCCGGCCCAGAGAAACTTCGCGAGCTAGGGCAGCAGCAGCGTTTCAGGGATGATGGGAAATCACAACACATCAGGCACCAGGGTCCACCCCCAACGACCCTGTTCCAGCACCAGCGAATGTGGCCGTTTTCTGGGGTCTGCCGGGACCAGGTGGCTTCAACAGTCTCCACCGAATGTCCTTCCGGCAGTGGAACCGCCTTTCCCCGTGTGGCCCGAGGACCTCCCGGCCTCCACTCTGCTCCTGGGGATTCGCCCTTCCCACCAGAGCACCGCCAGGTAGGGAGCTGCGGAGTTGCAGCCTTTGCGCTCCCCTTGTTTACGGTCTTAATGGAATTGAAACCCTCTCCTTTCTCTTTTCTCCTTTTTTTAGTTTAGTCCCTGCGGCTGTTTCCAATTTTCCACTTTCTCTCCAGCTGCTTTTGGGGAGGGGTGCTTTTCCCGAATTCTCCCCCCCTCCCCAGTCTCCGTCCTCTCTCCTCCCGCAAAAGCGGTTCCCTATCCTCAGCGGCTTCTCGCTCCCCAAATTCACCTCTCTGCGCCGCGTACCTGCTGAATGCTGTGGTTCGGGTTGTGCAGATTGTTGTGTTCACCCTCCGATCAGTTGTCTAGGCGTGTAGGATGGTTTCGTGTCGGTCTGGCTGCATTTCACGGACGCGAGACACACAAAAAAACTTCCATGCTGTTCCGCGATCCTGGCTCCTCTCTCTCTTGCCAGCTGCTTAAAATCCAGTGTGTATTTAATACAGCTCAGCTCAATTTATACGCTAATTTTCACCAGAAACTGTTGATCTGCATTTAGATTTCATAAAATTTACAGCTGAAAAAGGTGTTGCTGACATAGTTAACAACATACTTGAAACTTCCCCAGTAACTGAACAGTATCCAGTTTTTATTTTATTTTTATTAAAAAAATTTTTTTTGATGTTTATGTTTGAGATAGAGACAGAGAGCAAGCAGGGGAGGGGCAGAGAGAGGGAGACACAGAAACTGAAACAGGCTCCACGCTCTGAGCTGTCAGCCCAGAGCCCGATGTGGGGCTCGAACTCACGAACTGTGAGATCATGATCTGAGCTGAAGTCGGATGCCTCACCGACTGAGCCACCCAGACGCCCCGATTTTATTTTATTTTTAAAGATTTTATATTCTTAAATTGTGGCCGGAACTCACAACCCCAAGACTGAGTTGCATACTCTACTGACTGAGTCAGCTGGGCACCTGAAAAGTATCCAGTTTTGAAATTTAAATTTAAATTAATGAAAATTAAATAAAGTTAAGCATTCGGTTGTGCTCACAGGACACCTGTGGCTCATGGTTACAGTAGTGGTCAGCCCAGAACTAGAGAATTAGATAATCTTTGGGTGAGCCTCTTGGACTGTGCTTTTGTGTGACAGTGAAAGGACATGGGGTCATCCTTTTACCTTATTTCCAAATTTCGGATAATTTTTGTTAAGAGTTCTGAGGGTATATCAGTTTACTTAATATATATATTTTAAGTAAACTCTTGTGATGTGGGGCTCAAACTCATGAACCGTGAGATCATGACCTGACCGAAGTTGGTCGCCTAACTGGCCACCCAGGCACCCTAAGATTTTATTTTTAAGTGATCTCTACATCCAATGTGGGGCTCCAACCTATAACCCTGAGGTCAAGAGTCATATGCTCTAGGGACTGAGCCAGTCAGGCACCCCAACCTTGATTTATTTTTATTTTTTAAGTTTTATCATTTAAGTAATCTCTGCACCCAGTGTGCGACTCCAACTTGGGGAACAAGAGTCACATGCTCTTCCCACCAAGCCAGTCAAGTGCCCCTTGATTTTTTTTTTTAAAAAAGCATTTATTGGGGTATAATTCACATACCATACATCCCACTCATTTAAAGCATACAGTTGAATGGTGTTTTATATATTCACACAGTCCTGTAACGAACGCCATAGTCCCTTTTTGAGTATTTTCATTACCCCCCCAACTCCATACTCAGTGTGGTCACACCCTGTGCCCTTGCGCACCCCCTACTCCCCCCAAGCCTAGCCAACCACTGATCTCCTTTCTGTCTCTATAGATTTTTCTCTTCTGGACATTTCATATAAATGGTTCACCCATTTTATAGCCTGTATCAGTATTTAATTCCTTTTAATCACCAAGTCATCCATTTTGTGGATTTGCCATATTTAATTATCTATCATCAGTTCATGTGAGACAGAACAGGCTCTGGACTCAGGTCCCCTCAACCCTGACCACAAAATGCAGCATTCTGTGGCTGTCTCCCTAAGGGGAAAAAAGCTAACGCTCACTGCCTCTTGAGTCGCATCTGGGCAAGATGGCAAGGACAGACTGGAGAAGACCCATCAAACCAGTCTGTGCCCAGAGGGACCCCAGTGCTGACCTTTCACTGACTTTCCCCCTCCGCCTAATGCTAAAAATCACCCTCAGGGGTGGAAATGGGACTTGCTAATTGACATGTGAGGCTCGCCTTAAAGGCATGACCTTTAAGTGCCCAGGTGCTAATGAATCCCGGCCAGTACATGCTTCCAAGGGACCCTTTTCCCACCCATGTTTCTTTTAAAAACCCTCCCTGAGGGGCGCCTGAATGGCTCTGTCCGTTATGCGGCCCACTGTGCTCAGATCATGATCTCACGGTTCGGTTCATGGGTTCGAGCCCCACGTCAGGCTCTGTGCTGACAGCTCGGAGCCTGGAGCCTGCTTTGGATTCCGTGTCTCCCTCCCGTCTCTGCCCCTTCCCTGCTCACGCTCTGTCTCTCTGTCTCTGTCTCTCTCTCAAAAATAAATTAACATTAAAAAAATTAAAAACAAAACAAAACAGAAAACTCTCCCTGACCTCTCCTCGGGCAGTCAGCCTGAAGATTCTTTGTGCTGCCTCCCTTGTGCTCAAGCCAAAGCCCCTGTAAAGCCTGGCCTGAAACTCCCATTCGTCCTCTTGTCAATTTCTATTGCTTAGCGAGCCCAAGGGCGTGGGTTGGGAGCAGGTGGACATTTGCATTATTTCTCTGGATTCTGCGTGTTGACTGAACAATGCGTATCATCAGTCGTCAGACAGGTGGCTTACGCAGCTGTATTCAGCTGGGAATTCGCCCCACGTCTCTCTCTATGTGGGCCTCACCCTCCAGGGCCTCATGACGGGACCCATCTTTCTCCAGCAGGAGAATTCCACTTCCGTCTCACCAGAGGCTGGGTTCCAAGAGAGCAAACACAGAAGGTGCTGGGCTCAAGGGCCAGCCTGCACCTGTGTCATTCTGCTACATTCCATCGGTAAGAGGAGGTCACGATGCCAGCCCAGATTGAGGGAGAGGAAAATAAGCCACACTGCTGATGAGAGGAGTGATGTCTGCCTCCGGGGAGGGGCTCGGGGTGGTATTTTTGGATTCCATCCACCATGGCCACATTTACCGGTCCTCTGGAAATAAGGTGGGGCCATTCGGCCAGTTGTGGGCAGTGAGTTCTGAGCAAAAGGTTTCAGCTCCAGGCCGAGGCAAAGAAAGGCCTGCACCAGCCTCCAGATGTGTCATCCCTTCTGCAGCCACGATAGCCTCATGAGAGACAGTCACCACGCACTCATCCAGACCCGCTGCCCGCTTTGCCTCGGCAGATGATATACGTCTGTTCTGTTAAGCCCCTGGGGTTTGGAAATTGTTTGTGAGGACGGTGTAATTGAGCCCATCCTTATTCAAATACATGGCTTACGTCCTTACCTTGCCCCTAAAGCCAATATGGATGCTGTCTCTGCAGCTCTGACTTTGGGCTCCTTGTTGAACTTGCCCCTTCGTGCTGTTGCTTCTGACTTCTCTGGGGAAAGCTTTTGCCTAATGCAGCTTGACCCTGGCGCCTGACGTCCCTAGTTGTTGGTGTACCTGACAGATTGGACTTGGACTCCAGCCCCTCCCCCCTCCATCATTGGGTTCACGGAGAACAGAGGGAGGGACAGCCAGGTGACCGACATCCTTGTGGTGTGAATTTAGACTTGACCGAGTAGGCAAAGGGGAGCTGCCAACGTTTTTAATGTGGAGAATGATTTGGGGGGGGGCGGGGAACGGCATCCCCAAAACAGTTTGTTGATGAGAGCAGGGTACGTGGCAGAGAGGGGAAGTTGAAGAGGGCGGTCGGTTAGGGAAATGGTGGTGTAACTAGCTGTTAAGGCCAAAGGTGGTAATAATTAAATTGGTATAAAGCTTTATAGCTTTAACTTACATCATTCCTTGTAATTTTTTTTGTTATTTAAATTAACTTTATTGAGGTAAAACTACGTAATATAAAATGTGCTGTTTGTCTTTATAGTAAAGTGAGTTTTGACAAATGTGTGCATCATGCAACCACCATGACAATTAAGATACAGAATATTTTTTTAACTCTGAAAGTTATCTTGGGCCCCTTGCCAGTCTATTCGAATCCCATACTCCTGGCCCCAAACAGTCACTGATCTGTTTTCTATCACTGAAGTTTAGATTTATATTTATAAACGGAAGCATACAGTACAGCAATACTATTTTGTATTTGGCTGCTTTTATCCAGCGCCGTATTTTTGAGATTTATCCATGTTACATTTACTATGAATATGTTCCTTTTACTACAGAGTACATGTCTACTGAATGGATATACCACAATTTATTTATCCATTTACCTTGTTTTTTTTGTTTTTGTTTCTTTAGAGAGAGAGAAAGGAGGTTAGCTGGGGAGAGGGGCAGAGGGAAAGAGAGAAAGAATGTATATATATTTTTATTTAATTTTTTATTTTTAAAAATTTACATCCAAATTAGTTAGCATGTAGTGCAACAATGATTTCAGGAGGAGATTCCTTAACGCCCCTTCCCCATTTAGCCCATCCCCCCTTCCACAACCCCTCCCGTAACCCTCAGTTTGTTCTCTATATTTGAGTCTCTTCTGTTTTGTCCCCCTCCCTGTTTTTATATCATTTTTGTTTCCCTTCCCTTATGTTTGTCTGTTTTGTCTCTTAAAGTCCTCATATGAGTGAAGTCATATGATTTTTGTCTTTCTCTGACTGACTAATTTCACTTAGCATAATACCCTCCAGTTCCATCCACGTTGTTGCAAATGGCAAGATTTCATTCTTTTTGATTGTCGAGTAATACTCCATTGTGTGTGTGTGTGTGTGTGTGTGTGTGTGTGTGTGTGTGTATATATATATATATATATATATATATATATATATATATATATACCACATCTTCTTTACTCATTCACCCATCGATGGATGAATGGGCTCTTTCCACACTTTGGCTATTGTCGAGAGTGCTGCTATAAACACGGGGGTGCATGTGTCCCTTCGAAACAGCACACCTGTATCCCTTAGATGAATGCCTAGTAGTGCAATTGCTGGGTCGTAGGGCAGTTCTGTTTTTAGTTTTTTGAGGAACCTCCATACCGTTCTCCAGAGTGGCTGCACCAGCTTGCATTCCCATCCTTATAAATCTTCATAATCCTGTAACATAAGTCCTGTCCTCGCTTTGCAGCTGGAAATCCACGGCTTGGAGACGCTGGTGATTTGCAGTTACTAAGAGGCAAAGCAAGTACTTTGATGTCTTTAATTAATTCATTCATGCAGTTTTATTTGATTTAATTCAAAAATCGGTTTGTTTTTGTTTGTTTGTTTTTTGAATCTGACCCGGTCAGTGCTTTGAAACCTTTGCATCCTGGCCCTCAACGGAAAAGGATAACATGTGCCCTGGCATCCCTGGGGGAGGTGCTCCTTGGTGGAGCCCACGGGGCACGCCCTCTGGTGGCGAGGGTTACAACTGCAGTCTTCTGCCGAGATCATCATGACTGAATTTAGGGAGTATACTGGGGGGAACCACACAAATAATAATCCAATATAACTTTGACTGCCGTAAACACTTAAGTGGTTGTGGAAACATGGCTTTGGTTTTTGCATCGCTATAAAAAATTTCTAACCATCAGCAGGACGGGGGTGGGAGGGAGAAGAGAGAAGACAGTCGAGCCGGTGACCTTACGCGTGTCGTTTTTTCTTTAGACAAGGACCAGATTCGGCTTTCTGCTGTTACCCTCTGTGGCCACCAGAGGGAGCAGAGCGGGCCGCAGTTCCTCCCGCGCACCCCTGGGGCGCAGTGTCGTGCCGTGCGGTGGGGGGGGGGAGGGGGCGGAAGCGGAGCTGGGCTCGATGCAGAGGCTCAGATGACGAGAGGCTGCGCTTTGCAGCCGTCTTGTGTGATGTGGGTTGCTGGCTTCTCCTGGGGTCCGGCCTGCAGCGGTCCTCTGTGCCGTGTGCCCGCGAAGGGGGTGGGGGGTGGGATGGAAAGGACGGTGTGCCCTCTCAGCTACTCCTGCTGGCCTCGGGGTCTCCAGAGGGAGCTGGGCGGTCACTGCTGTGTCCACGGAACATCTTCCAGCCCTCTGGTCCCTACCCTCACAATTCCATCCCTCACCGGCAGCAAATGAGTTTTCACTTCTAGTTAGCTGAGCAGAAGAATCCGGGCATTGAGCCTGTGACAGTGGGTTGGACAGGCCTGACAAAAGGGGGAAAGCTCTTATCCTAATCTGGAAGACCTGCCTAAACCCTGTTTGAGAGGGGACATTTTTTCTTCCACTTCCAGCAGCCAAGTTCAGTCCCTTCTATTAAGTCAGCAATTGAAGAATTTCCCAGTGTTACTGTTGGTTTAAACTTTTTTAAAAAACTTATTAAAAACATTTTTAAAATGTTTATTTTTGAGAGAGAGAGAGAGAGACGGAGTGTGAGCAGGGGAGCGGGCAGAGAGAGGGAGACACAGAATCCAAAGAGGGTTCCAAGCTCTGAGCTGTCAGCACAGAGCCGGACATGGGGCTCGAACTCACGAATCGGGAGATCATGACCTGAGCGGAAGTTGGACGCAACACTCTATCAAAAGCGATGATTTACTCCTTTGTTGTTGTTGTTTTTTTTTTAATTGTATTTTAGAGAAAGAGAGAGAGAGAGCACAAGCAGGGGAGAAGGGCAAAGGGAGAGAGAGAGAGACGATCCGAAGCAGGCTTCATGCTCAGCACAGGGCCTGATGCGGGGCTCGATCCCATGACCCTGAGATCACAACATGGGCTGAAATCAAGAGTCAGACACTCAACGGACTGAGCCACCTGGGCTCCCTGATCTATTCCTTCTTTTACGTTCTTACCAACCCTACCCCACCTCCCCACAATTTCCAGCTTGTCACCACGCACAACCCAGCCTCCAACTCCGCCATGCTGCTGCATTTAGGCTGTTGCATGGCGGAAAGACTGGGTGGCTGCCATGGGTACCTCCTAACCCCTCCCTCACCCCCCGCTCCTCTCCACTGCCCGTGCCTTGACATTCCTTGCCGGTTCTCCTGTTACTCTCCTACCTTCTCTCCCCGATTCCTGTCTTCCAGTGCACACAGAAGTTCAGTGAACAGAGGAGTTGACCTAAAATGTATAAAAGGCCCAAAGTGGGGAGGAGAAAGGCGGAGAGGGCCAGCGCGACGCATTCCGGCAATCCCGCTGACCGACAGCAATGGAGTCACTGTTCCTTTTGGACATGTGAGCAATCCAGCTGCAAAATCCCACCCCGACAGCCTGTTTCCAGAACCGTTTCTGGTGCTGTCTGCAAAGGAAAGTCTGTGGCAAAAGTTCTCTAAGAGATGCGGAGGCAGAGACCCGAGAAGTGTGTGCCCCGCGTCCCGTGGAGCATTCTCCAACCTGGAAGAGAGTGGCTGGAGAGTGGTTGCAGCACGACGAATAGGGACAGCTGTGGGCAGAGAGAGGAAGGGGTGTGACAGAGGGAAAGGTCAGGAGGTAAAGAAAGTGGAGAGCAAAAGAGGAAGGGAAAGGAAAGAGGGAGTGGCAAAGTTGAGGTGCTGAGCAGAAGGGTCGTGGGGGAAGGAGAGAAAGATGGAGAAGTGACTGAAGAAAAGGGGGGGCATTCGTATGTCCCCAAAACGCGCCGTCCCACTGAGCTCTGTTCGCACTGCAGACTCACGAGCAAGAGGCGACGATTGTCTTCAGCCGCTAAGTCTCGGAGTGCTTTGTTATGCACCAACAGGTAACCGAGACACAGCTCGTGTGGTGTGGAGTTTGGACTTGGTGCGAGATGCTCTTGCAGATGCTGAGAATGCTTTCCTGGGATTGTGGAGGCGGTTAGTGTCTTAGAAGGATGTCTGTTGGCAGCCGTGTGGACAAGGGATGGAGGTGGGCCAATTCTGGACACCCAAGAGGATTGGAAGTGGTCAGGAGGCCATTTCAGACAAGGGGGCCACAGGAGGGCCTTGTTATAGGTCACCAACATCAATCCCAGGTCCAGATGATTGGTTCGAGGCGATCATGGAAGTCCCACCGTCCTGGCCAGAGTCTGGTTCAGGAGTGGGCTTTTTTTTTTTTTTTTTCTTTAAAGTAAGCTTTATGTCCAACATGGGTTTTGAACTCATGACCCCGAGGTCAAGAGTCGCATGCTGTACCGACTGAGCCAGCCAGGTGCCCAAGGAGCGGGCATCTGACCCATCTCTGGCTAATGAGACATGAGGAGAAGTGTGCTGGGGCCTCTGGGAAAAGCATCCCCTCTCCTAAAAGGAGCCGCAGGAAGAGAGGAGCTCTCTTCCCTCTGGACGTTCTTTTGGTGCATAGATTATGAGTTGAATTGTGTTCCCCCAAATTTGTACGTCAGACCCTCAACCCTTGTGCCTCAGAATGTGACTGTATTTGAGGACACGGTCAGCAAAGATGTGATTAGGTTAAAATAAGGCCATTTGAGTGGGCCCTAGTCGAATCTCAGTGGTCTCCATTCATTCATTCATTCATTCATTCATTCATTCATTTATTTTTAAGGGTTTATGTATGTCCTTGTTTTTGAGAGAGACAGAGACAGTGTGAGCAGGGGTAGGGCAGAGAGAGAGGGAGAGAGAGAATCCCAAGCAGACTCCATGCTGTCCACACAGAGCCTGATGTGGGGTTCGAACTCACGAAACTGTGAGATCATGGCCTGAGCTGAAACCAAGAGTCAGACGTTGTAATCGGCTGAGCCACCCGGGGGCCCCTCACTGGTGTCCTCATAAGAAGATGAAGTTTGGATACACAGAGGCACTTGGGACGTGTGCACGGAGGAAAGACCGTGTGAGGCCCCAGCGAGGAGGCTGCTGTCCGTCCGCAAGCCAAGGAGAGAGGCCTCAGGAGAGAGCACACGTGCCGACACCCTGATTTTGGACTGGCCGCCTGCAGAACTGTGCGAAAATACATTTCTGTTGTTGAAGTCCCCAGTCTGGGTATTTTGTTAGGGCAGGCCCTGGCAAGCTGATACGCAGGCCATGCTCAAAACTCGGCCGACGTCTTACGCAGCTGGCGAAGCCAGCACAGGGGGAACGAAGGGGTCCTCGAAGGCACGGCCGCGCTGATGAGTAGATCAAGCCTGAGCTGCCGTGTCTCGTGCCATCTCATGAGGCAGTTTCTTCACTTTTTGTTTAAGCCACTTCGAGACGGGATCTCTGTTGGTCACAGCTGAAAACACCCTCGCCGATCTAGACCTGAGCCAAATAAACATCGGCGCAGTGGGATTTGGGGGAGGTGGTGGGGGGAACAGATTGAAGAGGGGGTAGGAGGTGACATCGATGGGACACAGTCGTGGGTGGCGGCTGGGTGGCGTTGGTCAGAGGGGTGACGTCCCTAAGATTAGGTCTGCTGTCCTCCCAGACTCTTAGGTGCCGTCAAATAGGTCATTCCACAATTTATATACCACTAAAGAGGAAATGCGGAATGATATTAAAAACGTCAAAACGTGAACACATGTGTCTTAAATCAATAAAAATACAAAAGAAATGTAAATTTTCTTTGGAGCTTACTTTCTTGGGCGCTGTTCTATTTTCTTTTTTTTTATTATTTATTTTGAGAGAGAGAGCATGAGAGGGGCAGAGAGAGAGAATCCCGATACAGGGCTTGAACTCACAAACCATGAGATCAGGACCGGAGCCGAAATCAAGAGTAAGACACTTAACCAACTGAGCCACCCAGGCGCCCTGGAGTTCTCCTTTCTTTTATCAACATATCTGAGTATTTGGTGTGAAGCAGTACTCTGAGCCTACAAAGATAGAAAAGATTATCTTAGCGAAAAAGAGACAACCTTTTCCTAAGCATTGCAATATTATCAGTGCTATGATAATATTATGCATCAGGTACATGGTGTCACCGTGGAGGGCCTGATCAGTTCTCTTGCAGCTGAAAGGCGGTCAGAGGAGGAGGTCAGAGGCATCAGGGGGCAGGTCGTGCTGACTTATTCTCAAATGTTGTCTCCAGACTGGCAGTCACCTATAGTAAATTTTCACTAGTTTGTGGCAAAATGAGAAAATTAAGAACAAATTCGGGTCTTTGTATGGAGCTCAGTTTAATTCAGCTAAAGGCTTATATTTATTCTGAAATGATCATGTTCCTATCTTGTTGTTAAAATTTCCTTTTTAGGGACGCCTGGGAGGCTCAGTCGGTTGAGCGTCCGACTTCAGCCCAGGTCATGATCTCACGGTTCGTGAGTTCGAGCCCCGTGTCAGGCTCTGTGCTGACAGCTCAGAGCCTGGAACCTGCTTCGGATTCTGTGTCTCCCCCTCTCTTTGCCCCTCGTCAGGTCATGCTCTTGAAAGGGCGGGCCTACACAGGCCGACTCCATCTTGTTCTGTGTCCTTCCCCTTGACCACGCCTCCTGCTCTTGAGTAACCTCCCAGTCACCTGCCTAACAGGACTACGACCCTTCCCCAGCCAATCGGCTGAGGCCACAGCCATTACCTCACCAACTGCCCCTAGACCCCTATAAAACCTTTGTGCTTTTGAAACTCGCTCTCTCTCCCAGGCATTTCACCGCTGGGTCGGTGCAGGTAGGGGATTGAGCTCGAGCTAGCTCGAATAAAGGCTCTTTGCTTTTGCATCAGACTCGGCTCCCTGGTGGTCTTTGGGGATCACGAATTCTGGGCATAACACTCTCACTCTGTCTCTGTCAAAAATAAATAAACTTAAAAAAAAAATTAAAAGAAATTTCCTTTTTAAATAAAATGATAATGTTGGTAGATATTTAATTAAAAAAAGGTTTTTCCTTGTAAGAAAGACCCACAAGGGGCCCTGGCTGGCTCAGTGGGTGGAGCGTGTGACTCTTGACCTCGGGGGTTGTGAGTTCGAGCCCCATGTTGGGTGTAGAGGTTACTTAAAAAAAAAAAAAATCTTAAAAAAGATACAAAAAACCCCAAAGCGATATCAACTCATACTGGTCTCCTCAACAATTTTCTTTTGGGGAAATATAGAGGTCCGTGAATTCCCCAGTCGAGGAAGCTGCTCCCAGGGGCCTGGTCTCTCCTGGGTCAGAGGCAAGGTCTTTGATATGCACCAAGGCCACATCCCCCTGCAGACTTGAGACGTGGGCTGACTGATCATTTCTTACCCCTGGTGTTATCTGACCTGTAGCTGTTAGGGTGTAGGCTGGCTGAGTGTCTTGGGCCCATGCTCTGCCTCCGTGTGGCCCTGAGGGGGTCTAGTAGGAGCTCCCAGCCACTCCCCACTTCAGTGGCCTTGGGATTTCCAGATGTGGCTGCAAGGTCTGTTTTGTGCCTGTTCTCTTCACATTGAGTGAGGACTTCCTCCACAAGGTCAGTAACAAAGGCCTTTGAAAGATTCGCATTTCTTGTCATTGTTATTGATCTTTTTTTTTTTTTTTTTGAAGAACCAAAGCATGTTTCTAAAGATCATCTCACTTGACCTCCACAAAATCATGTGTACCAGTTTCATTTTAGGTATGGGGAAACTGAGGCTCACATATGTTAAGTACAATCCCGAGGACACTCAACTCGTAAGCGCTGACCCCCTCTGACCTTGAAGTCTGTGAATATTTTCGTTCTTCTAGACTTTGGAATTGTCTGCGAACTCTTTAACGTTTAGATGAGCACACAAAGTTCTTCATTCTGCCCCTCTGTTAGCCTCGTGGCCACCGTCCCGCCACCCCCTACTTCACCCCCTCTGGTTCAGCCGCTTGAAACTGTTTCCACTTCTTCAACAGGTTGGGCTATGCTATACATTTTGTCTCCATGCCTTGCTGTCTCCCTGCCTTGAATCCCTTTTTCTCTCTACTGGTAACTCATATTTATTCATTCAGAATAAGCTAAGGTGTCATTAGGCTTAGGAAGCTCGCTCTGATGGAACCCTGAGGACCTTTTCCCTGACAGCCACCTGACCCCCTGCGGGCCTCTCCATCCTCCTGTCCTGTCTCCACGTCTTTCTGCTGTTCTCCTGGGCTGGCCTTTCATTTATTCTTCTCAGTTTACTTTCCTGTTGACTTGTCAGCAACTCCCTTGAGACACGAGTCCTTTGAGGGCATGTCTTCTTACCTTGAATGCCCCGTGCCCTGGACAGGGCCCAGCACAAGCGTGGAGATGTATGGAAAGAGGCAGGTAGGAAGTCTGTGCTGTGGGGTCAGAGGCCCTGAGTGGATACGACGCTGGTTCTCTCAGGGCCTTGCAACCCAGGGTGCGCTACAGACGTGGGATGGTTCGGGGCTGGTGGCGAGGACAGGCTGGTCTTGTGTCAAAAAGGTAGTGAGACCGAAACTCTGTGTATTCTCTAGCTGTGGTCACTGCCGCACCCGAGAATGGACCTGTCCTCCTTTGTCTCCATCTCTGCCCAGAGGCTGCAAGGAAATCAAAGAGGGGTGCCTTCATGCAGGAGGTGGAATGATGAAGGGTTTTTTTTAAGGGAAGGGAGGGGGTGGGAGGAGAGGGAGGGAGAGAGAATCCCAAGCAGCCTCCACCCTCAGCTTGGAGCCCGATGCATGGCTGACACGGGGCTCTGTCCCACGACCCTGCGATCGTGACCTGAGCTGAAGTCAAGAGTCCGACACTCAACCTACTGAGCCACCCGGGAACCCTGAGTGATGAAGAATTTAAATAGAGCCCAGTTGGGGCAATCAGGTTTTTTGTCTTCTGGGAGTTATTATTTAGAATTGTGGTAAACTATACATAATACAAAACTTGCTATTTTCATCATCTTTATGTGTACAGTTCAGCGGCATTAATCTCTTCACACTATTGTGTGATATCACCACTGCTTGTTTCCAGAACTTTTTCATCACCCCAGACAGAAACTCTGTACTCACTAAGCAATAATAACTCCACATTCCTTCCATCCCCCAGCCCATGGTAATCTCTGTTCTTCTCTTTACGTCTGTGAATTTGCCTGTTCTAGGTACTTCCTATAAATGGAATCATACAATACTTACCCGTTTGCGTCTGACTTATTTCACTTAGCATAATGTTCTCGAGACTTATCCGCGTTGTGGCGTGTGTCCCAGGTTCGTTCCTTTTTATCCATCTTAGGTATATAGTACATTTATCATTGCTGATGGACACTGGGTTGTTTCCATCTTTTGGCCATTGTGGATAAGGCTGTAATGAACACTGGTGTAGGATATCTGAGTCTTTGTTTTCAATTCTTTTGGGTCCATGCCTAGGGGTGGAATTGCCGGATCATGTGATAAAGTGACGTTTCAGATTTTGAGGAGCATATTGTGTCCTGGAGTGAGTCACTGGGTGTAACACAGAACATGCGAGTCCTTGTGGGGATCGAGGGCACTTGTGTCAGGTTGTTGGTCAGTGTGCGTGTGCGTGTGTGTGTGTGTGTGTGTGTGTATGTATGTGTGAGGCTGGTATGCATGTGTGGGAATGTGACCTTTCCTTACTCTTTGCTGAGTCTCAGGGCCAGAGCTGTGGGACCCTCTGTTCAGGTACAGACATTCTGTACCTTTGAGGACTGAACTGCAAGGGTTAGGGGCTTCCAAAACACCATTTCAGCCTCGTGATGAAATAATATTAGTGGCCTTTCTTGGTGGTTGTAACAAATAGCAGAGATGCATGGGAACTAGGGCATTCCTCCCTCTCTGTGTCCCTCCCTCTCTCCCTGTCTTCTGTGATGCAGTAGACATCTGTGAACCACGGCACAACCCAAGGGCTGGGATGTCATTATTACCCTACTCCTATCCGTGTGCTTCTCTAGATCACTCCACCTCCCCTCCCCCACCTTGCTTCTGCCTCAGCAGTAGCCACTGTCTGATTTTGTGGTTATCATGCTGTTGTTTAAGTTACTTTTTAACGATCACACACATGTGCGTACACATCACACATATGCTTAAGTGATACATTGTCTAAATCCTTTGTTTTCAAAGTGTATGAAAATACTAACATGTTACATGTTGTCTTTGGAACATCCTTGTCCCCTGTGATAGGTAACTATGATTATCCTATGCGGTGACACATTCACATGTTCGTAGTCAATGCTATTTCTATATATCACTGCACGAATATGGCACAATTTTCCTGCTGTTCCGTTTTTGAGCATTTGTTTTGTTTCCGGGTTTGTTTGTTTGTTTCTTCCCCCGGTGAGGAACAATGCTGCTGGGGACATTGTTGAGTATGTCTCCAGGTACCCCTTTGCTCAAGTTTCTTTTGGGTATGTGACTAGAAGTCAAATTGCTGGATCATTAGACTTTATGAATATTCAGCTTTGCAAGATACTATTAAGTTAAAGAAATCGTACCAAGTTACACTTTCATCAACAATACATAACGATCCAGTCTATCCGTATGCTCTTGAGCACTGCGTATCATTAGACTTCCTTGTTTTTGCCAATTATACACTCTGAATTGGCATTTCTCCACTCCTAGGGAGGTTGAATATCTTTTCATGTGTTTATTGGCCATATGTGTCTCTTTCTCTGTGGAATGCTTGTTCATATATTTTGCCAGATTTTCTATTGGATTATCCTTTTCTTATCTCCTTATTGATTAATAGAAATTCTTTAAGTATTAGTATTGACACCAATCTTTTGTTAGTTACTATGCGGTGTAAGTATATTCTGTCAATGTCTAGCTTTTATTTTTACTTATTTAAAAAATTTTCTTAGATGTTTATTTATTTTTGAGAGAAAGAGAAACAGAGCATGAGTGGGGAAGGGGCAGAGCGAGAGGGAGACACAGAATCGGAAGCAGGCTCCAGGCTCTGAGCTGTCAACACAGAGCCCAACTCAGGGCTCGAACTCATGGACCGTGAGATTATGACCTGAGCCGAGATCAAGAATCAGATACTTAACTGACTGAGCCACCTAGGCATCCTTTTAATTAATTTTTTTAAAGTTTATTTATTTATTTTGTTGGAGGGGGAGAGAGAGTGAGCGAGTGGGGCTGGGGGGGGGGGGAGAGAGAGAGAGAGAGAGAGAGAGAGAGAGAGAGAGAGAATCCCAAGCAGAGTCCGTGTTGTTAGTGTAGAACCTGATGCAGGACTCGATCCCCCGAACTGTGAGATCATGACTGGAGCCAAAATCAAGAGTCGGATGCCTAACTGAGCCCCCAGGCACCCTGAGAGTGAAAAGATGATTATCTCTTGTTCACATTATCTTGAAATTTCCAAACGGTGAATAACTGTAGTATCCTATAACAAATCCCCTAAGGAATGGGAAAAACCCACTCGACTCTGAAGACTGTCTCCATCCCTAACGTGGTTTCTCTGCTCCACTTTCTCTGAATAGAAGCCAGTGGCTTTCGTTCTCTATTCAACCGAGTCTTGGACAGTCAGTAATGGTTGACAGGATAGGAAAACAGGAATCCCGTTTGTGTTTCCTTAAGCACTGTGTATTGATCATGGATTTCATCAGTAGTATCTAAAAGCTCAGGCTGGTGGAATTCAAACGTTTTTTCTTCCCTCAAGTGGGGTGGAAGGTTTTACGTAATTAAACCCTGTGTCAAGCTTACTCGTTTTAAGTAGTTAAAACTGTTAAGTAATTACTTGTTTTAAGTAATTAAAGCTATGCTGTGTCACTATATATGCATACATATGTATAGATGTATATGTGTGTACATACATATGCATGTGTATGTACAAAAACTATTTAAGATATATTACCAGCACGACCATGCTAAAATAAATGTGTAAGCAGAACTGGCAAGTAGACTGCAGCCAGGAAAAAAGGCAGAAATTTAAAGACTTGACAAATTAAGAGCGAAAAGAGGAACACGGTGGGAGGAACCACCACATTTGGAAAAGCGAGTGGCCAGAAGTGAAAGATGAACTTATTTTTAAGACTTGACTACGGGGCTGGGAGTCGAATTTCTGGGGTCCCAGACGCGAAAGTTGGCCTTTGATATAGGCTGAGAAGAATGACCAAAACCAAAACGCAAGGTGGCACAAGTCTCTGCTAAGGACGCGTAAACCTGAAATGATGCTTCAAAAGCATCCGTTGGAATGAAGCTGTTGGCTTTTCGGCATTCAGTGGCGTATCTAGGTGTGTGAACTTAGGCTGGGCTGTACAGCTGGGATGGGAGGCGGGAAAGACGCGTCAGGGAACAGCGTGGAGCAAGGGCAGGTCAAAGCGTGTGATCTCGAGGCTCCGTCCCAGCGAGGGAAGCCCAGGGGTGTGCTAAGGAGCAGCATCAGAGCCACCCAGAAGGACAGGTCTGCCAGAAAGACCCTGAGGACTTTGTGAGGAAGTCACGTAGGGGCGTGGGACGGAGGCACGGTTGGGGAAGGTAAAGGTAAAGGGGAATCCTTGCGGGAACAGGAACTTCAAGTTAGGCTCTTCATCCTCGTGGGGTAGCGAGTGGGCGTGTGGGCATGTGGAACCCGTGTGGGAGGTGTAACTACACACAATCGGGGAAGTGCCAACACGGATATGGATTACACGTGACAGATGATAACATGAAATAGAATAAGACCCTCCATGCGGTGCCCGGGTGGCTCAGTCAGTTAAGCGTCCGACTACAGCTCAGGTCTCTATCGCAGTTCGTGGGTTCGAGCCCCGCGTCGGGCTCTGTGCCGACAGCTCGGAGCCTGGAGCCTGCTTCCGATTCTGTGTCTCCCTCTCTCCTCTGCCTCTGTCTCTCTCTCTCTCGAAAATAAATAGACATTAAAAAAAAAAAAAGAATAAAACCCTCCGGGATGAAGTTTTGCCATGTCAAAACAATGTTATTTATGGTCCGTTGTGAACATTCATATCATTGAAATGAAAAGTCAGCTGGGCTGTGTTCCAGATGACAATGCTGAACTGTGAGCCATGCACTTGTTTTTGCAAAGTGAGAGAGAACACCGGCTTGCACAAATTACCTCATCATCAAAGCCTCCATTCTGATCTTCTTCATTATAATTCACAACACAGGTATAGTTCACAAACTAGGTGGCAGGGCACTTGGAGTCATTGTTGTCTTTTTCTTTTTTGCACACATCAAGTATAAAAATCTCACTCTATAATTTATACTCATCAGATCCTGATTTATACTATATTAAGACATTCTTAAAATTTTTTTTTTAAAGTTTACTTATTTTTGAGAGAGAGAGAGAGAGACAGAGCGTGAGCAGGGGAGGGGCAGAGAAAGAGGGAGACACAGAATCTAAAGTAAACTCCAGGCTCTGAGCTGTCAGCACAGAGCTGGATGTGGGGCTTGAACCTATAAACCCTGAGATCATGACCTTGGCCAAAGTCAGATGCTTACCTGACTGAGCCACCCAGGCGCCCCTATATTAAAAAATTCTAGTGTAGAAGACAAATTTATATTAAATTATCAACTGTGTAAAGCAATTCACTGATGCATTTCTCCTGCAGCTTGTGAAAACATCTTCATTCATTTTTTATACAGAAACACTTTTATTATAGGGGTTTTATTTTTACTTATTTATTAAGTAATCTCTACACCCAATATGGGGCTCGAACTCACAACCTGAAGATGAAAATCATCGTCACGTGCTTCACCAACTGAGCCAGCCGGGCGCCCCTGTAGGAACACTTCGTTCCAGCACAGAGAAGCAGAGATTGAGCCCCATTTCCTCAGGAGCTGATTGGTGGCCTGTCACCCTCTACACCTGGAGCACCTACGTGTTGACTGGGAGTGTCTCCCGCTATCTCCTTGATGCCCACAGGGTCGTTTCCCTTTGCATCTCAGCCTGGCATCTCTTTTAATTTACGGGTCTGGGGCCCCAGGAAACAAGCCGGGAGCTCCACCCAGCTCAGCCGCTATCGCGGGCTGGGGGATTCACTCCTGCATTTCATCAACAGGTTCCAAGGCATTTTCTCTAGTTTCGGCAGAGATTCTCAGCGAGGCTGGGAGACATGGCTTCTAGCAAGAGGGAATCATTACTGCCGAATTTCCCTTCCTTTCCCCTGCGTTTCTCACTCAGCAGGAATATGTAAAAGTTCTTATTTTCAAGCAGTTCCCTTGGCGGGGTCAGTTGTTGCATAATTAATGATTCCGTGCTCAGGCTTTGCACTCAGTCCCGGGTTCAAGTCCCAGCTCTGTCCGAAACCTGGTTTTCTCACCTGAAAAACGGGGCTATCAATCAGCGTGGAGTGTCTGGTAGTTAACGAGGACTCACTTTTTTGTCACCTGTGGTTCGTATCTTTTCCTTTTACAGCCCTTACAGACACTACATCTGTCTCTGAGCCCTAGCAGTGCCTTACCGCATGGTCTCCTGTCCAGTAAAACCCAGGCTCCATGCTTCCCCGGGGGTCATGAACTTGCCTCCTGCCTTCTTTCCTCCCCTTACCACCTTTTAGCTGACACATTTCTTTTCCTCTGGTTTCCATCCAGCAGGCTCCAACGTGCTTATGTACGCACGTATATATGCACGTAGGCTCCACAACGAATGCGGGGCTTGAACTCACGACCCTGAGATCGAGAGCCCTATGCCCTACCGACCAAGCCAGCCTGGTGCCCCAGGCTGAAACATTTTTCTTACACTGCAGCCCTCAAGCTTTTATACTCTTCCTTGCCTCATCGTCCCCCACCACTCGGCCCCACAAGCAGTGACTAATACTGTTGGTGATCGAGACCTTGGCTTTACTTACATCCTTCAGCGTTCTAAGGCTAGCAGCTGGTAGGGAAGCCCCCCTCAGGAGTAGGTGGGGAATGTGGGACTCCACAACTCTGGCAGGCAAGAGCAAAGGTCAGTGTCCTGAGCGGGATTGACATAGTTCACCTTTTCTAAAGAGCCAGAAAAAGCAGACTGACTGGCGACGTGAGTTCTGGACTAGGAACACGAAAATACTGTGTCAGTGCGTGGGGGTATTTTAAAGTTTAACGGAATTTTGGGGCACCTGGGTGGCTCATTTGGTTAAGCGTCTGACTTCAACTCAGGTCATGGTCTCGCGGTAAGTGAGTTCGAGCCCCGTGTGGGGCTCTGTGCTGTGACAGCTTGGAGCCTGGAACCTGCTTCCGATTCTGTGTTTCCCTCTCTCTCTGCCCCTTCCCAGCTCATGCTCTGTCTCTCTCAAATAAATCAGTAAACATTAAAAAAAGATAAATTGGTAGACTGAGTAAAGCAGACGGCTCTCCCAATGCGGGTGGTCCCTATCCAATCAGTTGAAGGCCTGAAGAGAACAAAAGGCTTACCCTCCCCCGGGTAAAAGAGAATTCTCCTGCTTGATGGCCCTCGAACCAGGACATTGGCTCTGCAGATTTCGGACTCGCCAGCCTCTGTAATTGCATGAGCCAATTCTGCGTGATAAATCTCTACTTCTATCTTTATGTGTTTCTCTATCTATGTCTCCTAGGTGGCTCTGTTTCCCTGGAAATCCCTGGCTAATGCATTGGTCTCACGTTACGTACTTGAAAACCTGGGAACTTGGGGAATTGTTATTTCCGATCATCACACGTGTAACATAGCCATTGTAAAAAGTTTCGAACAGAAGTATAGGTAAGAACAAAAAGTCAGTCACCCTCTCACTCACCCCTCCTGAAAATTCTGTTTCTTTATCTAAAGGTTACTGTCACGAATGCTGTCCCCCAGGCACATTTCTCTGCCTTTACACCCGCTCAGAGAACACAAATGCACACACTCAGTTCTGCCCACCTGAATAGAATTACATTATGCAGATTGTTTTGTGAATGTCTTAGAGCTCTTTTAATGTGAAAATGTATATACTTTGGTCTTACTCTGTTTCTTAATTAATTTCTTTGAGAGAGAGAGAGAGAGCGCGAGTGCAAACAGGGGAGAGGATCAGAGGGAGAAAGAAAGAGAATCTTAAGCAGACGCCATGCTCAGTGCAAAGCCTGATGTGGGGCTCTATCCCATGACCCTGGGCTCATGATCTGAGCCAAAATCAGGAGTCGATGCTCAACTGACTGAGCCACCCAGGTGACCCTGTCTTACTCTTTTCAAAGCCCTAAAAAAATTTTTTTTAATGTTTATTTTTGAGAAAGAGAGACAGACAGACAGAGCATGAGCAAGGGAGGAGCAGAGAGAGAGGGAGACACAGAATCTGAAGCAGGCTCCAGGCTCCGAGCTGTCAGCACAGAGCCCGACGTGGGGCTCAAACTCGTGAACTGTGAGATCATGACCTGAGCCGGAGTCGGACGCTCAACCGACTGAGCCACCCAGGTGCCCCTAAAGCCTTCTTAATATACTATAGTATAGAATGAATACACCATTTTTAAAAATTCCCTAGTTAGTAACATTTTGGCTATTTTCAGTTTTTTCACCGAACAGTGTTGTAAGAAAGAAACTTACTTATCTTTGGACATTAGTGAAAATATTTTTGGTGCGTTGGAGTACTTCTGTTGTATGAATTCAAAGAGGGGGTATTGCTAGGTCAAAGGGCATAGGTATCTCACACGTTAATGGTTGTTAAAGCGACTTCTAGTGAATTATCAGAACCGAAGGGGGTCGTAGGGACACCAAACGTGTAATTAATCTTACAAGTGGGTGGTCTTGGTGACTTGTGACTTCTGCAGTTGGGCTCAGATACAAGAATGACCCTGACTCAGCGAAACACGATGCCAGTATGGTTCGAGAAAAAGAAGGATGAGAGGGAGGGCTTGATGAACCTGTACTTCCTGGATGGTCACTGAATTTTCGATGTCCCAGACTCACAGAGACCTGGAGACTATGCATGGGAAGTGGGGCTATGGGAGTCCTTGAGTTCAGGTGGACTTTGTAGGGGTTTGGTTCTTCATGCTAAAGTGGCTGAATTGCACAGAAGGGCCCTCCGTACGAGGACCCTGCGGGGCAAGTTATAAACCCCATGAAGGCAGGATGGCAATGGCTTAGCTCACCAGCACTATCTCAGGATGGATGGAAATGCTTTCTTTAGGGAAATCACTCATTCCTTCAGCCCTCAACACTCTGTAACTGACTATTAAGAACCAGACACTGGGCCAGACTCTGGAAACACTAGCTAGGGAGAGCACAGACTTCATGATGAATCACTCAGTGTCAGGCAGGGCAGCGTGGAGACGAATAGCAGTTATCATGTGGTAGAGTATGGTTAAGACTGTGACCGAACTCAAGAGGCTCGCTGCTTGGGGTGCGTGCACTGAGTACACCCCAAGGAAGTTTGAAAACGAAGAACTTCTCATTACTTGCTACAAGTAAGGAGACAGGGGAGAGCTCTCGAAGGGCTGTCTCCCGTGGGGTTAGTACAGGAAGCCTTCATTCAGTGTGTTAGGAGACTTGGGCAGGGAGCTTACAGAACCGCTTCAGTTCAGTCGCACACGCCTAGCGTGTTAACAGGCTGGTGCATACCACATATGTTCGAAGAGTGCAGAAAACTCTGCCCAGAGGAGATCTTAGTATTATGATGAGCTAATGGTAATTTCGGGACAACTTAGGGGGGCTTCTGCAGGGGTCCTCAGCTCCAGTCCAGCTCACGCTGGCTTGCATCAGGGGCTGATCAGGCGAGGCACACCTAGCTGGGCATCTCTTTGGGCAGAACTGTTAGTTCTGCAAAACAAAACACATTCCTTCCCTGCTTTTGTCCCTTCCCCTCCTCCCTTCTGCTGATAGCTTTCAGCTCTCTGATTTGAGTAACTTCCCGTTGCATTCTAGCTGACAAGACCACAAGACCCAAGTGGTATGTCTGGTCCCAGTTCAGTTTCCAGGGGTTGGTGGGGCATCCACGCAACTGATGGAGACAGGATGGAGCTGGTGTTGGGGTCGGGACCGGTGAAGCCGGTTCGTAAATGTTGCTGGTTAGTTGCTTTGAACGGTTGGCTTTTGTCCCCCATCTTTTGTGGCAGGAAATTTACTCTTATTGCATCAGTCTTGAGCACCCCTTCTCGAGGTCAAGGGCATGGCCTGATGGGCTCTGGCCTCATCTAAGGGTGGGGGCTGCCCCTTGGGAGGAGACATAGAACAGCACAGTTGACAGCCATGGCGCCAGCTGGAATAAGTCACGCAGGGCTACATTAAGAAAAATAAAATAAAAAAAATAAATAAAATAAAAGGGGGGCGCCTGGGTGGCTCAGTCAGTTGAGCGTCTGACTCTTGATTTCAGCTCAGGGCATGATCCCAGGGTTGTGGAATCGAGACTCGTGTGGGGCTCTGCCCTGAACATGGAGCCTGCTTGGGATTCTTTCTCTCTCTCTCTCTCTCTCTCTCTCTCTCTCTCCCTCCCTCTCTCTCTCTCTCTCTCTCTCTCCCTCTCTCTCCCTCTCTCTCTCTCTCTCTCTCCCCCAGCCCCTCCCCTACTCATACTCACAGGCTCCCTCTTTCTCTCTCTCTAAAATAAAAAAAAAAAAACAAAAAAACCATGGAACCTTACCTGTGTCCAGAGTTTTTTTCATGCATACTCTCAGCTACAGTTGTTGATTTGATCCTGAAAACTAGCCTGCGAGGAACCCGAGCCAAGGACCGACCCCACAGGCTTGGAAGGTAACTTGGCCAGGATCACACAGGCTGTTAAGTTGCTGACCTGACACTCAAGTATATTATGTCTTTGCCTCCAATTCTGCGCTCTGTCCAGAACACTCTGCTTCCTTCCTCGGTAGCCAAGGCTCTAGTCTGCCTCCCTTCAGCCCAGCTTCAGCTGGGGTGATTGGAAATGGATCAAAGGATGAAAAAAGAACGGGACTGACCTAAAGGGAACTGAAAGTATTTGCTGTGAAGGGGAAATCAGAAGAAAGAAAAAGGCAGGGGGCCCCCGGGGGAAGGCCTCAAAGCAAATGCTTTCTGGGGAAGGTGGGACCACCGCCTGTGCCCCTCCATGGGGGCATAAGAAGGATCAAAGCTGCCTGGCCTTCCCGGAGGGTGGAATTGAAGTGTGGGCCGGGAGGCACAGCAAAGGCAGGTCTGTGTCCTGTCTGGGTGACAGAAGGCAAGAGAGGCAGAGAGGACGCCGTGGGAAAGCGGAAAAAGAGGAAAGGAGGGGATATAGAGGCACAGATAGGAAACAAGCAAAAGCAAGTCTAGGTAAGGACGTTGCAGTTGGCTTGTGCTTAGACCTGGGTATCAACTTGCAGAGCTTACCCAGCTCTTCGACCTCCCTGGGGTCCCCTGCTCCTTTCCTGCCACATTTCACCCCCTTAGGCAGGGCTCCACTTCTCAGCCCACGCGCCCCCAGCCCTCCCACCTTCACAGTGCCTGTTGGAATGGGGGCAGTGTGGGATAATGGCTCTTGGGTCCCCATGCAGCCTTCTGCACGCTGCCAGGAGGTGGGAGAGAACCGGAACACGTCCTGGGAGTCTGCTCTTTGAACAAGGAAGCCTTGCTGGGGCAGAGCGATGGACAGGATTTGGAAGCTGGTTTTGTGAGTCACTGTGAACTCTCAACACCCGCCCACTTGAGGCCAACTTTGAAAGCTCAGCTTGTATGAACTGTCGGACCAGGTCCAGGTACTGGGACTTTCTCAGTGGCCTTGTTAGCTCTCAGCCGCCGAGAACAGCCTTGAGTTGAGGAAATTGTGGCCGGACAAACAGCAAGGCAGTTCTGCTCCCCTGTCAGTCACTCTGCTGCTGGCTGGCTGCAGCTGAGCCCGTGCCCAGCAGCGTGTCTGGCGGGAGAGGAGCCGGCTGACCCGTCTGTCCTCTGGGGATGTGGGGGCTGGCTCTCGTCCTCACGCTTTTGTTCCTCAAGGGGCTTCAGGGCCAAGGTAAGGAGGCCCAGCCTGGCGTGAGTGGGGGAGAGGCTGGACTTGGGACCGGGGCCCGCAGGGGGAGTGGAACCCTGAGCCTCTGGATCGTGCCCACTTACGTGGTCACCTGCAAGTGTGAGTCTGGGTGGCTCCTGACAGCTCCGGGCGTGCTGGTTAGGACGGAACGGGCTGGCCCTGGTGTGGGAGGCCCCTGAGAAGCCTGTCTGTCTGGCCATGCCTTCGGCAATCCAGGCAGCCCGGGGCAAGGAGATTCCTTTCCACTGGCTTCCATTGACTTTTCTGTGTAGTGGGGAGAAAGCGTCCTCTTTGCTGGCTGTGAGAAGGACAAAGGAAATCTGCTCTAATTTGGTATGATTACCAACAGAGAGAAGTGACCCCTGGGCTTGGGTTTCTCTAAGGAAGTTGGGTGGTTCTGGAAAGCGGAGACTGATAGATTGCTCCCCGAGGCAGGGAAACAGCACAGAGGGAAAGGGAGCGGCCAACAGCCACTTTGCATGAATGGCCTGGTCCCTTAGGCTTTGGCAGCCTCCAGCAGCCCAGAGGCTATAGGGACCTGAGCATTATTATTATTTATTTATTTATTAAAAATGTTTTTAATGTTTATTTATTTTTGAGAGAGAGAGACAGAGTGTGAGTAGGGGAGGGGCAGAGAGAGAGGGAGACACAGAATCCGAAGCAGGCTCCAGGCTCTGAGCTGTCAGCACAGAGCCCGATGTGGGGCTCGAACCTACGAACTGTGAGATCATGACCTGAGCCGAAGTCCTTCACTTAACCGACTGAGCCCCTCAGGTGCTCCTAGGGACCTGAGAATTATTCGGGAAATGTTGGCTTGGGTCAGGCGGTCGGGAAGGGGGGGAAGAAGGAGATGGTATCCGGAAACTTCCAGAGCTGAGGGCTGCCCCCCCCCCCCCCCACTTCTCCGACGTGGAGTCCAGGGTGCTCTGAGATGGGAGCCTGCATTCTAGATCAGTGGCTCTTCAAGGGACATCATGGCTGAGAAAGTAAGAGGAGGGCCCCCTCTGGGTGCAAAGGGCAGAGCGTGGGGCATTGGACGGTGTTTGTGCAGGGCCTGTTAGAAGCCCGTTCAAGACCCATGTCAGGCACTCCTGCGTCCTTAAAGATACAGTCTAGGTTCCAGAGGACTGGGGGGTGGGGGGCTGTAAATATAAATACAAATGCCTTTGTATTTACAAATCTATAACAAATACAGGCAGAGCAGGGCAGAGGGTGCTGGGAACAGGTTGCAGAAGGGAGCTTTGGAGCCTGGGTTCCCGTGTGTGCACTTGTGGGACCCAGTGACCCAGGACCCTCGGCAGGAGAGGGGGGTTGGAACCCTGTCTTAGGAGCCTTGGAAGCAGCTGGGAAAGCCGAGACAGGACTGACGGGATTTGGTGCCTGGCTTTGGGGATGGGAGTGCCAGAAGTGGAGGCGGTCTGAGATGGTGAGCCTGTGTGACCGGAGAAAGGGGTGGCCCCGTGCCCACACCCGGGGCCGTGGCACCGTCTCTGGGCACGGCTGAGCCCACCCACTGCAGGGAGAGCAGGAGCCGGGCTCTGGGGCCCATGGACTTTGGTCTCAAGGAACTTTTTTCTCTTCTTGCTGTGCCCTGCGTCTGTGGGGCTGGCCTGGTGTAAGCTGATTGAAGCTGTCCTGTTTATTTGCTGTAGTTTTTAAGCCCTTACAAAGTTTACAATAATAAGCTCAGAGTTCCAGAGAAGTTGCAAGCATAGGACAAAGGATTCTGGTGTTTCTTTCACCGAGACTCACCAGTTGTTAACATTTTATCACATCTGCTTTATTTCTTTCTCTCCATATGTGTATATATATGTGCGTATAAATGTATAATAATAATAATACTTTAATATACAATATATATAAAATATATATAATATAATATATATAATATAATAATAATTTAATATACAATATATATAAAATATATATAAATTTTATATATATTATATATAATATATTTAATATAATAATAATTTTTGCTGAGCCATTTGAGACTGAGTTGTAGACATTGTGCCCTGTCACTCCTAAATTTTGTAGCGTGTATCTTCTAAGAACAAGGGCGTTCTTATATTATGTCAGCACAGTTATCAAACTTAGTAAATTTAACATAGATACCATCAAAGACACAGTCCATATTTACATATTACCAGCTGTCTCCAAAACGTGCTTAATGGCATTCCTTCTTCCCGGGTGCGGAATCCCATCAAGATCGTATATTACATTCAGTTATGTATTTTTTTGTTATGTCTTTTGTTTTTTTATTAAAAAAAATTTTTTTTAAGTAGGCTTCCGCACCCACAACTTACAACACCGAGATCAAGAGTCAAATGCTCTACCGATTGAACCAGCCAGGTGTTCCTTCTTTTGTTATGTCTTTTTTGGGGGGGGCAGAGGGAGAGGGAGAGGGAGAGAGAGAATCCTAAGCAGGCTCCAAGCTGAGCGTGAGCCCTGATAAAGGGCTCGATCCCACCACCCCAGGATTATGACCTGAGCTGAAATCAACAGTTGGACACTTAACTGACTGAGCCACCCAGGTGCCCCTGTTATGTCTTTTAATCTACAACTGTTCCCTAGCCTTTTTTCTTCTTTCATGACTTTGACATTTTTGGAGTACCAGACATTGTTTTGGTGAAAGGCTCCTGAATCTGAGTTTGTCTGAGGCTCCTTTGTGTGATCCAGGCTATGCATTTTGGGCAGGAATACCACACCAGTGATGCTCTATTTCAGAGCATCCCATCAGGACATATGATGGCAGTGAAACCCTTGAAAAAAAAACTACAAAACTTGGCTTACTGAAGAATTTGATATGCATAATATATATGTAAGAAGTTTCTATCGTTCTCGAGCTTTGCAAAGCTTTTTCCAATGGCTTCTCCAGGCTCAGTCAAAGCCACACATGTCACAGTGGCCTATGAGATCTGGCCTCCCTGACCCCCGACCCCTTCCTCTCTCCCATAGCACTGCATACAGCCTCCCCGACTGCTACGATACATGCACGAAACGCGTGCCATGGCTCTGCACTCTGTTTTCTCTCCTGGGATGCCGCTTCCCTGCTGGCCGCCTGGCCTGCTCCCGCAGCCCCTCAGGATTCTGCTCAAATACCACTGTCTCAGTGATGGCCTCCCACTAAGAGTGCCAACCTGCCACCCTGCAACGCCTTACCTCCCTCTCCGCTTATTTTTCTCCACAGTTCTCATCTCCCTTGTGTGGGCTCTACTGTTTGCTTCTTTATTTTCCGTCTCCCAGGCGCCTCTTTACCTCGCTGCAACATAAGATCCTCGAGGCCAGGGCTTTCCTCTGTTTTGTTCATGGCTGTATCCTCAGCCTCTAGAACAGGATCTGGCACAATTAGAGTCTCAGTGTATCCTTATTGGTTGAATAGATGGGTGACTACTGTAAAGAATCCGTAGAATAAAGTGAGAGTTTATTTGTCTACCGGAGAGTTTCACTGGGAAAAGCTGTTCTAGATTTTAGGCTACAGACTACGCCGTGGCGTTGAGGACGTTAACTAACCTCTTGTTTCTCAGTTTTTCATCCACAAGGTGAGGTCAACAGCGGTGGCTGCTCTATTGCGATGTGTGAGCGTTAGGGAAGGTATGTCACGTGCTTAGAAAGGTGTTCTTGTACCGAGCCCCCCAAAACGATCCCTCAGTTCTTTGGAGGCAGGGACTATGTTTCGCTTACTTTGGTGATCAGACTCAAGAAGAGACACTAATTTGCTGGCTAATTCATTGAGTCAAAAGTGAATTAGAGAATTCTGCATGAGATGATAAGTTTTAACGAGGGACCCTTTTCTGAGGGTTTTTTCACCGTCATAACCAGGATCTTTGGGAGAATGCAACATTTTTTTAAGTTTATTTATTCATTTTTGAGAGAGAGAGATAGAGGCGGGGGTGGGGGGGGGGTGCGGAGAGAGAGTCCTAAGCAGCTTCCACACTGTCAGAGCAGAGCCTGACGCAGGGCTCCACCCTATGAACCGCGAGATCATGAGCTGACCCGAGATCAAGAGTCAGATGCTCAGCTGACAAAACCACCCAGGTGCCCCAGAGAAGGCAGCATTTTTAACACACAAGAACACGCATTCAAGACATTCAGTGCTATTATTATGTTGTATTGTAAAACATTCTAATTGTTTCCACACTCTTGATTCCTGCTCCTTCCCTGATGTGCCCGAGCGCCTCTGGGCCAGGCCCTGGGCTTAGGTGTTGAGGATTCAATGGTGAATCGTTACATGGGCGCTTTGTTCACGGAGCTGACATCTGTCACGGGACTCGGTCTATAATCACAGCCGTGAACTGAGCGAACCCCAAAGGACATGCATGCTAGACTGTGAATGCCCAGGGGCCGTGGACAAAGCAAAAGGGCGGGGCAGCATTTCATGGATTCTAGACTCTAAGGCTTGCTTGCTGGCTGCTCTTACAGATTGTGTTGAATTTTCACTTCTTAGGAAGGAGCCTCTGATTCCGACCCCTCTGGCTGGGATCCAGGCAAGTTCTAAGATGGCTGCCGTTCCTTTTATTTCTCTCTTCCTCATTGCACCTCCCGTGAGGCAAAGTGAATGGCGAAGTCAACGGGCAGAGGGGGTGGACTGGGACTCAGAGAGCTCGGGGCTGCAGCACCATCCTGGAGGGAACTGGTTCCAAAGACATCACTCTAGGGATAGCCGGGCCATTGTCTTCGTCAACAGACATTTTTATTAAAGTGTGACACACGTACAGAACAGCGTGCAAAATGAGAAACGTACATCTCAGTGTGTTACTGTGAAATGAACACGCTTGCGTATCTACCACACATTCTCTCCACTTGTTAGCTCTTCTCTCTTTCACAAATACAACCATTAGTGGCTCCTGGGTGGCTTAGTCGGTGAAGCGTCCGATTTCGGCTCAGGTCATGCTCTCGTGGTCCGTGGGTTCGAGCTCCGCGTCTGGCTCTGTGCTGACAGCTCGGAGCCTGGAACCTGCTTCGGATTCTGTGTCTCCCTCTCTGTCTGCCCCTCCCTTGCTCGTGCTCTGTCTCTCTCAAAACAAATAAATAAACTAGCAAAACAAAACAAAACAAAACACCAAATACAACTATTATTCTGACTTCTGACATTATAGGTCGGTTTGATCTTTATATAGACAGAATCATGTGCTATGTGCCCTATGTGTGGCTTTTTTTGCTCAACATCTGATGAGATTTATCTGTGTTATTACTTGTAGCTGGTATGATATGACTCTACAGCATTTCAGTGTATGACTATATGTATGAGCTTATTCGTCCATTATGCTACTGATGAATCTTTGGTTTGTTTTTGGGGTCCTTCCCCTATTATAATAATGCTGCTGGGAGCCTATTGTACATGCTTTTTGTTTACATGCATCTTTTGAGTATATGTGTAGACTCGTGGGGGTATGTGTGTACTCTTACAGCAGATGCTGGCAAACCATTGGCCAAAATGGTTGAACCGAGCAGTATATGAGAGTCCCATGATGCTTCAGGGCTGCTGGCTTTTGTTTTGAGGCCCTACAAATGGGAAGTGAAGGCTCGAGGGTGTGGAGCCTGGAAGGCGAAGGTCACAGCCCAGGGAACCACCTCTCTGTGGAAATCCCTATAGTAGAGTCCTTTCTGGCAGTTAGCCAAGATGCATTCTTGAATTTAATTGATTAAATAAATAACTTCACTAAGGCTTTACTGTGTTCCAAGAACTTCGACAGATTCTGTGGGTGAAGCACAGATGGAACCTGTTGATAGTATCCTTCAGAATCTTTCAGACGGAGGAAAACAGGCTTGCGCAGCAGCGATGATAAGGGAAGACAGAAAACTGCGGGAGCTCTAAATGGAGATTGCTTCTGGGGGGAGAGGGGAGCCTGGGGGTGGCCTTAAAGGATGAAGAATTGCTTAGGAGTTGGGGATAAGGTAGAAAGATAATGTGAGCAGAGGGACAGCTGAACGGATGTAGGGAAAACACAGGGTTTGAACGGGAAACAAAAAGCAAGTGCACCTGTTACCTTGGAGAAAGATAGCAGAAATGAGCTGATCCAGTTAACTGATACAAGGAGTCGGGGAGCAGGGCATGGGCTGAGTAAGGTCGACAGAGGTTAGGGGGTTGCCTTGTCTGAGCAGAGGAGTCGATATAGCCAGCGAAGCCCCCAAGGGTGGCGCTAAGTCAAAAGGAGGACAGGAGGGAGTGTGGGACGTGGGCCCTGGAGGGTGTTTTATCTACTTTATGATTTTGCTTTGACTGGAGCCGGCCCTGCCCCAGCACTTTTGGGATCTCGCTGAGCTCTGTTCACTAAGTCCCCAGCGGCTGCCCTCTGCGTCGCCTTCACCCCGAGCCTGGTGGCACAACCCTGAGCTGAGAAAACCTCAACATCCTTTTGTTGGCTGGTGGAAGCAAACTGCTCCGAGCCTCTCCCCCGCCTGCCTCCCGGGCTCTCAGGCCGCACCCCTCCTCCACCAGCAGGTCCAAGGCAGAGGGAGCCGACTGCAGACGCTGCACGGCTTTAGAGGCTGCAGCTTCGGCACCCGGGCTCCGGGCTGAGCGACTCCCTGGGGTCCTTGACCGCCCTCCGTGCGGGCTGCCCATTTCGTCCCGAGTTGGCGGTGGGGATCAACCTGTCCTCTGCCCTCCCTCTGCAGAACTACCGTTTTACTCCATTCGCTCTTAACCACCGGAAGAGGGGCCCCAGAGCTGCTAAGCAGTAGCAACAGCAGTGGTGGTGGCTCCGGGGGCCTCCCCTGACCACCGGAATTTGCTGTGGCTTCTCCCCTCTGAACAAGCCAGCCCTCCCTGTCAGACCTTCTCCATCTCTCACTCAGCAGGGCTGACCTTGTGCGAAGGTTCTGTTTTCACACTGGCATCTCTTGGGTCTCCATTTGGCGTATAAGCCCCCCCGGACGGGGACTGAGTCACAGCACCCAGTATACAGTACCTTGCTTGCTCACTTTTCCACTGTACCTTCCCCACGACACCCCGCCTGCATCCCCTTCCAGCCCCGGCCGGTTCCGACCTCCTGCCTCCCCCGCAACACCAGGCTGGTGAGGGCTGCAGAGGGTAATTCAGCACCAAAGAGCAACCACCGATTCGGAGCCTCCAACCTCAGCGGAGCAACACGTGTGTTGGAAATCCTTGTTTCTGGCCCTCAGCTCCTCCTGTTCCCCAGAAAGCTGATTCCAGACCTTCCGCATCTCACCCAGGGTCTGTGCCACTGACACAGGCTTCATTCATGGGCCTACCCCCTCCTTCTGCGAGGAAGCAGATGCCAGGGAGGGATTCCAGCAACCCGCCGCCATTCCCCGGTGTCAGAGACGCCGGTGAGGGGCTCCCCAATGTCAAGCACCTCGTTTACCCCCACGAGCAACCCCATCCACCTCTGCCTTTCCGTGGCCGGTGCTTTTCCGCGTGCTCTGGGCATCACCACTTCATCCACGAGCCCGTCCAACACCCGCTTGACCCCTGATGACATCTCTGACCTTCAACTGCTCCGTTTCTGCTGGCTTTCCACTCCCAGTTCATTCCCCTCACATTTCAAAAAAACTGTGTTGGAACACCACCCAGTTTCCCCCTCTTGTCTTCCTTTCCCGTGTGTCTCTGTCCCTACTCACACAGAACGCTTTGCTTCTGACACTCCCAGTCACCACCTGCGTGGGAGTTTTCCCAACCCATTCTCTGTGACTCCAGCTTGGTGTCCGTCTTATAATTCAACTCAGTTCTGATGCTGTCTACCCAGAGATAGCGTCAGATCCCACAGGCTAAGGGCTCAGTCCCACAAGACTACGCGTCAGTCACAAACCCAGGTTGTCACCTGTGCTTCCGAACAACTGGTTAGAGACCAAAGGTTCCAAGGACCACCCTCCTCTTCTGGTTCGATTAATTTGCTGGAGCAGGAAACACTTATGTTTAGCAGTTTTTTAAGGGAGATGACGAAGGATACCGATGAGCAGCCAGATGAAGAGACACATAAGGCAAAGTCTAGCGTGGGGGGTCCTGAGTGTGGGACCTTCGGTCTCCATGGAGTTGGGGGGTGTGTCATCCTCCCGGTGTGGACGTGTTCACCTACCTGGAAATTTCCCACACCTGTGCTATTGGGATTTTTTTTTTTTTAAACAAGGATTTTTAAAAAAGTGTATTTATTAATTTTGAGAGAGAAAGAGAGAGAGAGAGAGAGAGAGAGAGACTCTGCACAGGTGTGTGAGAATAGGGGAGGGGCAGAGACAGAGAGAATCCCAAGCAAGCTTTGCACTGTCAGTGCAGAGCCCTATGTGGGGCTCAAACTCACGAACCGTGAGATCATAGCCTGAGCCAAAGTCGAGAGTCGGATGCTTAACCGTCTGAGCCACCCAGGCGCCCCTGTGCTACTGGGATTTTATGGAGGCTTTCTCACACAGACGTGATCAGTTATTAACTCTGCTTCCAGTCCTGTCTGCCCTCTGGGGGGTAGGGGGTGGGGCTAGTTTGAATTAATACCAACTCAGCTTTCAGAGAATACAAACCCTCCTGTACAGCTCTCTCTTCCCCACTTCATGTTGTCACAAGTCGCGTCTTTATACGTTGTGAGCCTATTAACATAGATTTATAATTGTTGTTTTGAGTATTTTCTTTTTTTTTCACATCAGATAGGAAAAGAAGAGTTACAAACCCAGAATGCAATGATACCGGCTGTTATCGTTATCTACGTAATTCCCTTTAGCGCCGTTCTATATTTCTTCACGTGGCTTTGAGTTACTGCCTCGCATCTTTGTCCCTTCAAGCATGCCTTGCAGGACAGATCTGTTGGCAACGGTTCCCAGCTTTTGTTTGGGAACTTCTTCCTTGGTCCTTCATTTTTCATGCAAGATAATTTTGTTGGATGTACAATGCTTGGTTGGCAGCTTTGTTCTTTTAGCACTTTATATATGTCATCTTACCACCTTCTAGCCTCATGGTTTCTGCAGAGAAGTTGGTTGTTAATCTCACTGGGGATCTCTTGTGTGTGACAAGTTGTTTCTCTCTTGTCGCTTTCAAGATTCTGTCTTTGGCTTTCGACAATTTTGATCTATTTAGTTTGCTAGTTTTTGCTTAGGATTTTTGCACCCATGTTTCTGAGTGAAAGAGCCTTGAATTTTCTTCTCTTGTGATATTCTTGAAGATTTTGGTGTCAACCTGATAAGTATGTTAACCTAATAAAACAAATTTGGAAATATTATCTCCCATCTCTGAAAGCTTCTGTGTAAGATTGGAGTTCTTTCTTTTAAAATATTTCTTCGAGTTAACTAGGGATGCTAACTAGGTCTGGAGTTTACTTTGTGAGAAGGTTTTTCAGTATAGATTCAGTGTACTTAATAAATTTTTCTATTTAATCTCAATTATAAAAAATTATTGATGGAAAGCAGTTTACAATTCTTAAGATCTTTTTTTAAAATATACATTTTAATTAATTAATTAATTAATTAATTAATTTGGAGAGACAGAGAGCACAAGAAGGGGAGGGGCAGAGAGAGATGGAGAGAGAAAATCCCAAGGAGACTGTGCTGTCAGCGTGGAGCTCAATGCGGGGCTCGAACTAATGCAACTGTTGAGATCATTACCTGAGCCAAAATCAAGAGTCAGTCGCTTAACTGACTGAGCCACCCAGGCACCCCTACAACTCTTAAGGTCTTAATATCTGTAGGAACTGTGGTGATGACTTAAACCCTGATGTTGCTTATTTGTACCTTTCCACATTTCTTTTGATCAATCTATCTATGCATTAACCATATTTTGATTTTTTTATAAAATAAAAAAAGGCTGTTGATCCTCTGTTGTGTAATTATTTTCCATCTCCTCTTTCTCTGCATCCTTTCTCTTTTTTTGAACTTAATTTGTTGTTCCTTTTGTGGGTTCTTGAGATTGATGCTTAAATAATTGATTTTCAACCTTGTTATTTTTATAATATATGTATTTATATGTTTTTTTATAATATATGTATAATATATATAATTTCCCCTTTAATCATGGCTTTAGATGCATCTCATGAGGTTTTATTTATTTATTTATTTTTTCGGTGCAAAATTACGGTTTTATTAAAGCACAGGGACAGGACCTGTGGACAGAAAGAGCTGCCCCATGAATTTTGATATAGTATTTTCACTATTAATTAGTTCAAAATATTTCCTAATTTCCATTGTGATTTCTTATCTCTCTTTTGAGTTTAGTCAAACAAATAGAAATTTTTTATAAGGTATCTTTCCTTATGTTGATTTCTAGTTTTAAAATCGTTTTATGGCTCTACCTATGGTTCAAATTTTGTAAAAGTTTATGTACTCTCTCTCTCTCTTTTTTTTTTTTTTTTTGTAGGATTTTATTTTTAAGTAATCTTTACACCCACCGTAGGGCTGGTGCTTACAACTCCAAGATCAAGAGTTGCATGCCCCACTGACTGAACCAGCTAGACTCCCCAAAATGTTGATATACTTTTGAAAAGAATGTAAATTTTGACATTAATGGGTGAAGTATCCTAAATAGGTTATCTAGGTCAAATTTGTTAATTAGTTTTGTTTTTCAAATCTATATCCTTACTGATTATTATTATTATTTTTGGTCGGCTTTTTCCATCTGTTACTGGGGGTATTACTGGTAGCTCCTGCTATGACTGTGGCTTTTTTCCATTTTTCCTTTTACTTCTGTAAATTTTAAGGCTGAAACAATTTTAAATTGTTCAAACAAATTTTACTGTACATCTTCCTGGTGTATTGGACTTTGTGTTTTTATTAAGCATTCTTATTTGTCTTTTTTAATTTTTTAATGACTTAATTATCTGTTTTAAAATTAAAAAAATTTTTTTTTAATGTTTATTCATCTTTGAGAGACAGAGAGAGAGACAGAGCATGAACAGGGAAGGGGCAGAGAGAGAGGGAGACACAGAATCTGAAACAGGCTCCAGGCTCTGAGCTGTCAGCACAGAGCCTGACGCGGGGCTCGAACTCACGGACCGCGAGATCGTGACCTGAGTTGAAGTCGGATGCTCAACCGACTGAGCCACCCAGGTGCCCCTGTTTTTAAATTTTTTAATTAAAAATTTGTTATTATTAAAGTATAGTTGACATATGGGGCGCCTGGGTGGCTCAGTTGATTAAGCGTCCGACTTCGGCTCAAGGCATGATCTCGAGGTTCGTGAGTTCGAGCCCTGGTCAGGTTCTGTGCTGACAGCTCAGAGCCTGGAGCTTGCTTTGGATTCTGTGTCTTCTGGTCTCTCTGCCCCTTTCCTGGTTGCACTCTGTCACTCTGTCTCAAAAATAAATATTAAAGTATAGTTGACATGCAGTGTGATATTAGTTTTAGGTGTACAACATAGTGATCCCTCTTGATCTTTAATAATGCATTTTCCCTTAAAGTTCAAAGTAGACTTTAAGTGTCAGAGTAGGCTAATCTTAATATAGCTATACCAGCCTTCTTATGGTTAGTGTTTGTATGAAACATATTTTTCATTTTCTTAAAGTTTATTTATTTATTTTTTAATAATCTTTACACCCAGTGTGGGGCTCAAACTCATGACCCTGAGATCAAGAGTCGCATGCTTTTCTGACTGAGCCGGCCAGGCACCCCTGGAACATACTTTTCATTAAAAAAATTTTTTTTTTTAAGTTTATTTGTTTATTTTTGAGAAAGAGCAAGTGGGGGAGGGCAGAGAGAGAAGGAGAGAGAATCCCAAGGAGGCTCCACACTGTCAGCGTGGAGACTGATGTGGGGCTCAAACCCATGAACCATGAGATCATGACCTGAGCAAAAACCAAGGGTTGGATGCCTAACTCTCCGTGCTACCCACGTGCCCCATGTATTTTTCATTTGTAAGAAATGTTGAAATGGTGGGGCGCCTGGGTGGCTCAGTCAGTTGAGCGTCCGACTTCGGCTCAGGTCATGATCTCACAGCTTGTGGGTTCGAGCCCCACGTGGGGCTCTGTGCTGACAGCTCAGAGCCTGGAGCCTGCTTCGGATTCTGTGTCTCCCTCTCTCTCTGCCCTAACCCACTCACATTCTATCTCTCTCAAAAATAAATAAACATTAAAAATTTTAAAAAAAATGTTGAAATGGTGCTTGTAAGAAGCATGTAGTTGGGTTTATTTTTTAATACTGTCTGATCATCTTTGCCTTTTATCTGAGTATTAAGTCTGTTTATATTTAATGTAATTACTTAGTGTTTTGGATTTAAAGCCACCATATTGCTGTTTACCTTCCCTGGTTCCACCTATTCTATACTCCTTTTTTTTATTCTTTATTTTCTCCTTTTGGATTGATTACATTTATTTCTTCATTCTTTCTTCACACTATGTATTAACTTCATAATTACATATCATCTTACTCTTCATTTAGGTATTAGCCTACAGATTAGAGGATGCCTTATTGGCTTATCAAAGTTAATATAAAGTAATAGTTTTTTGTCACTTCTGGACAAGGCACTTTAATTTTCTTTGTCCTATTTTCAAATTAAGTGTTATTATTGTTTGTATGTTAATGCTCTCAATATTTTAACTCTGCAAGACCTCATTGTTATGTGTTTACACAGTCAGCATTCATTTATGTGTAACTATGTATTTATGGTTTCTGTTGCTCTTCATTTATTTATTCTTATCTTTGAGTTTCCATCTTGGGTCATTTTCTGTATCTGAAGGGTATCCTTTGGCATTTTCTTTAATACAGATCCGCTTGTGACAATTTGTCAGTTTTTGTTTTTCTGAAAATGCCTTTATTTCATCTTCATCTTTGAAGCATTTTTTTTCACTGGTATAAAATAAAATTCTAGGTAGGTAGTTATGTTCTATCAGCACTTTGAAAATATCATTTCATTATCTTCTGGTTTTTATCTTTCATGTTTAAATGTCAGCGGTAAATTGTTTCTTTTGTGAACACGATTTAGTTTTTTTCCCCTTTGGCTATTTTAAGATTTTTCTCTTTGCTTTTGGTTCGCATAATATTTAAAAGTGTGCTTAGGGTTTTTTTTGTTTTGTTTTAATGTTGCTTGGGATTTGTAGCACATTTTTTTTTTTTTTAACAAGTTAAACATGGGGCTTGAACTCATGACTCTGAAACCAAGGCCTGAGCTGAGATCAAGCATCCGATGCTCAACCAGCTGAGCCACCCAGGTGCTCCTGGTATTTGTAGTACATTCTATAAATCTGTCTTAGAGAATTTTTTTTTTTTTGTGCTCTGGCTTATTATCAGTTTCCTCATTTTATTTATATTTATTTATTTTTATTATTTAGTTTTTTAATTATTGAACTACAGTTGATATACAATGTTATATTAGTTTTAGGTGTGCAAAGTAGTGATTTGACAGTTCTATACATTACACAGTGCTGACCATGATAAGTATAGTTGCCGTTGGTCAAATGCAAGGTCACTACAATATTATTATTATTATTATTATTATTATTTAAATTTATTTATTTTGAGAGAGAGAGAGAGAGAGAGAGAGGGAGACAGTGAATGGGGGAGGGGCAGAGAGAGAGGGGGAGAGAGAGAGAATCCCAGGCAGGCTCTGCACTATCAGTGTGAAGCCTGATACGGGACTCAAACTCACAAACAGTGAGATCATGACCTGAGCCGAAACCAAGAGTCGGATGCTCAATGGACCGAGCCACCCAGGCACCCTGGTCACTACAATATTATTGACTATATTCTCTATGTTGTACTTTTCATCTCATCTTTCATCTCTCTGACTTATTTTATAACTGGAAGTTTTATCTCTTAATGCTCTTGACCTATTTTTGTCCATCCTCCCATCTCCCCTCCTTCTGGCAGCCATCAGTTTGTTCTCTATATTTATGAGTCTGCTTCTTACAAATCTGTTTGATGGCTGTCGGTTTTAGAAAATTCTCATCCATTATTTCTTTTGAATTTATCTCCCTGTCCTCTCCTGGCTCTCCAATTACGCTTCGGTTAGATTTTTTCACCGTATCTCAGACGTTTCTTACACTTTTTCTTGTATATTTCCATCCTTTTCTTTTTTTTTTTTAAGTTTATTTATTTTGAGAAAGAGAGAAAGTGCATGCGTGCAAGTGGCAGAGGGGCAGAGACAGAGGGAGAGAGAGAGTCCCAAGAAGGCCCTGCTCAGCGTAGAGCCCCATGTGGGGCTCAATCTCACGACCACAAGATCACAACCTGAGCTGACATCAGGAGTTGGATGCTTAACCCACTGAGCCACCCAGGCACCCCCATTTTTGAAATATATGTTTTTTATTAAGTAAACTCCACACCCGACATGGGGCTTGAACTCACGACCCTGAGATCAAGAGTCACGTGCCCTACTGACTGAGCCAGCCAGGTGCCCCACTTTTGTTTTTCTGTAATTCAATCTGGATATTTTGTTCTGCCTTATCTTCCAGTTTTCTGATTCTCTTTTCAGTGGCATAAATGGCTTTTATATCTTTCCAATGAGTTCTGTTCCAATTTTTCAGTTATTTTGTATTTCATTTTTACAATTTTCCTTTGGTTCTAAAAAAAATCCAGTTTATCTGATAACTGTTGCTGCATAATGAACGACCCCAAAACTTAGTAGTTGAGAACAACAGTGAATGTGCTAGCTTGCGATTTTGGCTGGGCTCACTGGACCATTCTTTTGGTTTCTGCTTGCGTCACTCGTGCATATATGGTCAGCTGTCAGGTTGGCTGGAGATGGCAGATCTAGGGTGGCCTCACTTGTGGTTGTTTACCTTCGCTCTGTGTGATCTCTTATCTTCCAGCAGGCTATCTCAGACTTCTTAACATGTCAGCTAGACAAGGTTCCTAGAGAACAAGTAGAAATGGGCAATGCCTCTTCAGACATAGGCTTAGAATCGGCACAACCTCATTCTTGCTGCAACGTATTGCAAAGGCCAGCCCAGTTACAGGAGATAGGGTAACGAACCCCATCTTTTGACGAGGGGAGGAGCTACAAAGTCACATTGCAAGGGGCATGGCCAGATTTGCATTCTATGACACTGATTTTCTGCTGAAATTTTCAAACTTTAAATTTTAATTCCTTGAAACATTAAATACAATTACCTTAAAGTTTATGACCGATACTTCTGTTATCTGGATGCCCCTTGAGGCTGTTTCTATTGCCTATATTTCCTTTTGGGTTTTGGACATGTTTCCTCTTCTTATGCTGGCTTGTTTTTTTATTTCATTTTGGACACTATGCATTAGAAATAACTTAATGCCCGTGTCGATGTTATTTTCCTCCAGGAATAACTTACATTTGCCTCTAGTAGACAGCCAGGTCAGAAATACTGGAAATTCTAGATCACCTTAATCCAGTTCAGAGTTGAGATCATTCAAAACTAGGCTTCAGTTCCTGTGAGATCTTGTCTACTTCTTGTTCACTCTTACTCTCAGAGGGTAGCTCTTCGTGGTACTACCACCAAATCTGATGGATTTTAGGTACACCCACTTCTTAACACGAGGTCCCTGAACCCCATGTTCTTTTAGTTCCTTGAGTTTATTGCAAGGCTCCAGGAATAGAAGTAAAAAATGCTGGTCTTACCTCTCTGAGTTGCCTTCTTCCGGATCTTGGCTCCATAATATTTCCCTGTTTTATTAGCTCCCTGATGCCTTTAGCAACATGCTTTTATATTTTGCTCGTTTTTTTTTTTCCTAGTTTTTCTTTGTGGGAGGGTTGGTTAGCAGGTATTAATGTGGTCTTCCATTATTAGAATTAGAAGTCTTTAGGGGCACCCAGGTGGCTCAGTCGGTTGAGCGTCTGACTTGGGCTCAGGTCATGGTCTCACGGTTTGTGCGTTCGAGCCCCGTGTCAGGCTCTGAGCTGTCAGCACAGCATGTTGGAGTCTGCTTCGAGTTCTGTGTCTCCCTCTCTCTCTCTGCCTCTCACCCCCTCATCCTGTCTCTCTCTCAAAAATGAATAAACATTAAAAAATAAAAAAAGAATTCTTTAGATGATTTTCTTAACTCTTCAGTGTATGCTGTGAAATAAAAGTATGTTCTGCTCTCAGATCACAAACCCTCTGGAGTCAGGAAGCGTGTCTTAAACACAAAGAGGCCCCACCTCTTCAGGGCCCTGGTCACACGGGGGATTGTAACCAGTGGGGATTGTTCTCAGGATCTCTGTGCAATATTTGATAGGTTGGCCTGTTCTCACACATAGGACCATAGGAGACAAAGGCACAATGTCTGTTTCAAGTTTGGCAATGGGCTGAGCCAGTTCAAATCATGAGACTATGCATCGGAATCCCACGTGTTTTCTTTGTTTTTGTGTTTTTTTAAAGATTCTTTTTTAAAAAAAGTAGTATCTACACCCACCATGGGGCTCAAACTTACAACCCTGAGATCACGAGTCGCATGCTCTACTGACCGAGCCAACCAGGTGCCCTGGAACCCTATGTGTTTTATTCTTAGGAGTGTCAAGATCAAAGAAACAGAGTCTATCAACCAAATAGTAATTAAACTTTCTTTGATTATTTACTCCGGCTCCTGAGGAAATGCCAAGGTGAAGGTGTGGTTGGGAGTGAGGGCATTTATAATGCATGTAAGACATCTAAAAATCTGCTTCTCCCTTGCTTTCCCCTCAACGTCCTCTATGTTAACAGATTTGTTTGTATAACAATCCCCATCTCTTATTCTCTCTTCCAAATTCTTTCTGACCCTCTCTGGCAGACCTTTTTATTTCCTGCATCCACGGGGCCATGCCACATAGCTCCCCTGCCAAAAATGGCCACTGGAACTTCTGTTTTTCTTCAGTGACAGCACTAGGCTTTCCTAGGTCAGGCAACAGCAAGCAGCTCTGTGACACCCCTGTTAATTAGCATACATCTCGATCCCCGTGGAGGACAAGTGCTGGGATATACCAAGGCAGGGTGCTTTTATTTGTCTCTAATTCTTCTTTTTTTCTTAAAAAAATTTTTTTTAATGTTTATTTATTTTGGGGAGACAGAGAGACAGAGTAGGAGAGGGGCAGAGAGAGACACACACACACACAGAATCTGAAGCAGGCTCCAGGCTCCGAGCCGTCAGCACAGAGCCCGATGTGGGGCTTGAACCCAGGAAGCGTGGGATCACGACCCGGGCCGGAGTCGGATGCTCAACCAACTGAGCCACCCAGGTGCCCCTTTCTCTAATTATTCTTTAGGGATCAATCCCCATGGAGACTTCCTAGGGACTAGAAACTTGGCAAACATTAATAAGTAATGACCGCAGTTTGCTGTGCTACGTGCTACAAGAGAGGGTTATGAAACTCGCTCTGTGGGAGGACAGCGGAGCGAGCTATGGATTCAGCTCGGAAGGCCAGGCTTACTGGGTGTGGCCCTTCAGAATTTCCAGCAGTCACCGCTGGCCAGTAGTGGCTGCCTCAGCACCGCGGGGAGGGAGTCACGTCGGATATGGTGTTTGTAACATTGTGGTTAAGAGCCCATCCTGTAAAAGCAAATTGAGTGCATTTCAAGCTCATTGTTCTTACTGTGTAGCTTGGGCTAGTTACTTTTAAGTTCTTTCTAACTCAGTTTTTTTTTTTTTTTTCACCTGTAAAATGGGGATAATACTCTCATAAGGTCACTGTTAAAACATGTAGTTAAATATAGTTAAAACACATGAAGTGTTTAAAATCTGCTGCCCACAGTAAGAAGGCGAGAGAGTTTAGCTATTATTACTGGCCGGTGGGCTCCTTTAGACAAGGGGCACAGAGCTTGGGGAGAGCGGAGGCAGGAAAGGGAAGTACACCTCTAGGCTCTCTTGGCCTCTGGTCTCCTCATAGGTGTCCCCATCTTCTTGCCACAAGGGAAGTGGCATCCGATTGCCCACAATGTTCAGGGCTGATGCCCTTCCTACCTCCTCCAGCCTGAGTTGTCTTCTCTGGAATCCCTAGATTCTGCTAAACGTGTGGTTGGACTCTCAGGAACATGTCTCCGGTTATGGCCTCCCAAGACACTGGCAAAGAACGTAGAATCTGTTCAGTGGAAGAGGCCGGGGCCCTCACCTTCAGAATATTCTGTGATACTGACATGGAAGTGTCAGTCTGATCATTGCAGAGATAAAAATTGGACTTTGAATCATCTCAACAAAAGATTCGGTTTTATAACCCAGAACTTAAGTCTCACCATCGAAGCAGCTCAGCAGCAGGACAGCGGCTTCTACATCTTTGAGGCGACTGATGAGCATGGAAAAGTTACGAACTACACGTTCCAGGTTTCTGTATTTGGTGAGTCCCTAGAACAGCGCCGCCTGCCCCGCGGACTCCTGTAGGAGTTTTATTTCCAGTGCCTTTCTGATCAGAATCTCTGCTTCCAGATCACGTAGGGGAGCCCCACGTACTACAGGACTTGAAGGTCCTGGAGGGAGGGAGGTGCCAAGTGACTCTGTCCTGCTCGGTCCCCAGCGGTGATAATGTGAGCTACGATTGGTATAGAGGGAGCGTGCTGATCGAGACGGGAAGGAATCACAGCACACTGGAGGACCAGATCGATGCCAACAGCTCGCACATATATACCTGCAATGTCAGCAACTCGGTCAGCTGGACAAAGCGCACCTTCATCCCGCACTGTCCGGGTGGCTCCCAGCGTAAGTGGAGCACTGTGGGCTCTAACAGGGGCTGGAAGTGTTGGACCCCACAACCAGGCTCACGCCCGAGATACCTGGGCATGAGATCCCCCGGCTGCCTTGCAGCATCTCCTTGGGGCAGTCCTCGTCTCTGGGCACACAGTTCCCATAAACCAGGCCTATCTTAGTCTGGGATGAGTTTCATCCCCATCAAGCATCTCCCAGAAGATTCGAGTTTTTCCTTCATTTTAGGGAATGCTGGTCTGTCTGATGAGTCACAGCCCTGCTGTGGCTGCTGATTATCCCTTCCTGGGAGAGACTGACGGGGAACCTGTTTCCTCCTCCCAAGTGAGAACTCCCCCAGGCCATGTAGTTCCCCAAGAGGTAACAGCAGTGTCCTGGGGCTGTGTCCTGGAACATCAGGATGGTCACAGGGGTTCCTGGAAGAGTTCTTGGTTTATTGCTTACGCACATCCTAAGAGTTACCCTGAGTTAAGTTTGCACCGATTTTTATCAGATAAATAAAGACTTAGTGCACCATCAGCACGGGCACTGCAGGTAAAAACCTACCTGCTGTCTCTGTCCTTAAAGAGCTTACAGCCCAGCAGGGGCCACAAAACTAGGCATTCCTGGGCAAAAAAGAAACGAGCAAGCCGAAGTGATTTGGAGTGACAGGGACACTGGCTTTTGGGTCATGTCAGCTACGGTTTCATGATTCACTAGCTCTGTGATCTCAGGCAGTTTCCCCAACCTCTCTGAGCCTCAGTTTTTCTGCCGGGTAATATGGGGATGATAACAGGTACCTGGCAGGACTGCTGGTAAGATTAGATGAGGTAACGCTTGTGAAGAGCACGTAATTCCTTTCCCTTCTCCCCTTGCGGGCGGGCTGATACAGCAGGCTACATGTGTGACACCGACGTTAAATGTGGAAGTTCAAATGAGGAAGAGCAGCGGAGGCAGGAGGGGCAGGAAGGGGAAATGGGAGAATTTCGCGGCACATAGTGGGGTGCAATACGTTCTGTTCAGTTAACAAAAGAATGGACAGATGTAACATATGCCGTGCACATATCAGATCATGTGGTCAACCCCCTTCTGTAGATGACATTATCTCCTTTTTAAAAAAGCGTTTGTTTATTTTTGAGAGAGGGAGAGAATGTCAGCAGGGGAGGGGCAGAGAGAGAGAGAGAGAGAGAGAGGGAGACACAGAATCCAAAGCAGGCTCCAGGCTCTGAGTTGTCAGCACAGAGCCCGATGGTGGGGCTCGAACCCACGAACCGCAAGATCATGACCTGAGCCGAAGTCAGACGCTTAACTGACTGAGCCACCCAGGCGCCCTGCCCCTCTCCTTTCTTTAAAAAAAAAAAAAAAGTTTATTTATTTATCTTGAGAAAGGAAGCAAGAGCACAAGTGGGGGAGAGGCGGAGAGAGAGGAGAGAGAGGAGAGAGAGGAGAGAGGAGAGAGAGAGAGAGAGAGAGAGAGAGAGAGGGAGAGGGAGAGAGGGAGGGAGAGAGGGAATCCCAAGCAGTGTCTGCACCAGAAGTAAGGAGCCCAATGCGGGGCTTGATCCCACGAACCGTGAGGTCATGACCTGAGCTGAAATCGAGTCAGATGCTTAACTGACTGAGCCCCAGGTGCCCCAACATTGTCTCCTTTTGTAAGTGAGAAAATGGAGGCTCAGCAAAGTTAAGGGAGTTGCCCAAAGGCACGGAGCCAGGCCTGTGAGACAGTAGTATCCACACTCTTAGCATCACTCGGGGGAGGTCACGCTCTTAGCATCACTCGGGGGAGGTCACGTCTTAGCATCACTCGGGGGAGGTCACCCCACCCCACTGCACAGAGAGCCAGCCTCGCTGACGAGCTCAGCGGGGCCTGAGAGAGGAGTGTGGGTCTGAGGCAAGTCGTGTGTCAGACGGGAAGGGAGGAGAGAGAAGGCTGAGTGCTCAGGCCTCACGCGTCCATGTCCCCAGAGGACAAGTCTCTGCACTTGTTGCTGATCATCGTGGTCCTTCTAATCACGCTGCTCCTGGGCACCCTCACCGGCTTCTGTGTGCGGAGGAGGAAGATGAAGCAGTCACGTAAGTGGAGGGTCCCCAGGACGTGCTGTTGTCCGACCTGCCATCCCCCAACGCACCCGCCTGGGAGCACAGCACCTGCTTCTCTTCTAGAGCGTTGGGACGTGTGTGCGTGCACGTGCGTGCGTGTGTGTGTCTGGGGGGCCTTTCTCCCAGCTCACGCCTTCCGGGGTTCCTCGAGGTGCATACAGCTCAACGTGCAGATTCACCTGCCGGTGGCCGGCTTGCTGGGGTGCGGCCCGGGGCCTGACGGGGTAGGTGTGTCGGGTGGTTGCTGGTCCCGTGCTGGCCTTCTGGGGAGAGCACCCGTCTGCCTCCTTTCTAGAACCTTTCTCGAGGTCTTGGCCACCTGGGCTGGAGGTGGGACCGTGCGATGCGGAAGCTTGGACAGGACACCCTCGGGAGGTCTCTGCATCTCTGTCTCTGCTGCTTTTCTCTCACAGAGGACGGCACAGAGGAGTTTCTGACGGTTTATGAAGATGTCAACAACGTGCAAATCAAGAGGAATCAGGTACGGTACCCTAGGGCCCGGGGTCTCTCTTCACTAGCCTGGGAGATGCTTCTCGGGAGGATGGCCATCAGGAGCAGGGACACTAGTGTCTTTTCCAAGTGACCCGTGGCCTTTCCGTCTGTCTTCCCCACCAGCCTGCTAGCTCTGGCTGTGGAGGAAAAGCAGAAAACAAGAGAAAACCTGCTGAGAAGGACAGAGCCCGACAAATCCCCAGCAGATGGCAGAACACTGCTCTTGCCTGGCCAAATGGTGCCCCGGCGTCCTCCTTTCTGCCCAGCCTCTCCAGCTGGGCTAAGCCCTGGGAAGAATCCAGCTGTCTCGTATTTTGCGCCTGGCCACAAATTCTCGTGCCTTGCAAGTCCAAGTTTGCTTTTCTGGGTCCCTGGGCTGTCGCCCAGGCTGCGGAGGATGCCAGGCCGACCAGCCAAAGCGTAAGAGCGTTGTAGCTGGCCCCGTGGTCTGCGTTCACGGCATTTTGGGAAGAGGCCTGAGTCCGGCTGAGGTGCTAGAGAAGGGAGCTAGGTTAGCACGAAGCCGCGAAGCCGGCGTGGCCTCCTTGGGAACTTCTCCAGCCAGCCTCGGCAGGCAGGGGCCAACTCCGCCTGGTCCCCGGGGGGTGTAGCGAAGAAGGGAACTGCAGAACGGTGCAGGGTGCCCCCCACCGCTCTGCCCCTGGCCAGGGCAGGAAGTGGTGACAGACCTGGGGGAAAGGCAGTGCCTAACCGAACTGCCCAGTGGGCAGGGTGGGCCGGGGGGAGGAAGGCCCTCTTCCTATCCCCATTCCTGGAGCTCAGCCTGAGAGGGCAAGGCAGGAAGTCACAGGGGCTGGGCTCCTCTGCGTGAGGCCTTGTAGAACAGAGAAGCCACTTCCCTCAGGTCTGGGCTCGGGGGGAACCACGAATCGGGGCAGCTACCCCCGCCCCCGTTTCCTTGCTCAGCAGTGGAATAACGGGGTAAGAAACACAAAGGGGTCTTTTTTCCCCCCATCACTACCATTTGCTGGGACAAATTCCTGAGGGCAAGTGTATCTAACTGCAGTCACTGAAGCCCATGCTCATGACAAATTGCCTCTCCTTTCAGTTAGGTCTTTGAAGGAGAACAGAGGAAATCTATTAAAAAAATTTTTTTTTTTAATGTTTTATTTATTTTTGACAGAGATAGAGCGTGAGCAGGGGAGGGTCAGAGAGAGAGGGAGACACAGAATCCAAAGCAGGTTCCAGGCTCCGAGCTGTCAGCACAGAGCCCGACGCGGGGCTCGAACTCACAGACCCGCAAGATCATGACCTGAGCCGAACTCGAACTCGGCCGCTTAACCAACTGAGCCACCCAGGCACCCCCAGAGGAAATCTATTTAGAGTATAAGAAACCTCGTGGGGGACTCAGGCTTGTTTCTCTGCTTCTGACTCAGGAGCGCCTCCCTCTGGGAACTCCTCCCTTGCTGGCTTTTCCCTCCTGGCTCCAGGGTTCTGTCTGCAGGCCTAAATCTCAAGTTCATGTGATCTTCCTCTGGGGCTTGCTTCTGACCTCTCTGCAGACACTTTCCTCAGGTCTGGGCAGAAAAGAAAAAGAGGAAGCTCCTGTTTCTTGCCAGATGCCCACAACTCTTTAGCCCTCCAAGACGGCTACTTTTTTTTTGCTCTTAGCTTCTTCCTTGTCCAACGAGCCCTGCTGGCCTCCTCTCACTTCCTCATCAGAGCCCAACTGGAAATATGTACTCAGGAGTGGGCAGCACAAGACACCTTCAGCCCCGTCTCCTGTGGGCAGGAAGAGAACAGGAAAAGGCCCGTGCCTTTGGCCTTGTGTCCAGGACTTCATCCAGCTCTGTAGCTGCCCAGGCGCTGGCTGGAGGCCAAGGGCAGACTAGCTGCTGAGGCTGGATCTAGAGAGGGGGCTTCGAAACAGTGAAAACCTCTGAATGTGAAGGCCCTGACGTAAGGCTCAGATCTCAGCCCTACTCAGAGCTCAGCCCGTTATCGATGGTTATGTGGCAAACGCAAGTTTCTAAGTTACCGAAGTAAAGCAAGTGGCAGGAGACCCCTTGGACAGGGTCACTCGGTGGGATCCCTTCATGCCTGGGTGGTTCCTTGCACGTGACACTTAATGACTCCAGTGTGAGTTGCTTTTTCTACTGTTTTTCCCCATCCTGGGGTGATTAATGACCACCTCCTTCCAGGAGACCCTCTTTAAAAAATTTTTTTTGGTAATGTTTGTTTATTTTTGAGAGAGAGATGGGGGGAGAGGCAGAGGGAGAGGGAGACACGGAATCTGAAGCAGGCTCCAGGCTCCGAGCTGTCAGCACAGAGCCCGACGCGGGTCTCGAACCCATGAGCCGTGAGATCATGACCTGAGCTGAAGTCGGACATTTAACTGACTGAGCCACCCAGGTGCTCTTTTCTTTCTTTCTTTTTTTTTAATGTTTACTTATTTTGAGAGAGAGAGAGAGAGAGGGAGAGAGCAGGCGGGGGAGGGGCAGAAAGAGAGGGAGAGAGAGAATTCCCTGCAGGCTCTGTGCCATCAGTGTGGAGCCTGACGCTGGGCTCGATCTCGCGAACTGTGAAATGATGACCCGAGCCAAAATCGGAAGTCAGACGCTCAATAGACGGAGCTACCCAGGCCCTTCCCCCACCCCCCTTTTACAATTTCTTGTGCAGGAGCAGAAGCCGAGTTCCCCTGGAGAAGGGAGCACCATCTACTCCATGATCCAGTCCCAGGTACGGCTCTGTTTTCTCGAATCCATTCCATACCTGTCTATGGGGCTTCCTGATGCCTTTCGGAAGCTCGCACTCTTTTAAAAAAATTTTTTTTTTTTAACGTTTATTTATTTTTGAGACAGAGAGGGACAGAGCATGAATGGGGGAGGGTCAGAGAGAGGGAGACACAGAATCCAAAACAGGCTCCAGGCTCCCAGCTGTCAGCACAGAGCCCGACGCGGGGCTCGAACTCACGGACCGCGAGATCGTGACCTGAGCCGAAGTCGGACGCTTAACCGACTGAGCCACCCAGGTGCCCCAAGGGAAGCTCTCACTCTTGAACGGCAAAATAAGAGCCTGGTGCTCCTAGAGTCTGCGTTAAGTTGGTGGAAAGATCCATGTGGTTCTGAAGTACCTTGGCAGAGCTGAACAGAGCGGGGAAGACCGGTGCAGGCATTCTTTCTCTCTCCATGCCTGGCAGCAGGCGTGGCCCAGATAAGGGCCTAGGAAGAGGGAGCTCGTCAGGGGACCCAGCTTCTGTTCTCCCTCCCTTCTACTGCCAATACTTGGGGCCCTTATAGTTTTTCAGAAAATCTCTGCTCTTTATCATATGTGTTTTCAGGAATGGATCTGGATTGTTCTCTTTTATTATGACTTCACGATAACATTTATTAAGTCCTCACTATGTCTATTTTCACTCCTTTAAAGTTTATTTTATTTAGTTTGAGAGAGAGAGACAGAGAGAGAGCCCAGGATGGGCAGAGGGAGGGAGAGAGAGAGAGAATCCCAAGCAGTCTCTGCACTGCGAGGGCAGAGCCTTACATGGGGCTCGAACTCGTGAACAGTGAGATCGTGACCTGAGCTCAAGAGTCAGACGCTTAACCGACTGAGCCACCCAGACGCCCCACGTCTATTTCCTTAATGAATCTCACAAAGCAGCCTCATGAAGTAGGTCTCACACAACCTCCATTTCTCAGATGAGGAAACAGACACAGGTTAACTAACGTGCCCCAGGCCACAGACTTGGGTGGTGGCAAAGCTGAGCTAAAGGGCTTCTGAGCCTCCACTCCACCTGCCCCTCCCCACCTCTAACATGCTGGGATTACAGACATTCGCCCCTAAACTGGAGAAACATCCTCTAATTTCGACAACTAAAACGACATTACAACCTAGGCCAGGGTATCTCCTTCAAGGGTGACACTGCCTCTAGGTGGCAGTGATGAAAAGTCTCTGATAAAAATGGCTTAAAGATTTTTAAGTTTCCATTTTTAAAAATTAAAAAAAATTAAAAGCAACTCTTTTTTGTAAACAATGTTTCTTTAATTTTGAGAGGGAAAGAGGGAGAGAGAGCACGAGCAGGGGAGAGGCAGAGAGAGAGGGAGAGAGGAAACCCCAAGCAGGCTTCCCACTGTCAGCACGGAGCCCAATACGGGGCACAAACCCACAAACCGTGAGATCGTGACATGGGCCTAAATCGAGGGTCAGAGGCTTACCCGACTGAGCCACCCCAGTGCCGTTAATTTTTTATTTTTTAAAGAATTAAGTCCGGAAGGAGCAACCTCTCCAATTTGGTGGCTAAGCTGCAGGGCAGAGAAAATCCTTGGGGGATGGTGACAGGCTTCAGAGAAAGATCAAGAGAGGAGGAAGAGAGAAAATGAATGGGGTAGAGGGGAAGGGAGGACAATGAAGGAAGAGGGGAGCGGAGGAAGAAGGGAGGGGAGGAGGGAGAGAGGTGCTCAACCCTCATGGCCACTTTGGAATTCCCAAGCTGGGCGTTTCCTCGTCCTGCTCCCCATAAGATAATGGGATTCACTGGTAGTGGGTCCAAGTCAAAGCGCCTTAAAGAGAGATGTAAGATATCTGCCAGTTTTCTGGCTTTAGCCACATTGGATTCCCACGAAAGGAGTCTGAGTATATGCAAGGAAGAGCTCATCCCAGACTGAGAGGTTGAGTGAGTGAGAAGGAGCCTGTTCTTCTGGAGTTCTTAGAAGGAAGACGGTTACCTGCCTCTGAGGACACCTGGTTCAGGTGCAGAAGAAGGAAGGCATGTTGCCAAAGGGAGGCACTCGAGGGGCTGAGGAAAGCGCTGTGGAGAGTCTGGGGTTTAAATTCTGCTTCTCCTGCGAACATACTGTCTGACTTGGGCCATTTTCCCTTTAGGAACCTCATCTGTCGAATGGGGCAAATGGTGATCGTTCCTATCACAGGGGTGTATTATAAGGGTTGGGGGACCCTACAGTACACAGTAAGTGCTGAACGGATAGCAGCTATGTTTACTGACACAGCAGGACCAGCATCCAGGCTGTCTGACCTCTTGGAGTCCAGGGCTCCTTTGAATAACATTTTCAGCTCTGCCCGGGCAGAACTGGGGGGAGGCGTGGAAGAGGTGACCTCCCTCCCTAGGATTGTCCTGGATCTATGCTTCTGAAATACTTTTCTTGTCTTCTCATTAGCCTTCTGCTTCCACATCACAAGAAGCAAATACCTTGTATGCATTGGTACAGCCTTCCCGGAAGGTGAGTCTTTTCCCACAGGGGGTGCTGTGTATTTCACGTGTGCACAGGCAGGTGCGCGTTTGCCGAGTGTGGTGTGTGTGCTTCCCTGTGAGTTGTCTTCTGCTGTGTGTGTATCTGAGCTGCTCGGTTTCAGGGGCTCTACTTAAATGTTAATGGGCTAACTAGAAGTCTATTTGGAGAAAAAGAACAGGTCGGAGTCTAAGAGAACAGTGGATTAAAAGAGTGTCTCTAGGAGTTTCTGTGAGACAAGTACAATCAGAGACAGAAGGGCAGTGCTTTGTGCACAGGGACCATGGAGTCCTTAGCAGGTCAGCCGAGGCTATGGCGGAGAGAGACACCAGAGGGGTTACCAAGGTGGGAGAATATAGCCCAGAGCCAGAGGAGCAGCCAGGACCTAGAGAGACGCAATGGTGACTTTCAGGGAACCAGAAAACGGTTCTGGCCAGTCATCTGCTGATGGGGGGCTCCAGGCTGAGGCAACCCATCATGGTCCTCTCGAACCCTGCTCCAAGCTGAGCTCGCAGGTCTTATGTGTACCTGGTGCCCACGGTCATCTTTTCACCTTGGGTGGGAGAGGGGTTGGAAGAATGGCATTTCCGAGGTTGGAGTCACAGTATGAAGACACAAGCTTAACATGGTGGGTAGTATGGGAAGTTGGGAATGTGCCAAACTGCGGAAGTGTTGAGTACATGCAGGTCAGGGTCAAATGGGGGGAAGGGTTTCAAACAGGTTTTCAGGCTTTTTTATTCACTCTCCTTCCAATAAGCCATTCAGTCAACTTGGCTTCCACCTCAAGGGATATTTGTATTTAAGTTCTGCACCGTAACACGTGGACATATGGATGGTCACAGGCGCCAGGGTCATATGCTTGGTGTTGTTTGGGAGACTACGTATTACTGAAAGTGCTTCTGAATTCCAATGTTTCCAGTGTTTCACCGTGATCAGGGTCAGGGTATGTGTTACGGTTAGTTCTCACGTGTGTTCTAGAACTGCTTACGCTGCGGGGGTGTGCATATTACGTGTTGATGAGATGCATGGTCACAGGTGGTATTTGCATCAGGTCTGTCTGAAGACACGCGCGTATGTGCTGGGAATGTGTATACGTGCGGGCCTGAGGGGTACGTGGGCGTGGGAAGTGGGTTCAGAGGTCTGTTTTGGAGCCTCACATCAGTTAGGAGTGGGACATTTCCCAACTTGAAGTTAAGTACTCTTTACTGTCTGAATTTCCAGTCTGAATCCAAGAAGAAGAACCACGGCTCTTCCCTCAATAATACTATCTATGAAGAGGTAAGATTCTGGAGCTCCTTCCGGAGGGGTCTAGTGCCCACAGGATGGCCTGGAAGTTGTACGTTTGTGAAAAAGTCATGCATAGGGTCCCAGAATCGTAGAGGTTTTAGGGATCCCCTAATCCAAATTTTCATTTTAGAGACAAAGAATCTGAAGTCGAAGGAAAGTGAGGGTCTAATTCAAGGTTGTATCATGTGTTGGTGTTGGACTCCTACTGGGGAGCTTGGGTTTTAAATTAGGGCTGTCCTCTGGCTAGTCCCCAGTTGTGGGCTGCACATTGGACACGTCTCCTTTCCAAGGGTGTGTAGGGCAGGAGTGTGGAGAAGGGAGGAAAAGTAAATCTAAACGATTTTCTAAAGTTAGCAAGTAATTGGGAACCATTCTAGGACACAGGTCATCTTAAGCTGCTGCTGGGGGCGGACACTGTAAAGTGACCATTGATCCTGGTAGTTGGATGGATTCCCATCAGGCCGCTTTAAGGACTGGAAAACAGAGACTCAACAGTTGAGGGTATATCGGAGGTGTATTAGGTATATTGTAGCCCGACAGTGGTTTCAAGTCAATGATCTCATTTAATCTTCACAGAATGCTATGGGGGTAGAGATAATTGTACTTCCCACGTATACTCAGAGAAACGAAGGCATGGAGGGCACTCCCACCCACTAGGCTCACGGTACACCAGAGCTTCCACCCGTGGTCCAAGGAAGATGTTGCCAGTGGTCGTGAGGGAGAAGGCGGATGGGTGTCTGCTGGGATTCCTGGCACTTCAGCTGTAGCCCCACAATAACGCCAACTGGACAGCCCAGGGGACAGCCCACTGTTGTAGGGGACCCTGAGTGGGCCAACGCAATCTAGGATGGGGTCATGAAGAACGGTGGTGTGGTTAAAAAAAAAGACACTAGGATTGGAGCCAGAGGAACTGGGTTCAAGCCCCTCCATTGCTTCATATTCGTTGTTGAGGCTGAGTTATTTGTGGTACGACTCCCAAGTTTCACCTTCTTAATCTGTAAAATGGGGGTAACAGTTCATACCTCACAAGGGTGTTGTGAGGCTCTCCTGTGGGAGGGTCTGAAGTTCTTCTTCTCTCCCGCAGGTTGGAAAGAGACAGCTCAAAGCCCAGAACCCTGCTCGACTGAGCCGCAGGGAGCTGGAGAACTTTTCTGTATATTCGTAGTTGCTGCCGCGGGTCCCCCTTCTCTCACATCCCAGTATCTGCTTTGGGACTCAGCCCAGTGGACGATACCACATGAGTCTACAGAACGGTGCCTGGTCTGGAGAGGATACGGGAGTTCGTTCAGGGTCTATATCTTGTTTTTAACATGATTTCTCTCAGCCAAGACTGTTAAATAATATCTCTCAACTTACAGACTGGACAAGACTGGGCGGAGAGGTTGGGTAGTTCGCGAAAGACTGCAAAGCAGGTGCTATGCAAATGCAGAGTGTTGTATTATTAGCATCGAGATCCCTTCCCCTGGATTTCTAACGTGTTCCTCATCTTCTCCTCTTCTTTAATCTGAGATGACCACATTGCTAGACCCTCCCCTGCCCCAGGCCCCTCTTCCAAAGGGGAAGGAAAGATCATGGTGACTCAGGGGGAGAGAAACAGCTCCACCCCACGAGGATGAACTAAGTAGCTGTAAGCTGCCGGCAGGTTCTCCAAGGGACCGGACCTAGGCTGTCCTCAGATACAGAGGAAAAACTCCCCCGCCACATAGTAAACCTTTACCTCTGGCCGCTGGGTCACAAGGGAGAGGGCAGGAGTGAGAGTAGATGGTACAAAGTAAACCCATCTCAGAGTGGAAAAATCACCGTGAGTCCACGCTGTTCCGGTAACTGGGCCGTGGGACCAGTTTTGTCTGCGGTATGATGTGTGATTATTAACCCGTTATTGATTAAAAACACATGTTCAGAAATCTGTCTTAGCTTCTTCACAATTAGAGACCGTATTCTGTTCAAGTTCTGAGTGCCGATGAGCGCTCTCCATGACGCTTGCTGGAGGGAGGGCTCAGCCAGCCGAGCAGCTGCGAGCTAGGCACTCTGCTGGGCTCCCAGCGTCCTCGGGCCAGACTCTTCCACCAGGCTGTGGCGCCCAGGCCTGAGACTCTGGCTGAGCCCAGGAGACGGGTGAGGGTGAACGGGAAGAGGTCCGACTCAGAGACCAGACGCCCTAAGGCAGCACGTGGAGCCTGGTTCTTCAATTACCCCGCTCTGTATGTAACATATGAATTTAATAGAAGACTATGCTGTTATTCGGAGGCAATCTAAATTTCTTTTCTGAATGCGTCCCCTCCGTATTCTGTACTTTTCCTCTCTGTCGTAGCCAAAGGGCAGTTACGCCCATCACTAAACACATGTGTGTTTCATTCCTACGGAGAGGGGTCTGGACTCCTTGCAATCTATCGGGGTCTCCCAGCCTTGTTCACACTGGAGCAGACGATCCCGGGATTCCCAGATCCGGGGCCACTCAGTCTCGTGGGGGAGAGCCACACAGTACACACTTGCTCAGGTCCTGCCTGGTCCCTGTCCCCTGGGGGCTGTGTGGCCGGTTGGCTGGCTTCCTCCTGGAGACAGATGTGGACAGACCACATTTTGGAGGAGGTGTCAGGGCTAAAAACCAGGAAAACATATGCAAAAGGAGTCTGGGGGTTCTGGGGCACGTACTGGGAGCTGAGTTGCAGTGTCAGGAGTCTGGAAGCAGAAGGAGCCGGAAATGACGGGTGTTGGAACAGCTCAGATGAACACCAAAGACATTCGCCACTGACTTGGCCTTTCATGCATCCTGAGTCGTGTAGATGTTGAGCTGGCCAGATTTATCTAAGCAGCAGAAGAGACCCTAGGGGCCCAGGGCTTTTGGGGACGCTGTATTCTGGGGTGTAATAATGTACAACATCATCATATTATGTGTCTTCACTGAGCTTCTGAAATAATGCCTTACAAGGATAATTATCCATGCAACGACCAGCCAGCGAACAAGCAGTAATTAAGCTCCTGCTGTGTATGGAGCACTGCTTGGCCCCCGGGGGGTACCCACTGTAGGACACAGAAGATTTACTGACTCCACGGCCACGTGCAGGAGAGTATGACAGCAGAATTCCAACGTTAAAGGACATAAATGGGCTTTGAAATTCCTGGGTGGCTCAGTCAGTTAAGCATCCGACTTCAGCTCAGGTCACGATCTCGTGGTTGGTGGGTTCGAGACCTGCGTTGGTCTCTGTGCTGACAGCTCAGAGCCTGGAGCCTGCTTCAGATTCTGTGTCTCCCTCTCTCTCTCTGCCCCTCCCCTGCTTGTGCTCGCTCACTCTCAAAAATAAACTTAAATTTAAAAAAAAATGGGCTTCGAGGTGCATGTGACACAAACGTACACTATAGTATCATGAATACAAGTCAAGGGTAGAACAACTCACAGGGGGATAAGGCTGTGCTACAGTCTGGGGGAGAGGAGACATACTATGACTGTTCTGCAGCCGGACCTGACAATAAGGAGGGAAGTTCCTTTGGGTAAATATGGGAAGTTTATGTGGAAGGGGCATTTTAAGCCCTTAAAAAAGATATCCAAAGAATGATACACACATATGATTAAAAAAAGAAATCCGAGGTACAAAAAAGTATACAGTAAAAACAACAACCTAGTTCACTCCCCAGAGGCAGCCCCTGATAAGTTATTTTGTTATTTTCTTTCAGAGCTTTTGCATGACTACATAAGCATACAGATCTACATTTCTTCGTTTTTATTTTTTTTTTAACATGTATTTATTTTTGAGAGAGCGAGAGGAAGAGAGAGAATCCCAAACAGACTGTGGTGCCAGAGTAGAGCCTGATGTGGGTCTCGAACCCACGAACCATGAGATCATGACCTGAGCTGTAATCAAGAGTCGACTGCTTAACCGACTGAGCCACCCCGGTGCCCCAATACACATTTCTTCTTTATCCAACTGGTAGCAAGTGACACATACTGTGTTGGACCCTGTTCTTTCCGTTCTTAGAGCTCATTCCTTATTAGCACACACTGGTCTTTACTTTCTTTACAAAAGTGGCAGGGCTTGCTGTTGCCTGGATACGCCATTGGGCATTTAGCCAGATTCTTCCTAAATGGACATTTAGGCTATTTCTCTTCTTTCATTCAATTTTTTTAAGTTTACTTTTTTATCAAAACAATTTTTTTTACATTATTATTTATTTTTGAGAGACAGAGAGAGACTGAGCACAAGTGGGGGAGGGGCAGAGAGAGCAGGAGACACAGAATCCCAAGCAGGCTCCAGGCTCTGAGCTGTCAGCACAGAGCCCGATGCGGGGTTTGAACCCCCAAACTGTGAGATCGTGACCTGAGCCGAAGTCGGACGCTCAACCGACTGAGCCACCCAGGCGCCCCTTTTTTAAAGTTTATTTTTGACAGAGACAGAGCATGAATGGAGGAGGGGCTGAGAGAGCGGGAGACACAGAATCGGAAGCAGGCTCCAGGCTCCGAGCTGCCAGCACAGAGCCTGACGTGGGTCTCGAACTCATGAACAGCGAGACCTGAGCAAAGTCGGCCACTTAATCGACTGAGCCACGCAGGTGCCCCTCTGTCCTTCTATTTTATTTTATTTTATTTTATTTTATTTTATTTTATTTTATTTATTTATTTTTTTTTTTAAGGTTTTATTTATTTTTGAGACAGAGAGAGACAAAGCATGAACGGGGGAGGGGCAGAGAGAGAGGGAGACACAGAATCGGAAGCAGGCTCCAGGCTCTGAGCCATCAGCCCAGAGTCCGACGCGGGGCTCGAACTCACGGACCGCGAGATCGTGACCTGAGCTGAAGTCGGACGCTTAACCGACTGAGCCACCCAGGCGCCCCTGTCCTTCTATTTTAAAAGATACTGCAGTGGACATAATTTTACACAGATCTTCGTGCCCATGAGTGAGAATATCTGTTGGATCCATTTTATCACCTGTTTAGAAGATGGGGTGAAGGTCCAGGGCCCTTTCAACCACATGTGGCCAGCCTTGGCAAAGCTCTAAGGTGGTGCATCTGAACTGAGGGGGGGAAACTGAGCCTGCGTGGAGATGGATGGAGCAGGGGCCTCTCGAAGGCCAGGGACTCCCAGAAGGAGCCTGTGTCTGATCTGTTCATGAGCTTGGGAAGTTACAAGGGTGAAAGGAAGGGCGAGGGTCAAACCCAGGCACCTCTGAGACGCTGAAGGCAGTTCCGAAGTGCTCTGTCTGGAAGAGTGCCAGGCCCTACGCAGTCCAGAACCCTCTCTGACCACAGGGAGGGAAGCAGCAGCTGCTTTTCTTTTCAGTCCAAATTTTCATAGGTAGGGGTTTCAGGAGACTCCAGATCATTCTGCTGTGGTGGCACCACCACCTGTGAGCCAAAAGACACACAAGAATATGGTTAATAAAGCCTGGGAGGCCCTGGTTTCCTCACCCCTGTGCCGGTGAGAGAGGGAGGCGAGGCCAGGTCCATGGTGTAGAAGTAGGATCATATGGACTGGCCCAGCAATGGAACAATCCATCGAGCTGACGGCAGGCATTTATGGGGACTCTCCTAAGGGGAAGTTGGCTAGGCTCTCCGTGAGGGAGAGAGAGGACAGTTTAGCGCTGCAGGGTGAGGGGCTACAAAATGACAATAAAAGGCCTCGCTCTCAAGAAGCCGTGGTCTAATGAACTCAGCCTCTGCCCCAGCTGGAGAATGTAAAGATGTCAAGCTATTTCGGGTGGCAGAGATTATGGATCAAAGTCATGGCCCAGACCAGTAGGCCTTCGTGGTCCCAGGGTTCTGATGACTCCTTGTCGGAGACTGTTCAGGGAGGGCTCTGAGCAGATGCAGGGAGCAGGGGAGGCGGGGGGCCGGCAATAGCTTGACGGTGGCATAAACCTTCGAGATGTCGTGCCGGGACTTGGGTCCGAAAATAAGTTTGAGAATTTCCTGCCCAAGTGGGCAACGAGAGCCTTAGGGGACCCGGAATCAGGACGGGTCCTCAAAATTCTGAAGGCAAGGGATAAATCCTGTTAAGACCTTGGCTGGGGAAACGCATTGCTTTCCACTTAGGCTGTGGATGAGGGTGGCTGCAGGGGTCTGGAGTCCCTGGGGTGGGACCCACGTACCACTGACCGGACACGTGGGGACTCCAGGCCATTCTGAAACTCAGAGCAGGGACTGACGTCCCTGACTTTAAGATTGACCAGCGTTGGCCCAAACACAGAGGGCCAGGTCAGAGAGAATCCAGCGAAAAGTACAGGTGTGGCCTCAAGGCCATAGGTGACGTCCCTTACTGGCTCAGCATAGGCCACGTTCCCACAAGACAGGACAGGAGGCCAATGCTGGTTGAACTGAGCTACACATCTGCACAAACTTTTACTGAGCAAATTCTGTCCAGTTTTTCAAGTTTATTTGAGAGAGAGAGAGAGAGAGAGAGAGAGAGAGAGAGAGAGAGAGAGTGTACATGCGGGTACCCGAGTGGGGGAGGGGCAGAGAGAGAGAGAGGGAGGGAGAATCCCAAGCAGGTTCTGCACTATCAGCACAGAGCACGATTTGGGGCTCAAACCCACGAACCACGAGATCGTGACCAGAGCTGAAGTCGGATGTTTAACGGACTGAGCCACCCAGGCGCCCCTCTATCCATCTTTTAAGGTCTAATTCAAATTAATTTTTTCGTGGAGCCTTTCCTGTCTACCTCAGTGCAGTGGTATCTTCCGCTTCCAATGTCTGGAAAACGCTTGGGAACTGCCCAACTAATGTAGAGTCTTTTCCTTGCCCCTGCAGGTGACTGAAGCGACTCCACTCCTCCACCAAAAGCCAATAAGACAACAGGTCTTCAAGGTTAAGGATGGTGCCTTAAGCACATCTGAATCCCCAGAGCCCTCAGCCCAGTTCTGGGCAAACAAAAGGTGTTCAATAAATGTCTACTGATTGATTGATTCATCAATCACAGGGAAGTAGCATAACTGAAGAGCTTTGAGGGTTCTTCTTTTTTTAAAGTCTTGTTTTGGGGGTACCTGGGCAGCTCAGTTAGTGGGGCATCCGACTCCTGGTTTTGACTCAGGTCATGATCTCAGGGTCGTGAGATCGAGCCCCGTGTTGGGCTCCACGCTGAGCTTGGAGCCTGCTTGGGGTTCTCTCTCTCCCTCTCTCTGCTCCTCCCCTGCTTGCACGTTCTCTCTCTCTCAAAATAAATAAAATACACGTGAAAAAAAATCTTGTTTGGACATGTTAAAACAAGGAGGAAAACAGGGAATTCTGGAGATTTGAAAGCAAAAGTATATATGAACCCAATGTTCTCAGGGAAGTGAAAGTGAAGCAGGAAGCTAGATTCAAGCCAAGGTTAATTGTTTAAGATCACTCAGGATTATTTTAAAGCTCCTTGTGGTTTTTAATAAAGCCCAACTACTATCTGTATGACTTTAGGCAAATTTAACTTCTCCGGATCTCGGCTTCAGGATGACAGCACATTTATAGAGCTGACCTAAGGATCATGCGAGAATATCAATGTTTTGTAAACTGTAAAATTTCGTGTTAAAGTGGGTTATTATTATTATTTAATGGTAAGTTCTACCATTAAGGGATCTTTTAACACCACAATAAAACCAATGTGTTGTAGTTAATGGCACATTCTCCAAAACATCTTGGCATTGGACTCTTGGCTAATTTCTAATTATTTGGGGAAATTGCCATTTTGGTGGATTGAGATGGGTTAGCTATAGATTTAGGAGGCATGTGGGTGGCTTAGTTGGTGAAGCATGAGACTTCAGCTCAGATCATGATCTCACGGTTCGTGAGTTCGAGCCCCACCTTGGGCTCTGTGCTGACAGCTTAGAGCCTGGAGCTGATTCAGATTCTGTCTCCCTCTCTCTCTATCCCTCTCCTGCTTGCTCTCTCTCTTTCTCTCTCTCTCCTCCTCTCAAAAATAAGGAAACATTAAAAACAACAATAACAACAACAACAACTTGTGAAGCATTTAGCACAATTCCTGGCACAACGTAAGCAATAAAGATTAGCTATAGAAAAAGGAAAAAAAAAAGAAATAGATTTAGAAATATACATAGATTATACACTATTTGTGTTTGCAGCCCCTTATGCTAGTTAGTGGTAAGAATAATCAGTATAAAATATTATTAATTCAATTAGAAATGTTCAGCCTTTGGCCAAACAGATATAAATCGGAAACATTTGTGTAAGCAACTCTATTGACCACGGAGTGTGTCTGGGGGTGGACAGTGGGTAGGACTTAAGCTCCTTTGCCATGGGAATCTAGGACTTTCAGTTAAAATGGTCTGCACAAGCCGCTCTGGAAAGCAGTGTGGAGGTTCCTCAGAAAATTAAAAATAGACCTACCCTATGACCCAGCAATAGCACTGCTAGGAATTTATCCAAGGGATACAGGAGTACTGATGCACAGGGGCACTTGTACCCCAATGTTTATAGCAGCACTCTCAACTATAGCCAAATTATGGAAAGAGCCTAAAGGTCCATCAACTGATGAATGGATAAAGAAATTGTGGTTTATATACACAATGGAATACTACGTGGCACTGAGAAAGAATGAAATATGGCCTTTTGTAGCAACGTGGATGGAACTGGAGAGTGTGATGCTAAGTGAAATAAGCCATACAGAGAAAGACAGATACCATATGGTTTCACTCTTATGTGGATCCTGAGAAACTTAACAGGAACCCATGGGGGAGGGGAAGGAAAAAAAAAAAAAAGAGGTTAGAGTGGGAGAGAGCCAAAGCATAAGAGACTGTTAAAAACTGAGAACAAACTGAGGGTTGATGGGGGGTGGGAGGGAGGGCAGGGTGGGTGATGGGTATTGAGGAGGGCACCTGTTGGGATGAGCACTGGGTGTTGTATGGAAACCAATTTGACAATAAATTTCATATATTAAAAAAAAATCTAATAATAAAAAAAATGGTCTGCACAATAATTCCTTACTTTAAGAGCCTCGGGATACAGAGAAAATTGTTCTCACCTTCTGGGGTGTCTGGATACAGCTGTAGATTGTGGCCAAACCCTCTTTCTGCTGAGGAGCTAGGGTCTTTCCCTGTAACAGATCAACATCAGACTATCTGTACTCACCAGATGAGAGCTTTTCAGGGGGTCACTCTCAGCCCCTAAGGAGAGGGGACACCCCACCAGGTTCAGATTTCACACAGAGGGCGGTGGCTGTCTTAGTGCGGTGGGTACAGCGCTTCTGGTTGTTTGACATCTCCCTTATGAATGGCCCAAGATTGGGAGCCGAGGACGAGCTCCTTCACTCCAAGGGAGCCCAAGGTTTGGTTAACATGAGCAGAGCCACACTTGTCCGCTCGTGTGCTGCTGGTCCTGGCTCCCCGTGTGGGGGGACTAAGTCATCCAGGACATTGGATGGTGTTAGAACTGGAGGAGGAGGGAAGGTGTACTGGTCAAAAGGGCTCACCTGCAAGTTGAGGAATACTTGCGCATACACCGTGTTGTCTTGGGCCGTAGGTGCAGGTGCATTCCTCAGCATGACGAGATCGTACTCTGCTGGCCTCTCAGAAGCCGAGTCAGGTCCAGTGTCCTCCTGGCATCTTCCAGCCTTGACCATGTCTGTCGTCTCCTCGGTTGTTGCACTGCTGTCAGAGCTGCTGGCAGAGGGGGGCCTAGACCGTTGCTTGGCAGTCTTGAGAAGAGTGTCCAGCTTTTCATACCCTTGGGAGAGCATGTTGCACAGTGTGTGGCCAGCGGTGAGTTTTGAACACATTGTGCAGGGTCGGTAGGAAGTATGGCCGCCCCCGCCTCTTTCTTGTTTTGTGGAAGGAGCCAAGCTACTCTGCTTCTACCCCGGGTGAGGCCTTAAGAACTGGAGGAGAGGTTGTTCTCCAGTCTTCCCTTAGGGGGTTCCATCCCACTCTCCCTTCCTCCTTCCCTTCAAGCATTCACGTGTGACAACTTAGCAACTCTCGGGGAGCAGAAGTGGCCCCATTGGGTGAGCCACCCTAAGTGCCATGATGGGTACTCTGGGAAAACACAAAGGTCATTATGCCTGCTCTTCTTTATTTTGTTTTATTTTTTTCTTGAGAGAGAGAGAGAGAGAGAGAGAGAGAGAGAGAGAGAGAATGCACATGGGCATGTGAGTGAGTGGGGGAGAGGCAAAGGGAGAGAGGGGAGGAAGGATCTTAAGCAGGCTCCTTGCCCAACCAGGAGCCCGATGGCGGTCTCCATCTCACAACTGTGAGATCATGAACTGAGCCGAAATCAAGAGTCAGATGCCTAAACAACTGAGCCACCCAGGTGCCCCAGACCTGCTCTTGAAGGAGGAGGGATAGAAAGGAGAAGGAATGGCCAGTTAGGAAACTAGTACGCTATTTTAGGGAAGAAGTAACAAGGAATGGGAATGTCTAGTGATGAGGTCTGGTGAAATAAATTAAGGCACATCCGTAGGATGGAATAAATGGGAGTCAGTCTTCATATACATATGTTAATATTCCTAGGATATTCTGTTAAATTCAAAAAGCAAGTTTCAGAAAAATGTTACAGATTGCTTCCATATGTGTAATTAAATGAAGGGCACCCACCCACGCACCCACCACACACACGCACATGCACACACGCACAAATATATCTGACGCCTGTAAATGCGTTAAAAGGCTCTGAAAGGATTTAGAAATACATCCTAACAATGAAGGCCGCTGGAGAGACTAGGAGATTGGGATTTGGAGGTAGATTTAATTGTATACCATGTGACTATATGAGTTTTCACTTAAAAAAAAAATCCTATTCAATAAAACAAAAAAAAATGGTGACAGCATGAACCTAGGCAGTGACAAAAGATGGAGAGGCTTTGGAGAGATGGTGGAGAGGCTAAAGAAGCAGACCATGGGAGTGGAGGAAAGGGGCGCTGGGGAGGGCGGAAGGGCAGGGGTGACAGTGGTGTCCCCAGTACTCCCTTACTCCTCCTACTGTGCCCGGGGTGCCAAGGAATGAGGGCACAGGCTGGCGGAGACCAGGGTTTGCCCTGCCAGCTGTGAGGAGGTAGCTGGTGGGAAGCTCCACACTTAGCCTCCGTCCTGTTTCTTGGCCCCTTTCTCTTGGTTATACTTTTCTTCAGAGAAGCCTGCACTGTTGGATTATTTGAGCCCCTGGCCTCCCACCCAGTCCCTCCTCTTAGTACATCTCCATGGGGGGATCTCCTCCGGGAGGGGTTACCAGGGGTTTTTAAAAGCAGGATTTGTTTGAGTGGGTAGAGTTTGGGGATTCCTTAGAACTCCAGAGCTTAGAGTTCAAGGTGGTAATTGAGGACACCAAGGGATGGGAACGGGGGTGGGAAGGTAAGATGCAGGCATCTCAGCTCACCACCCCAACACCTGTCAGGACAGGTGCACCTTCACACACTTTGTGCTGTTGGGGTGTTGCGCTGTATTTCGTTTGAAGCAAGCATGCCTTAGCTTTTTCAGAAATTGGGAAACTGCTTCCTCAGTGATGCTCTTGGGTCATAGGTGTCTAGACAGTCTCACGGGCTTAATTTTCATTGGGTCTTAGTTTGGCTTCTGCCGCGGATTTGCCATTCTATCTGGCCTTTGTGTCTCCATTCTCAGAATGAGGAACATGACTCCGCCCTCATCGGAGGCCACGTTCAAGTGGTAATGATCAAAGCCTGAGGAGCTCTAGAGACCCCAGAGGGCAGGCCGCCTCTCCTAGCTTTGGTCACCTTCTCTCTGGAGTCCATCCTCATTGTGGTTTCTGTGCCCCAAACCGCCTTCCTTCTCCAAACCACATTATTTCTCAGACTTTAACAGGTATATGATTCACCTTGTGAAGATGCAGACTAGAGCTCAGTATTCTGGGGCGGTGCCCAAGATTTGCGTTTCTACCAAGCTCCTGGGTGATACTCCTGTCGCTGGTTGGCAGACCACATAGAATAAATAGCCAGGCCTTGGAGCTTCCATCGGGCCCAGGGACCCCATAGCCTGTGTCATTGGTGATATTACCTGGCGCATCCGCTGGGGTTTCAGCTTGGTTGGAGCTGGAGTCTGGGACTGAGTCTGAGAAACGAAGGTAGAGAAGATTTATCAGTAGGGCTGTGAGGAGAGAGGCGTCTGATTTCGTGAGCGTCGAAACAGACGGGGAGAGATTTCTGGGGACACGGCCAAGGAAAAGGCTTTAGGGAGGAGGTGAACCCTGATGTGAGCAGGAACCTGATGTGAAAGGGCGACCAGAGTCTAAGGTCATCTTCAGCTGAGAAGAAGGCCCTGGAGCCTCCTGCCATCCCTCGGCCCCATCTGTGGTAGCCCCTCCTCAGATTGGTTTGTTGGCTCGCATCAATTATTCCAGGGATCCAATGTGTTCTAACCAATAGGCTTTTTCTGGCAATTAGTCCATTTCCACTGCAATATGAGATTCCGAGGGAGCTGCCAATCATAATAGCTAATCCCCTTGGCCACGGTGATTGGGCCAAGCCATGGTCACATGACCCGAGGCCAGGCCAATCAGAGATCTTTCAAATGAGAGTTGGAGGGAAACCTCTTTTTTCTCTTCCCGGTGGCTATCTCCTAGTAGGTGTGCGTCTGGAGACAGCAATTGCTGTGTTGTGGTACACTCCACCCCACCCGTCAGCTGGGGTCCGTAGGAAAGAACTAAGCTGGCTCGAAGGACAAAGTAGGGGTGAGAGATGGAGAGCTCTGGTCATTTTTGAGTCTCTGGTAACGTTTGTCCCTAAGGCCAGCTCCTTCCCTGCATTCCCCACAACGAGCACCCCTCCTCCCCATCACTCTGAGAAGAAATGAGGTCTTCGGATAGACGGAGGAGGGGCGGGGGGCGGGGGGAAGGAGTGTGGGGGAGGGGGGATCATGAGAGGACAGACAAGCCTGCAAAGGTCCCAGGATATGGTCTAGGGCAGATGCCACTGATCTCAGAAACCCACGCCGTCCTTTTTGCTTCCACATGCACCACCAGATGGAGATCCCAAAGCACAGAAGAACAAGAGCCACCAAGGAGAGTCCGATGTAGAGCTTCATGTTTCTCTCCTGCCCTTTGGAGAGGAAATGAATGGTATTAGTATAAATAATGGTAGGGAGGTTGGAACAGTCAGTGAACACAGCATAATGACCATCCTACCTGCCTCTTAAAATTTCATGCTATCGCAGAGCATATTCCTTTTCATTCATTCTACAACTATTCATTGAGCAGGTATTGTTCTGGACAAGAAGCTGTAGTCTGTCTGATGACAGACACTGTCTCTAGGTAGAGCCCCTTGCCCGGTGTCGCAGAGAGTTCATCCTGAACAGGATTTGAACGTAGGCTGCCTGATTCTTAAACACCCTTATCCATCACACTACACCGCTCCTTTCTGTCAATGATATAAGGGCAGTTCCGGGCTCAAGACAGAGTCAAAATTCCCACCTAATTGGGCTCTAAATCCATCTGCTAGCCTGACCTAGCCTCGTCACATTCTAGGTAAACCTTCCTTTTTTTCTACTTCCTTCGAGAGCAGAACAGGGCACAGAACTCAGGGTTTCAATCATGCTTTTGTTGTGTGGCCTTGCTCAAGTCCCTTATACTTTCTGAGTCTCGGTTTCTTCATGTAATGGAGAATAATAAGAACATTTGCCACATAAGACCATTGTAAAGCTGACTGTGTTAAAACTCACCAGGACCTAGACTAGTGCCGGGCCTCTAGTAAGAGCCACCAGGGCTTCATTTCTTGCTTCTAGTCTCAAGTATAGTGGCCACGAGCCATGGCAGGAGCCATTGGAATGTGGCCAGGATGACTCTGGAGCTGAATTGCTTATTTTATTTAATTTTTAAAAATTGAAATTGAAGTGTGGCTATTCAGTTTCTTATTGAAAAACCTGATAAGTAGGTTTGGAGCAACTTGGATATGTGAATCTAGCTTCTCAACACTAAGTTTTATGAAATCTGAAAACAGATCAAGTACTTCCCATGAAAATTTGGCATCTGAATTGAGATGTGCTGTTACTGTAAAAACGTACCGGATTTCAGAGACTTAGCACAGCATGAAATGTAAATTATCTCAAGGATAATTGCATATTGGCTACATATTGAAATGATGATGTTTGGATATAGTGGGTTAAGCAAAAGATATTACTGAAGTTAATGTTACTTGTTGCTTTTTGCTTTATCTAATGTGGCTATTAGAAAATGTGAATTGCGTGTGTGGTTTCCATTATATTTCTATTGGAATGTGCTACTCTAAAGTACTCTCGCCCACACTCCCTCGCTGCACTTCATAAAGAACCACTCAGAATGCAGACTCTTGGATCCAAGGCAACCTGGGCAGATGTCGCCGGGAAGAAATGACTGGAAGCTCTTGCTGACAGGGTTCCTGGTGGTACATGTGAAGTTGGGATGATTTTCATCACTTCTCCAAGAGATATTGAGGTGAGATCCCCCTTGGGACATGACAGTTCCTTTCTGTAGGAAGGTCCATAAGTATGTCACATTGTGTCCACTGTCCTCCACTGAACATGTCAGGCTGACCCTGCAGATGCCATCCTCACTGAGCTCAAGGCTCCCGGTAACTTTTGGCTTCTTCAGCCTCCCTGTGTGAGGAGAAAGACCTCATGTAGAGTCAGGCCCACCCACTGGGCAGTCGCCACATCTTTACTCATTCAGAATATGCTCATGAAATTGTGTGTTGGAACTGCCTTAGGGCTGAGAAAGTGCCTCCAGGAGTCACGGACATTTTGGAGTGCACTTGGCCTTTCCCTTAGTGGCCGTGAAATCTCAGACATATCAGTTCAACTCTTGGATGCTTGGATGCTTGGATGTTAAAGGAGTTAATAAAAAGTAGAAAAACAAAGATACCACATCATTCTATAGAGTACCCTGTGAAGGACGAGCAAGTAAGCACAATATTCCACTTACTTCCACACAAGTAAGCACAACATACCATGTGCTCCAAAGACTCTTCAAGGCTTATGTGTTGAGGTGCCATCGTCTAAGTTTTTTTTATTCAGGAGATAAAGTGTAGAGAGGTGAGTGCAGCACTGACACAGAGTTAGTGCCCAATAAATGTTAGCAATTTTAACAGAAATGTAAGATGGGCATCAGTTGTTCCCGGTGCATTATTATTTTTACTAAATCTTCTCGCTTAAAAAAAAATTACATTTGAGTCACAGCTGCTATCGGCGTGGACTAGCTGACTCCCAGCATACTTTAGCAGGACCATGGACAGTGACTCTTTTCAGCTACTTAGACATCAACAAACCCAGGCAGGGGATGTGATGACAGGAGAGCCAAGCGGCCCTCGTGGGGGGGGGGGGGGGGGGGGGGTCAGAGGGTCTTTGGACACTAAAGGCTTTCTCCTCAGTCTTCTCCAATTCCACTCCAGCCAGCTGTTCTCTTATTCAAAAATGATAATATTCTATATATATAAAAAAAAAAACGATAAGCGATGCAGGAAAACAGTGGCGAGTATTAAAAGTTGGATGGTGGAGACCTAACTGGAAGTCTAGAAGGGGGACATCGGTAGGTGGATTTTGCCCAGCTGCCGGTTAAAAATTTTTCCTCCTGTGAGTTGACTGGTGTGGACCCAACAGTTGTTCAGGTGGCCTGAGGCATTTTGGTAGGAGGAGAGGCTTGAGGGAAGCAGGAGGCAGGGAAAGCAGCAAAGAGGAGAAACCTTTCAGGGAAGGCATCTAATGCTTAGCGCTCTGCTCAGAAACTCACGGTAGATGAGCAGGGTGAAATGTCTTCTGCTGATGACTCTGGAGGCCTCTGAACACACGTAGGCATAGTAGTGGCCGGCATTCTCCATCTTTAGCTGGCCAATCTTCAGGGAGTAGTCTTGGCCAGAGTTCTCGTCAGGAATCTTGGGCTTCACTTCCTGCTTTTTGGTGATAATAGATGTGTTAAACATCCAGACAATGTTATTCACGTAGCGACTGGCCGAGAGTGTTAGGGGGAGGGTGACTGACTCCCCGAGGATCCCCACCACTGTCTCCCCCGTTGATCCTCCTCTGGAGGCTCCCGGAGCTGCAATCAGAGATGAGACATGGTGACTTTAGTTACTGGCCCTATTAACCCTCAGCCTGCCTGAAGGAGACTGAAGTCCCACGTGCTCTCCTGCCCACACCCCCTTTCCCTTCCTATCATGAGGCATCCCTGCGGAACACTTGTCACAGACAGGTATGCACCTGGCTCTGCCTTTCACATACCCGGTCCTCTCCTGCCCTTCCTGACCTTCTGAGGAGACCCCAGGGGATACCCCCACCCAAGCAAAGAACCAACTGGATCCCTTCATCCAAACTCTCTTCCCTTCGCTTGTTCTACCCTTAGAGTTTCAGTTCCCTGGTAGTTCCTACATGCCCCGTCAGTCTCTCTCAGGCCTCAGATGGTAGAGTATAAGGGGTCTTCAAGCCTATCTTCTTGCTTCCCTATTCCACCCGTGTCCTGCCAGAACCCTGGCAGGGTTCCATAGCTACTCAGACTTTCTGGAATCGCCAGGAGGGCCTAAGTGGAACCTGTACCTGTACAGAACTGCCGGGCATGGATGGGGCCAGAGGTGCTCTGGCTGACTGGGTTCCTGGCTGTGCAGGTGTATGGCAGGTCTGGGTCACACGGCATCCAGTAGATGGTGATGGTGGAGGCCCCATGGGATTCAGAAGCATGGGTGTTCTTCGGGGTCCAGCTGTACAGAACACTTGTCCCTGCCCTCTCCACAGAGCAAATCAAGGTAATGTTGCAGGAGGCACTATCAGACATGTTCACGGACTTCACGACAACTCGAGGCACCTGCACCTGCTCTGTATGGACAACAGCAATGAGACTACTCACATTCCTTCTGCAGCAGGACAAGGCTGAGAGAAGAAGGTGATGATGACAGGAGAGCTAGGCAGAGAAGGAAGAAGTCAGCATCCTTCAAAGGGAAGTTTTCAGGCTAGACTGCCTCTTTTCTGCATTTCCGTAGATCCTCGACAGGTGTTATTTCCATGACGCAACATGACTGATTACTCCTCTCCCCATCAGTATCTGAACTACTTGAGGACAGGGCCAATGCCTGTGCCTGGACGTCTAACACAGGCTCGGCCCATGAAAGTCACTCTTGAATGTTTGGTGAATAAATGGATAAATAAGTCAGCCCCAAACACTGTGGAGTAGGGAGCTCTGCCTCTAGATTCTTGAGTTCCTTTTGTCTTTTGATCTGAATTTATGACCCATTGTGTTTCCAGAACTTCTTCCTAGTCCTTTCCTTCCCTTTTGTTCCATTTCCCCTATCCACTGTGTGTGTGTGTGTGTGTGTGTGTGTACAGGTGTGTGTTTAAGTTTGCTTTTTTGGGGAATTAGTAATACATAAAATTGAAAAGATACACGAAAGAGTATATAATTTAAAAAGCAAGCTATCTTGTCCCAGACACCTATTTCCTCTCCCCAGGAATTATTCCGAGGCATTTCTTGTTGATCTTTCTAGAAATATCCTAGGTATAGATGCATACATGATAGCATACTATATATACTGTTCTGAACCCTTTAAAAACCTAACAACATATTGGATTTCTGGGGAAGATGGCAGAGTAAGAGGACCCCAAGCTCACTTTGTCCCATGGATACAACCAGGCAGCACCCACATCAACGTAAATAACCCAGAAAACGACCTGAAGACTAGCAGAACAAACTCTCCACAGCTAAATGTATAGAAGAGGTCACATCAAAGAGGGTGGGGAGGGCAGAGATACAGTTGGGAGCTAAATGGACACACAGGACTGTCCAAGGGAGGGAAGGTGCAAGAGGGGACAGAAACAGACTCTCATACAGGGAAGATGAGTCCTCATAACATTTAGTTTTGAACAACAGTGGGGCCTAATTTCATGAGTTCTTACAATCAGTGGGGCTTAACACCTGGAACTTAAACATTATTTTTTAATGTCTAATTTTGAGAAAGAGAGACAGAGCACGAGTGGGGGAGGGGCAGAGAGAGAGGAAGACATAGAATCTGAAGCAGGCTCCAGGCTCCGAGCTGTCAGCACAGAGCCTGACTTGGGGCTCAAACCCACGAGCTGTGAGATCATGACCTGAGCTGAGGTCAGATGCTCAACTGACAGCCACCTAGGTGCCCTAACACCTGAAAGTTTAAAAGTCAGTGGGCTCAGCTCTGGGAGGGGGAGAGAAAACTGGTACCTGCCCTTAAAAAGGCAGCACCACAAACGGCTCTGGAGATACAACATAGAAGCAGCAGTTTGAAACCCCTGTAATATATGGGAAAGACATTTGTTTACTAATCTCAGAGTGTGTGCTGTAGGGGGCAGAGATTGTTGAGAGCTTCTCCAGGAACAAGGGAGCTGGTGGAAATCATATCCCTCCCTGGCCCGCCAGCCCAGACACATGGACACCTGTGGGAACCAGTGTAGGACCAACACTTAATACCTAACTTGCTAGCCGCACACTACACCCCTGCATTCTCCCATAGATATGCCCTCTCCAGTTATGCCTCTGTTCTAGGTCCCCTCCCACGGCAGACCTGAACAAACCTTGCTAACGCCAGACACCCTGTCCTCCACACTAATCCCCCCTCCTCCGGCCCCACCGCTTTTGCAGATCTGTCCCCTCCAACCCAGCCTGCCTGGTTCCCATTGGCTACAGGTCCCCTTCTGCAACCAACCAGCGCAAACCTTGATAATGCTGCCAAGCCTGCCCCTGCTTTCTCTTGTGGCCCTGCCCCCTCCAATGCACTCTTGGATGGAGCCCATCCAAAGTGAGGCCACAAGCCTGGCAGTGTGCAAGCAGTGCCAGCAGGGGCCAGCAATGGGCCGGGGACAGACATCTGGTCTGACTACAGGCCCTGCCCACCAATGAAAGCTTTTCCCAAAACAAAACAAGGAAAGCACCCTGTAGTTCATTGCTACTGCATCTCTGGCAAATGCTTGGTCTGAATTGACTCAAGGCCAGGGCCCCAGATTGGCCCACTAACAACGCAAGGACCAAACCCTGCCCACAACAGGAAAGGACAGCCATTGCAGATGACTGGACTGAAGGCAAAAGTGGCTCAGCCACAACAGCAGGGCATACACAACACACATAGGAGACACCCCTGAAGCTCCAAGTTCTGGTGAACAAGGGACACTGCACTGCAGGGCACTCTAGGTCCTCTTCTTCATAAAGCCACTACTTTTTTCAAATGTTTATTTATATTTTATATACAGAGAGACAGAGCACAAGCAGGGGAGGGGCAGGGAGAGAGGGAGACAGAATCTGAAGCAGTCTCCAGGCTCTGAGCTGTCAGCACAGAGCCTGACATGGGGCTTGAACTCATGAGCTGTAAGATCATGACCTGAGCTGAAGCCGGATGCTTAACTGACTGAGCCACCCAGGCACCCCAAGCCACTACTTTGAAGAGCAGATGAAACTGACTTTCCTACCACATATAAACAGATACAGAGAGTTAGATAAAATGAGGAAACATATGTCCCAAATGAGAGAACAAGACAAAATCATGGCAACAGAAATAAAAGAAATGGAGATAAGTAGTATGTCTGATAAAGAATTTAGAGTAATGGTCATAAAGATACTCACTGGACTTGAGAAGAGTGGAGGACCTCAGTGGAGTGGAAGACCTCTCTTTAAAAAAGAGATAGAAAACATAAAAAGAACCACGCAGAGAAGAAGAACTCAACAACTGAAATTAAAAATACACAGATGGAATAAAAAGACCAGAGAAAGCAGATCAGTGACATGGAAGACAGAGTAATGGAAAACAATCAAGCTGAACAGAGGAAAAAAATAATTAGAAAAAAAGAAAATAGACCGGGAGCTCAGCAACACCATCAAGTGTAATAATAGCATTATAAGGATCCAAGAAGGAGAAGAGAATTTGAAGAAATAATAGTAAAAACTTGCTGAATCTGATTTCTGAAACAGAAAGCCAGATCCAGGAGACACAGAGAGCCCCCCAAAGTCTCCCAAGGACGTCCACACCAAACACATAGGAATTAAAATGGCAAAAAGTAGTGATAAGAGAATAATTTAAGAACACCAAGAGAAAAGAAAACAGTTACATGCAAGGGAGAATCCCATAAGGCTATGAGCTAATTTTTCAGTAGAAACTTTGCAGGACAAAAGGGAGTGGCATGATATATTCAAAGTGCTGAAAGGAAAAAACCTGCAACCAAGAATACTCTATCAGGCAAAGCTATTATTCAGAATAGAAGGAGACACAAGGAGTTTCCCAGACAAATGTTAAGGGAATCCATGACTACTAAACCAGCCCCGCAAGAAATGTTAAAGGGGACTCTTTGAATGGAAAGGAAAGATCATAAGTAGGAGTGAGAAAAGTAGGAAGCACAAAAGCAATAAAAATAAATTTATCTATAGAGATCAGTCAAAGGATTCACAAAATAAAAAGATGTAAAGTATGGCACCGTATACCTAACATGTGGGAGGGAGATGAGTAAAGAATAGGTTCAAATTTGAATGACCATTAAATTAATACAGGCTGCTATATGAAACAGATGTTATATATAGACCTAATGGTAACCACAAATCAAAAATCAGTGATAGATATGCAAAGAAATAAACAGAAAAGAATCCAAGTATATCACTAAGAAAGCCAACAAATGGTGAGAGAAGAGAGCCAGAGAAGAAAGAGAACTACAAAAACAACCATAAAACAAACGACAAAATGGCAACAAGTACCTACCTGTCAATAACTATTTTGAATGTAAGTGGACTGAAAGCTCCAGTCAAAAGACATAGCATGGCAGAATGGATAAAAAAAGCAAGATCTATTTATATGCTGCCTATGAGAGACTCATTTCAAACCTAAAGACCCATGCAGATTAAAAGTGAAGTGATGGAAAATCATTGATTATGTGAATGGACATGAAAAAAAAAAAAAAGCTGGCAAAGCAATAATTGACATGATTGACAAAATGGGCTTTAAGACAAAGAGTGTGACAAGAGAAAAAGGACACTATGTAATCGTAAAGGGTACAATCCAATGAGAATATATAACAATTGTAAATATTTATGAACCCAACATAGAAGTACCCAAATACATAAAGCAGCTAGTAACAAACATAAAGAAAAGGAAGTAATTGATAGTAATACAATACTAGCAGGGGCCTTTAACACCCCACTTACATCAATGGATAGATCATCCAAACAGAAAATCAACAAGGAAACAAGTGGCTTTGAATGACATATTGGAACAGATGGATCTAATAGATATATTCACAACATTTCATCCTAAAACAGCAGAATACACATTCTTTTCACGTGCTCATCAGCATTCTCCACAATAGGTCACATACTTGGCCACCAAACCAGTCTCAACAAACTTAAAAAAATCAAAGTCATATCTGCATCTTTTCTGACCACAACACTATGAAACTAGAAATGAATCACAAGAAAAAGTTTGGAAAAGATACAAACACATGGAGGTTAAATAACATGCTATTAAACAATGAATGAGTCAACCAAGAAATCAGAGGAAATAAAAAAAAATACACGTATAAAATGAAAATGAAAACACAACAGTCCAAAATCTTTGGGATGCAGCAAAAGTTGTTCTAAGAAGGAAGTTTATAGCAATATAGGCCTACATCAAGAAGCAAGAAAAATCTGACATAAACAACTTAATTTTACACCTAAAGGAGCTACAAAAGAAGAACAAACAAAACCCCAAACTAGTCGAAGGAAAGAAATAATCAAGATGAGAGCAGAAATAAATGAAATCAAAACTTCAAAACAGACAAACAAACAATAGAACAGATCAATGAAACCAGGAGCTGTTTCTTTGAAAAGATCAACAAAATTGATAGGCCTTTAGCTAGACTCAGACAGAGAGAGAGAGAGAGAGAGAAAACTCAAGTAAACAAAATCCGAAATGAAAGAGGATAAATAACTGACACACAAAAGTACAAAGGATTATAAGAGAATATTATGAAAAATTATATGTCAATAAATTGCACAATCTAGAAGAAATGGATAAATGCCTAGAAAATATAACCTCCCAAAACTGAATCAGGAAGAAATAGAAAATTTGAACAGACTGATTACCATCAATGAAATTGAATCAATAATCAAAAAACTCCCAAAACAAAAAATCCGGGACTTGACATCTTCATAGATGAATTCTACCAAACATTTAAAGAAGAGTTAATGCCTATTATTGTCAAACCATTCCAAAAAATAAGAGAGGAAGGAAACTTCTAAATTCATTCTATGAGGCTAGCATTACCCTGATTCCAAACCAGATAAAGACACTACCAGAGAGAGAGAGAGAGAGAGAGAACTACAGGTCAATATTTCTGATGAACATAGATACAAAAATCCTCAACAAAAAAATTAGCAAACCAAATCCAGCAATACGTTAAAAAAAATCACTCACCATGATCAAGTGGGATTTATTCCTGGAATGCAAGGGTGGTTCAATATTCACAAATCAAATGACATGATACATCCCATAAACACAGAAAGGATAAAAAGCATCTGATCATTTCAATAGATACAAAAAAAGCATTTGACAAAGAACAACATCCATTCATGATAAAAATCCTCAACAAGGTAGGTGTAGAGGGAACACACCTCAACAAAATAAAGCCCATATATAAAAAATCCCACAGCTAACGTTATACTTAATAGTGAAAAACTGAGAGCTTTTCCGCTAAGGTCAGGAACAAGAAAGGATGTCTACTCTCACCACTTTTATTCAAACTAGTACTGTATGTCCTAGCCATAGCAATTAGACAACAAAAAGAAATAAAATGTATCTGAATTGGTAACAAAAAAGTAAGACTTTCACTATTTGCAGATGACATGATACTATGTATAGAAAACCCTAAAGATTCCACCAAAAAAAAAAAAAAGCCACTAGAACTGATAAATGAATTCAGTAAGGTTGCAGGGTACAAAATCAATATACAGAAGTCTATCGCATTTCTGTACACTAATAATGAAGCAGCAGAAAGAGAAATTAAGAAAACAATCTCATTTACAATTGCACCAAAATTAATAAAATACTCAGGAATAAACTTTACCAAGGAGGTGAAAGATCTGTACTCTGAAAACAGTGATGAAAGAAACTGAAGAAGACACAAATAAATGGAAAGATATTCCATGCTCATGGATTGGAAGAACAAATATTACTGAATTTCCAGGTTAGTCAAAGCAATATACAGATTTAATGCAACCCCTGCCAAAATACCAACAGCATTTTTCACAGAACTAGAACAAACAATGCTAAAATTTGTATGGAATCACACAAGAACCTGAATAGCCAAAGCAATCTTGAAAAAGAAGAACAAATTTGGAAGTATCATGATACGAGATTTCAAGATATACTACAAAACTTTAGTAATCAAAGCAGTATGGCACTGGCACAGAAATGGACACCTAGATGCATGGAACAGAATAGAGAGCCCAGAAATAAACCCATGATTATATATCAATTAATCTTCGACAAAGGAGGCAAGAATATTCAATGGGAAAAAGACAATCTCTTCAATAAATAGTGTTGGGAAAACTGAACAGCTACATACAAAAGAAAGAAACTGAGCCACCTGCTTACACCATATACAAATGTAAACTCAAAATGGATTAAGGACCTAAATGTGACACTTTAAGTCATATAAAGATCCTAGAAGAGAGCACAGGTAGTGATTTCTCTAACATTGGCCATACCAACATTTTTGTAGTTATGTTTCCTGAGGCAAGGGCAACAAAAGCAAAAAGCAACTATTGGGACTACATCAAAATAAAAAGCTTCTGCACATCAAAAGAAACAATCAACGAAACGAAAAGACAACCTATTGAATGGGAGAAGATATTTGCAAATGATGTATTCCATAAAGGATTAGTGTCCAAAATATATAAAGAACTTATACAACTAAACACCCAAAAAACAAATAACCCAATTAAAAAATGGACAGAAGACGTGAACAGACATTTCTCCAAAGAAGACATCCAGATGTCAACAGACACATGAAAAGATGTTTGGGGCGTCTGGGTGGCTCAGCTGTTTAAGCGACCGACTCTTGATTTTGACTCTCGTGATCTTATGGCTCTGCTGACCATGCAGAAACCCTGTTTGGGATTCTCTCTCTTCCTCCTCTTCCCCTCCCCTGCTCATTCTCTCTTTCTCTCTCTCTCTCTCTCTGTCTTTCTGTCTCAGAATAAATAGATAAAAAAAAAAAAAAAAAGAAAAGTTGGTCATCATCACTCATCATCAGGGAAATGCAACTCAAAACTACAATGAGACATCATATCATACTTGTCAGAATAGCTAAAACAAAAAAACACAAGAAACAACAAGTGTTGGTAAGGATGTGGAGAAAAAGGAACCTTGTGCACTGTTGGTGGGAATGCAAACTTGTGCAGCCACTGCAGAAAACAGTATGCAGGTTCCTCAGAAAATTAAAAATAGAACTAACATATGATCCAGTAATTCCACAACTGGGTATTTACCCAAAGAATATGAAAACACTAATTCGAAAAGATATATGCACCTCTACGTTTGTTGCAGCATTATCTACAGTAGCCAAATTATGGAAACAGCCCAAGTGTCTATCGGTCGATGAATGGATAAAGAAGATGTGGTATAGATAAGTGAATATTATTCAGCCATAAGAACAAATGCAATCTTGCCATTTGTAACAATAGATGGCTCTAGAGAGTATTTAGCTAAGTGAAATAAGTCAGTCAGAGAAAAACAAATACTATATGATCTCACTCATATGTGGAAATTAAGAAACAGAATGAACAAGGAAAAAAAGACCAACCCCCCCCCCCAAAAAAAAAAAAAAAAGATGCTTAACTACAGAGAACACAATGATGGCTGGCCAGAGGGGAGGTGGGTAGGCGATGGATGAACTAAGTGAAGGGGATTAAGAGTACACTTACGATGAGGGTGTCTGGGTGGCTCAGTCGGCTGATCATCTGACTGGCTCAGGTCATGATCTCACGGTTTGTGAGTTCGAGCCCACATCAGGCTCACCGCTCTCAGTGCCGAGCCCCCTTCAGAACCTCTGACCCCCTTTCTCCCGTCCATTCCTCCACTCGTGTGTGCTCTCTCTCTCAAAAATAAGTAAATAAATGAACATTTAAAAAAGACTACACATGTGATGAGCACTGGGTGCTGTATGAAGTGTTGAATCACTGCTGAATCACTGAAACTAATATAACAGTGGATGCTAACTATGCTGGAATTAAAAAAAAAATTAACACTATATCTTGGGAATTGTATGTCGGTGCACATCGATTCATTATAGAATCGATCATTGATTCAACAGAGTTGATTCAGTCTATTTCTATTCGCAGCATAGAATTCCATTTCTTTAACATATGCGGAACCCTCTACAAATCAATTTTAAAAAACCTACCTGGTAGAAAAATGGTGTCATAGGCTGAATTGTGCCTTCCCAAAGTTCAGATGTTAAAGCCCTGACTCCAAGTACCTAAGAATATGTTTTTATTTGGATATAGGACTGTGTTTGGAGAGAGAAGTCATTACATTAAAATGAGGTCATTAGAATGGTCCCTAACCCAATATGACTGGTGTCCTTACACGAAGAGGGGGCAACTGAGTGGCTCAGTCACTTAAGCGTCTGACTTCGGCTCAGGTCACCATCTCGCGGTCCGTGAGTTCGAGCCCCGCGTCGGGCTCTGTGCTGACGGCTCAGAGCCTGGAGCCTGCTTCGGATTCTGTGTCCCCCTCTCTCCCTGCCCCTCCCCCGCTCTCTCTCTGTCTCTCTCTCTCTCTCAGAAATAAAATAAAAACATTAACACATTTTCAAGAAGAGGAGACCGGGACACAGACAGCACGGACAGAATGACAACCGTGTGAGAACCCAGAGAGAGAAGGTGGCTATTCGCAAGCCAAAGGGAGAGGCTTTGGAGGAAACCCAACCTGCCGACATCTTGACTGGTCTCCAGAGCTGCGAGAAAGTAAACTTCTGTCGTTAAGGTTACTGTCTGTGGTACTCGGTTATGGCAGCCTTAGCAAACCAGTATGGATTGTGGTACCAGACATGGGTTGCTGCTGTAACAAACACCGAAAACTGTGGAAGTGGCTTTGGACTCGGCTAATGGATACAGGTCTAGAGGGTTTTGAAGCGTGTGTTAGGAAAAGCCTAGACTGTCCTCAAGAGACTGCAGAAATGTGGATGTTAAAGTTGGTTCTGGTAAGGGCTCAGAAAGAAGAGAGCAGAGCTGAAGAGGAAGCTTCTGTTGTCCTAGAGTCACACGGGGTATTATCATGAGCAGAATATTGGTAGAAATATGAGCCCTACAGGTGTTTCTGGCGAGGCATGAGATGTGACTGAGGAACATGTTATTGGACACCAGAGGAAGTGACCCACTCGTCACAGAGTGGTGAAGAATTGAGAAAAATTGCGTTGCAGTGTTTTGTGGAAAGTAGCAGATTCAGGGGTGCCTGGGTGGCTCTGTGGGTTGAGCGCCCAACTCTTGATTTCAGCTCGGGTCACGATGTCATGCTTTGTGGGTTTGAGCCCTGGGTCGGGCTCTGCGTTGACGGTGCAGAGCCTGCTTGGGATTCTCTCTCTCCCTTTCTCTCTCTCTGCCCCTCCCCTGCTCACACATGCACACTCTCTCTCTCTCTCTCAAAAGAAATAAACTTAAAAAAAAAATTTAAGAAACAAACTTTAAAAAAAGAAAGCAGCACACTTAAATGATAAATTTGAGTATTTCGCTACAGAGATCTCTAAGCAAAGTATTGAGGGCACTATGTGGTTTTTCCTTTCTGCTTGTCGTACAATTTTAGAGGAGGGCCGTAAATTGAAGAAGGAAGTGTTGAGAAAGAAGGAACCAGAACTTGCAGATTTAGAAAATTCTCAGCCTATAAGGTGTGGCTAGACAACATTTGCTGAAGAGATTACGGTGTGACTCATGGATTTAGTCAACTCTATCAGCAGAAGTGTTTCCAGCCTGGACTGAAGGGACAGAGGTGGGACAAAATTAAGAGACGCTGTCACACTTGTGGGATTCTACAGGATGGGCCAATAGAGCTTGTCAGTTGAGATCATGCCTTATCCTTCGAGAAGAGGGAAGAATATGCCCAAGAGCAGTTCAGGGGTGGATAGGGCTGCCACTGCCTTTGCCCCCCCTGGCCTAGAGGGCCCAGGCCCAGGGGCAGTCGGTGGGGCGATTTCCTCCTTGGTTCCAGGGGTCAGGGATGCTGCCCAGGGCCAAGGAGTGGGGGGCGGCCACCCAGGGGGCCCAGAGGATAGAGCATAGGGCCAAATAAGATTGTTCTTAAAGGTTAAAATTTAATGGGATTTGACCTGCTAGATCGCAGACTTCCTTGGGATCCATGGCCGCTCTCTTCTTTTCTATTGCTCCCTTTTGGAATATGAATGTCTATCCTATGCCTATCCCACCATCCTAGTATGGAGACAGATAACTTGTCTGGTTTTCCAGTTTCACAGCCAAAGGGGGGGGTTGTGCCTCAAGACAAATTACATCTCGAGTCTCACCCATAATGCTTTAGATGATATCTAGATAAGCTTTTGGACTTAGAATTGATAGTGGGGTGTCTGCTGAGATCGAATGAATGTATTTCGCACATGAGAAGGAAGTGAGTTTTGGGGGGCCAGAGGGCACACTGTTATGAACTGAATCGTGTCCCTTCAAAATTCATATGTTGAAGTCCTGATCCCCGGTACCCCAGAATGTGACTCGATTCGGAGACAGAGCCTTTCAAGAGATAATTAAGGGGGGGCGCCTGGGTGGCTCAGTCAGTTGGGTGTCCTACCCTTCATTTCTGCTCGGGTCATGATCTGATGGTTCGTGGGACTGAGCTCTGCCCTGACAGTGCGGAGCCTGCTTGGGATTTCCTCTCTCCCCTCTCTCTTCCTCTCTCTGCCCCTCCCCCACCCATCTAGCGGGCGCTCTCTCTCAAAATACATAAACAGACTTAAAAAAAATATAAAGAGGGAATTAAGTTGAAATTAGGAACCAAGGAACAGACTCTCAGCCCTACAGGACAAATTGCTGGTCACCAGAAGGGAGGCGTGGTGGGGGAATGGGTGAAACAGGCGAAGGGGACAAAGGGAACAGGTGACACTCATATTGGTGAGCACTGAGTAACGTACAGAAGTGTTGAATCACTATATTGTACCCTGAAACTAATATAACACTGTATGTTAACTATACTGGAATTAAAATAAAAAACCTAAAAATAAAGAATGACTTACATGGATTATACATTAACCAGTAAACGATTTATTTAAAAGAACACTTTTTAGCTTCTCTTTTCTTTTTAAAATTTTTTTTAACGTTTATTTATTTTTGAGACAGAGAGAGACAGAGCATGAATGGGGGAGGGGCAGAGAGAGAGGGAGACACAGAATCAGAAGTAGGCTCCAGGCTCTGAGCCATCAGCCCAGAGCCCGACACGGGGCTCGAACTCACGGACCATGAGATCGTGACCTGGGCGGAAGTCGGACGTCTAACCGACTGAGCCACCCAGGTGCCCCTAGCTTCTCTTTTCTTGATAGGACCGTGTGAGGACGTGTCGAGAGGGTAGTTAAAGGCAAGCCTGGAAGCCAGGCCGCAGGAGAAACCCAACCTGCTGATATCTTGAGTTTGAACTTCCAGCCTCCAGAACCGTGAGAAAATAAGTTTCCGTTGTTTAAACCACCCCGTCTGTGGTATTTGGTTAATGTCAGCCCTAGCAAGCTAGTATAGATGGGTAAAGGGTATTATAACAGGGTTACAGAAAAGAGAATATAAACGGCTTTTAAACCCATTTTGTCTGTGTTTTCACTCTGACGTCTATATTTATGGAACCGGATGAAAGTGACCAACAAGATAGTCCTATCTGTCCTCGAGGGATAAACTGCTGGAGAGAGAAAAAAAAAAATCTGCTTTTAAAAATAAAAGATCAGGGGCACCCGAGTGGCTCAGTCGGTTGAGTGTCTGATTCTTGATTTTGGCTCAGGTCATGATCTCACTCGCAGTTTGTGAGTTCGAGCCCAGCGTCGGGCTCTGTGCCGACAGCGTGGAGCCTGCTTGGGATTCTCTCTCCCTCTCCCTCTCCCTCTCTGCTACCCTCTCTGTCAAAAATAAAGAAATAAACATAAAAAAAATCCCAAAAGATCAAAACCCACAGAAGCCCTCTAGAACTCACCATAGACACGCAGGATGAATTCCTCATCAGCGGTGACCTCAGAATTCTTGCGGTTTATCTGGGCTTTGTAGGATCCCGCGTCTTTCAAAGTCAGGTTGCTGATAGACAAGGAGTAGTTCCAGCTGATGTTCAGTCGGTTCTGGTAGCTTTTGTCCATAATGATAACTTGCGTTTCTGTGACTGCTAAAGCAAGAGCTTTTTGGGGACCATTCCAGGTGACGTGCTCAATCTCTGTGTCCACTGAAATGTTCAGGGAGAAAGTCACCGACCCTCCTAGAATCCCTGGCACCACTGTTGGGGGTGAGTCCTTTCCAGAGGCTTCTAGTCCTACAGCGACAGAAGAGGGAGTGGAGGAGCAGTTGGACTTTCAAGTCAGCCTTCATTCATTCATTCATTCATTCATTCACTCATTCAATAAAAACACAGTGAGAATAAATCCCAGATGATGAGAAATGAAATAAAATTCCAGCCCTCCTTCCTCTAGGCTTGTTGCCTAACAAAATCATTCATTCATGCCCCAAATTAACTTTCATTCCCTTTCTCCCATGAATGCATCTACAATAATCAGGGAAACAGACATTCTAGGTTTCTGTCCCAGCAGGGAAACTAGCCTTGTGGCTTTGGGTGAATTTTTGAATTTCTTTGAGAATCAGTTTACTCATCTATGGGACAGAAATGTTCATTATGGGTGTGAATGAATACAGATGGCAAAGTTGGAATAAAATCACGTTGCTGCAAATCATAAAGAACAAAAGAGGTAAAAAAAAGGAGCACCTTTTTAAAAATTAGATGGCAAGATGGATGCCTAGCAGCGTGGATAGATGGATAGGTGTGTGAGAAGGCGAGTGAAATGAAAGTGATGGGAGATCCAGGGTGGGAAGCATATGAGTGTTGGTGTAAAATTCTTTCAAGCTTTCCCTGTGCTCAAGAATTTTCATAATGAGATGTTAGCAACAAAAGCACCCTCTGTCTCACTCTTCCTTTCCCTCATGGCCCAGGGGATCTCAGAATGGCTTTGCCTTGGCCGGGGAGATCTGGTCTGTCCTTAGGAACAAGGTTTGGGGTTCGGGACAGTAAGTAGCGTCGAATCCTCTCCTAATTGCCTCATCTCAGGAAAGACCAAGATCCCCGATAAACATTGTTACCGCGGCTTCCAGAGGCCCGGCATCTGTCCGAGGCAGCTCATTTCCTTGTAGGGGCCCTGTGAATGTCGGCTGGGTGACCCCAGCCTGAATTCCCAGATTCAAGGACTTCTGAGGCTCTGGAGAGTCCTCTGAAAATTCCGGACTAAGTCAGATGGGTTCAGGACCCAGATTACTCCAGGAATCTGGGCGGAAACATAAGTAAAAAATGTTAGAGAGAGAGAGAGAGAGAGAGAGAGAGAGAGAGAGGAAAGGCCCAGGTACAGCCTGGACTGATGGAAAAAGGCCGAGGCGTGCTCTGAATACCCAGAGGGTACAGAATTATGCAGACACAGAGAAGAGACTCCCAGACTGGTGTAGATCAGGTGTGTGTGGGGAGGGTTCTCTATCCATCATCATCCAAGCACTTGGACCTTGTGGAGAGGCAGCTAGGAAGGACGCAGAGCTAGGGACCTTGGACGAGCTAGGCTAGGTCGCTTCAGGTGAATTCTGGGGGGTAGTCAGAAGGGAGAAAGTTGGTTGGTTTTGATGCTGGCTTGAAGTTGCCTTGCAGAGAGCTCTTCTCATCTGGAAGATGCTGGCGATTGCTACGTCATGGAGAAATCACCTCGTTCAATCCTCAAAATTACCTGGTGACTAGCCACCCCCCCCCCCCACCTTTTTGTTCACAGATGAGGAGCTAAAATTTCAAGCGTTTAAACTATTTGCTTGAGACGACAGGGTCGGTCAGCTCTCTCTTCACATCAAAGATCAGCAAAGGTCCCCAGACTGTCAGCAAGGGGAGCGGGAGGCGGTTCGTGGCGGTCAAACCCTGTTACCTGGTGAAGCAAACAATGCTACATAACAGGTATCAGCCACCTTATTTCGAACTACTTATTTTGAATTATTATTGTGGCAAATCGTCAAATGGCATTCAACGGTCGTGATAACTGAATTTGGCTTCTCCGTCTTTACTAGTTTCCAAATAAGCCACTTAGTGATTGTAACAATCAGCTTCTACCAACTAGGTACCGAGCACTGACATGTATCCTTTTTAATCTATTGAGAGAGTCTTGCATGATCCAATTTACGAATCACATTCTCTACTGAAGACGCAGAGACTCACACAGCTAGGAAGTAACGGAACAAGGATTTAATTTCAAATGTTTCCGACTGGCCCAAGGTAAGCCACTTTGGCATGAAGGTTATTCTGAGCTGAAGGCGATCGAGACCGTGTGGGCTCAAGAGAAACTTTGCCCCCCGCTTCACTACATAGAAGACTCTAAGTTGGGGTCTTTCCCAGGATAAGGGTTGTGAGCAGAGATAAATCTGATCTGCGTGACCCATCTGTATGGCACGGCGAACATCTAATTACCAAACATCTGTTCTCTTTGTCGCCCTGTGAACTACTTGCCTCCCCTCGGAAGTCCCAGACCCCTGCCCCCTTCTCCTTAGTTTGGGATGACATACAGACCTCATTTCGCCTGTCTTTGAAATCCCGTGTCTGTGTGGATTCCCCATACATACACTATTAAGTTGTATTTTCTCCTGTTAATCTGTCTCATGTCAATTGGGTTCTTAGTCCAGCTGGAAGGACCTTGAAGGGGACAGGAATCCTTACCCTCCAAACAGGGGACAGGACGTTCTGCTCCCTGACGTACTAAAACGGAAGGACTTTTCACCCTACTGTCTCCTAAGTTCCTGAAACCACTCCTTGGATCCACAAGAGCATCAAGGTAACTCCCTGCTAGACCAAAACAGGGAAGTTTGAGGTTATCCCGTCTGGTGGAGCTAGACAGAGGGAGAGGTGCCTCTCTGCCTGGAAATTGACTTGTTGGTCACCTGAGGCTTGGGTGACATCGCACTGGCTAATTTCGGGTTTATCCAACACAACCAAGAAGCACCCCAAAAGTTGGGTGTGGATATAAAGAGCCGTGATGCTTCCGATGTTTTCACGGTGAGCAATGATGAAAATGGAAAATGAGGACAGTTCAGACTTGACCTCAGCCCTGGAGTCTAGGCCCCTCTCCTCCATACATGCATCTGGGAGTTCTTCTAGAACTCCCCTCACTGCCTACGCCTCCTAATCCCACTACTTTCCGGGTCCCTATGCTACTGTACCGTGCTCCAAGGCCCTGGGGAAAATGGGATTACCAGGGGACAGTAGATGCCACCACACCGGGTGGCTGAGACATTCCCTGGGGTAGTGGGTCAGCTCTGCCTGCCGGCCATGCTGCTGAGAGACGTTTCCCAGAAACCTGCAGGACTTGGGCCTTGATGGGGAGGTAGGATGTGAGGAGAAAAGGACACTCAGAGAGCAGCCACCAGGCCCAGTGCCACCAGACCATCTCCGGATCCCCAGGGAAGCCTGAAGTTTGGGATAGAAGGTAAGCATGACAGAACGTAGAAAGAAGTTCCAGGAGTTCTATGTGCCCCTAAGAAAGGGGGGTGGCTAGTCATCAGGGGAAACTTCCGTATCTCTCTGTGCATTCTATCCACACTGTGTGGGGAGCAAACTCACCACTCAGCATTTCTCAGCAGGAAAACGTGAGGGTGAGAGGAACACAGTCTGAGCCCAGACTTGAGACTGGGGCTAGGATGCCGTCTGCTCGTGGTGAGTGACTGTGCATGCACTCACACACGGAGACACAGCTGGGAATAAGGTGGAACCCGCAGAATGACCACGAAGAGAAGAGTTTCCTGAGTTTGCCAGCAAAGAATGTGACCGGCCCCAGAGGGACACCACGAGCAAGCGGTGGTGGCCGCAATGTGGACTTACCCACGAGCAGGAAGAGGAGATGTGTCCACAGTAAGGGAGAGAATACGTGCGGCTGACTCTTCTGTGGTTTCCTGGAGAAGGACCGTAGCACCCAGTCATCCGGGTGTTTCTTTGGACCCGCCATGATGATCTTCTCTCAGACCTCAGGCTGAAAGAGGAAGTGCTTACCACAGCTTCCCTGCTTGTGCACGCGCGCGCGCACGTGTGTGTGTGTGTGTGTGTGCGTGTGTGTGTGTCCCAGGGAGGGTTGTTTATATCTGGTACCACAGACTCCTCCCACATGCTCAGGCTGGGGTAGGGGGTCCCACGTCTTTTCAGGGCCTTCATGGGATTTGCACATCCATGGGGGGGGGAATCACCTTCTTCAGCATCAGGAAACTTGGGTTCTAAACTCGGCCCTGAAGGTGGCCCCTCAATATCTCCACCTCCTGGTATTCATGCCCGTGTGTAATCACCTCTTTTTTTTTTTTTTTTAAGATTTTAAGTCATCTCTACACCCGCTGTGGGGCTCGACTCATAACCACGAGATCAAGGGTCGCATGTTCTGACTGAGCCAGCCAGGTGCCCTGTAATCACGTCTTCTTGAGTGTGGGCTGGATGGAGTGGCTTACTGCTCGTGAGCAGTAATAAGCTGTCATTTCTGAGATGAGGTTCTGGAAGGTTGCGTTTTCATCTCGGTCTCTTTCTCTCCCTCTGTCTCCCTCTCTCTTTCCTACTCCCCGCTCTTTTTGGGGAGCCGGGTACTATGCTGTGAGCGAAAGACTTCGAGACAAGGAGCCAGGGAGACCACCGGCCAAAACCCGACGAGGAAGTGATGTCTTTGCGAACAGATCATGGGGACTCGAGGCTGCCGAGAGCTACAGGGGTGAGGCGGGTGGTACTGGCCCCGGGAGGACACCTTGACCAGTGAGGGATCCCACCAGCTAAGCCGTGCCCGGATTACCGATCCACAGAAATGGTGAGATACAAGATGCTTATTTTCAGCTGCTGAGTTCTGCAGTTTGTTGCACAACAGTCGATAACAAATATGGTCCGATGAATTCACGGTGTTGCTTAAGCCAGTTTGCATTGGCTTCGAGTCACGTACCACGGAGAGACTTTTAATTTTTTTAAGTTCATCGATTGGGAGGGAGGGGCGGGGGGAGAGACTGGAGGGAAACTGGAGACAGAAGAGAATCCAGAGACAGAAAGAGCGGGTGGGGGAGGGGCAGAGAGAGAACGAGAGAATCCCCAGCAGGCTCTGCGCTGACAGCTGCTACAAGGCCGTAGCATGAGAGGACCTGGAAAGAAAACTTCAGGGAGCGGGCACGGGTCGTTTCCGGTGACATCCAGTGAGTACCTGTCAGGTGTGAGACCCTCTCGTCAGACTTGACATGCACGGATCCGTTTAGCCCTCACAACCGCTTTATGAGACAGGTATTTTTTGTCACCCCCATTTTATAGATGAGGAGACTGAGGTACAACGAGGGTAAGTAGCTTACTTTGAGTTTTATAGTTAAGAGCTTGAACCCAGGAAGTCTGGGAGGAAGGGGGGAGACAGGGGACGAGTCGGATGGCAGGCATCTCCTATCAGAGGGCGTCTTCAGAGTTGCGTGCAGCACAAGCCTGAGGGTCAGGACCTCCTTAATTCTGTGCAGCAGGCACCTCTCTTGCCTCACTCTAGTCCTGGCCCTGTGGCTACAGCATGATTGTCCAGAGAGAACTGCAGGGCATGTGGCCAGATGTTTCCGCAAGAAGCCCAGATAAAGGGTCTTATAACCCAGGTGTCATGGACTCAATGTTTGTCCCCCCCGCCCCCCCCCAAAAATTTATATGTTGAAGTCTTATCTCCAACGAAATAATATTAGGAGGCAGGACCTTTGGGAGGTGATTAGGTCATGAGGGTAGAACCCTAGTGAACAGAATTAGTGTCCTTGTGGAAGTGGTCCCAGAGCTCGCCCTCACCCCTCCCTCCATGCGATGTGGCAATGGGAGAGATGGCCGTGTCTGAAGCAGGAAGTGGGTCCTCACCAGATACCGAATCTGCTGATGCCTTGGTCCCTCAACTTCCCAGCCTCTGGGAACCGCCGGAAGAAAAGTTCAGCTGTTTATAAGCCACACAGTCTATGGTGTTATTGTTAGAGCTGCCTGAATGGAGCAGGACATCAGACTAAAGGCAAAGAGCATCCAACGGGTATTTTTAAGCAGGCGTGCAGGGTTATTCCAAGACCTTTTGGAAACTTGCTCCAGCAGCGGGGGGAGGGCATGGAAGGGAGGGGACTGCAGCGAAAGCACAGGGAGGGGGCTATTAAGGAGCCTGGGTAAGAGCAAGAGGGCAGCCAGTCTGAGTGGGAGGAGAGGGCAAAGGTGGGAGAGGGTTCCAAGATACCGATAATAATAAGACTCGTCACTAACCTGTATTGAATAACAACGACGAGTGACGCTTCGTGCTTTGCATATATTTTCTTTTGCTCCTCAAATCAACCCTATTTGGTTGTGCTGTCAGCCCAGAGCCTGACTTGGGGGCTCGATCCCATGAACTGTGAGATCATGACATGAGCCGAAATCAAGAGTAGGACACTTAACCACTGAGGCACCCAGGTGCCCTTAGTTGGTACTCTTATTGAGAGTACTCTTATTGAGTTGAAAAAACTGAGGTTTAGCAAGGGAAATGTCACTGGAAAAACCTTCTTTGTAGTGTGGACACAGGTGGACACGGTCTTGTGACGCGTAGAATCCAACTGAAGTATTAGCATTTAAGAACCGTAAAACCTAAAAGAACGTGAATTTTGATATAATGCAGTTGGCAAAGGTCCTGTACTCGCTCAGTCCCTATCTGCACAGAGGGAAGGCGAATCTTCTCACTGAGCTGCGGACACAAAGGCACCTCGTGTTGGGAATCAGGGAAGAGGCAGGTTGGCTTTGGTATCTCCAGTTTCTCAGTGTCCTTGGGCCAGGCCAGCCAATGTGGACAAACGACTGGAACATTTCTGGAATCCCTGCTACTGTCCCAAGAGTCCAGCTGGCCATGGGTGCCGGAATTGCCCATCTCCTGGGCATTGCTCCCAGAGAGCATCAAACCCCAGCGTGGGCTGCAATTCGGATCCTGTAGCCACTGTCCCACGTTCTGCTGCACAGGCTCACTGCCAGCCCCCAACCAGCCCTTCATTAACTTTGCAACGAAGGTGACCCTGCATTTTACACGATTACATTTTTTGACTTCACTTTGGATATGATATGGGGTTTTAACACGTTTCTACTCCTGCAAATTCGAAGAATATGAAAAGAATACAGAATTTCAATAAGGTTAAAACTCTTTACACCCAAACAGAAAGACACTTAAAGGTCTTAAGAGCGAAAAGCAACGCAACATCAAAGCAAATGCTAGGGTTACAGTAAAGGGAAGACTTAGGCGATATCGCTGTGCAAGTCGAATCTAGGGACATGGGCTATGAGACCAGCCTGTTAGAGGACGTCGACAAAGCAGGTGAAGGGACCTGGGTAGGGACGAGCAGTTAACGTCTCAGTGATGTTTCTGGTCCCTAAGCAACCTTAGCTGGTGGAGAAGGTGCCCTAGAAAACAGCTGGAATTGAGATGACATAACTGGGTCCTTGGTGGCTACGTTTTCAATCCTGGAGAGAGAAGGAAGTCAGAGTAGGCGTGCTCAAGGTATCAGTATTTTTTGCTCACATATATGTATTATTTGAGACATCTAGCCTTTTAAAGTAATGGGTAACTCTGTGGTTCTGATCTGAACTATGTAACTGAGTAATTGATTTACCTTTGCGATTTTGTTTTTTTTTAATTAATTAATTTTTATTGAAGTAGGGTCGACACACAATGTTACATGAGTTTCAGGCGTACGATATGGTGACTCGACAAGTCTCCACAGCATGCTGTGCTCACCACACGTGTGGCTGACATCTGTCACCACTTAGCGGTGTTACAGTTGAACCCAAGTTTATATGAAGTATAATGCCTTAAACTTGTGAGCAAGTTTACAAGTCAAAACCACACTGAGATACCACCTCGCGCAGGTCAGAGTGGCTAAAATTAACACTCGGGAAACTACAGATGTTGGCGAGGATGCGGAGAAATGGGAACCCTCTTGCGCTGTTGGTGGGAATGCAAACGGGTGCAGCCGCTCTGCAAACTGGTGGAGGTTCCTCGAAAAATTAAAAATAGAACTCCCCTACGACCCAGGAATAACACTACTAGGAATTTATCCAAAGGATACAGGAGTGCTGATGCATAGGGGCACGTGTGCCCCGATGTTTATAGCAGCACTATCAACAATAGCCAAATTATGGAAAGAGCCTAAATGTCCATCAACTGATGAATGGATAAAGAGGATCTGGTTTATATACACAATGGAACACTACTTGGCAGTGAGAAAGAATGAAATCATGCCATTTGCAACAACACGGATGGAACTGGAAGGTATTATTTTTTAATTTTTTTTTTAACGTTTATTCATTTTTGAGAGACAGAGAGAGACGGTGTGAGCGGAGTTGAAGCAGAGGGAGAGGGGGACACAGAATCCAAAGTAGGCTCCAGGCTCCGAGCTGTCAGCGCAGAGCCTGACATGGGGCTCGAACTCATGGACCAGACCTCGAGATCATGACCTGAGCCAAAGTCAGACGTTCAACCGACTGAGCCACCCAGGTGCCCCGGAACTGGAGGGTATTATGCTGAGTGAAATAAGTCAGTCAGAGAAGGACAGATATCATGTTTTCACTCATATGTGGAACTTGAGAAACTTCACAGAAGACCATGGGGGGAGGAAAGGGGAAAAAATAGTTATAAACAGAGAGGGAGGGAGGCAAATGATAAGAGACTCTTAAATACAGAGAAAAAACTGAGGGTCGATGGGGCGGGGCGGGGGGGGAGAGGGGAAAATGGGTGATGGGCATTGAGGAGGGCACTTGTTGGGATGAGCACTGGGTGTTGAATGTAAGGGATGAACCACGGGAATCTACCCCCCAAACCAGGAGCACACTTTCCCCAGTGTATGTTTAGCCCATTTGACAATCTATTATATTAAAAAAACCAAAAACCAGCTCTTTCCTCTGGGCTGCCGACATGCCATCCAGACCGAGGAAGACCCGGAAACTTCCGGGCCACGTGAGCCATGGCCATGGCCACATCGACAAGCACCAGAAGCGCCCAAGAGCCTGGGGCAATGCTGGTGGCATGCATCACCACGGGATCAACTCTGACGAGAATCATCCAGGTTACTTCGGAAAAGTTGGCACGAGGCATTAGCACTTAAGGAGGAACCAGAGCTTCTGCCCAACTGTCAACCTTGCAGAGCCTGTCATCGTGAAGGCCACGATCTTCAGTAGAAGAGCCGAGGAGATCAAGGGCGTGGGCGGAGCCTGTGTCCTGGTAGCTTGAAGCCACGTGGAGGGAGGTCCATTAAATACTACCAAATGCTTGTCTCTTCCGGTCTGAGCACGAGCTCTCTTGCACCCCTACCTCTCTCTCTCTCTGTGCGTTGGAAAGCCACCTAACAGATTCCAGGAGTAAGGGTATGAGCGCCCGGGCTCCCCTGCCAACTCACCTCACAAAGCGTGCAAGAGACAGCACCAGCACTTAGAGGCCTTGGCCCACGACGTACCTTGAACATTTTCATCTGTAAAGCGAGAATATCCGTCACTAGCATGTGTGTGTGTCTTGGAATTGAAAGGCCTGTTTTGCATCGGGTCCTCTGAAAATACGACGAGTGGGAGAATAAAAAAAAACAGAACCTAGAAACAAAACCAAAAACGTATGAGTAAGTTTATATGAAGCATGCAATACTTTAAGGCAATTTAAGAATGACCGTACTTAGAAGCTTAATGTACTAGATTTACAAGCCTTCTTTTTCTTTTTAAGTTTATTTATTTATTTTCAGAGAGAGAGAGAGAGAGAAGCCTAAGCAGACAGTGCTGTTAGTGCAGGGCCCGACATGGAGCTCGATCTCAAGAACCGTGAGATCATGACCTGAGACGCTTAACCCACTGAGCCACCCGGGTGCCCCGATTTGCAAGCCTTCTTTAAGTATTTGGGGAATCTTATTTGTTGGTTCAAATACTTCGTCCAAGGTGCTGGGGGGATGGGGGACACCGGAGGTGCGGATGAAGGTGTGCCCCTGCCGTGCACAGCATCATAACCCTGCATGGTAACTCTACTGGAATAAAAATCATAAAAAAATAAAAAATATTTATATCTTGTGTCTTAAAAAAGGAAAAGCAAGCGGAAGAGCTATATCATAAAATCTGTTTTCAACCTTGAAAAAAAAAAAGAAAACACTTTAAAAGGAAACTAAACATATTACATTCAACAGTGGGATTTAAAGTCTTTAAAGGAATCGATTCATACATTTGTAAAGTGAGTCAAATATTATCAATAGCCCCCAAGAAGGGGGTTAAGGGTTGCCAGATTTGTAAATAGAATATGATTTCTAAGCTGAACTGCCCTTAAGGCTGGCCTTTTTTTTAGTAAATTGAATTTCTTTTTTTAGTAAATTGAATATGAATTCTTTAAAAAAATTTTTTTTTTAAGTTTACTTTTGAGAGACAGAGAGAGACAGAGCACAAGCAGGGGAGGGGCAGAGAGGGAGGGAGACACAGAATCCGAAGCAGGCTCCAGGCTCTGAGCTGTCAGCACTGAGCCCGATGCGGGGCTCGAACCCACAAACCATGAGATCACAACCTGAGCTGAAGTGGGACCCTTAACCAACTGAGCCACCCAGGCGCTCTGAATATGAATTCTTTAAAGCAATATAGCCTATGGATAATTAAAAAAAATTTTTTTTAAACATTTATTCATTTTTGAGAGAGACAGAGAGAGCTAGAGTGCATGCAGGGGTGGGGCAGAGAGAGAGGGAGACACAGAATCCGAAGCAGGCTCCAGGCTCTGAGCTGTCAGCACAGAGTCTGATGCGGGGCTCGAACTCACGAACTGCAAGATCCTGACATGAGCCGAAGTTGGACCCCTAACTGACTGAGCCACCCAGGCGCCCTGCCTATGGATAATTTAAAAAAAAAAATTTTTTTTAACGTTTATTTATTTTTGAGACAGAGAGAGACAGAGCATGAACAGGGGAGGGGTAGAGAGAGAGGGAGACACAGAATCGGAAGCAGGCTCTAGGCTCTGAGCCATCAGCACAGAGCCCGACGTGGGGCTCGAACCCACGGACCGTGAGATCGTGACCTGAGCTGAAGTCGGACACTTAACCGACTGAGCCACCCAGGTGCCCCTATGGATAATTTTTTAATGCACAAAACCCATCTCTTAGGAAATAAACGATAATGGGGAAGTATTATTGCCTGCGAAGTCGTTTGCTAAGGTCATCAGTAGGCAGCAGAGGTGCGATTCAAATCAGAAAGCTTCGCCTCCACACCACAGTATCCAGCCCTGAGGCTAAACCATTCCGCGTTACTTTGTTTTTCTATCAACGTGATTTTCTTTCCCACTAGCCTGTGAACAATATGCTTGCAGAGACTTCCTTTCGTCTTTGGACGCCCAGACCCCTGCACGGCGCCTTGGTGGCGCCCGGCAGGAGCTCATGTGTATGGCAAAGAAATGAGTGAAGAGAACTCAGTGACAGTAACATCCAGAAGTCCAAGAGAGGAGAGACTTTCAAGCAGGGGGGTCCCACTGTCAAATTTAACCGGTGGTCATACAAGATGAGGACCAAAGGGTCCGCAGGCTGTGGCCGAGGAGAGGTCAGTCGTACCTTGTTAAAAGCAATGCGGGTCCTCTTCAAGTCTTGCCGGGGCACCTGACCTCTATGCCCTGAAGGCCAGGGAGACCCTGGTCAAAGTCTGAGAAGTACGGGGCCCGACAGGAGACACCAGTCACGGTTACATCCTCACGGAGACGCCAGCGGTCTGCCCAGCCCAGCAAAGCCTTCGGGACTATTTGGTGTAGAGAGGTGGGGGGAAGGGGGGACCACGCCTGTGCCAGCTCTCCCCTCACCCCTCTCCCCGCGGATCAGGACCTTCCTGCAACTCCTTCAACCTCGCCAGCAAAAGGACAAGAGAGCACAATAACATCTGACCCAGTCTTTCATGGCTGGAGGTAGAGGTGGTCCCAAGGGTCTTGTCCCCTGGATTCCTCTGGCCTGGGCCCCGGGCTAAAGAAGCTACAGCCGGCAGCCCGTGCCTTCCACCTTTCTGTCCTTGGGCCATCTGCGCTTGAGCTTCTCCGCCTGCTGACTCCCGTCTGCTCACGGGCTCAACCAAGCACGCAGGAACCGAGCCCTTACTCTGTGCCGACGCTGAGCTAGTCACTGGGCATTGCAAGAAGAGAGGGGCAGGCTCCTACCCTCAAGGGGCTGAGTGTACTTGGGAGAACGTGCAGGTGAGCAGGTGTTTATATACAGTAGAGATAGATGTCATGACAGAGGTAGGCACGGGGGACCCGGAGAGGCCAGAAGAGGGCGTCTGTTTTAGCCTGGGCCTTCAGGAGAGTCTTTCCCACGGTGGTGATGACATTGGGGAGGGGCAATGGGAGCCAGCTGGGGCGAGGTAGGTGGGGTAGGTGGCAGAGACGAGGGCAATGCAGTAAGCAGTTGGCGGGAGCCAGTTTACGGGGGTGAGGAGCCCTCGGGGCGGTGCAGGGAGACTCTAGAAGCAGCACGCAGCGGCCTGGAGTCCAAGATCTGAGATGTGGTGACACGGCAGGAGGCCAAGGTCATCAGGAAGCAAGAGAACGTGGAAGGCCTCGTCCACCAGGGCTGTGAGCCCAGGCTTTGCCTTGTAGGGGACGGGGGACCTCAGAAGGGTCTAAAGCACGGCTGTGAGCATCATCGGCGTTGGCTCTTAAGTAGCTCACGGCGGCCTCCCACCCTTCTTTCTCCCGTGTCCTCTCGTCTCCGCATCTTGTGACTCCAAAGCCGCATGTGATTATTGTGGTGAACCCTAAAAACAGGAAATGACTGGGGGCTGATATTCACACATTCACAGTTCGCCCAGCTGTCGGCAGGCAGGCCAGTCTGCCGGTGAATATTATGGGCCTTTCTCTACCGGGGTCCCTGCTCCTGCTTGGTCTTTTCGTCGGCAAGTCTCTCCCTGCCGCTACCCTCCAGGCGCCTCCAGCTGCCCGTGCAGGGTGTTGCTCTAGCCACGGGTAATTTTCACTGAAGATGCTGCTTCCCAGGAGCCAGGCTGTGTGTGTGTGTGTGTGTGTGTGTGTGCGTGTGTGTGTTGCACATGCTGCCGTCTCAGACCGTGCAGGCCCAGACTGTGTCCTTGTCACCCTCACATTTCTTCTGCTGATGAGTCACAGGGAGCCCGGGTGTCCCTACCCTGGCTGATGGCGGGGTCATGGGATCGACGACCTGCCTCTTCGTCTTGCCGTTTCATGCATGACCTTCTGGTGTCCCAGTCCCCTTCCTCCCTCTCCCACCAGCCCCTGTGAGTCACCCTCCATCATGAACTGACTTGAGGAGGGGATCTCAGGCCTGGCACTTAGCAGCTGTTTCTGTCCCTCTAGATTCGCACTGCTCGCTCCTGTCCCCGAGGACCTGAGCGGGGGCAAGAGACAGGCTTGGGGACCAGAGGCCCCGGGGGAACGAAGCTCGCGAGAAGCCTGCGGTGACTGGGCCATGCTCTTTCCGGTCTAAGCAAGTTTCAAGCTTTCGCTTTCACTCTCCTTCGGAGGGGAAAATGAGGGCCCAGTTTTGAAGGTCACCTGCCTTCAGGGTTGTCCGCACCCCGGGTTTTAGGGGGGCCCCTAGGCCCCAAAGATGGATCCCTTGATGCGTTGAAAACTTGGCGGTGAAGGGAAGGAAAAGTTCTTCGCTACCCTCAAGGTCTCCCACCCGAACTGACAATTACATCGATGTGAGAGACAGATTAACAGGAGAAAAAAACACCCTGAGTTTTAGGACGTGCATATGGAGACCCCATAATGAAATGGAGACCTGCAGACCTGCCCGAGGAGGCAGTTTTTATACTTTTTAGACAGACGAGAAATCTGCGAGGAATTGAGCGGACAAAGAACGCTTAGCTTTGGGGCTTTAATTAGTAAAGAATTCTAAACAGACGTTGGGCAGGGGAGTAGGTTAGTGAAAAATAGTTGTTTATTTTTCCTCACCTCTGGTGATAAGGATACTCTTCACCTCCTGATCCAGGGAAGGTGCCTTTCACATGGGAGATTTACTTCCTGTGTTCAGGGGTCAGAGGAGGGTCTGAGAATCCTTGCACTGGCTGCCTCTTAAGTAACTTATTTAAGAAAAAACCTTTTTTTTAAGTTTATTTATTTTTGAGAGAGAAAGAGAGAGAGAGAGAGAGAAAGAGAGAGAAAGAGACAGAGCGCAAGCAGGGGAGGATAGGCGAGAGAAGGAGACACAGAATCCGAAGCAGGCTCCAGGCTCCGAGCTGTCAACACAGAGCCTGATGTGGGGCTTGAACCCAGGAGCTGTGAGATCATGATCTGAGCCGAAGTTGGACACTTAACCGACTGAGCCACCAGGGTGCCCCAGTAACTTATTGAAATAACCAAATAGCGACACGTGGGTAGCTCAGTTGGTTGAGCGTCTGATTTTGTTTGGCTCAGGTCATGATCTCGCGGTCTGTGAGTTCGAGCCCCGCGTCGGGCTCTGGGCTGACAGCTCGGAGCCTGGAGCCTGCTTTGGATTCTGTGTCTCCCTCTCTCTCTCTCTGCCCCTCCCCTGCTCGCGCTCTGTCTCTCTCTCAAAAATAAATAAACATTAAAAAAAAATAACCAAATATGCCCAACTGGCCCCTCTTGGGGTGGCCTGCCCTTGGTCCCTACAGCTGTTTATAAACAACGTCTGCTTAAATTAAAAAAAAAAAAAATCTGATCCCCACGACAAACTTGTGATAGAGATAAGGCAGACAGTATTACACACACCTTGCGGATGATGGACTGAGGCTCAGAGAGATTAGGTGACATCTTCGGGGACACACAGCTGGCGATCTGTGAAAATGGAGGTGAGGGGAGCCCAGGAGGGGCAACACGGGAGCTCCCAGAACAGCGTCCTCGACGGAGGCAGCAGAACTGGCATGGAGATTCATGTCGGGTTCTCCTCACCCCTGCTTTCCTATTCCCTCACAGAGCAAGCCCATCTGGGAGCTTTTCTCTCTCCAGGCCAGGCTCTGGGTGGCCCCTGTCCACAGGGACATCTCCCAGGCATATGGCAAAATATGGGTAAGACAGGTACTGCCTTAAAGATAGGGCGCCTTAAGGGAGGGGCGCCTGGGTGGCTCAGTCAGTGGAGCGTCCAGCTTCGGCTCAGGCTATGATCTCACGGTTCGTGAGTTCAAGCCCCACATCCGGCTCTCCTCTGTCCCCCTCCCCACTCTCCCTCTGCCCCTCTCCCGCTCACACTCTCTTTCTCAAAAATAAATAAACACGAAAAAAAAAATGTTTACTTCTTTGGTTCGGGTCGGTTCTGGAAACATCTATTCATGCTTTTGTGTCCTGGGTCCTGTGCTGCGTGTGTGGTGAGGACAGGGGTCAGCGGGACCCCGGGGGGGGGGGGGGAGGTGGAATTAAGGATGATGAAAGCCCATCATTGGCACTATGGTGGAGTTGACAGAGTGCCAGCGGTGGGGTCACACGAACTTGGATTTTCATATGGACTCTGCTGCTTCCTGGCTGGTGACCTGGGGCAAGTGTCTCAAGAGCTTTGAGTCTCGCGATCTTCTCTCTACAGTGGGAATAAGAACAATCACCTTACGGGTTTGTTGGGACGCGCTTCCCCTACTCGGCACGGTGTCCGGCGTTTGGGGTTCGTGTCCTGATCTGATCCCCCCGTGCCTCCCTTCACTTGAACCAGAAACAGGATGCAGACCGAGAAGCCCTACGCGCGCCCAGGGCACCTACCTAACCCAGAGGCCGAACCACCCCCCTGCCTTGCTCCCTCAGATGCCAATTTCCTTCTTCCTTCTCTCCTGCGGCTTGTGAGCCACCAGGAGAGACCCGCACGCACGGGGCCCTCTGTATGCGACAGGGCGAAGCGAATGCTTAAAACCCAACAAGCCAACGAAAGCACGGGCTGAAGGAAACCGGGGTGGGGGGCATGGCTGGATCACGAGTACGGAGCCCAGCAGGGGAGCGGCACTTGGGCGAGGCCTGATGGGTCACTGCACTCCAGGCGACGAGGACGGGCCAAGCTGCTCAGCCAGGGCGCAGGCCCCGGGGCCAGCGCGCCCACACCGGCCGCCTCGGTAGGCTTCCCGTCGGCGTGTATCATTCTCCAGGTGGGAGCTGTCACATCTCCACACAAGTGGACCCCAGGCTGTCCGGCGGATGTCGTGGCGGGTTCACAGGACGCTGACCCGTCCCCGGCTTGGGGCGCCTACTCCCACGGGGCAGCAGCCCCTCTCCCACCCCTTGTCCCCACAGCTACTGTCCCAGGACATCCCAGGTCAACTTTAGACAGAGACTCAGCACCTGGCCTGGGACCAGGGACGCAGCTGGTGCTTTTGGATCCCGTTCTGAATCAGGGTCCGGAGCCTTCTGGAACCAGGCAGCCTTTTCTTTCTGAGTCACTGTGCAGCACACCTGGGTCAGTTTCGAGCCTTCTGTTTCCTGGGACTGGGTGTCAGTGTTGCAAGAATTTGCCCACAGAGACGGGTCATGCTACTGAGCAGCGGTAGCTTTCATTTCTCGACAAGGGTGCTGGCTAGTTTTTTTTTTTTTTTTTAATGTTCATTTTTGAGAGAGAGAGAGAGACAAAGTGCAAGCAGGGGAGGGGCAGAGAGAGAGGGAGAGAGGGAGACACAGACTCTGAAGGAGGCTCCAGGCTCTGAACTGTCAGCACAGAGCCCGATACGGGACTCGAACCCGCGAACCATGAGATCATGACCTGAGTTGAAGTTAGATGCTTAACTGACTGAGCCACCCAGGCGCCCCATGGCCAATTTTTTTTTAAAATAGTTTCATTTATTTAAACTAAGCTCTCCACCCAATGTGGGGCTTGAACTCACGACCCCAAGATCAAGAGTTGCTTGCTGTATCCACTGGGCCAGCTGGGTGCCTGGGTGCTGGCTAGTTTTGGCGAGATGATATTCCAGCGATGTCAAGAAGGTTCCACAGCAGTGAGGAAGGCCAAGGTAGACTGGTGTGGCCAGTAGAAGTAGAGTAAGCCTGGGGCACCTGGGTGGCGCAGTCGGTTAAGCGTCCGACTTCAGCCAGGTCACGATCTCGCGGTCCGTGAGTTCGAGCCCCGCGTCAGGCTCTGGGCTGATGGCTCGGAGCCTGGATCCTGTTTCCGATTCTGTGTCTCCCTCTCTCTCTGCCCCTCCCCCGTTCATGCTCTGTCTCTCTCTGTCCCCCCCCAAAAAAAAAGTTGAAAAAAAAGAAGTAGAGTAAGCCCATTTTAGAATCATTTTACGACTCATTTAGAAAGTGTTATTATTACTTATTACTCATATCGATACTAAAAGAGTAACCCGGGTCCTTCGCACCAGAAGGAAAGGCAAATGGGGTCAGTTGAGCACAGTGCTGGTGGTGGTGGGGTCGGAAGCTTCGTCCTGAGCGGGTAGAGCAGGAACGTCCTTCCTCATAAGAAACTGCCTCACCCGAATGCCTCCCAGTGGAGACAGAGAGGTCCGTGGAGCTGGCTTCGGGGCCTCACAGGCCACTTTCCTCTCGTGCTCTGGGAGGATCGCAGGGCATTTTGCCCAGACTCAGATTAGCCCGTGGTTCCAGCCTTTGCCTGGGTGACACGGGCAAAGTCACCGGGGAGCCACGGCAGAGCGGTTCCTCCAGCGGGAGGAAAAAGCTAAGGTTAGCGAGTGAGGATGAGCACGTGGAAGCTGAGTGTTGGAGGGAAAGCTTCAGAGAAGCTTCTCGGGGCTGAGTTTGTGTGATAGGAAATATTCCTATTTGATGAGGCATTAAAAACAATTTTTTTTTGAATGGTTATTTACTTTTGAGAGAAAGAAAGAGAGAGACGAAGAAGGTGCGTGCAGGGGAGGGGCAGAGAGAGGGAGACCCAGAATCCGAGGCAGGGTGCAGGCCGCGAGCTGTCAGCGCAGAGCTGGATGCGGGGCTCGAACCCACAGACCACGAGGTCATGACGTGAGCTGAATGAAGTAGGACACTTAACTGACCGAGCCAACCAGGCACCCGCCCCACCCCACCCCTGCCCCGCCTCCTTTATTTAAGTGCAGGAAGATGCCTTTGCTCCCTGGTCAGGTTCCCATGGTGGGGGAGACAGCGTTTCTGCCATAAATCAGGCCGGGCCGGCCATGGCCTTTTCTCAAACAGGGCAAGGGCACTGGGGCTTCTGGGACGTCGGTGGGACTCTCGAGTAGGGTGGGCCCAGCGCTGTGGGAGAGCCCCTCTCGCTATGCTCCAGCGGGGTGGCAATAGTGAAGACAATAGGCCAGACTTTTGTCCTTCACAGGGAGTTTCCCAAGTCACCGAGGCCTCACGACAGCCCTGCAGCTGGCAGGAAAGGGGTTTTTATTTCTAAGCTGCTGCAACAGTCTCAGAGAGAAAAAACGACCCCGCGACAAAAGTGGCAGAGCCGGGAATAGAACTTATGCACCTTGTTGCCACATCCTGCGCTTCTGGTTTGTCACTGCATTTATGTGCTGCAGAAGGAATCGTGGGGGAAGGGTGTGGGGCCCAGGCTGGAGGAGACACAGCGGGGGTGGGGGGAGGTGGCAGCCTGCCTTCTCCCCGGGGGACATTCTGGGCTGTGTGGTCCTCTCTTGCCCAGTTGAGCCGCCCCTGGGCTGCCATGGGGAGGGCCCCAGGGCTGAGGCCAAATGACAGAGCAGGCTTCTCGCGTGCCTGTGGCCTTCTTGAGTGTCCTGACTGTCCGTTGTCCGCAGCTGCTCTCCCTGCAACCCCCAAGGCTCCTGGCTCTGGCCTGGGGAGGCGAATAATGGCCACATGGATATCTTCTGGAAGCATCTGAGTTCCTGGTCCTGGGGGAAGAAGGGATGGGGTGTGGGTTGAAGAGAGCACAAAGGAGCGAGCAGGAGAAACCTCAAAGGCACAGGGCCCAATCTTCTGGAAGCCTTGTTGGGCGCCCGGAAACTCAACGTATGCTGCAGAGACCCCTACTGGGGAGAGATGTAATTACAACACGGTTCCGCGCTTGCGCAGACACACAGGGCCTGCAGCAGGTCCGCGCAAGGGTGGGAACCCAGGCTTTGGGGCTCGAGCCACTGGATTTGGGTCTTGGATCAGTCACGCAATGGCTGAGACTCTGGGCAAGATACTGGAAGCTCTCTGAGGCTGTTAAATGGAATAGGTACAAAACCTCCCTTATCTATTTCGTAGGGTTGTTCCGGGGGAATCAAAGCATACGAAGCAGGGGGCCCCTGGGTGGCTCAGCCGTTAAGCGTCTGACTTCTGCTCGGGTCACGATCTCGTGGTTCATGAGTTCGAGCCCCGCTTTGGGTGAGCCCTGCTTTTCTCCCCACCCCACCCCTGCCCCTCATGGGATTCTCTCTCTTTCTCTGCTCCCCTCGCTCACTGGTGCCCTCTCTCTCTCAAAATATAGTGGCCTCTCTCTCAAGGCCACTGACTTGGCCTTGAAAGCTCAAAGCTCTCCAACAGACGTGGGCAGACTCGGCCTCTGTCTCTCCCTGTGCGTACTCAGGGTGGTGAACCACCTCGGTGTCAGTGCCTCGTGCCTTCTGCCCGGTGAAGGGAGCACCCAGGGTAGCTCTGCAGTCTTCCCTTGGTGAGTTTTGTACACGCAGCGCAGCTGGGCCGGCCCCGTGTCGCACCGAGCCCCAGGATCGGTGACAACGGACACTGCATCTTCACCCTGACTTGGGTGGCAGAAAGCAGAGGAGCCTCTGTGGCCTACAGCCGGATGCCTCTGGGACCCCGGACCGCTGTGTCCCGCGGAGGGTCTGTCCTCGGTGTCTCCTTGAGGCCCCGGGGACAGTGCCGTGGCCTCACTGCGCGGTCCAGGACGGTAACAGCGGCTCCCTCCCCGTCTCAGCGCCGCCCTTGTGTGCAGGTACCTGGCCCCCCCCGGAGCACACGCCCTGTGCCGCAGCTCTGGAGGGGACGGAAGGTGGAGGACGGAGTCCTGGTCCTGTGCAGGCCCTGGGGAGAGGGGCTAACGCCCTCGAGAGAGGGCGTCTGGGCCAGTGTGGTCGGGGGAGAAGGAGGAGAAGGCCTACGGGAGCCAGTGGGGAGGTTGGAGGGGTTTGGGCAGGAGGCGCTCGGAGGTGGGGGGTGGGGGGGGGGTTGCTGGGCTGCCCTGAGTGCGTAGGGAGACCCCGGCACTGAAGCTGTGGTTTTCTGTCTGTCTGCAGGGCCAGGGATCCTGGGAGGGGACACGGTCGGGGAGACAGTGTTCGGTAGGTATCCCTGGGGAGTCGGCCCCTCGGCCCCTGGAGGTCCCAGCCGGGCAGGAAGTGGAAAAGGTTACCCGGAGCTCTGGACAGCTTGTCGCTGTTTTGCAACCAGGACCCGGAGGCAAACCAATCCTGGCTGCTGGGACTTAGGGACCTTACAGCGAACGACTGTGTGTCCTCTCTGCAGATCAGGTCCCCAAGGCTGCAGGGCCCTGGCCCCTCCGGAGCCTGGATGACTCTGCCTATTTGTCAACGCCACCAAGGATTTCACCCTGCGGGTCTGTGGTGAGGGGGGGGCGGAGGGCTCACATCTGAACTTTGACCTTTCCGCTCTGCCCTGCCTGACCAGGCCAGAGTCTCCTCAGAGCTCAAACTCTTCCTTTCGCGCACAGAGAAGCTGCGGGAACCTGATATCGCTGCCGGTTCCCGGATGGCGAAGGGTGGGGCCCGCTGTGTCCCCCTGGTGGGCTCCCTGCGACAGGCCGGAGAGGGCGTGCGGTACAGTCGGGCCCCGCTCGGCCGGGTGGCGGGGGTGGGGGACCACTCTCAGCATCACCTGGACTTCTGGGGTCGGCGACAGCTATCGCTGCTCGGCCAGGAACCGGTCAGTCAGAGCTCGGGCTCAGTCCCCACCGGGCCCCTCTGCGCAGGTAACCCCCTCCTGTGAGCCCCCTCCTTGACAGCCTGGGCCTAGGTGCTTAGCATCCCCACCTGGCTTCCTGGGGACTCCAGGGGTGGTCGAGGAAAAGGCGGGCGGGATCACTGAGAGCAGTGAGTGTCTCTGGGGTGGCAGGAAAGGACGGTTCTGGTGCCATCACCCCAGGGCCTGCTGTCCCGCTTCTGTCTGTCAGCCCCAGACCCTGCGCTTGGCTCACTCCTGGGTCTCCCCCGGCCCACCCGCTCCTGCAGACCCACTGAGGAGGAGCCCCAGACCTTGGCCGCGTCCTCAGGGAAGCCTGGAGCTGCTCTGAGAGGGAGATCCAGGCTGTGGCTCCTCTGGCATCCAGGACGGCCTCCCCCGGTGTCCACAGGCCGCTGCGGGAAACCGCTTCGGTCCACATTGTGTCCCTCTCTCCTCTTCTTGGCCGACTTCTGGACGTGTCTCCGCTCCCGGTCTCTGAGTCCCATGCTCCCCCCACCGAGCCAGCCAGGCGCCCCCCCGAGCATGTAGAAGGTGCCTGTGTTGTTGGAGGCTTCGAGGAGAGGTCTGGCTACATCGCCACCCCTCTGGGAGCTCAGTCACAATTGTTACAGTTCGCCCCTAACCCCACGAAATGACTTGAGCGGGGACTGAGCGAGTTGTACGAGAGCCTTTGTCCGTGTCTGGCTTCTCCATTGAATGAGACCAACGCTCATTCTTAGTTCCTTCTGTGTCTCCAATATACAGCATGGAATAGGCGTGAAACATGCGACTCTGACGTGTATTTAGGGAGCAGCCTGTGCTGGGTGTGACAGGACCCAAGGACACATGGTCACGGGTTGCAGACGCTAACATTCTCCCGGCCCTTCCAGGGCGTCTGGAGGGCAGTCCACCTCCTTCCCCCTGATTCGGCCTCCTTAAGGGGCCTCCAGCCCACCCACACTTCTGACTTCTTTTCTTGGAAATCCCTTCCCCTGTCTGCCTGTCTTCCATTTCTTCTCTTTCCTTCCTTTTGCTCCAGTGCCTAACCTGTGGTCATTGTTTCATTCAGCCTCCTTCCTACTTTGCTCCTTGAAGAAAGAATTTCTTCTCTTCTTGGTCCTGGGACCTTTGCTGATTGGATACATTCGACCTTGACACGTGGAGAAGTCAAGAGGAATAATGCGAGGAGGGGGTCACCCTGTGAGACACAGACATGAGTGCCACCTGCTGCCGACATCTCCCGGTGAGAGAGGGACACCAATCCCGAGTAAGACATAAACCCTATTTCATTTGCAAACGGAGTTCGGAATCGCCAACAAGCTGTGACACAGCTTCGGTTTAAAACAACCTGTTCGGGGGCACCTGGGTGGCTCAGTCAGTTAAGCATCCAACTCTGGATTTTGGTCCAGGTCACGATCTCACGTTTCGCGAGTTCGAGCCCCACGTCTGCACTGACAGGGCCGAGCCTGTTTGGGATTCTGTCTCTCCCTCTCTCTCTCTGTCTGCCCCTTCCCTGTGCTCTCTTTCCCTCTCTCTTTCAAAATAACTGAACTTAAAAAATAAAATAACCTGTTTATGTTTTGTTTAATCTTATTTTATTCCATTATTATTTTTTAATGTTGATTTATTTTTGAGAGAGCCAGAGCACGAGCGGGGGAGGGGCAGAGAGCGAGGGAGACACAGAGTCCGAAGCAGGTTCCGGGCTCCGAGCTGTCGGCATGGAGCCCGACGCGGGGCTCGATCCCACGAACCGTGAGATCGTGACCTGAGCCGAAGTCAGACGCTCAACCGACTAAGTCACCCGGGTGCCTCTGTTTAATCCTACTTTAAAGTGTTCAGAAAGAGAAGAGGGCTTATTCATTTTAGAAAAGTCGAACGTTTGAAACATAAGAAGGTTCACGAAGTGATTAAGTGTTGTGAATATGTGTGTTCATCTTCTGTTAACATTGAAGGAAATGGGCCCAGAGGCAACTTCAATTTTATCTCCTCGGAGCAGCCTTTTGACCACCTTACTTAAGCAAATCTTTCCTCTTATTCATAATCGTTGTACTCAGCTCAGTTTGGTCAAATTATCACAATCCGTAAATAAATACTTATTTGTTGGTCTTTTTGTTTACCGTCTCTTCTCCCCCCGCAAGACGCTCAGCCCCATGAGGACAAGAGCTGTATCTGTTTAACTCACAACTGCAAACTCAGAGGGCAACAGAGTGCTTGGCTTGTGGTAGATATTTCAGTATTTTTTGAATGAATGAATAACCAACGGATGAGAGTTGAGAACATGTTGTCTTAAGTTCAAAGACTGTCAGGTGTCGTGAAAATCTGGGACCTGTACCATTGTGTGTGTAACCGTGTGTGTGTTTTCTTTCTGCTTTTGAAAGAAGGAAGGAAATGGAATCCTTATCCTGAAATATCCTTCATAGGGGCCAAGGTCAGGCCGTCCTCAGGCAGCCACTTTAGCATTGAGATTATGCTGAGCTGAAAACATAGGCCCAAAAGACTCGGGAAGAAACTTTGAACTCCCCCCTCCCCCACCAAAGAATTTTTTTTTTTTTTTTTTTTTTTTGAGAGAGAGAGAGAGGGCACAAGTGAGCAAGGGGCAGAGAAAGAGAGAGAGAGAGAGAAGTAGGGTTCCCCCCGAAGCAGGGCTCGAGCTCACCCAAAGTGGGACTCAGGCTCAGCCGATTCTCCCTTACCAAAGGATTTAGACAGAGGACCTGTTCCAGGAAGAGAACCATTAGCATAGAGGGATACAGCATAATATGACCTAGGGGTGGCACACAGGGAGGAACTTGGTTAGCAAAGTCTGTGAGAATTCTTCTCTGTGTCCCATTGTTTCTGTATGGGCCAGCAGACATCTGTTTACCCAAAATTTACTCTTTTTCATTTTTCTGTGAAGTGACTTCCTTCCCTTTGAAGTCCCAGACTCCTATCCCCTTCTCCTTATTTCCAGATGACATAGATACCTCATTTTGCCTGTCTTTGGAATGTTCCATGCACATATGGATTCTCTGTATGTACCAAATTAAGTTAGATTTTCTCCTGTTAATCTGTCTCATGTGTAGGGACCAAGAACAGGCTGTCCCCAAGGTGGGCTACTTTGGCGTGAAGATTATTTTGAGTGAAAAGCAATCAAAAGCCAGCAGATTCAGGAAAAGCTGTTTACCTCCCCCTCAACTGCCTGCCTGTACCAGGAAGAGCTTTATTTTATTTTATTTTATGTTATTTTAGAGACAAAGTATGAGTGGGTGGGGGAGAGGGGCAGAGGGAGAGAAAGGGAATCTTAAGCAGGCTCCATGCTCGCTGTGAATCCCCATGTGGGGGCTTCATCTAATGATCCTGGGATTATGACCTGAGCCGAGCAGGACGCTCGACTGACCGAGCCACTCAGGTGCCCCAAGAAGTGAGCTGTTAACAGAGATTCCTTTTTACCTAAGAAACGTACGTGCCTAATAGGGCATATTTGTTCTCCAAACCTTTCCTCTCACCTTCCCGCCAACGGCCTTCCTCCCCTTTGTGTCCTCAGTCTCCTACCTCTTTCCTGAGCTCACATAGGCTTCGTGTGGCCTCACTGTCTTTGGAATTCCACGTCTGTGTGGCTTCCCTGCGCGTAGCAAACGGAGTGGATTTTCTCCTGTTAATCTGCCTCCTGTCAGTTTGATTCTTAGTCCAGCTGGAAGGACCTCGAAGGGCAGAGGGAATTTTTCCTTCCCAACACCTTCTAAGTAGTTTGTTGGCGTCTAGCCTTGACACCCTATAATCGGTTTCTTCCGCTGAAATTCTAGAAGCACCACTCCTTTGGTCCAGATACACTGACTTTCTTTCATGTCCTCTCACCATGTCGAAGGGTCTTGGCACAGGCTCTGCCCTCTGCCCTGGCTCTGCTTTCCTGTAAGTAGCTCTTACTCGCGGTAGATCTCAGCTCGATCATTGCCGTGTGGGAGAAACCTTCCTGGATCCTGGCAGCACCCCTGGTACAGGTTACCACTGCACCATGCATCTTTCTTTCATACAAGTCATTGCCGCTGCAGTGGTATTTGAAGAATAATTTGACTCTTGGCCTCTAAAAAGGAAACTCTTTTCCCTCTCTACCGCACCAGCTAAAGGAAGCCTTCTCTGTTCTTTTCTGCTCAAAGCGAACACGTCTGGCACTAAATTTTGCGTGGCTCTTTCACCCACACCAACCGATTCTCCAACACCATCTAGGAGTCCTACAGTTCAAAAAACTTTTGATACTATCAGCGTCAGACCTGACAAGTGAAGGGCTCAGTCCCAAGAGACCGCCCACTTCAGAGGCCAGTGGCAAGTTTGGGCGTGCCATACTTCTGACCAGCCCACGGTGGTCTAAGGGTTCCCACAACCCTCTCCTAGGAGTCAATAATTTGCTAGAATGCTTCACAGAACTGAGGAAACACAGTCTTTGTATGGAGGTGTCATTAGGTGGGCATGATCGATTAATCGTTGGACATTGGTGACAAAACCTTATCTCCAGCCCCTCTCCCATCCCTGGATGTTGGGATAGGAGGTGGGGAATTTAGGGGAAACGGGGTTGAAGCTCCAACCCTCTAATCATTTTGTTGGTTCCTCTGGCAACCAGCCTACACCCTGAGGCTATCTGGGAACCTTCAGCCACCAGTCACCTCATTAGCTTACAAAAAGACACTTATCTCTTTGAAGATTCCAAGGGTTTGAGGAGCTGTGTGGAAGGAAACTGGGAGGCAGACCAAATTTATATTTATTATTCTCTCTCAATATCATAGCCTCTCTCATTAGAATTAAGCGCCCTGAGGACAGAGACCTCTGTTTGGTCCCTGCTCTGTTTTCTGTGTTCAGCACAGTACCTGGTACTTAGTGATGCTCTTTAAGTCCCGCTGAATGAGTCAGTAATAAATGCATGCATGCCTGGGTAAGTGAATACCTGCCTGACACCTTTTTCTCTCCCCAACCAGACTTTCTACATTTGAGAATCCAGTATCAGCAGCTCAGAAACCCCAAACCACACTGCTTTGGGTGCTTGCTGCCTTTGATGACTCTTGATGTGAAAGATGGCTTTCTGTCCTAACAAGCAGGCGGTTTCCTTTACCTGCTAGTTGAGCTCATGAGGCCAAGCCTTTTTCTGTACGTGGGTTTGGTAAAGGTCTTACTGAGGGTCCAGACTCCAGATCTATTGGTATTCCTGGGCTCATTTTGTCACTGGTTTAAAAAGGGGGGCCAAGTCTAATTATTTCACCGTTTGAACCGGCTTAAAGGAGAGGGGGTGGGCACGGATGCATTCTGAAGCCTGGCAGTCATGACTCTCCCCTCCCAAGCTTGCCGGCTCTAAAGCTACTCCACCCTCAAACCACCTTCTCTGAGGCAGAGTAATCTTTTCCTCTGATCATCACTGTCCTAGGGGCTTGTCTCTTCTTCTCACCTCATTCTTATCTGGAGGAGGCACTTTCCATCCTCCTCCACGGCACCCCGCCCCCAAGGTAGGGGTCTCAGACTTTCCCCTCAACCCCTCACAGTGGGTTACACCTCTTTATTCTCACCGAACATTTATTTAAAACTTCTTCCACTCCATTATGTAAGACATGATTAAAGAACACTTGGAAAATGAAGATAAGCAGAAGAAAACTAAGCCACCTAAGATATCACTTGCCCCGCCCCACCCCACCTCCAACCAGCGTTAATATTTTGATGTCTTTTCTTCTAAGTTTTTCCTTGCAGCGGTATTTTTACAACATAGTTGTAATCATACCTCACATTAAATTTTACTTTCTACTTTTTTTCACTTGTGATGTTGTAGGGGAGGGAAAATAATCTCTATCCATTTCTGGGTTCTGTGGCCGAGACCCTCCACCTCTCGTACCAAAAGATTAACAAGAGAAAAACAAACAGAAGTTTAATAACGTATATACAGGGGAAATACCCAGGATACTGAATAAAACTCCCCCAAATGGCCCAAGCCACCATCATTAAATATCATCTTCAATTAAAGGCAACAGAAAGATGTTTTGAGGGAGAAGCCCTTTACGGGAAATTAGCAGGAAAAGTATAATAAAGAGTATGGTTGTCCTGTAGATTTCAGTTGGTGCCTCCTCTGTTGATAAGATTCTTTTGTAATTCAGAGCCATCCTTCTCTTTCTGGTACAGGAGGGAGACACCTGTACATATGGAGCTTTCTTTTATAGATGTAATTGTCCCTTACAAGAAGGACAAAAGATCTTCTCTGTCTGCGGTTTCTTAAAAATAATCAGCTCAAAATAATCCTTATGCTCAAGAAGCATACTTTGAGGTGGCACATTCAACGACCCTTCAAAGTCAAAGTCATAACATTTTCTAGTTTTATAGCCCATAATTCCTAATGTCCCTGTTCACTTCATCTTTCCTTGTGGGTAGACTCTTCGGTGGTTTCCAGAATTTCACTATAATAAATGGGAAAATAATGCATAATCTTTGTATGTAAATCTCACGGTGTCTTTTTGAGACAAGATGATTCTCAATCCCATTCTTTGCCAGGAAGCTTTTTTTTTTTTTTTTTTTTAAGTTTATTTTGAGGGAGGAGGGAGAGAGTGTGTGTGCATGCTTGAGTAGGGGAGAGGCAGATAGAGAGGGGAGAGAGAATCCCAAGCAGGCTCTGTACTGTCAGCAGCGAGCCCGCCATGGGTACATGAATTCATGAATCGTGAGATCATGACCTGGGCCAAAACGAAGAGTCCAGGGTCTAACCAACTGAGCCACACAGGTGCCCCGGGAAGCATTGTTTCCAAGTTCTTTCAACACTTGGGGGAAAATAAATTCCCATTTCCCCCATCTCTTCCTGCCCCCTTTGCTGTAAACCAGTGTTGAAATACACTTCTAGGTTCAAGATGGGCCACTTCTGTTCAAGGCACCACAGAAGCAAATCAAAACTTGAATACCTTTTGTGTCCCTGCAAATGTTCCACTTGATCAGAAACTCGGTGGCATTTCCAGTCAACCAACCTCCAAATGCCAAGCCAGCTTGGGACCTTCTCGCTCCAAACAAGGCTGGCTATGTGGCTCTAGTCAATCAGGTCTTTTCTATTTTTCTCTTCCTTGTTCTTTATTCTTTTTTTTTTTTTTTAATTTTTTTTTCAACGTTTTTTATTTATTTTTGGGACAGAGAGAGACAGAGCATGAACGGGGGAGGGGCAGAGAGAGAGGGAGACACAGAATCTGAAACAGGCTCCAGGCTCCGAGCCATCAGCCCAGAGCCTGACGCGGGGCTCGAACTCACGGACCGCGAGATCGTGACCTGGCTGAAGTCGGACGCTTAACCGACTGTGCCACCCAGGCGCCCCTGTTCTTCATTCTTTATCCTATAAAGGCTTCCTGCCTTCTACTCCATTGTGCAGTTCCCTGATTGGAGACTGCCCACTTCATGAAGTGTTTAATAAAGTTGGTTTGTATTACCTACTTTTTGTTAATTATTTTTTAACTCCAGTGCAGGGAAGCAGAATATACCACCTCAAAATGTGCCATTTTGGCATGTGGATTATTTGGAACTGTCATCAATCAAGACCCAGCAGGCTCAGGAAAAGCTTTTTGCCTCTCCAAATTCTAATTCTAGCAGAATTTAGAAAGGGGGTCTGTAGCAGAGAGAGAGCCACGACCAGAGGTAATGTTTTCATCCAAGAGACTTCTCTACATGGCAGGGCAAACATTGTGTACAAAACATTTGCTCTTCTCATCCTCCTGTGAATCACCTTTCTCCCCTTTGAAATCCTAGACCCCTACCCCTTTCCTTAGCTCAGGATAGTATTAAAGCCTCAATTACCTGACAGGCTGGGTCTCATATTTTTATGTGGCCCCCGAACATATGAAACCAATTTTTTTCCACCTGTTAATCTGACTTGTCAATCTAATTGTTATACCAGCCGAAGAACCTAGAAAGGAAGAAGTGAAAGTTTCTCCTCCCCTACACCAGACACCTCCCTCTTAAGGGCTGATCCTCTATTTTAATGCTTCTGTATCTTATCCAAGTTGACATGTAGGAAGTTAACCATTTTTTCCCCCTGTATTATTCCCTTCCCAAGCATCATGAGCCATATATGAATCTTGTACTCCATACCATGCACTTAATACTGGTTTCATATAATCCCACACTGCAAGCCCTATAATGGCTTTAGAAATAAGAAAATAGAAACACGAAATGAGAAAATGGTCTTTGGCAAAGGTCACTCTGCTAGTAAGGGCTTTTGACTCCAGACTGCTTGTCTCCAAAGCTATGCCGTTTCCCTCATGCTACACTTGGGAAGAGGGGGATCCACTCCTCTCTAGCCTTTTTTTTTAAATATCTATTTCTTGTGAGATACACACACACACACACACACACACACACACACAGAGTGCGAGCAAGGGAGGGACAGAGAGAGAGGGAGATATAGAATCTGAAGCAGGCTCCAGGCTCTGAGTTGTCAACACAGAGTCTGACGCAGGGTTTGAACCTATGAACCATGAGATCATGACCTAAGCCGAAGTCGTATGCTTAACTAACTGAGCCACCCAGGCGCCCCCACCCCTCTCTAGCTTTGAGTCCCCATCGTCCTCATCCTCTGGTGGATGATGGGTGGTGGAGGGGGCACTGCTTTTTTTTTCTAGCTTTGGTTGTGTATGGCAGTTCCTCTTTGCCTCAATTTCAACATTTGTAGAGTGGACACAAATACCTAGGCCAGCTTGTCCTGTAGGAGTCATGTGAGGACCCATAGGATAAAACTTCACTTTACATGAAAGCAACTGGCTCCTTGCAGGAGACTGTGGGATGTGGAGGGGGGTGGGAGAGGGGCGTCATAGAAAACTCACCTGTTGTTGGGATGTTCACCTGACTCAGGAAGTCCCTACCCTCCTAGCCAATTATGCCCTGTTTCCATGTTGCCTCTTCAAATGCTTTATAAAATTTGGTCTTTTCCCAAGTCCCTTGAGAAGAGTTTCCACTGCTTGTGAGTCACTGTGCTCCCCCAATCCGTGGGTTGCTTTCTTTTGAATGAAAGACATTAAACAAAACTGTTTTCGTTTTGTGATTTGGCAGTTCAGGCCCCCTCAGACCTGGAGCATCAGATCCCTTCCCACCATTTTCCTTCAAGATGCGTCCATAAATATATCAAAAGTAACTATCCTCCTCCCCACGTTTTTCATTTCATTAAAAAGGGAAACTCTACGAGGGGCGGGGATTCCATACATTTTATTTGCCAGACTGACCCGGCGGGGATTCTCAATAAATATTAGTTGAATGAATTACGCAACTTTAAATATTTATACATGATCACCTCTAGTTCCGCGTCTTTTATAATAGATTCGAAATGTGTCTTCAGGTTCAGTGTCTCCATTGAGATGGGCTTTTGTACAGCCCTAAGGCACGACCTTCTCACCTACAGCACGGAGTGTAAATAGAGCTGAGGCAGCAGTCCTTGTCTTCAGTCCAGACATACTTTAGAATTTCCATCCGGCCAAACTGGCTTCTCTGTCCTTGTGTACTCTGACCTCCAGGTCCTGTGGATCCACACTTGGCTCTCCGGTTATTGGGAACTTGTGGTGAGACCTGCTCCTAACGCCCACAGAAGTCATTCATGAGGAACCAATTCCATAAGGGCAGAGATCACACCTGACCAAAATCAGCGTAGGCTCAGCACAGTGCCAGGAATACGGTTAATGCGTTGGTTAGTGAATCCATTTCTGGCTACTACGTCTGCTTCTTCTGGAAATGTCTGCCATTCCTATATTCTTGCCCTTTTGGCTGCCAGACTCTAGGTCTACTCCTGACCTCCAAGCCCTAGAATGGGAGCTGTCATTCTTATGATGGACGCTGCATGTACATTTTGTGGAGACACTTCTAAGCCCCTTGCTTGGGGTTGGCTGATAAACTCACCATCACATTTCCAGGAAGAGATGGTTACCCATTCATGGTTTGAGGACATTTCTCAGGAGTGGATGGAATTAGGAACTCATCTGAAGGACCTCAAATCTGAAGATAGTCGCTCTGGAAGGAAGTCAGTAATTCATTCTTCCTTGATATTTCTGGTCAATTCAGTGATTTTTTTTTTTTTTTTACCATTTTCTTTTTTTTTTTTATGGTGAAAAATTTTATATTTAGATTTAGCCAGCTGGACTCAGTTTAGATGATCCCAATTTTGTTGGCAACATCCAAAACATCATAGTCGGGAGCCAGTCGAACATACGTTTCCTTTTCTCCATCAGGCCTGATCAGAGTGTTGACCTTGGCCACGCCAGTATCGTAGAGCTTCTTCACGGCCTGTCTGATCTGGTGCTTGTTGGCCTTGACACCCACAATGAAACAAGTGTGTTGTGTCTTCCATTTTCTTCTTCACGGCTGACTCGGTAGTCAGGGGGAGCTTGATGATGGCACAGTGGTCAAGCTTGTTTCTCCTGAGGCTGCTCTTCCCAGGATATTTGGGCTGCCTTTGGAGACGCGGTGTTTTGGGCCGCCGGAATGTAGGTGACGTGCAGATCTTCTTCTTTTTTTATGACTGTGGACACCTTTCAGCACTGCTTTCTTGGCCTTCAAAGCCTTTGCTCTGGCTTTGGCTTTGGGAGGGGCAGGGGCTTCCTTCTTCGCCATCTTCATGAGGCAGAAGCAATGCACTGCTGTTTAGTTGATGACCTCATAGGTAAATAACGTTGGTGTGTCTGGGGATATGGGTGTAGAGTGGGGCTCCTCCATCTGTTAGGCAGATATAAAGATCAGAGGTAGAGGTGGGAGGGCTCTGGATCCCACCAGAAGACCCCACCATCCCAGACACTCTTCCTAGCCAGGGTCACCCAATTATTACTTAAGTTCCAACCACATTTATCTTGTTGAATGCTTAATGAACTGCACTTTACTTCCAATAATCCTATTGCTTTCCTAAGTAAAGTGCTAACTAAGCAAAGTGCTTTGCCCAATCTCATCTTTTCTGATCTGGTTGAGAGGAGAGACAAGACAGTATCACTACTTCTTCGAAGCATGATCTGTGAAGGATTAAGCTTTAAAGCTTAGCACGTTAGTAGTCTGACTAGGGAGAGGGTGCAAACACGATGCAACATAGCTAGACCAAAGAAAAGCAGCAGAAATTTCTCCCACCTCCGGCTTACTGGTGGCTCAGCAGCAAGCTGGCATTGCCTCCCCAGCCCTCTGAGGCATGACCCAAGCCTTGGACTTTTCTCAACCCAAATCTTCAGGATCCTGCTGATTTTCCCTAGAACTTCTTCTCTCCCTTTCTATTTGTTCCATATTACCCCATTCAACTCCTAACACATAATTCTCATTTATTCTGTTTATTCTTGGGTAACCCTCAGCAAAGAGAATGGGAACATACCGGGGAAACGTTTAATACCAGAGAATACAAGATCTTTGGGGCCCAAGACATTTTTCGCTAAGCTTGAACCAGGAAAAAGGATGAGACAAGTAAGGTGAATCTCAGCTCTAAAGCTTCTTACCTTTTGAGGTATTTGCACTGAGAAATAAAGTGTTTTTTCTGGATTTTCCTCTGGAATAGTTTTCTATTAAAAAAAAAGAAGAAACCATAGGGTCAGCTCGACAAGGCCAAAGAGACACCCAGAGTCTAGAGAAGGGAAAGCAGAGATGGGAGAAGGGGCAAGAAGGAAGAGAGGTTCTGGACCAGGAATGGGGAAAGGAGAAGCTCTTGTTGGTGAGTGTTATTATAATTATTAATAACTTCTTTTCAAGAAGGCATTGCCTGATTTTTAAACTGTGCTGTATTTAAATAAGTTTAAAAATGTGTAAGATATAGAAGTCCTGTGAGCTATGAGCAGCCTAAGGTGATGGAAGTATAATGGGAAGTAATATTGTTAAAGGTGCAAGTAAATTTTTCCATTAGCCTGAAGGGTCCTTGGAGCAAATATGTGAGGATCACTGATGGGTCAGAACAACAGAACTACATTATAACTTAAACATCAGGCCAGAGTCACGCTTTTCTACATGCCGTCCTTTGAAAGAGAAATTGGGCCAGTTGAGTGGCCCTTGTGAACTGTGGAGGGACGGGAGGATTCCATGGATCACATGGTGAGCATTACTGGCTGGGTCAGAAACAGAGGCCACCAAATCCTGCACAAGACAGAATTCATAAGGACTTGGGGAGACACATGGGGTTTCAAGGACTATACATCCTCATACCCATGTTACCCAAGTCCATGCAGAAATTTCAACTAAAGCAAGAAGGGCCTTAGAGAATAAGATCAGGCTCCAGGAAAGATAGAAAAAGGACTCACATCAACGCAAGTGATTGTGTCGTAAACTGGGGTCTCTCCAGACGGGGGGTGGTAGTTAGGAATTTCCTGATGAGTGTCCATTCCCTTCCTCTCTTCAATGGACTCTGAAAGTGAGGCGGGAGAGGATCAGGGCCAAACCTCCTTCCACTCACCACCCCCACCAGCTCACCCCCTGGAAGACCCACTTAAGGTTACTGCCATGCTGAGTCCCTACAACTGAAGGGTGTTTCAGGACATGGGACTCTCAGTGCTACACTCAGGGAGATCCCACGATGAACTGGTTACTCTCAGCACTTCACTTCCCAATTTTTGGGCCAAGTCAGCCAAAAGGGGAAGCAGAGCAAGTCAGAAATGCCTTCAGAGCTCTTTCAAGAGGGAAGAAAGATTTTGACATTTGCAATTTATACACAACTGGTGCTTAGGTCCCTCCCCAACACCCCACACGAACAGTATCAGTGGGAACCTGAGGAAACAAATCAGCAGGGTTTAGGGATGCAGAGCCTGGGATATGGCATGGAAAGAGGCAGAGACAGACTTCTCCAGGAGGAATGCATCTAGACTGAGGTACAGAGTAAAGAGAGGTCTCTGGAATTGGTCCGGTGACGAGGGCCAGAACTGGTTTGGGGCCTCTGACAAGGATGGGGATTGGAAGCGCTGATTAGAGTGTGCCGCTCTATGGGACCTCAGAGTTGGAGGCTGTCACCTCCCGGGTCGGGGGAGCAGAGCCAGCAGTGTGGGGTTTGTGTCATCCGGAGAGCCAGCAAGTCCCTTTGGGGGAAGGGTAGGGGTGGCACTGGGGAGGGAACTGGGAGGAGTTTGGTCTTAGGGGAGGAGTTAAGGACTCCGGCACTCGCTTACTCCAGAACTAAGGAGTGAAGGTTGATTGTGTTCTCCTTGAGGACACAGAGTATGGCTTCTTCATTTCTGTATCCTTAGTGCCTACTATTGAGCCTGGCACACAGCTCAACGTATGTTTGTTGAATAAACGAGGGGGCACACACACGGGTGAGGCTGAAGGCAAAAAGAGTGTATGCTCTACCTTTTCTTTTTTCTCTCTGCATAATCAACAGAAACGGCATCAGTGCAAAGGCAATGATCAGCAACAGCACCCCCAGGGAAGCCAAGATCATGAAGGATTCTGAGTCAGCAGCCGCACCTTTAAAGACAGAATGGGTGGAGGCACAGGGAAGGGAGAAGAGTCAGATAGGGAAAATGACCCAACTTTTGAGGCAAGTGCCACCTCCCTCCCAGTCTGGTAAGTTCCCGGGGGTCTCCAGTTTTCACGGGCTGTTCCCAAGGGGACCAGGGACTGAAGAAGGTATAGGTCCTGAGACCAGAGGCCCCTGGAGAGAGAGAGGAGAGAGAGTCACCTTCACAGAGCTTCCAGGCAAAGATGGGGTTTGAAGAGTTGCTGCTGATGGGGTTCCTGACCACACAGATGAAGATCGTGTCCCTTTCTCCCAGCCTCCAGGATATGGGGAGGATGGAGCCATTATGGGACTCATTGGCTGCCTGCCCCAGGGACTCCCAGCTGTAGGTCACATCCTCTCCTCCCTGGTCCATGAAGCATGTCAGATTGGTGAGACAGGTGCCATTCTCATTGTTCTGCAGACCCATGGTAACTTTGGGCTTTGATAGGTGTTCTGCAAAAGAGAAACAGACCACCAAGGGTGGAAACTATGCCTTTTCTGAATTATTCTTGTAGATCTCGGACTGAATCTCTGCGGTGCTACAGAGCAGAGAGGGAGCAGCAGTTCAGGGAAGAATTCTTATTCTTGTCTGGGAAGGAGCTACCTAGGTCTGCTTTCCCACAGCTACCTAAAAGCACCGATAGCAGTAGAAATAATAATAATACAACAAGAAAGCAGCTGCCGTTTTCAACACACAGCTATACGGCCAGCCTTGTGCTAGATGCATTGTGGCTGTGAGCTAATTTTATCCTTTCCAGAGGCTCCCCATTCTTCTGTCCTCAGGCTTCCTTGAAGCGACTTTCGCTTTACTCTCCGGGAGAGAATAGTGTGGGAATAATACCTCTGGTCCCCCCCCCCCTCCCTTCTGCTCACTGTTCTCCCATAGAGAATGAGCAATTTGCTCATTGATGAGAAGGTGAGAGCCTGACATCCACCCTCTACATTTCTCTACTACATCTGTCTACTTTGCGCTGTTACGATTTCTGTTTAGATGTGGTTTGACCTTTTCCCCCTCCCCCAGCTAGTCTGGCCACATAATGCGTGTCCCCCTGATCCCCTCAATTATGTCCATATGGAGGGCCACCTGGCTCAAGGTCCATAGCCTACATCTTAAGGGCAAACCTGGAGGCCCATCTCCTGGCATCCCTTGTACTGTAGCTCAGTGAGTGAGACAACTATTCTTACAGCTGCTTGAGTCATTGTTTTGTAAGTTCATCTTCCCTGAGTGATCTAGAGTTGGGGGAAAATATTTCTCCTATCTAGCTTCGTCCGAAAAAAGAACTGATATTTTTATCTTCCTCCTGATTCTTGTGTCCGTTTCTCAATTGGTTGGCGTTGGTAGGGGAGAAGGTGTAATTGATGTTTATACACAAAAGTCTTTCTAAGATAGGGATCACTTTCTTCCTCATCACAGATACGGAAACGAAGTTTCACAGAGCTTAAGTAACCTGGCGAAGGCTATGCAGTTAGTTGGCAGAGCAGCCAGCATTTGGCTTGTGTGGTCGCTGTGTCCCACATCATCCATTGTCTATACTGCATTGCCTCTCACAGTCTCTGAACAGGAAGGGAACTTAGGGGTCAACTACATTCACTTCATCCATGCAAGAGTTCCCTCTTCCACATTCTTGCTAAGAGTTCATCCAACCTCTGCTGGAACAGCTCCAATATCAGAGTTTACCACTTTATGAAAACAGTCATCCACTTTGGGAACTGATTCTGCTCACCATAGACACGCAGCCTATACTCCTGGCTGAAGGAGTCTTTGAGGGAAGAGCTGTATATCACCATGCGGTAGTCACCAGAGTCATTCTTACTCAGTTTGCTGAGCTTCAGGGAGTAGTTTCCTTGTAAAAACTTCACCCTTTCCTTGTTATGACTGTGGGTCACTATGACGTTGGCTTGTCTGTCTGGCATTTTTGGCTCTATGGTGACGAGAGGGGTTGTGTTGAACGTCCAGACGATAGTGTCTATCTGAATTCCTGGGAGCTTCAGAGGGAAAGTCACAGACCCACCAAGGTTACCAACCAGCTCCTTCGGGGCTCCAGAGGTTGCTGGCCCTGCAGAGACAGAGAACCGTAAAATAAACCCATGTCCCTGCCCTTGTCACCAATTAGTCGCCTGCTTTGGGTCCTGGGAAGGTCCTGAGAAACCCTGTGGAGCCAACCCAACCAACCTCTGGGAAACCCTTTGAAACCTCACTCACACGAAGGCACTGAGGTCAGAGCGCCTTGCCTGAAAGCAGTGACTGCAGGCGAACCCATCCCTTCCCAGAGACCTCAGTCTGGAAAGACCACACTCTGAGGTAGGTCATAAGGCCCAGCTCCATCCTTGACAAGTTCCCGTTAGGGGACAAGTGGGGAGCTTACTGTCCCCATCCCCCAGACTCCCTTGGGAGAACTGATTTGGATGCAGAAGCACAGACCAGACACTGGGGAGGGAGCTCTAAGTTCCTAATGATAACAATATCTGGGAAACTTGGTCTTCTGTTTTAGGGTAGACTAAGGTGCATTCAAGATCATCCCTGAGTGAGGTTCTCATTGACCTGAATTTCAGTGTCCTTCGTTGAGTGGAAAGGCAAGGGGTGAGTTACTGGATGCTCTGCAGTATGTCCAGGGGCACCCGTGATCCTTACGTCCAACAATTAGGACTTGTAGTGAGGCTTATTTAACTCTTAAAACAATGCTTAGAGGAAGGATTCATATATATATATATATATATATATATATATATATATATATATATATGGAACTTGAGCCACAATGAGGTTAAATGACTTGTTGAAATTACAGTCTGTAAGAGGGAAAGCCCACATCAGTACCCACAGGGTCGAGGTCTTATAGGTCACTGTTTACAGATGAGAGAACTAAATGCCAGAGGCTGAGAGAACTTACTCAAGGATCACAAATAGCGGTGAACCAAAACCAGAACCCAAAGCTTCTTAAACGTGTTCTCCGTAAAAGCACAAAACCCAGTTTTCTTCCCTTCTGCCTCTTACCGTAATGCATCACGCTGAAATTTCTAAGAGAATTTTTATTAGTTCCATCACGGAAAGCACAAAAAGGAAAAAAAAAAACAAACGAAGAAAACCTTTTTAAGTCATCTCTCTGCCCAGTGTGGGGCTGGAACTCATAACCCCGAGATCAAGGGTTGCATGCTCTACCTACTGAGCCAGCCAGATGCCCCAAGAAAATCTCTTTCAAATCCAACAGAGCAGCCAAACTATAGGTTCCTGACCATTGTATTATAATGAGGTAACTGCTGGTCCCCATTATGACTTTTGTAGGCTGCTTGCACTTTTGCCGTAGTTGGTCCTTCGACCATAAAAATTATATTTTATAACGTTTATTTATTTTTGAGACAGAGAGAGACAGAGCATGAACAGGGGAGGAGCAGAGAGAGAGGGAGACACAGAATCTGAAACAGGCTCCAGGCTCTGAGCTGTCCGCACAGAGCCCGACGCGGGGCTCGAACTCACGGACCGTGAGATCATGACCTGAGCCGAAGTCAGACGCTTAACCAACCGAGCCACCCAGGCGCCCCAAAAATTATATTTTATGACTGCTTTGGCATAACGATGAATTGTAATGCCAGCTGGATTCATTATTATATATTAATTGTTATCATTATACTTGCTTTTCTTCTGATTCTGAAATTAAAACTATTGTAGGTCCCGGGCACTGTGCCTCAGTGGCTCTGTATGATTGACCAAGCATCCAGGTTCTATTTCTATATGTTGCCATATTTTTTAAATCGAAGTAGAGTTTCATATTAGTTTTAGGTGTGCAACACAGTAAGCCAACAATTCTATACGTGACGCAGTGTTCCCTATGATAAGCATAGTCACCACCTGTCACCAGACTAAGTTATTACAATATTATTGACTCTAATCCCTGTCCTGTACTTTTCCTCCCTGTGACTTATTTATCTTATAGTTCAAAGTTTGTACCTCTTAATCTTCTTCACCTATTTCACTCCACCCCTCAACCTCTCTGGCAACCACCAGTTTGTTTTCTGTATTTATGAGTCTGTTTCAATTGTTTTGGTTTTTGGTTCCACATATCAGTGAAATCATATGACGTTTGTCTGTCTCTGTCTGACCTCTATCACTTAGCATAACCCCCCTGGGTCCATCCATGTGATTGCAAATGGCAAGATCTCATTCCTTTTCATGGCTTAGTAATATTCCATCATGTATATACATCACATCCTCTTTATCCATTTGTCTATTCATAGACACTTGGGTTTGCTGCCACATCTTGGCTATTATAAATAATGCTGCAATAAACAAAGGGGGGGGTGTATGTATCTTTGCGAATTCGTGTCTTCATTTTCTTTGGGTAAATACCCAGTGGTGGAATTACTGGGTCATATGATATTTCTGTTTTTAATTTTTTGAGAAAACGCCATACTGTTTTCCACAGTGGGTGCACCATCGACATTCCCACCAACAATGTGCTAGGATCGCCTTTTCTCCACATCCTCACCAACACTTGTTATTTCTTGTCTTTTGGATCCTAGCCATTCTGATAGGTGGGAGGTGATACCTCAGGGTGGTAGATTTGCATTTCCCTGATAATTAGTGATGTTGAGCATCTTTTCATGTGTTGGTTGGTCATCCCTACGTCTTCTTTGGAAAAATGCCTCTTCAGGTTCTCTGCTCATTTTTCATTGGATTATTATTATTGTTATTTTAGCATTGAGTGTTACCATAATATCTTCTACCCCTGTGGCACCGCTGTAACTTATCCCTCTTCTAGTAAAATACAAATTCCTGTACTGGCCTCTCCAGATATCGAAAATGGCTGCACTATTTTTTCCATAGTCTCTGTTACAACCCAACTACTCTGACAGAGTTCCCAATATAGTTGCTATGTATTAAGGTTGAATCCGTGCCCAACCCTTGTTGTAAAGATTATGCCTAATACGTAAAACGATTCTGAAAACTTGGAATTTTGATCCCTTTGCACAGGGATCAGCAACCTATAATCCATGGGCCAAATGTGGCCCGCTGCCTGTTTTGGTAAAGAAAGTTCAAATTGAACACAGCCATGTTCTTGTGCTTACATAGTGTCTCTTGCTGCTTTTCCATTACCAAGGCTGACTTGAGAAGTTACAATAGAGATTATATCCTCTGCAAAGGCTAAAATATTGACTATCTGACGCTTTACAGCAAAGGTTGTCAGCTCATGATTGGATGAGAAAACCGAGATTCAAAAAAAAAAACCTAAGTAACTTGTCCAAAGGCACAAAGCTAGTAGGTGATGATTTGTTGAGGATTTAACCCAATGTCCCCCCATTGGTTTAGTCTGAAGGCCCTGGGGCATTTGTGCCAGCTCTAGCCCTCTCCCCTTCATCAGCTCCCAGGAGGGCTCAGATGTCAACCCTGAAGACTTTGGGCCTCACAGATCCTGGTTTCCCCTTCATGTCCTTCGGTGAACTTCCCTCAAGCCCGAGCTGAGCTGCTGGTGCCCCAGAGTAAGGGAATCTGATGCCACTAAATGTTCACCTAGTCCCCCTAGTCCCTCGATCACAGTTTTGGGATCTTGACCAACCTTTTTTTTTTGGGGGGGGGGGGTAAATTTGTGTCCAAAAGTACTGGCTTCTTCCCAACCTTTTTCTTTGCGGGCGGGGGGGGGGTGTAAATTTATGGCTTCTTCCCCTGGGCAAATGCCTTTTGAGGGGCTGATTCCTGTTTGAAACATTTCTGGCCCCTTGTCCCCATAATTTATCAGTCAGTGCATATATATTTTAGATCCATCAACCATTTATTAAATCATTATGTTAAATAATCTGATTTTTCAAAAAGCTTCTCCCCTGCATCTCTAATACTGAAGTAGGATGGTTTCCAGTGGCTTAACCATCTCAACGGGTGTCTAAACAGTCCCAGTACATGCAACAAAGTCCATTTCGTTTTCAATTTTTGACTGATCAACTAATGTTTGTGTCCTTTTACTTCAACAATAAGGTGAATATTCTGCAGCCAAATGAAGGTCGGGTATCCCCTGGCCCTAAATAGGTGCAGTCCTGGATTTAGGGCACCTTTGACTAATATCATTTTCGCATGAGGTCTGGGGGGAGATGCGTAAGCTGGGGAGGTGGCAAAATGCAAGGATGTGGCTTTAGTGGCTGTGTGCACCCATTTAGGCCATGCACGATTATTCTTCTCACTTGTTCACACATGTGGTTCTATTTTTTTCAGGCTGAATGTCAAGAGATGCAAATTTCGTGTGGCAATATACATAAAAAAATTCATTGCTCCTTGTCAGTATGAAATTGGAAGACCTCATGGTGCAAATTGCCCACAGGAGCCTAGAGGGAGTCTATCGTTCTACCTTAATTGTATCTTCAGGATGAAAAGACAGGTCATGAAAGAAGAAAGTGGTTCCATGCCATTCCCCAAATGTGAGTTGAGAGGCTAGGGGGCCGGGTGGGTGCGTCCTAACCAGTTTTATTTCCTCCTCTGTGGAAAGACCTTCCCAGAGTTTCACAACTCGGTTTTTCAGAGTTGGTGGGGGGGAAAAGGGATCCAGAAACAAGAGACTTCTCTTCTCAGTATGCCAAGACTGAACCGGAGCTTTGCGTTCTGTGGTTGGCTTTTCCACCTGCCCTGATCCTATCGAATTTTACCATGCCTAGGTAGGTCATGGTTTCCTCTTTCAGTCACTCCTTCCCCTAGCAAGGATTTATTTTGTTCCACATTTGTGCCAGGAGTTCCATATTTGTGTCTAGGAGCTGAGGCTATAACTAGGGAGCAACTCCTCCTCATGGGGTCAGGAGATAGTCGTTAATTAACTACCTGTATGGGTTATAAAACGGGATGTAGCAGGCGCTTGGGGAACCTACAGTAGGGAAAGTGAACTCCAGAGATTGAGTGGATACGAACACCCACCAAAAAGGCCCAGGAGGATTGGGCCTCAAGAGACTCATCTACCCTCCCACCTGGAGGACCGGCGCAGTGACTGTCCTAACTCGCCTCTTCCTCATCCACTTTACCCTTTCCTCATTTTGCAGCAGCTGCATGGGTTGGGTAAGACTGACAGGCGCCTAGCTCAAGGGTAGCCTTCCTCTGGCATGGTAATGAGCTCAACAGTATCACGTGACCTGGGCTGACTCCTCAAAAAGGTCCAGGGCTTTTGCTCAAGGGCAGGATGACCCTATGATGCCGTGAGAAGACATGACGTCACTGACTACCGCCGGACAAGCAGCCAGCCTCCCTCACCCGACTCCCGGTTTACTTTGTACCCCACATTTTTTTTTGTGCTTTATCCGTCTCTCTGCCCGTCCAAGTATTATTCAAGACCCATAAAGCCCTTCCCCGAGCAAGCTTCCACTTTTTTCTCACGTCCACCCCCTGAAATTTACCACACTTGATTTTCTACTTTAAAGTCCCCAGAAGGAGTTATTCCCCTGGGTGGTGGGTGAACGTACCATTCGTTGACCAATAACTGGTCACCTGGTGGTGAGGTCCGGGGTCACACCCAGGGAGGGATGGGGATGGCCAGGCCGTATGGAACAGTGTGAAAGGGGTAGTGCTCTGGCCTAACCGGGAGCCAGGAGACCCGGGTTCATTCTGGTTCCTCTGTGATAAGCAACAAACACTCGGTATCACTCTTTAGCTCCTAAACTGGTTTAATGGGCGTTAGGCTTTTTTATTTCTGAAAGTAACTCCATGAGATAGAGGTTACTAAAACTTCACCTTACTGATGAGGACACTGGGGCTCCAAGATGCTGAGTGATTTCCCCACGGCCCCGATCCGAGAAGTGGTGGATGTGGGACGAGAAGCTAGCGGGTCCTTCTGTCTCAGAGGCCTAAGCTCTTCACACGGCTGCCTGGCCACTGAGCACTTTGAGTTTCAGTGTTTTCAACTCTCATGGAGAAAAATAACCTTTATTTGCCAGAATTTGGGCTGGATGAAGGGGCGACATGGATTTGAAAGCATTTTGAGAAGTTCAGAGCCGTCTGCCAACGGGGGTGGGGAGGGAAGCCGTGTCTAGGAGACAGGCCTTGAGAACGCTTCTCATTTTTACTTCTCATTTCCCTAAGGATGGCTAGAAGCGAGAAACAGATTTCCCCAAATTTCTTTGGTTGGCTTCTCAGCAGGATGCACTTCTCAGAAGATGGTCTGGAGCCTAATGCTTTTGACCATTCACCGGCTAATTCACGGCAGAATGGTTATGCCCAATCACCCCGCATGGTAAGAACTCCCGCAGCAAACGTCCCCTGCCAACCTGCCTTTGGAGGTGGGGGTGGGGGGAGCTGGAGCAGGAGGCCCTCTGCCTTCTGTCCCGGCCAAGATTCAGATGTTTTGACAGCAGGAGCATCAGCCCTAAGACACTGTTCACAACAGGAAGGGACAACAGCTCCTCCCCTTTGTCACGTACCTTTCCTCTGGGTTATCACTTCCTCCACCATAACCTGTTTCCCCCCACAAGACTTAAGAGATGAGTGGAGAAGGGGGGAGCTGGGTGGCTCAGTTGGTTAACGGTCCATTAGCGGTCCATTAGAATGTACCAGCATCTCATGGCATCCTCTTCATGGAAGCCAGAGCATCTCAGAGCCGGGAGAGACCTTAGGGACTACGAAGTCCTATCCCACCTCACAGATGAGGAGACTGATGCTCCCTCCAAGGGTCACGGTGACGTGTGCTCAATCAGTGGAGCCAGGACTCCCAAGGCAGGGCTTCCCAAGCTATGCCCCCGCCCCCGCCCCCCCTGAGGCCGGTGGCAGCGCCTCAGGGTGTTTCTGGAGAGCTGAGAGAAGGGCCAGGGGGTGAGAGATGGGGAGGGGCGATGGGAAGGAGGCTGGGGAACTCTTCTTGCGACAGGGAGGCTTCCACGCCGTGCAGGAATTTACATGTTTGATTCTGCACAAGGTTGTGTTTCATAAAAGCAGACTGTTGCTTAAGAAAGAAAAACACCAATTTTGGAAACTACTGTTCTTTACCCAACTTCCCCTTACCTCATGTGCCACAGAAAGAGGATTTTAAATCAGCACCATGTCTTAGGTACGTGAGACAGAGGTTGCCCCTTGGTCATCTACACCCCCACTCCCTCTTGGCTCTTCTGGTCTTTTTCAACATCTCCTCAATACCTGCTCACCCACGTTTTCTGTTTTCCTTTCTTTCTTTCTTTTTTTTTTTTTTTTTTGGAGAGGGGTCGTGGAGGGGCAGAGGGAGAGAGAGAGAATCTTAAGCGGGCTCCACGCCCAGCGCGGAGCCTGACGTGGGGCTTGATCTCATGAAGGTGAGACCCTGACCTGAGCTGAAATCAAGAGTCGGATGCTTACCTGACTGAACCACCGAGGGTTGTTTTCCTTCTTTAAATTGTCTCCTCGGGGCGCCTGGGTGGCTCACTCGGTTAAGCGTCTGACTTCGGCTCAGGTCACGATCTCGCTCGTGGTCTGCGGGTTCGAGCCCCGCGTCGGGCTCTGTGCCGACAGCTCGGAGCCCGGAGCCCGCTTCGGATTCTGGGTCTCCCTCGCTCTCTGCCCCTCCCCCGCTCACGCCCTGTCTCTCTCTCTCACTCTCTTTCTCAAAAATAGAGAAACATCAAAAAATTTTTGAAAACATTGTCTCCTCAGCCCCGCTGTATCACTTAGTCCTCCCAAAATCTGTGAGGGAGAAGCGGACCATTGAGCCCATTTTCCAGATGAGAATCCTGAGTCCGCAAGAGCTGTTTCTTGGCCCCTCTGAACGTGGCCAGGGTGGTTCCTGTTGGTACATCCACATCCTGAACCTGGAGTGACCTGCTCTCTTCTTGGGCATCTTCAGTCCCTACCTTGGCCTCGGGTAGCTGGAGAGGTAAGGAATCTCAACAGCTCTCCTGGGGAAGATTCAGCTCAAATCCGCAATTACTGAGGGCTTCTCCGGGGTCCAGCGCATTGTCAGGCAACTGGGTGTGATGAAAAGAACACTAACTAGCTTTGGAAACCCAGTCCCTGCCCTACTTTTTAACGGCTGTACCACCTCGCCCAAGATACCTGACCTCTCCAGCCTGAGTTTGCCCATCTAAGAACGGAGGGTGATGACGTCTATCTCACAGGCTCACGAGGACACGGTGTGACAAACGCCTTGGACGTGCAGCAGGAGCGTAATACATGCGATTAGTACTGTACTTGTTTGGTACCTGGTATCTCATTTAAAACATCACAATAATTCTGCAAGTTAGGCTGTGCGCTCGTGTACAGAGGCCGAGGACCTTACTCACGACAATACGACGAGGTCAAACCCGGGGGTCCTTGTCCAGGGCTGGCACTGCTTCCTCTGCCCTGCCCACTAGAGGCCCTAGGACAATCGTGGACTCCCTTCAACCACGGGGGGTGTGGCACCCAGTGCTGCCCACAGCTCGCGTTCCAGGTAAGCACCTGGGGGTTTGAAAAGCCCTGCTGTTTCCTCCCCCACTTCACATTTTTCAAGTTCCACTTCTGATTACTGTTTCTATTCAGGGAGCCGTTTGTAAAGCGAAAGCCCACGGTAGGACCACCTGCTTCGAGCCAGGAGCTTCCTAAAAGCATGCAAAATTCTAATGAACTCGGGGAAGGCGAGGGTCTGCTGATGCTGAACGTTCAGTGAGGCCGGGAAGGATTGGGAGCAGCGACCGACTGTGTGGTCTGGGGCAGGTCACCGCAGGAAGTCGTGGGGCGCCCACAAACGGACCACCTGTGCCAAGTCCCCCGAGGGAGACCTCATGGGGGTGCCCTGCGAGTTGGGTGACTGGAGAGATATTCCTAACTGATGGGGCTCCAGGTCCTTTCTGAGAGCTCTGAGGTTAGTAACATCTTCAGAGAGTAGAACCCTTGGGACCGGAGAAGCAACAGCCTCAGTCCTTCGTGTTAGTAAACATTAAGTGCCTACAGAAGGAGCCGCTCTTCTGAGTGGACACGGGTTGAATTGGCCCGGTTAAGGGAGAAAATTCAAATCTTTCCTGCCAGTAGCCTCCCTGTTATGCACAGTCACTGAAAATATCTTTCTAAGTATATTTAAAACCTATTTTTAAATATGTACTTCTAAATATTGAAAAAAATATATACTTATAAATAAGGAAACATTCTCCAGTACGCTCTCATTTTGATTTTAAAGTTGCCCTCCAAGGGAAGGAAGGCTGAGGCTCGGGGAAGATAACATCTTTTATTTAATTCATGGCAGAACACAGGTCTTTCTGATTTCCAGCACCCTTCCTTCAGCCCTTCCTTCCCTGGGACAGTCAGAAGGGGCGACGGTCCCCAGAGCCATTCTTTCTCCTCTCGTTTCTTCGTGTCCTCTGATTTAGAGGTCACGAGATGCAGAAAATAATATGAGATGAGGGAGCAGAACTTCCTGAGTTGGCCAGAGTCCCAGAGTGGACTCCAAAGCCTAGAGGTGTACAGGATGGGGAAGGCAGTCAGGAGAACAGGACGGTCTGGACTCACCCGGATGCTGGCAGAGAAGGACAAGGATGAAGCATGCTGGGTAAGCAAGCATGTTGTTGTCTGGATGTCAGTCACTCAAATGATTCCGCCTCCTTTGCACAGTGCACACACCTCTCCTTTAGCTGACGTTTTTATAGGAGGGACCGTGAAAGTGACATGTGACCATGAGCTGTCTCTAGTTTTTTTTTTTTTCATGCTTGTTTCACTTTAGTTGTAGGTGGTCAATGAAAGGTGTCAGGAGTGAACTGAGTCCCAAAGGTGATGCAGACCCCATTTTACAGAGAAGAAACCAGGCTCACAGAGGCTAGGAATTGATTAAGGCCACGCAACCAGTCTTTTCTGCTATATTACATCATCTCTCAGATATTCAGAACAGAGGAAATGGAAGCAAAGAGAAGGTCAGAAGGAGGAACAAAGGGTGGCACAGGGAATAATAACAATATTTATTGGGCTTTGCTAAATCCCAGGAGCATATGCATTTTTTTTTTAAATTCCTGTGAGATACCACCATAATTCTTATTTTCTAGACGAGAAAGTGAAGGCTTGGACAATATTACAGCAAAATTAAAAAGTTATTTTAATTAAAAGAAACCATTATGAGAGGCAAAAAGACAAGCCATATAGTCTGAAAAGGTATTTTTAATACTTTAATTCCACAACAGTCTTATATCCATAATCCATAAAGAAGTCTTACATATCAATAAGAATTAGGCAGACGACCCAATGCATAAGCGACTGAAATAGATACTTCATTAAAAAAAATTTTTTTAAGTTTGTTCATTTATTTTGAGAGGGAGAGAGAGAAAGAGAGAGTGGGGGAAGGGCAGAGAAAGAGGGAGACAAAGAATCCCAAGCAGGCTCCTCACTGCCAGGGCAGAGCCCAACATGGGGCTCGATCCCACAAACCGTGAGTTCATGACCTGGGCTAAAACCAAGAGCTGGATGCATGACAATCATAAATGTGTCTCAGTAGTAATCACAGATCTTCAAAAAGCAGAAAAAAAAAAGTTCCTCTTGGATAGAAGCCCAGGAGTATGATTGCTGAGTCAGATGGTAAATGTCTGTTTAATTTCTTAAGAAACTGACCGACCATTTTCTAGAGTTGTAACATTTTACATTCCCACTGGTGCTTTGGGACAGCTTTGAGTCTTCTATATCTTCATCAGCATTTGCTATTGTTACTATATTTTATTTTAGCTGTTTTAATAGATGTGCAGTAGTATCTTATTGGGGTTTTAATATTTAGTGTTTAAATCTCGGATCCATCTTGAGTTGATTTTTGTATAAGGTGTGAAGTTTAGACTGAGGTGCATTTTCTCTGCCTGAAGATGTTCAATTATTCCAGCACCATTTGTCGAAAAGATAATCCTTTCTATATTTAAATGATTTTGCAATTTACGGAAAAATCACGTGGCCATACTTGCATGGGTGTATTTTGGGTTATCTATTCTGTTCCATTCATTTACGTAATGTGATCACTGTTTTCCTAGAGCCCAAGTCTACTATTTTATTATTTCTTTGCTTCTTCTTCTTTGTTGCCATTGCCGTTCTTCTGTTTTACTTTCTTAGTCATTCTGTGGGTCACTTGAAATATTTTTTAAATTTCAGTTCATTCTTTTTTTTTTTTTTTTTAGTATTTATTTATTTCTGAAAGAGAAAGAGCATGAGCAGGGGAGGGGCAGAGAGAGAGGGAGACAGAGGATCTGAAGCGGGCTCCGTGCTGTCAGTGCAAAGACCAATGTGGGGCTCGAACTCACGAACCGTGAGGTCATGACCTGAGCAAAAGTCAGACCCTTAACCAACTGAGTCACCCAGGTGCCCCTTGAATATTTTTTATAGTTTCATTTTGATTTATCTACAGTATATATATTTTTTAATGTTTTATTTATTCTTGAGAGAAAGAGAGAGCACGAGTGAGGAAGGGGCACAGCGAGAGAGGGACACAGAATCGGAAGCAGGCTCCCGGCTCTGAGCTGTCAGCACAGAGCCCGACGTGCGGCTCAAGTCCACGAGCTGTGAGATCATGACCTGAGCTGAAGTCGGACGCTCGACCGACTGAGCCACCCAGGCGCCCCATATCTACAGTGTATCTTGAACAGATTTCTAAATGGCTGCTTTATGCATTTTATTATACATACATAAGTTATGGTCTACTGGTATTGACATTTTACCAGTTCAACTAAAGTGTAAAACCTTACTTGTATTAGATTCTTTTACTGTCCTTTCCTAATAACTTATCTTAAATATATCCTTTATATACATTGAGGACCATGTAAGGTAATGTTATAGTTTTTGCTTCAATTATCAAATATAATTTAGAAAACTCAAGAGGAGAAGGATAGTCTATTATATTTATCCATATATTTAAAAAATGTTTGTTTATTTATTTATTTTGAGGGGGAGGGACAGAGAGAGAGAGAGAGAGAGGGAGAGAGAGAATCCCAAGCAGGCTCCACCCTACGTGGGCCTCAAAACCCACAAACCGTGAGATCATGACCTGAACTGAAATCAGGAGTTGGACGCCTAACTGACAGAGCCACCCAGGTGCCACCTCTCCAGCTTTTAGAATTATTTTGTGGTTGTGTTTTATATATAATGTCCAGTATTTTTATCTGTACTTAGTGGGGAAAATAAAGAGAAATGTGTCTACCTCATCTTTTCTGGAACGAGGAACACGATCATGTGTTTTTATATCCTTTCTCTCTTCTGACTCCAATGAAATCATGGTGAAATCTTGTAAAAGGACTTTGTTAATTTGTGAAATGAATTCAACGTGGATAACTTTTCTTTTCTTTTTTAAAAAAATTTTTTTTAACGTTTATTCATTTTTGAGACAGAGACAGAGCATGAACGGGGGAGGGGCAGAGAGAGAGGGAGACACAGAATCGGAAGCAGGCTCCGAGCCATCAGCCCAGGGCCAGATGTGGGGCTCGAACTCACAGACCGCGAGATCGTGACCTGAGTCGAAGTCGGACGCTTAACCGACTGAGCCACCCAGGCGCCCCATGGATAACTTTTCTTATCTGACTTGCAAAACACGGTAATGATAGAAGAAACATTTTCAAATCTTCTAAAGTCTATAGCCTTGTTGAAAACTAAGATAAACATACATCTAAAAGGAACCTTGATACCAAATTTATGAAAAGACAGGATAAGAAAATTATAGACCTGCGTCCCTTTTAACATAGTTGCAAAGATCCTAAATGAAACATTAACGAATCAAATCTAGTGGCGTGTCGAAAATATGTCATGATTAAATATCACTTATTCCAGGAATGTGAGAATAGGCCAATACTATTCGTTAATGAACTAGTGTCTTAGCCTGAGCAATGAGACAAGAAAAATAAATAAGCTGTATGTGGTTTAAAACAAGAGAGAAAAATTACCACTCTTTTCTGATCACATCACTGCTGATATAGGGAATCCAAAAGAATCTGCAGACGAACTAGGAGAACTGATAAGAGAGTAAACAACGACGCCAGCAGACAGGCATAATTTTACACAGGTAATTTTTCTCACTTGGCTTACAGGTTGACACCTGTTTACTTATCTTGATCTAGTTTGATGAAGAGATAGAAGGGTATTTCACCCAATGTTACACAGAATTTTATTAACAGAGTCAGAATACAACACAAATATTTTGGCTTCAAGCCAGTGAGTTTTCCATTATGAGGTATCACCCATTTGTAAACATACTTCCACAAATGTGGAAATGGCAGAGACAGCAGCTTTGAAATACTGTGATTTCGAATGCTGACATTCTTGGCAAAAAAAAAATGAGGTTGGAAAGGAGGTGTTTCACTGAAATCCGTCCAGCCATGGTTTTGAAGCAGATGCCTCATTCTCATTTAATTTCACTTTAGTGATTCCCACCATGGCTTTCCTTGTCCTAGAGCTGACCAAGCCAAAGTTTATGGGAAGGTAGGAAAAGAAACTATTTTGATACGAGAAGCAGCAGAATTGGGCAGAATGACATCAGTGAAAAATCCTGGGGCACCCCATCAAGCCACATGTGGAGAGAGAAACTAAAACAATCTTTGGGCTGTGCTGAAACAGAAAAAAACTGCTTTTGTAACATAACACATATTAACAGCATGTGTCATTTAATCATTTTCTCTTTTTATTTTTTTTATTTTATTTTTTTAAAAGGAAGTTTTTTGTTTTTTGTTTTTTTTTTTTTTTTTATTTATTTTTGGGACAGAGAGAGACAGAGCATGAACGGGGGAGGGGCAGAGAGAGAGGGAGACACAGAATCGGAAACAGGCTCCAGGCTCCGAGCCATCAGCCCAGAGCCTGACGCGGGGCTCGAACTCACGGACCGCGAGATCGTGACCTGGCTGAAGTCGGCCGCTTAACCGACTGCGCCACCCAGGCGCCCCCATTTTCTCTTTTTAAATTGGCCCATGAGACCCCATTCTTTCTTGGTTGTCTCCTACCCAAGCCTTCTCATTTTCCTTTGTTTAATGATGCAAATTTCCCCCGTCTATGAATATTGAAAAGTCTCCGGCTTTAGTCCTTAGACTCACTCATTTCTTTTTTTTTTTTTTTTTTTTTTTTAAATTTTTTAACGTTTATTTATTTTTGAGACAGAGAGAGACAGAGCATGAATGGGGGAGGGTCAGAGAGAGAGGGAGACACAGAATCGGAAGCAGGCTCCAGGCTCTGAGCCGTCAGCACAGAGCCCGACGCGGGGCTCGAACTCACGGACTGTGAGATCATGACCTGAGCCGAAGTCGGACGCTTAACCGACCAAGCCACCCAGGTGCCCCTCATTTCTTTATTTACCCCAATTCCTTAGTCAAGTTCACTCAGTCTCTTGGTTTGAAATACCCAATTTTGTTTTCAGCTCTGACCTCTTTCCTGAATTCCAGGCTTGTGTATCCTACACTGGATCTCCATTTGAATGTACGAGGCATCCCAACCTCCCCCTGTACCAAATCAAACTCTTGCTTCCCTCCCTTTTTCCTCCCCCTCCACTTGTTTTCTTCATTTCAGTAAATTATAGCTCTAGTCATTAAGGTTTTCACGCCAGAAAATTACAATTATCCTCGACTCCACTTTCTCATATCTCATATCCATTCATCAGCAAATTCTATTGTCGTTACTTTGGAATATGCTCAGAAACAGACTGCTTCTTATCAGTCTTACCAACCATCACCACCGCCGTCTCTTGCTTACATTATTGCAAAGGCTATTTAACTAATATCCTTGCTTCTACCTTGGTCTCCTGGAACTTATTCTTCACAGGTCACTAGAATGATCATTTTTTTTTTCTTTTTGAGAGAGAGAGAGAGAGAGAGAGACCTCGTGAGCATGTGCATGAGTGTGGGAGGGGCAGGGGGTAGTGTGTGAGAGAGAGAGAGAGAGAGAGAGACAGAAAGAGAGAGAATCTTAATCAGGCTCCATGCCCAACTCAGAACCAACTCAGGGCTTGATCTCATGACTTGATTTCACGACTGTGAGATCATGACCTGAGCTGAAATCAAGCTTAACTGACTGAGCCGCCCAGGTGCCCCTAGAGTGATACGTTTAACACGTACCCTGAATCATGCTATCTTCCTGCTTACCAGATCACTTAGGGTAAAATGCAAAGTACTTTTCAAGGCTTCTGACCCTACATGATGGCTCTTAGTCACCTTTCTGATGTCATCTCCTAATTCTTTCCCCCAGCCTGTTCCACGCCCTTCACGCTAACCACCTCACTGTTCCTGAATGCCCCAGGCACACCCCAAGGCTTTTGCACTAGAGGAAAGCTCTTCCCTCCGATATCCACGTGGCTTTCCCTTCCTTCAGATTTACTCAGTATTACTTATTAGAGGGGGTTTCCTTGTCCCCTTGATAAACTATCACTCCCTGATCTTTTACTTTCTTTTTTTAAATTAGAAACAGTTTTTCTTCTTAAAAGTGTATCTATTTTGAGAAAGAGGGAGGGAGGGAGGGAGGGACGGACAGAGAGGGAGAGAGAGAATCCCAAGGAGGCTCCACGCTGTCAGCACAGAGTCCAGCTTGGGGCTCGAGCTCACGAACCGTGAGATCATGACCTGAGCCAAAATCAAGAGTCTGACGCTTAACTGCATGAACCACCCAGGGATGAGATTTTTCAGGGACTCAGAACTCTATCGCGGCAGAGCGGAAGGTGGGGGAAGCCTCTAGGGGATGAGAGAAAATAATGCTTGTATCTTTCCAGGGGGAAATCTGTGTCGTCTCAAAGCGAGAAATGGTTGTTGCCTTAAACCCTGACAGTACTGTTACAGCTCATGTCATTTTAGAAACGTCTCTTTCAAGATTATTTCTTTTTCAAAACACCGGTGATGAGACTATGTTTATGCAAAGTGACCATGCAGCAAACACTGCGGAACTTTTCCTATGATGTGATTTGGCACCCAATTATCATTTAATGGTTTTCTGTGTGAAATTACTCGGCGTGGCATTAAAACGTGGAACAGAGACCTCCAGCTTCCGAGCTAAAAACTACACGGGAGCATTTTGAGAGCTTTCTCACTGATACACTTTCACCACAATTTCACAGGATTTTTGGACATCTTCAATAGCATGCGTTTTCCAACTCACTGTAAAATAGTGAAATTAGTGTTCAAAAGCCCCCGGGAATGCACGTATTTAATAGCCTGATACTCGGAGACTTCATAGAAACCGGCTGCGGTCTAATGAGAATACATTACTTTCTCACTGGCCCGCGGCTTCCCTGCAACCCAGCCGTAGCGTCTATACCCCTGGTGGCAGAGCCACGCTGAAATTGCCAAGCCCAGTGCTGGAAGCTGGGAGCATATTCCTTTCTTCTCTGGGCCCCGGCTCCCTTCCTGACGGCTCACAAGTCTGGACTCCGGTAATTGCCGCGTCCGGTGGTATCAGCGAAGTTTCAAACTGTGACTACGCTTTCCTGAAACTGTCTCCAGTTTCCAAGAGTCACCTTAAGCGGCCAAAGGTGAGAGAGAATCATTACCAGATCTCACGTGTCTTTCGTGCATTCTGGTTTCTATGCCGCTTAACCTGTATCAGTTTCACCGATCGCGCTGCATGTCCTTTGGGGAAGGAGGCTCTAGAAAGGAAGGCTTTTGTGTGTGTGTGTGTGTGTGTGTGCGCGCGCGTGTGTGCCCAGATGTGAGCAGATTCCCACACGCTGACATCGAACACCCAATGATCTACCTCAATTACCAGGTATGGCAGGGGACCCTCTCGAAGCCCACACCCCTGGCTGGTGCTCCTCATCTGTCCTTGACGCAACTTCTATCACCCGCTGGGTCAAGGGTTGGAAATACCGTCGAGAGAAATGGGTCTGCCGTCACAGAAACCGAGCTCTGTTGGGGGAAATACACACACAAGACAATAACTACCATGCCGAGGGCAAGGACTGCGATGGGTCAAGTCCAAGCGCAGGGTAGTCCTAATGCGGGGTCTGGCAGCATGTGTCACCTTGCTCCTATGATTCATTGTTTCTTCAACCGTGGAAGTAAAATAATACTGCCTCCTCATACCTACCTCATGGGTTGTGGTGGGGGCAGAACTGCAGTGGGCGTGAAAGAACTTTGTAACTCTAAAGGGCGATAACACGGTGACTACAAGGCTTGCGGGGTGGCAGTGGGAGGGCATGGCCTCATGACAGCTGTCCTACACAGGGATCCTAAAGGTTTCACGGCGTGTGGAATTATCCAGATATCTAGAGCTCAGACGGGTCCCCGGGCAGTTCAGAACTTCCGAAACGTGAAAAGCAGAACCTGAGAAAGGAGAGCAGAGGAGCTGTGCTAACCCCGGTCTGGTGCCTGAGCCGGTGGAAACTCACTCAATCCCCAAAGACTGGAAAGTAGTCTCTTTAGGCAGGGGCCGGTCCCGCCACCCCTCCCCCCCCCCCCCCCCCCCCCCCCCCCCCGCTGGTCTTCACTCTGGTGTCTCAGAACTCGGGTCTTCTCTGGGTCTAACCTCTGTTTCCCCTGCTTTCATGTACCATCTTTCCTGTTTGGTTGGAGGAGAAAACCATTACAAGCTTTCTCTGACATTTCTCCATTCAACCCCTTTGACAGGATGGGACATGGGGGAGGAGGCGAGGTAAGAAATGTCCAATACGCTTGCTGTCCATCCGTGTGCCCACAGATGGTCCATATTCCTTGTCATTCACACCAGAGCTGTCCCGCTTGCCTGGCTCAGCATGACTGATGTCTCTCCCTCTCTCGCGCTGGCAGTGTTGCCCAGAGAGTGGCTAAGCAGACAGATGTTCCAGCCACGTGGCCCACACTTGAGTCCTAGTTCTGTCCCTCCCTCCTTGTTTGGCCTTGAGCAAGGTGACTGATGTTCTATGCCTCAGTTTCCTCGCCTGGGAAATGGGGATAACCGTAGTCCTTAGTCCACAAGATTGTGAGTATTAAATGAGATCATCTGTATTGACACGGCATAAAGACTACCTCATAGTGAGTCCTCAATAAACATTAGCTATCTTTTTAATCGGCTCGTTTAAAACAGCTTCTAATCACTTATAGAGAGCCAGGCACAATTAGATGAAGTCCGAGTTCCAGACTTCATGAGAGGAATCCTGACGAACCGCATGCCTGGATTGTCTCTCCAGGTGCCTTCTGCCTTCAGTGTCGGTGTTCCAACACCCCCCCCCCCCCCCACTACAGAGAAGGCACCTCACCTGCCCCCTTCAGGCAAGCCACAGTCCCTCTAACTAAAACTCATCTCAGATTCCGTGACTCTTTGCTGCCCTCTGCTAACAGAGGTGTGCCAGGATTGGGTGGGGACAGATGGGGGAGGTTAGTGGGTGGCTGAGGGGTGTGTGGGGTGTCAAACGTGCAGATGTCTGCTATACCTCGTCCCTGTTTTCACAGGGCTTGGGCCACCAATTGCAAATTCTGACATTATATTCGTATCATGTAGATTTTCTACAAAGAAGAAAGAGAACTTGGCAGAAGGTCACCATTTGTCAGTTGCTTCGTAGCTGTGCAAAGTAAAACAGATTTACAAAGCACTCTGGGAGACGTGTTGTGGGGCTGGGGGCCCTACAGGTTAGTGCAGGCTCCATAGGTTAAAAAACCTCAGCCCCATGAGAATGCCCCCGACTTCAGACACCAAGTCCGAGTAGTAGGTCCCCAGGTGACCCACAACTTCTGTCCAGCGAGGCTAGAAATTGGAGGTTCTAATGACCCGTGTCCCTGGATTCGATTATTTGCTAGAACAACTCCCAGAACTCAGAAACACTTCTGTTGACTGGTTTATTATATACTAAAGGATATGTCTTTCTTTGCAGGAGCCTTTCTGGCTTGGTTTCTGGCTTTGCAGGAAGGGTGTTAGCAGACACACTGTGGTCCTTCTCTGTGGTCTTTCTTGGTTCTCTCACCATGAACTTTGCTCTTGGGGGGTCAGAGGGGGGGTCAGAGGACATAAATGTGGGGTCGGGATGGGCGGTGGATGACAGGCTTTGGCCAGTCTGAAAACTGCTTTCCTTTCCCTTCACACTGTTCACCGTTGTTTAAAAAACCAATATTGTTGTGACGTTTAGACTTTATGCACTTACCTCTTCGCGTTCTCATTTGTTTCTCTACTCAATGCAAACTGAGATTTTCTCCCAGGATTCATTTGAAATTGGTGACTTATTAAATCCGATGGAGGCCTTATTCCTTTTGAATACGAAGGAACAGATGAGACTAGGAATGGAGAATGAGAATGTTTATTGTAAAAAATCAAATCATAAAGGGTAAAAACTACTCAAGCTTCCCACCCTAGCGGGAGACAGACACTAGTTTTCAGTTTTATGTAAATTATTTCAAATCATTTTGTATTCCTATGAGCTATATTATACACAACGCTCTCCACGTGAACAGATTGTGACAAAACAGGAGTGTATCATATGTATTTGCTTATAATTTTTTTCCTCAACAATATATCAGAGACACTCCTTTTAGATGAAAACATTCTGTTCTGTCTCATTCTGTATCATGACTCCATATTGTCCCATGGATGTGTTCATGTTGGAATTTTTCATGCAGTCTCCTTTTGGTTGGTATTTGTAAGTTATTTCCAACTTCTTTTATTATAAATTCTTTTGTAACGAACATTGTTTTATGTTTCATTTATCCGCACGAACACTGTTTTATGTCTCATTTATCCTCGTGCAATTGTGCCATTATGTTTCTATATAGATTATTACAAGTAGAACAAAGTACGAAGGGTATTATATAGTGAAAAATTTGACAGGTGACACCAAATTTCCCTCCACAAAGCTTGCATAATTTATATTTCCATAAACAGGGTATGTGTCTGGTTTCCTCTAATTTTTTTCATCACTGGAATCGAACAATTTTTTTTTCTAATTTGATAGTTAATATTATCATTATTTGTTTAATTTCCATTTCCCTGATTCCCAGGAGGAAATGCGCACTTTTCATGTGTATTGGGCATTTTCTTATTTTCATCCTGTAAATTATCTGTTGGTATACTTTGCAATAGACACATCTCTGTAACCTTATTACATTTCATTTCTGCAGCATTTGATGTTGTGAATGTCTCAATTCTTCAAATTCTCTCGTTTCCTGTGAACTTCCTATGCTCTAGTATTCTTCCCAGTTTTCTTTTTTAAAAAATATTTATTTGGGGGGGGGGCGGTTAGAGAGGCAGAGACAGAGGGAGACACAGAATCCGAAGCAGACTCCAGGCTCTAAGCTGTCAGCACAGAGCCCGATGCGGGGCTCAAACTCATGAATGGTGGGATCATGACCTGAGCTGAAGTTGGATGCTTAACGGACTGAGCCCCCCAGGAGCACCTTCTTCCCAGTTTTCTAGCGGATCTTTTTCAGTCTCCTTTGTCTTTGCCTTTTTCTTTACCATTCCTTAAATATAGCACCTGGTATTACCAGGGTGCTGTAGACTGAATGTTTGTGGTCCCTCCCCACCCAATTCATATGCTGAAACCTGATCCCTAAAGTGATGGTATTCGGATGTGGAGCTTTTGGGAGGTGATTAGGTCATGAATCCTCATGAATGGGATTAGTGGTGTTTTTTTTTTTAAATATAATTTATTGTGAAATTGGCTAACATACAGTGTGTACGGTGTGCTCTTGGTTTTGGGGGTAGATTCCTGTGATTCATTGCTTATGTACAACACCCATTGCTCATCCCAACAGGTGCCCTCCTCAATGCCCATCCCCCATTTCCCCTCCATCCCATCCACCCTCAGTTTGTTCTCTGTATTTAAGAGTCTCTTATGGTTTGCCTCCCTCCCTCTCTGTTTGTAACTATTTTTTTCCCCTTCCCTTTTCCCTATGGTCTTCTGTTAAGTTTCTCAGGTTCCACATATGAGTGAAAACATATGATATCTGTCTTTCTCTGACTGACTTCTTTCACTTAGCATAACACTCTCCAGTTCCATCCATGTTGCTGCAAATGGCAGGACTTCATTCTTTCTCATTGCCAAGTAGTATTCCATTGTATATGTAAACCACATGTTCTTTATCCATTCGTCAGTTGATGGACATTTGGGCTCTTTCCATAATTTGGCTATTGTTGGAAGCGCTGCTATAAACATTGGGGTACGAGTGCCCCTATGCATCAGCACTCCTGTATCCCTTGGGTAAATTCCTAGCAGGATAAATTCCTATTGCTGGGTCGAAGGGTAGTTCTATTTTGAATTTTTTGAGGAAACTCCACAGTTTTCCAGAGCGGCTGCCCCAGTTTGCATTCCCACCAACAGTGCAAGAGGGTTCTCGTTTCTCCACATCCTTGTCAACATCTGTTGTCCTGAGTTGTTAATTTTAGTTACTGTGACCGGTTTGAGGTGGTACCTCGAAGTAGTTTTGATTTGTATTTCCCTGATGAGGAGTGATGTTGAGCATTTTTTCATGTGTCCGTTAGCCATCTGGATGTCTTCTTTGGAGAAGTGTCTATTCATGTCTTCTATTTATTCACTGGATTATTTGTTTTTTGGGTGTTGAGTTTAGTAAGTTCTTTATAGATTTTGGATACTAACCCTCTATCCGATATGCCATTTGCAAATATCTTTTCCCATTGCGTTGGTTGCCTTTTAGTTTTGTTGATTGTTTCCTTTGCAGTGCAGCAGCTTTTTATCTTGATGAGGTCCCCATAGTTTATTTTTGCTTTTAATTCCCTTGCATTTGGAGACATGTCGAGCAAGAAATGGCTGTGGCTGAGGTCAAAGAGGTTGTTGCCTGTTTTCTCCTCTAGGGTTTTGATGGTTTCCTGTCTCGTATTTAGGTCTTTTGTCCATTTTGAGTTTATTTTTGTGTCTGGTGTAAGAAAGTGGTCTAGTTTCATTCTTCTGCATGTTGCTGTCCAGGTCTCCCAAAACCACTTGCTAAAGAGACTTATTTCCATTGGATACTCTTTCCTGCTTTGTCAACATGATACTCTACATGGAAAACCCGGAAGACTCCACCAAAAAGCTGCCGGAACTGATATATGAATTCAGCAAAGTCCCAGGATACAAAATCAATGTACAGAAATCAGTTGCATTTCTATACACCAATAATGAAGCAACAGAAAGAGAAATCAAGGAATCGATCCCGTTTATAATTACACCAAGAACCACAAAATACTTAGGAATAAACGTAACCAAAGATGTGAAAGATCTGTAGGCTGAAAACTATAGAAAACTTACGAAGGGAATTGAAGAAGACACAAAGAAATGGAAAAACATTCCACGCTCATGGACTAGAAGAATAAATATTGTTAAAATGTCAATGCTACCGAAAGCAATCTACACGTTCAATGCAATCCCAATCAAAATTGCACTCGCATTCTTCTTAAAGCTAGAAGAAACAATCCTGAAATCTGTATGGAACCACAAAAGACCCCAGGTTAGTGTCTTTTAAAAGAGGCCCCAGAGAGCTCCGTCCTTTCAGCTCCGTCCTTCCTTCTACCACACGAGGACACAATGAGAAGATGGCCATTTATGAACTAGTAAGTGGGCCCTCCCAGATACTGAATCTGTTGGTGCCTTGATCTTGGACTTCCCAGCCTCCAGGGTATGAGAAGTAGATATTTGTTGTGCAAGTCTCCCAGGCTTTGGTATTTTTGTTACAGTAGAGCCTGGATGGACTAAGACATGGGGGATTCCCTGCTCAATCTCCTTTTCACTTTACGTATTCCTCCCAAGAGAGATCCTTCTTGTACATGATAGGATTTTCCACCACAATTTGTGTGCTGACTATTCACATTTCTGGGAGGTAGCTCAGATCTCTCTCTTGAGCCCCAGGTACACATATTCGACTCTGTTTCAGACATCTTAATCACAACATATCCCAAACTGAACTTATCTTTCATGTCCCACCCACCAATTTAGTCCCCCAAGCCGACAATCGGCTCTTTCTTTTCCCTTTCCCTCCTCCTTCTCCCGCTAAAAAACCAGGTATGGACTTCTGCTGATTCTGACTTCTTCCCATCACCCACTCTACTGCTGCTGCTGCTGCCGAGTCCTTCATTATTGTGTAGCTGGAATCTTCTAACATCTCCTTACTTCTAATCTCATCCTCCTCTTCATCAGCGTTCTTTCTAATCCGTGGAATGAAGCACATCATCCATCAGCCCAAAATCCTTTACTTACTTCTCCTTGAAAGGGGTCGGGATAAAACCCAAACTCCTGACCACACACACAAAAGCCTTATTGATCTGGACCTGGTTTCCTTTTTTTTTGTTTGTTTCAGTCACACAACATATCCTCAGTTTCCCAATCTAGCCACGTTCTCTGCCTTCGCAGATGTTATCATATTCGTCTTCCTTATGTAACACACTCCCTTGCTCTTCAAAGGAGTCACACCTATTGTCTGTCTCCCAGCAGCTTCCCCCGATCACACAGTTTGTGTTGGGTGGTCCATCCATGTGGTCCCATTATTCTCCATTTCAAAACCATATTTACACATGAGACTGTGAGCTGCTTAAGAGCAGGCAGGTGTAGGGGCGCCTGGGTGGCTCAGCCGGCTAGGCGTCCGACTTCAGCTCAGGTCATGATCTCGTGGTCCGTGAGTTCGAGCCCCGTGTTGGGCTCTGTGCGGACAGCTCAGAGCCTGGAACCTGTTTCAGATTCTGTGTCTCCCTCTCTCTCTGACCCTCCCCCATTCATGCTCTGTCTCTCTCTGTCTCAAAAATAAATAAACATTAGAAAAAAAAATTTAAAGAGAGCAGACAGATGTATAGCTTTCATTTGTACAACTTCATATGTAGCCCAAGAGATATCTAATAGGGGTGACTGGGTGGCTCATTTGATTGAGCATCTGACTCTTGATTTCAGCTTGGGTTGTGATCCCAGGGTCATTGGTCTTGGAGTCTGCTTAAGATTGTCTCTCTCTCTTCCTCTGTCCCTTTTCCCTGCTCTCTCTTTCTTTCCAAAATAAAATAAAATTTAAAAAAATTTAAAAAATTTAAAAAAATCTTTAAAAAAAAGGAATATCTGATAGATAGAAGGAAAAAGGAGAAAGGAGAAGAGGAGAGGAGAATCTGGTCTCTGCTCCCCAAAATGGCTCTCACCAAGATTAAGGTCACTAGTGAGCACACAATTATTAAATACAATGAGTACAGTTTCTGCTAATCCGGATAGAGTTTTTGAAACATCACTTTCTCCTAGACTTCCCTCTGTCCATGGTGGATCCTTCTCATTTTCGTCTTTAGGGTCCTTTTCTTCTGCTCACCTCTTAGGTGAGGATATTGTCCTGGGTCCCCTGCTCTCCTAGTCTCCTTGGGATGTGCCCAAGTTGGAGCCTACGCGGACACCTGCAGTGTTGTGCTGCCTCCTACCGGAACTAGGGAGGTTGGGAATAAATCTTGTTATCCCCCCCAGGGTTAGCTTCAAATGCTTCCGAGAAACACAGAAACACGGAACAGTAGCTCTTTTGAAGACTCTCTGGAGAGTCCAGGTCTGAGCAAAGCCCACCCACGTGTGGTTTCTTTCGCTTCCTTCTTTTTCTCTTTCTCTGCCCTTGTGACTCTGCCTCCTCCTCCCACGCACTTTGTTTATGGTTCTGTTTAAAATCTTCCCTAGCTAAGTCCACCTCAAGTTCCCTCATTCTACTCCCGTCTCATCGTCTCTTCTCTAGTCCGCAGATTTCCTGTAGCCCATACTGGGGAAGGAGCAGAAGACTGGGGTGGAGGAGAGCTGAACCATGACCTTATTCTGACTCAAAATCTCAAGTATAAAATGCAGGCAATACTGCCTGTCCTTCTCACCTCACAGGGCTCCAATGTGATCAAGTGAATGGGGTGTCGTCCGTAGTTTAAGGTATTGAGCTGACTCACTTTCCCCAAGCTGATCTTTTGGGGGAGGGTAATTCCTTTCATCAGAGGAGTTCGCAGATGGAGACGAGCCATGTTTTTATCGGTGCCCTCTCTGTTGAATTGGAAACGTCTCCAGTTCAAAAATAGTTACAAATAAGCTGTATTAGGGACTGTGGCTTGCTGTTTGGGTCCCCAAAGGGCCCTAGATGGGCAAATAATTCATTTAGGTTCAAGAGGGATGGGCCTGAAATTTCTGGGAAATCCCTCCTTTTGGACCAAGTGATCTTGCTTTTTCAACTAACGTTCTGTGGATAGGCTAATGTAAAGGTACAAGCAGTGACTTTATCTTTAAGGAGGAAGAGCCTGAGGGTGGGGCTTAGGGCATGGGGGACCTGATTTCCCAGACATTCTGTCCTGAATGACACTTATATATGACCTACTCCTCTCATGACTTAGACGTGGCCCCGGCCGGAAATCCCCTGCAGGTTTGGTGGGCCCTGACTAATTTTACCTTCTGGATTAATTGGGGTGATTCCTGCCTGGGAAGCCAAAAGCAGATATTCTCTATCAGGGAACCCTAATCATTTTTGAGCACTGGCCCTTCTGAGAACCCAGTAGTAGCTATGGATCCTCTCTCGAGAAAACAGAACCAACTGTGCCTTCAAAGTAGCTCACTTCACCGCTGTGTGTCACATATGGTGGCTTCCTGTTTTTGACCTCCAAACTCCACCCATGAGCCTGCTTTTGTAAAAGCAAAAAGTGGGTGTTTTCCTCTAAACTTGGGCCATGATTTCAAGGGCTCTGGAGCCCTCGGTCCGCTGCTAACGTGGGGTCTGGCCTGTCTTCAGCGTTCCTGGGACATAACATGCATCCCCAAAGGCAGGAGTGGTTTATACCTCTGGGACTTCTACTGCTGCCTCATTTGCTCCTGGCAAACATTCAAGGTACTTTACGTGCGTCGTGTGCCTGTGATCATATATGGGAGGCACGGTGAGATGGAAAAGGGGGTATGAGGTGGGGCTTAACCCCGGGAGTGGAGTGTGGTCTCCACACAGCAGGTACACCTGTGTTGGTAGCAGCACCGTGGAGAAACTTCCTGAGCCTTGGAGATAAGGCTCTCTCTTTTCCTATGGGGTCATGACAAAAACAGGGCCCTGGGGAGACCGGGAAGTAGGCTTCTTATATTTCGTTCCACGGCTCGAGGTCTGGGAAGGTCTGGTGTTTTGCTTTCTGTTGTTGTTGTTGCTTTTCTCTTTTCTTTTTTTTTTTTTCATTTTGTGTTTATTAATTTTTATTTATTTATTTATTTTCCAAAACGTTTTTATTTTTTATTTTTGGGAGAGAGAGAGAGACACACACAGAGTACAAGTCGGGGAGGGACGGAGAGAAAGAGGGAGACACAGAATCCGACGCAGGCTCCAGGCTCCGAGCTGTTCGTACAGAGCCTGACTCGGGGCTTGAACCCACTGACCGAGAGATCATGACCCGAACCGAAGTCGGACGCTTAACTGACTGAGCCACCCAGGCACCCCCTCCTTTTTTTTTTTTTTTTTTTTTTTTCCATTTTGAATATCAGCTCCAAACTGAAAGCTGCCGCATTTTCTGCTAGTTACACACTCTGCTCCCTGTGGCATTCTCTGAGACCTCTAGCCAGGGGCTGTGTCCTGAGCAAAGATAAATGATGTTGTCATTCCCAAAGAGAGATCTAAATTGTAGGAAAAAAAGCTTGCCCTCTCTAGGGTCTGTGAATGAGGATCTGAGCAGAGGCCTTGGGAGCCTCAGTATCAAAGGAACCCCCAGCATCTAGTTGTTAAGAGTTAAAGGCCATTCCTCTGCCATGGGCTTGTTCTGGTTCCCCTCACGTGCTCCGGGACCGAGCGAACGTTCCTTTCTGTTACAACTACTCAACCTCCCAGTACTTTTCTTTCCAGGTCAGCTGAGAAGCGAGAGGTAAGCTATTGCCTTTCTCACTATTCCTCCGAAGAAGTATTCGGGCATTATTATATTGTACATCTGAAACGAATGTAGTGTCGTATGTAAATTACACTTCAATTTTAGAAATTACTTCCTTAAAAGGTTTGTATAGCTTAAAATAGTTGACCTTATCAGAGAGCTCGTGATAACTCCATATTAGTACCTTAAAAACTCACCTCTTTCCTTCCTTCATAATTTTGCTGGAAACCATGTGACTTCAGAGTGGAGAGAACTTCCTCTGTAGGGCCTCTTTTGCCTCCCAGAGCAGACTCTTAGGTATGAAATGATGATTCTTTTGGTCTGAGTCCCCGTGTTCCCCATTTTAAATTTGCTTCTGTACTGACAAGAAATCTGGGTTGGCACAGGAAAGAGCTGCTTCATTTTCTATTGTAAACTACATGTAAACACAGGTACTTTATCCTCAGCATCCAGAGACGTAACCAACTACTTTTTCCTGTTAGAATTAAATCAAAATAGGGGTGCCTCAGTGGCTCAGTCGGTTGTGTGTCCGATTCGTGATGTCGGCTTAGGTCATGATCTCATGGGTCATGGGATGGAGCCCTGCGTCGGGCTCCATGCTGACAATGCGGAACCTGCTTGGGATTCTCTCTTTCCCTCTCTCCTGTACCTCGCCTGCTCTCTCCCTCTCTCTCTCTCAAAATAAATAAATAAAAACTTTGTTTTAGGTTTAAATTAAAAAAAAATTAAATCAAAATAGTAGCCTTCTTTGCGGTTACTTCCCTATCTTCTAACACATGTAATTTTGAGGAAGGCAAATCAAGATTTTGTCAGTGTACTTTAAAAATGGAAAGAATACTTAAGAAGTGTATTATAGGTAAGAAAGATCAGTTTATCTGAATTTAGTATACAATTATCAGACTAAACCGCCATCTTCATACCCCAAATTGTATTACAACACTTCTTTAATTTTGCAATTTATATACTAGTAAAATTAATCCTTATTTCTTCCTTAACTTGTGAATGAATTATAGAAGCCTTTTAGATGACTAGAATATCTTTTACTTCTTTTTAAATGGCCAATCAAGCATTCTTTCTACTGCTGCTATCTTGAGGTTTATGTTGCTTTTCCAGGCCACATTTTCATTAGTTAGTTCAAAACAAAATTCTCCTTTCCCTTGTTATTTTCAAGCCTGATCTCAGCCCATCTGAGGCTGCTGGTTTTATACTTCAAGGTTTCTTTTAGCTGCTTTGCATTGATTTTTGGTATCTGAAATCTTGAATGCTCTATGTTTTTATGTTTTTGGATTTTTTTTTTTTTTTGAGAAGTCCCAAGCACCTCCTCCCCTACTCCTCTGCTTTCTACATCATAATAGCCATCTTTTATTCATTTATCAGGATCCAGCCACAAGACAGGAGTCTACTGGCCCAGTTTGAGCACCTATCATATTTAAGAAACACAGTTCATTGCTTACGAGTAATTAAACAGTAACTCAAATTTCTACTTACGGTCTCTCAAAAAATGTTAAAGGAAACCCAATGTGTGAACTGGGAGCACTTATGTACACATTTTGTCCTGTCCGTCCATCCATCCACCCGTTGGGTATTAAATACCAAAATGTCAACCAAATATTTTGGGGATTTAAAATTGAGCAGGACATGGTCTTCGCCTTCGAGAAACTCACAAAATTCGCGACTGTGTGTCTGCTACAGTTTCTCCACGTCCTTCACACTAAATTTTGAAGTTCTTTTGAGCACGTTGAGGATACTCTTGCCAGACATGATCTTCTTGTCCTTAGAAAGCAACACCCATTCTCACAAGGAGAAAGATGCAGGGTATAACTGGGCCCGGATCATACCTTGAGTCTACGTGCTCTATAGTCTTCATTCTTTCTCATTGGACTCATCCCCTTTGCTCTTTCTCCAAGGAAACTTTAGGGAAGTTCTCTGTTTCAACAGAGGTGCTGGGTCCTTTCTGTCTCATCACCACATGTCCTAGGCCAGTGGTGCGGTTTTGCGTTATCTCTTGTGCATATTGAGAGACCTTTCAGACCTTTACCGAGAAATAAAGTGGTGGCTGATTGCGGGTTGAGCTGTCTTCCTGAGCATATGTCTGACCCTTGTTGGAGAGTCTGCCCAGGATGACCCAGGCCAGTAGCTCGCAGCTGGAATGGGGGTGAGACATTTGACCGGATCTGGAGACTCTTTTGACTGTCACATCTGGAGAAGTGCTGCTGGTATGTAGCGGGCAGGGGCCAGGAATTCTGCTGAACATCCTGTAATGCACCAGGACAGGCCCTACAACAGGGAATGATCTGGCCTAAAATGGCAATAGTGTGCCAAGTCTGAAAAACATCGATCTAGGCTCTCTCTTGCCACCACTTCCATTAATTCACGTGGAAACAAGTAACAGAATGAGAACAAGTCCAGGACATATGTCTGGCGATTTGAAAATCCTGGGGGCAGTGTCCTGATTTGCTGCACGCCCCGAGAGACCAGAGTTCCTGTCTGCATGGCTGATATCAGAGCCTCGCACAGTGCCAGGCATACAGTGGTTCCAATACCATTATTGGCCCTGAATTGATTATGTCACAGAGATCATAATGTGTGGAATGGCTCAATCAGAAGGGCCGTGCAAATGAATGCCGAAGTATGTCTGCAGAGGCACTAGGCACAGAGTAAGTGCTCGAAACATGTTTGTTGAATGGAGACCTGGATGCTTGGAAGAACTAATGAATAGAAACTTGAAAGCTCTGGGGACACAGGCAGTTTTAATCTTTTACGAGCTGAAGAGAGTGCTTTTGGAAACGATAGTCTTGTGGAAAGTGAGCAGCGAGATATCTACATAATGTTCAACAACAAGCTGAGGTTTTGCGTGGTGGAATACGAGGCCAGAGTTAATGTAGATCGTACTCCCTCTTTCCTCTACCAGTAGGTTCTTTCTACTGCTTTTTCTCAGCCTATAGGTAGATACTGATAACTATCTATCCACATCTGTCTACTTTGTTCTTCTCCCTCCACAATGAGTCAACAGATCTCCCCTTCCTCTTGCACCTTCCTGGTTATCATCTTGTCTTCTCCTTGCCTTAGCCAAACAAGGTTTGGGTGCCCGCATGAAAAAAGAACAGAAGAGCAAACACAGATAGGAACAAACATGAGGTTAGTTCGAATGAGAAAAGAAGTCTCAACGTGTCACAAGTTTCCCAAAGCTGAGAAATACTACAAAAATTACGAATGCCAGAAAACTAGCATCATCTCGCCATGAACGAAATGGCTTCATGCTTCTAGAATACGTTGACACTGAACAGCTCTGACTCTCATTCGTTTCGAACTTTGTGTCTTCTTTACTTCCCACCTACTTCCTAGAGAATTCAACTGAAAGATCGGGGAACACAAGCCCAGAGAGGGGATGTGACTTGTCACCATTTTATTTGAAAATCTACTGGTATGAGAGCAAGGGAGAGAGCGGAGGCCAGCCTCAGTGACATTTTTCTGTCTGGTCTGGGGCAGAACTAGGTGAATTATCGGCAACTTCCCATTGCCCATTCCTCAAGCTGCAGCTTTCACTGAATTCTGGATCAGGGGCCAGGCCTCCTAGTGAAAACCATACTCACCGCTTCCAAGCAGAAACCCCATCCTTCTTCCCTGTCCCACCCCTCAGGCCAAAGCCTGGGCCGCCGGGCCGCTCTGCCCTCTCTAAGATGGCTCTCACTTTCATTCACAGATGCTTCAGATCAAATGACTGTCATCTCTGGCAGCAACGTGACTCTGAAAATCTCCAATGTGATTCCTGACTACAAACAATTAGCCTGGTTTTACAACGACAACCAGAAGATTGTAGAACAGGAGTCCAAAGCCCCCAAATACTTCAAGTCTCAGTTTAAGGACAGGGTCCGTCTTGGTGTTGACCACACACTCTTCATCTATAATGTCCAGAAGGAGGACAGCAGCACCTACATCCTGAAGGTGTTGAAGGAGTCTGGGAGAGAGATATCTAAATACATCTCACTGGAGGTGTTGGGTGAGTTTGGGGAGCCCCACTCCAGGGCCCCAGATGGACCACTGGGAGGTTTCCCTGGGCTCATGGGAACCCTCTCTGGGAGGAGGAACTTCAGGACAGGCTTAATTCATTTCTCCCGGAGCCCGTTCCTCTGGGGAGTGAGCCTGGGCCGGCAGAACCCAAACTGAGAGCCTTGGGACATTTAAAACCGTGAAGAGAGGGAAAACCACAGAAATGGTTTCTTCTCTCTTCTCTTCACGCTCTTCTGTGATCAACCCAAATCAGTTCTGAGCTTATCTTAATGATATACCTGAACACAGACTTCATCAGACTCAAGGAGAAAGGTACAAGAGATACAGAATGGGGCAGGGAATGTTAAAGCAAGGCTGTTTACCTTTCAGAATGGATGGGACAAAAACTTCCACTCGTAGCTCCAGCCTAACTGGTACATGTGGAATAAGGACTAATATTATATTTGGAAGCAGACAAACCTGGGTTAAACTCCGGTTACTAGCCCACTTACTAGCTCTGTGACCTTTGGAGAAAGATCTTAACATCACCATATTAGGTAAATTTCTTTTGATGGCAAAGTAGCAGAAACTAGTTTGATGTAAATTTGGCAAAAAAAAAAAAAAAAGTCTATTAAAGAAACTAGACCTATTTAAAGCAATTCAAGGGACCTAAAAGAGGCAGGAAGGGCTGAACAGGAGGAAGAATGAGGCCAGTCTAGAGTCCCCACCCTCAGGAATCTGTAGACTAGGCCTCTGGATCCCTGCCATTTACATGACTTACTCTCAAGGCCTAGACTTTTGTAACTCTTGGTTTAAGTTATCAGAATTTATTTATTATTATTATTTTTTTAATGTTTATTTATTTCTGAGACAGGGGTAGAGCATGAGTGGGGGAGAGGCAGAGAGAGAGGGAGACACAGAATCCGAAGCAGGCTCCAGGCTCTGAGCCATCAGCACAGAGCCCAACACGGGGCTCGAACTCACAGACCGTGAGATCATGACCTGAGCCGAAATCGGTCGCTCAACCAACTGAGCCACCCAGGCGCCCCTGAATTTATTTATTTTTTAAAGTTTATTTATTTATTTTGAGAGAAAGAGAGAGCATGGGCGGGGAGGGGCAGAAAGAGAGGGAGAGAGAGAATCCCAAGCAGGCTCTACACTGTTAGCACAGAGCCCAACATGGGGCTTGATCTCACGAACTGAGAGATCATGACCTGGGCTGAAATCAAGAGCCACTTAATCGACCGAGTCACCCAGGCACCCCTAAATTCTCAGAATCTAAAGAGAGAAACTGATTAGCCCAAGTTGGTTCAGATACGTGTATCCGATGAAAACATTTACGGCCCGAAGGGTCAGGCTATAAAGCAGAAACATGGCTCCTGGGGACTCCTCCCTGGTGTTGAGGTAAGCAATTATTAGAGAAGAGGGGCAGGGCAGACATCCCAGACAGGTGAGACCTGAGAGCTGTGGAGTCCCCATATTATGAGGATAATTATATCTTGCTTTTAGGATGTCGTGAGAACCAAAGTCAATAATGAGAGTAAAACATCAAAAAATGAAAACAAGGGTTCCTTTCCAAACCAAATCATTTTATCATGCAGTTTCTTTCCACCAGATAATTACCAAAAATATAAACACAAAATCTCTAGAAAATACTCAGAATATGTCTGTAATGTTCTTTCTCCCCCGAAACAGTGTAAATGAAGAGCGTCATGTACAATCAGGTCCCACCGGCTCAACCGTCCCTGTTCTAAGAGGCTGGAGGCCCCTTCTTTCTCACTTCCCTCTAAGTCACATGAGCCTGAAAATTTGGGAGGTTTTTGAAGGTTCTGGGAACAGGAAAGAGTCAAAGTCTCTTACAGTGGTCTTAAGAAAAAGCCCAAAGTTGTATCATTTACCAATTTCTGTGGTAAATAGTCCCCCCACGGCCAATTCCAAGTCCCTAATGGTTTCATAATCAGCTTGCAACATTTCTGAATATTTTAAATTCCCAAAGCTGGTGTGAGGTAAGCGCGTGTGTCTGAAGATAAGACCATCAGGAAACTCATTCTTCAGTACAGACCTTGAATTTCTGATAGCTCAAGGGGGGCATCTTAGAGCCAGCCTCTCTGCTGGCTCAAAAAATCCCATCCACAAAGTGCCCCAGTGCATGCTTCTCGGCGTGTAAAATGTGGACGATATGGAAGACAAGGCTAGACCACAGGAAATGCCAAAAAACATTATGAAAATGTGCAGGGGAAGTCCAGCAATCTGAGGGGGATTTCACACTGGAGATGGGCCTAGAGTCAGGGAGACCAGACAGGCAGAACCCTCCCATCTCACCCCACACCCTTGCAGCCAGAGGCAAGCTCTGGGCTCGTCAATTCTCTGACGCATTTAATCCTTTGACACCTGAGCGGCACTGACTTTGCAGGGGTTTCATCCATGGCCGGAATGGAAAGGCGCCAGCGGGTCTCAGGTAAAGGGGCCATGGCAAAGGAAGGAACAGATGCTGAGATTACTTTTTAGCCCCTCTGGGGGCAGGATGACAGCAGTAATGATGATGTGACCTCCAACACGCATATAACACTTGTGCCCTGCAGAAAGCACTTCCCCCTGGAGGATGCCATTTTATCTCACTAACATTGTGCTATGAGGTGGAGTCAGTTTACCAGTGGGAAGGAAAGTTGAGGGGTTAATTATCTTGATGATGTCACTCCACGAGAGCCAGGACCCAGGCTGGTCTCACTCCAAAGCTACCGTTTTGTCCTTTGTATCTCATAACTACTCCATCCATCCATCCATCCATCCATCCACCCATCCTTTTGTCACATGCTTCCGGAATTCCTGCTATGTGGCAGGCACTGTACTAAACCCCGAGATACCAAAGATTACGGATACAATGCTGTGCATCATGGCTTATGCGTGCTGGGAGTTACATGAGGCTCTTCTCTGTAGCTCTGCCAGGGTCCAGGAAAGGGCTTTGCAGTGTGCCGGGTGGCACCTCTTACCCCAGGACTCTTGGGGTAAGAATCTGAGCCCACGTGCTCTGGAAGGACAGATGGGCCAAGATGCCAACTCCGGGCTGGTGCTGGAGAAGGATCCCCAAGGAGCTCAGACAGTTGGGATACCAAGTCTGATGCCAACCAATCTCTGCTGTCCTTTCCGGCCCACACATAGTCATAACCCCATTTTGGTTCTGGGGGCGAGGCTTCCCCCACCCCCAACATACATACCGTATCCATTTTAGCGTCACCCCTAAGGAGCAGCCCTTCCGGTCTGAGCCTCCAGACGTCAAAGCTGCTCACTGGCTCCCTCTGTAGGGGCCTCTTCTCCATGACACCACTTCCTGTCCCTACCTAGCTCCCTTTTGTATTTTGTTAGCCAAACGCTTGTAGCATCAGCGCCTCATAAACGCATAAACCCATCGTCTCATCTTACAACATCCTCCTCGTCTTCAGATCCAGTACCTAAACCTGTCATAAAGTTTGAGAAGACACAGGAAGAGAGCAACAGATGTCATCTGAAACTGTCATGTGGGACCGAAGGCCTGTCTGTAAGCTGGTATGGGGACTCGAGACCATTTCCAAAGGAGATCCATAGTAATGTGCTTGAAATCACCGTTACTCCACAGAATTACTCCAGGAGTTACACCTGCCAAGTCAGCAATGCTGTGAGCAGCAAGAATGACACAGTCTACTTCACTTTACCCTGTAGTCTGGGTAAGAAATATTCCCAAGGGAGCCGAGGCGGGGTACGGGTAACTAGTTTGCTCTTGATTCAAGAAAGCTGTGGGAATCCTATTCAGCATCCTGCTTGGGTGGAGAATCCCAAAGGCATCTGTGCGACCTGGGAGACGGGTTCTACCCCGGGCTCTGCCACCGCCTCTCAGCAAGCTCGCCTGGCTTTTGTGGAGCTTATCGTCCTTGCTTGCAAAGGGGGGGCTGACACTCCTACCCAGCTCTAACAATGCGGGGTCCTAGAATCTGAGGTCTGGGGAATTGTAGGACAATCAGATGTCAGCAAGTGGGAGAGCAGACCAGACCCAGTTGAGCAGGTGCGTAGAGGGGTTTCTGGGAGACGGCCTAAATTAACAAAGGCAAGAAGGGCCGGGTAGATGAGCACAAGCCAGAACAGGCGGTAAACAGGAACGAGGGCCTTACCCTAAGGTAGAGACTCTCTGCTCTTTAGAAAGACAGACTCTGGGTTTCATGTTTCAGATCCTCTGTCTCTTGGGAGGATCCCTTCACTTGAGCATCTCTCTTGGCTCTCTATCAAGCCTACGCAAGTCCCGTAGAGTGGTAGCTGGGATCAGGCAGTAAGCTCGTAGGCTTTAGAGTCAGACACCTGGGGTGAGTCCCGGAATTGTCACTTACTAGTGAAGCAAGTTACTTCGCTTCTCCAAGTCACGTCCTTCGCCAAGTCGTGTCCTTCCTAAGAAACAGGCAAAATAGTAATCCTTATCTCATGCTGTGTAAGGATTAAATGAGATAGTACAGATAACCTGCCTAGCACAGTGCCTGATGAGTCTTCAATGAATGGTACTTAAATTACGCCCAGTTCCTTCAATTCTGGAGATACTAGGAGTTTGGGGGACCCCTTAATAAATTTGAATTGCCATCTCCAGCATTCTGGGTCCTGTACTTTCCATACCTCTGAAACCACATCCCTGAGAATCTATATCCATATCCATATCCATATGCATATCCTTCCAGAATAACTCACGCCCGTGGTGCCAACATTTACCTGAGTTTCCTGTCAGGCACCAGGGATCATGGCCCTCGGAGACACTGCTCTTTCACGGTCCTCCCGGACCCGGTCTACTCTCCCACCTGTACTGATTTCTTCACCTCTGCTCCCACATGCAGACTATGGACACTGTATACTTCTTCATTCTTCCCAACTGACTGGCCATGCCTCTGCTAGTCTCTCCTGCCACCACAGACCTGATGGGACAGTTTGGGGTCTGGCCGTGAGACTACCTTCATATCACCAGCACAGCCTGAGAGCCAGAAAAAGGAAGAAACACAGCCCCTGTCCTTTATAAAATGAGGGTGACCGCTCATCTACAGAGAGGAGGAAAACAATAATATAGCCCTTTTTATTTTGGAAGTGCTACACCACTCTAGTCACTTGTTAGCCACCCAAATTATTCTAGAAAAGCATCCCTAATTTATCACCCATTCTCTTTGTCTTTTAATTTTCTGCTCCCTCCTCCCCTCTGTTCTTACCCCTTCTCTTCTCTTCCCTTCTCTTCTCTCTTCCCTTTCTCTTTTTTCCTCTTAGTAGGTGCGGATGGTGAGTGGGGTGGAAAAACAGAGAGGGGAAGTAATCCTTCCCTCCCTGAACTCTAGACACCTAACTGTTTGGCATTTTCTTTCTCTTTCAGGCAGATCCACTGGAGTAGCCTGGACTGCAACGTGGCTAGTGGTCATGGTACCCATTGTTCCTGGCCTCCTATGGCCCTGAGATGAGCTCTTCTAACTCAGGAGTGAAAGCTGAAGATGGCGGGGTCTTGCCATCATCAGCCAGACAGGAGCTCTGGTTATACGGGATGGAAGAAAGTGTGCTGTTGGGGCATCTACAAGGATTTTCAAATTAACTTTTAAAAAATTAGAGTTAAGGGGTGCTTGGGTGGCTCAGTTGGTTAAGCATCCGACTCTTGGTTTCGGCTCAGGTCATGATTTTACAGTTTTGAGAGTTCAAGTCCCCTCATCGGGCTTTGCACTGGAAGAGTGGAGCCTCCTTGGGATTCTCACTCTCTCTCTCTGCCCGTCTCCCACTCCGGTTGTCTTTGTCTCTCTCAACATAAACAAATAAACTTAAAAACATTTCTTTAAATGTTCATTTATTTTTAAGAGAGAGAGAGAGAGAGAGAGAAAGGGTGCGAGTCAGGGAGGGACACCGAGAGAGGGAAACACAGAATCCGAGGCAGGCTCCAAGCTCTGAGCTGTCAGCACAGAGCCCAATGTGGGGCTCAAACCCACAAACTGTGAGATCAAGACCTGAGCTGAAGTTAGATGTTTAACCAACTGAGCCGCCCAGGTGCCCCAAAATAAATAAATAAACTTAAAAACAAACAAGCAAATAATTAATTAATTTAATTAAATAAAAAACTACAGTTGATATTTTATTTTATATCCTTGGTTGTTTCTCAGCGCCCATATATAGATACACATGCATTCTTCCCACCAGAAGATGTGATCAAACGATGTTTTCTTGTTTCAATAAAGATTTGAGAGGACCATCAACGTTAAACTGTCGGCCAAGGCCTGCTCCATTGGCCTGGACAATCGAGACACAAAGGGGAAGAGCCTGGGCTCGTGGGCTCCTTCTGGCGTTTCAGTGTGTGTGAGGAGTTAATTTGTGTTATCTCTGACCCTTGCTCCCACATCCATGCCCGATTTTCTGGGGTTTCAACTTCTCCCCACCCCAAATTCTGGCCTCCTCTCTGAGGAGCATGCTCATTAGGTTTCCTGGGAATATGGGGTCAGGCTCACCCCTCAGGAGTGAGCAAGAAACTTTGCCACATAGAAAGAGTCCCTCCCAAGCCTTTCCTGGGGGAGCTGAGCAACCCTACTCCCTTTGTGTGCAACTCTTCAAGTCCTACCTGTGTCATAGGAGCTAATAAAACCATCAAATGGGCAAAATGTTCTCACTAGTGTCTTCCATTGCAGGAAGGTGGGAGGCCCCAGGCCTGGCGCTGACAAAACACACATTTCTGCTGTGTGTTGCCCTCCTCCAAGGCTTGTGTGGGCCTAGAGCTGAGAAGGCCCTTCAAGGATGTGCTCCCCATTCTGGGCCCTGCCCCCCTATAGGTGACTTTCCTTCTACATCAAACCAGCCTTCCCTGCCGTCTAGCCCTCTTCTGTGGAAGAAAATATCATGTGTTCGCCACTCTCCTTTTCCTCCTGGGCTGTCCTGGTTAATTTTCTGTGTCAACTTGACCGGGGCACAGCGGGGTCCCGATGTGCGGTCCCACGCTATTCTGTGTGTGTCTGTGAGGGTTTTCTGGGTAAGACTAACATTTGAATCAGTAGACTGAGTAAAGCAGATTATCCTCCCTAATGTGTGTGGGCTGCATCCAATCAGGTGAAAGTGTGAGCAGGCTCACCCTCCCACAAATATGGGAGAATTACTTCTGTCTGACTCCTTTCGAGCTGGGACATTTGTTTCTTTCCTGCCTTCAGACGCCAACAGCAATCCTGGGTCTCAGCTCTTGGGACTTGTCAGCTTGCATAATTACATGAGCCAATTCCTTATAATAAATCTGTGTGTGTGTGTGTGTGTGTGTGTGTGCGCACCTCCTATTTGTCTGTCTCTGTAGAGCCCTGCCCAATGCATGGGCCAATAAAAAAGCTACCTTTGTCAGCTCCTTTTTCATTTAGTTGGGGCCATGTGACTGGTTTTAGCCAATAGAAAATGGATGGAATTGATGGGACAGGAAGCGAGGGACTCTGAGAATTGGAGCCACATAATGAAAGGGACCTGGGTCCAAGCCATTGCATGGAAGGCAGCTGCCTGGTTTGCACTAAACACGCATAAGAAAGCCTGGGTTTTGTTTGTTAGCCTGGACAGGATAGCCTGGACTCCCTAAGACACCGACCATCCCCTTCAGCCCTACCTGTGGTCCCATCCCGGCCTCACCTCTGATTAGCTTGCACCCTCCAATGGGACTGTCTGCTTTCTGCATGCAGTGTCCTTCCCTTTTCCCTTGCTCTTTCTTGGCAGAAGAAGAGGTTTTCTTGAGGACACACACACACACACACACACACACACACATCAATGGAATCAAAGAGCATCTCTGGGGGAAAGCAGTAAGGGAAAAGAAGTGTCACTTTATACCATAAATAAGCATAGTCCTCGCTGCTAAGGAACAGGCACACCTCTCCCGGGATCGAGTTTTGACTGGGTCTAGTTACTTGAAGACCTGAGGCAAATCCTCACCTTTGACGGTCCAGATCGCCAACACCAATTATTCCCTGCCTCTCTCTCTCCAGGCAGTGCTAGATACTTCATTTGTTGGACTTAGTGCAGAATGAAAATGTAGGACCCCACCCCACCCCCACCTTGTTCAAAATGCAGGGAAAAAATGCCATTAAATGCACTAAAATATAAACCTTTTCCCTTTATTCTGCAGTCTTTCTGTATTTGGGATTTTTTTTTAAGTTGCTATTAAATGTTCTAAGTAAAGGAAATTAAACGTTAATGTTATCATTGTGAATTTTATTGTTTATATTTGCAACGCCAGTCAGTTTTGAGTGAGATATAAGAATATTTAATTCATTTGTGGGATAACTGAAATTACTCAATTCGTGTTTTTTTAGCTTATAGATACATGTGCATTTTGTCTTTGCCAGAGCGATAGAAATAATGCAAAAAAACCACCTCACTTAACTGTTTTATTTATTTTTATTTATTTTTTAAAGTTTATTTATTTTTGACAGAAAGAGACCAAGCATGAGCGGGGGAGGGGCAGAGAGAGAGGGAGACACAGAATCCGAAGCAGGCTCCAGGCTCCGAGCTGTCAGCACAGAGCATGACGCGGGTCTTGAACTCACAGACCGCGAGATCATGACCTGAGCCGAAGCCGGACGCTCATCCAACTGGGCCACCCAGGCGCCCCAACTGTTTTATTTTACTTCTTTGTTTTTATTTTTGTTTGTTTTTTTAGCGTTTTTGTTTATTTTTGACACAGAGAGAGACAGAGCATGAACAGGGGAGAGTCAGAGAGAGAGGGAGACACAGAATCGGAAGCAGGCTCCAGGCTCTGAGCCATCAGCCCAGAGCCCGATGCGGGGCTCGAACTCACGGACTGTGAGATCGTGACCTGAGCCGAAGTCGGACGCTCAACCGACTGAGCCACGCAGGCGCCCCAGTTTTATTTTACTTCTTGTGCACACACGTTTTTCCAACACTCTCTGGAAGCCAGTGGGTTTCGTGACACAATTCCTTTGTAGTCATTTTGAGTCTCCGTGAACTCTTACGCATCGTTGATCCACTGAATTCTGTACTCATGGGGTACCCTGAATGCTGCATTTGGAGGAGGCAGCCAGAACAGGATGGACCATGCATACTGCACTGTAAAGGACTTCATTCAAAAGACACAGGTGGCAAGGTGACATTATTGAGAATGTAATAATATCAAGATGGTGACAGCAGAGCACCAGACCAAGTGTTCTTGCACCAAAGCCTCTGAACAACCCAATTGCAGCTGGGTTGGCCTCAAGGATACCTGACACCTTACACCGAGACAATACCTTCTCTGGGAGTTCCAGTACAAGGACCAAGCCTGGTTCTCACGGATTCCCCAGCCTCTCATGTGTTTCCATACATCAAAACTTAGCGGGGTGATTATCAGCGAACTCAAGTGTTAAAAAAAAAAAAAAAAAGGAGGAGCACCTGGGTGGCTTAGTTGATCAAGTGTCTGACTTTGGCTCGGGTCATCATCTCGCGGTTCACGGGTTCAAGCCCTGTGTTGAACTCTGTGCCGACGGCTCGGAGCCTGGATCCTGCTTCAGATTCTGTGTCTCCCTCTGTCTCTGCCCCTCCCCCACGTAAGCTCTGTCTGTCTGTCTCTCTCTCTCTCTCTCAAAACTAAATAAACATTAAAAGAAAAAGAAAAGCAAAACCACCCAAAAATGGAGTCACTTGTGCCCATGTTGCCAAACCAAGACTTAATACCTAACTTAACCACAGTTTCCACCTCTCCTAGGTTGAACCAGTCAATCTGGAATTACCTCATTACTAGTGAAGTCACCTGCCCGACGGACCCTTGCTGTCCCCTAACGGAAGGTGATCTTGCCTGAAACGATCCGGCTCTTTGCTAGTAACTTGTCCTGCTCCCTTCTGCCTGTGAAAGTCGCTCATTCTGTACTGCTCCTCAGGACTTTTTTCAGCTTGCACATGGAATGCTGCCTGACTCATGAATAAAGCCCAAAAAGATCTTTAAAATGTACTCGGCTGAATTTTTCATTTTTAACTTTTGACACAAGCCGTTTGTCTTCGTGCCAAGAAGATATCCCAGCATTTGCCCAAAGGTCTCACCAAGAACTGCCTCGTGTGACGTCCCCAGCCGTCCTCCCTGTGGCCACTCTGGTGAGCTCTGCAATACTGCCCTCTGCTGTCTCCACTGCAGCCAGTTGGGTCCGTGCTACTCAAACTTTCACTTTAGCTGCAGCAAACCCGGGCATTTTGTTAAAATGCAGACTGAGTCAGTAGGCCTGAGGTGGGGAGGGAGATTCTGCATTTTAGAGAAGATTCTAGGAGATGCCGGTGTCATTGTCCACAGACCATTTCTTTGAGCAGTAAGGCACAAGGTGTCCCTGAGCTCTGTTGTTCTGACTTTCAGCTCCCTGGTTTCTAGGTCTGTCCAAGGGATTCCCTTCTCTCCCACTTCCTGCCCTGCTCTGCTCCTGGACACCACACTCCTTTCCCTTCTCAAGTTAGCGTGTCCGGTGGTTCCTCCCAGGTTCCCATGATCCCCAGGTGCACCACTACGCCACCGGGACCAACCTGGCTCAACGGGCAGCACAAGATGGCTCACAGAAGGTTTGCAAGGCCAGGATCTCCTGGGAAGTAAGAGAATGAAGCCTTCGTATCTGGCTCTGCACAAATCAACAGCTTGGATCGGACCCCGGTGATGGGACCTGGACCATTAAATTAGACCTGGACCCTTCGGCCAATGAGCTCATTCATTCCGTTCCGCTATTTCCGCTATTTCCCAAGCGCTTGGCCGTGCTGGGTGCCTGGGAGCTGCTTAATGAAAGGTACCATTGACCGAGGCCCATGTGCCTGGCTCTTGCTGAGCAATTTACCCGAACGCGTTCCTTTGAGGAACGGGGATGGGTGTTGGGAGGGGGAGTCTTTCCAAGCTCTTAATTAGGGATTTGGATTGAGGTGGCTTCCTTGACCCTGTTCATTCTACACAATTCTTGCTGACGCCAAAGCAGTCTTCGAAAGGCCCCAGCCTTCATGGTTACTTCGTATCCAGGAGTAACAGATCAACCTCCTCCAGTGCCTTTGGGCTCTATTCAAGTGCATTTGTTAAAGTGGCAGTCCCTGCGCCAGGAGAGGTGTGCTCTCCCCTCCCCCTGCCTGCTGCTATTGTCCCCCCACTCCTCAGGAGACTGCATGGTGGGGGAGAGGACAGATTTAACCCAGAGCCACCTGCACGAGCTGCAAAGTGGTAAGGATAGACCCTTATTCCCTTTCACCTGCTGCACTGCCCCTCCCCCATGCTCTGCTGTTGCCTCCTTTTCTTTCTACTTAATTTAATTTAATTTAATTTAGTTCATTTTTTAAATTTACATCCAAGTTAGTTAGCATATGGTGCAACAATGATTTCAGGAGTAGGTTCCTTAATGCCCCTGAGCCGTTTAGCTCATTCTACCACCCACAGCCCCTCCAGCAACCCTCGGTTTATTCTCTCGTTTTCTACGCCTATCGTCTTCCTATCTCTTATTTTTTTCATTCCTGTGGTCCACCTCATCCTGCAGATGGTTTTTTCGCTACTTCTGCCTCATGCAGCCATTTCTGCCTCTGACATTCCATCTGCCCACAAGGGTCTGCGCAGCCCCGATAGGAGATGCCGTGGTTGGTTTCTTTCCTCTCCTCTTGAAATAGGAAGTGTGATCCCCTCCGTCGTGCCTTCCAGCACCGTGGCCTCTGTGCCTGGGGGCTTCAGCTCGGGCAGAGCTCCCTTTGGAGCAGACAGTGCAACAAACACACCGGCTCATTCTCTCAACAGCTATCTGTGACGGGATTCCGATGGCACTTTTCCTTACACTTCAAATTTAGAGCTGGGCCCAAGAGACGTCACTTTCTCAAGAGAGCTACAGATAGGTCAGGGGTAGTACCACTTCCAGGGGCAACTGAACTGATTTGGATTTAAGTGGCTTAAACCCAGCACTTCTCATCTCCATTCCCAGGGCGGGGAGAGAAGAGAGAAAGGGAACCATCAGGACTGAAATTGTTACAGTTGGGAGAGACCTGTGGCTTTTCCCTCTCCTCTCCCCGAGCCAGGTGCCTTTCTCATGATGCTCCTTGAAAGGGACCTCTCTGCAAGCACCGCTTGAGAGATTCAAGATATGCAGAAGAAATAGATACTAATGTCTCCCTTCCTGGTCAGGCAGTGGACGGCACGGCAAGGACGTGGTTTCTTCAGAGGATGCTACAGACCAACAACAAGGCCTCACCAGGCAGGCAGATCCCAGTGATCAGAGGTTGCTGCGTCGTCAGCGGAAGCTGCATGGGAGGAGAGAGGGCCAGAAGAGGCCAAGCCCCAGAGCCTGTCCCACATCAGCACCCTCTCCAGCGGAGGGCTCCTGACCCCCACCAGCCTTGCCGAGGCTCCTAAAGCGCTGGCACCGTGCTTCACAAAGGAGCCAAAGTCAGGTGTCTGTTATGGAGGCATCTGCCAGTGGGTCAGTGTCAGCCAGAGCAACAGAGATGGTCAAGAGCAGTTGGGTAACTACGAAACGGTTTGGTTCTCTCTTCCCTGCCCTGAGCCACTTGAGAAGCTGGAACTGGAGGAGGTAAAAAAAAAAAAAAAAAAAAGGAGGGTGGGGGAGCTTAGATCATACCTCCCTCCCTATTACAGAGTTTCTGGGCCATGAGACAAGCCTGAGCTGGAGTGACAGGAAGAGGTTAAAGGGGAGTTTTACTTCGAACTGTACTCTTAAATTACTAGAAGTGATAAAAATGAAACCGAGGGATTTTCCCAAAACATCCTAAAGTGATAGAAGACAGATTTGACATAGACCTGATATGAAAGGGGAAAAGAATCACTCTTTGATGTTAACTCCTGACCAACTGAGTTCAGAATATTAAAAAGAGTGGTTGTATGTATTTATTAAACGATTGCTAGGAATCAAACACGATCCTAGATGTCGTACTCAGAAAGACAGACATAGATCTTGTCTTCATGCAGCTGATACTCTGGTATAGAAGACAGCCCTCGCCTGGGTGGCTCGGTCAGTTAAGCGTCCAACTTTGGCTCAGGTCATGAACTCACAGTTCGTGAATTTGAGCCCCGTGTCGGGCTCGGTGCTGACGGCTCGGAGCCTGGAGTCCGCTTCGGATTCTGTGTCTCCCTCTCTCTCTGCCCCTCCCCTGCTTGCGCTCTGCCTCTCTCTCTCTCTCTCAAAAATAAATAAAGATTAAAAAATATTGAGAAGACACCCTTCAGGAAAATTAGTGATTTAATTTCAATTATGACAGAGGTACGGGTATCAATATGACAACTTCTAGACAGAAGAGCTAGTGGGGATAGAAATAATGCATATCAGGAAGATGGAATCTGGTTTTGAGGGTCAGACAGAAATTCCCTTGGGAATAAGAGACTGAAAAAATGAGCAGGCCAGGAGAGAGTGTGTGGAGAAGGAGCCCTCAAGAAGGAAGAAAGGAGCACGAGACAGGGATGCTCTGGAAGGAAAACACCAACCTGGTTGCTGGAGAGATTTGAATAAAAAAGTATTAAGGAAAGCTACGGCCACATTTCTAGATGGCAAGTAGCCATCGCGGGTGGTGGTCCTTGAAAAATAAGCCAGTTCTCAAAGAATTGAATGTTCCTTAGCATAATAATTCTGGGGCTTTAATCTCACAAGAGTCGGGGTTGCACCAAAGAAAAATTGTCATTTTCCTGATAGGACTGAGCCTGCTTATTTCTTAGAAAAACTAGTAAGAAAATCAGCTGTAAAATTTCACCGGCATGAAGACTTGATTCAATGGAGACCCATTTTCTCCCTCATCCTTTAGACTGGAGTTTACCTTTCCCCACTCCAAAACCAACTTTGATTGTACAAAGGAGAATTTCAGTCAGCATCAGGCCAAAGCCAGAGGATTTGTACTCACAAAAGGCAAGGTGGGGGAGGATTTTACTGAAGGGTTTGGGTATAACTGGAAGAATCATGGGAAAAGCTAAACCCTGATGTCTAGGTAGCAACGTTTAATGGGCAAATTTTTAGGGTTCCCCATCAAGATGAATCAGTTCTAATTGTTTCCCAGACTTGTGACATTGCTTTGTGTGCAAATTCGTATAACTAACCACTGTTTCTTCTAAAGTTCCCTGGGCTTTTGAGATCTATTGGGCAATTTAGTAAAGGCTTTTATTTGCATCCACGGCAGGGCAGTGTTTATTTTTCTGAGAAAAACTGGAAAAACGGGAGTTACTCTGAAAAGGGCCAGTAATCCCTTTGCAAGTTCTGGTGAGGGCACTTGGAGAGGTAAGGTTGGAGGAGAATCAGCCCCGCCCTCTTGTGAATCTCCAAGCAGAGTCGGCAAAGATAGTTATTGGTAGCTTTGGCAGACCCGTAGGCCAGGACCTACATAGACACACTGCCATAATTCTCACCTCCTACCTCCCCTGCTTTGCACCAGCACCAAAGATTCCAAACTGAATCCAGGAAAGCCTAACTCAGCAAAAGGAGGAAAGCCTTATCATTCCTGAGATACAGATGGAGAGATCAGTGGGTCTGGGAGGACTAGAGAAAGCATGGCGGGAGAGGAGACTGGTGGGGTAGCAGCACCCATTTCATACAGGGTCTTGGGAATTTTATCCCAAGAACATTGGCAAGCCAATGACGGGCTTTCGGCAAGGAGGGTGCATGGCCAGATTTGTGTTTTGAAGATTGCTTCCATTGAGTATGGAAACTTTCAAGAATGTTACAGATGTTGATAGAAGTGATTCTAGATGAACTTTCTGCAGGGTGAGGGGGCAAATTAGCAAATTTGAAATATCTCATCGGAAAATTCTGGATATCAATTTGGTTTTGTTTTATGAAAATTTTTTCCAGATATGGGATGATTAATGTAATGCGATACTGAAGTTTTAGGTAGGCATCAGAAATGATTGTGGTAAATATATATACTTTCTATAAATTTTATCATGTATTTATGTATGATAGCAAATACATATAAATATATTTACATATTAAATAATTGTATATGTCTACATATACATACGTCTACATGAAAGAGAGACAAAATGGGTTTGAAATGTGGCTAAACGGAGACAACTAGGGAAGGATTTGAAGTTAAACCTTGAAGACAAGTGTTTTCTCAGAGCCAACTTTTATGACTATCTTTCTTTACTGGAATATTATATGACTATCTTTCTTTACTGAAATATTATATATGTACTGAAAAGTGCATGGTAAATTTCTACAAAGTAAACATACCTCTGTAATTATCACACAGATCAAGAAACTTATGATTAACTTTTAATAAACGTAAGGGATAAATTCTGTTGTGACATGCTCATCGAGAAAGGCGGATGAGTACATACCTTGGTGGATGTCCCTCTCATTCTCCTTGACTGCCAAGCACATATATATGCAAGCAGAGGAACACGTTCACCTTCTCATACATCTGATTACCAAGATGCCCCCTCTTATGATCAAACCATTCTCAGTGTGGCAGGGACTACGAATTGCTCATTAAATAAATACTTATCTTCTCTTTTCTCAAATCAACCAGGCTGATTGCATGTCCCGATTCCTTCACACGTAGATAAATTTTAGCCATTGCTATATAGGCAGAATTGTGTGGGATTTCTGGGAATGGGTAGGAAAGTATTTTCCATTTCTTCATTTACCTTGCTACCAGGGACAAAAATGCATGGATGGAATTTAGCCATTTTGAACCATGAAGACAAAGGCCATGATAGAACATCATATCCTAGAGTTATCCCAGATATCCTAGAAATATCCAAAAAATCATCATCCAATCTAAACTGCCTACCTCTTCTTTTAGTTGAGAGAATAGTAAACATGTATCTTGTTTAAAGCACTCTTTTTCAATTCTCTTTAACTCATCTAATATTAATCTTAACTGATTTTCATGTGTACCTTCAAATAGATTTACTGACTCCCCAATAGAAAACAACTAAAAGTTATAGCCAACTCTTGTACATAGAAGTCATGTCATGGATAGTCTTCTCTGAGTTCAGTCACCCAAATGATGACTATTTTTCCTTTAGTTCTCTTTATTACAAGCCAATCTTACTTGCGAATAGAAATTCTAAGTAAAATATTACCAAATTGAATTCATCTACATAATAAGATATGCCATAGGACTTATCATCCCTAGAATGCTAAGATGACTTAACTTTTAAAAATCTATTTATGTAATTAACCACATTGGCTAATTAAAGGGGGGAATGCAGAAATCACTTCAATAAACAAAGAAAAAATATAAAATACTTACGACAATTAAAATAAATCAACTTAGTGGCTGAGAATTCTCTTAACCTAATAAAATTTCACACATACACATGCACACACACACACACACACACACACACAGTACATGCTAGCAAAAATGGCAGAGAAAGGGCCTCCAAAAACTCTCTCATCTGTAAAAGCAATAAGAAAATGAGAGAAAAAAAATAATCAAAATCGGCCTTTTCAGAATTCTAGAAATCAACCAAAAGCTTAACAGCAATTCAGAGTGTTTATTCAAGAAGGATGGCTGAATCCCAATAAGAACAGTGACCTCTGTGGTATTTTAACTTGTCCTTCACCCATCCTACTCTGTCTAGCCTCTCTCTTGCCTTTAAAACCAACAGCCCCAAATCATGGTGAAAGCCAACAGTCTGGCAGCTGCTGGAGGGGCAGAAAGGGGTTGAAACTCCTTTGAAACTTCATTCTCAGAGAAGTGTCCTTATTTGATATATGTGCTGGTTGCTTGAAAGACCCCACTTGCAAGGCTGTCTTTATTGGACCTGACTTGAAACCACACAGTGTGAAAGTCTTTATCCTGGGAGTGTCAAAAACAATTAGAGGCAACTGATTAACTTTGAAGCTCTCTGAGGTGTTGGAGAACAGTCCCCTTGTTCTTATTTTGTTGAGTCCATCAAGAAGAGAAGAAAGCTTCCATGAATAACAGATAGGTAGGGGTTATAGGTTGGTTGTAGTTCAGCAGGGCTCTGCCCCACAAATGTCTTTCCATTCTAGTTCCCAGGCAACAGGAACAGCTTCTCTCTCTGTTGTGCTATTCTTTGGCAAAGGGTATGACTATAAAGTAGAGGGTCACCTTTAAAAAGGTGGGGGGCACCTGGGTGGCTTAGTCGGTTAAGCATCTAGCTTCAGCTCAGGTCATGATCTCGCGGTTCGTAGGTTCTGGCCCTGCGTTGGGTTCTGTGCTGACAGCTCAGAGCCTGGAGCCTGCTTCAGATTCTGTGTCTCCCTCTTTCTGCCCCTCCCCTGCCCATGCTGTCTCTCTCTGTCTCTCAAAAATAAATAAACGTTAAAAAATTAAAAAAAAAAAGTAGAGGGTCTTTTTACTTTTATTTAAAAAAAAATTGTTTTAACATTTATTTATTTTTGAGAGAGAGCGAGAGAGAGACAGAGACAGACAGAGAGAGAATGAGCGGGGGAGGGGCAGAGATAGGGAGACACAGAATTGGAAGCAGGCTCCAGGCTCTGAGCTGTCAGCACAGAGCCCGATGCAGGGCTCAAACTCACGTATGGTAAGATCATGGCCTGAGCTGAAGTTGGTCGCTTAACTGAGTGAGCCACCTAGGCACTCCAAAGCAGAAGGGTCTTTTTAAAATACAAGTTTGACTGTGACATCTCCACGCTTAGAATTTTCAAAGATAGGTGCTTTAAAGGGCCTGAGGGTGACTACTAATCCCTACATGACTTGGCTTCTGTGGATTTCTTCTGTCTAATTTCTAGCCTGGCCCCTCCCTTGCAACAAGGCTGCAACCTTCCCGAACTACTTGTAGTTCCCCAAATTCACCCAGTGCCTTTACTCAAGCTTTTGTATTTCCTGGAATCTCCCCTTCCCCCACCCTGCCTTGTTTGCCCAAAAACTCCTACTCATTTTTCAAGATCCAAACCAATTGTTGCTTCTCCAAAGCCCAAAAACCACTCCTTGGGGATGAGACTCTCTCCCTCCCCCATACATTATTTCTTTTTGTCCCCTGTTAGGTGGAGATGATTATTACAGAGGAGACTCGGAAATCATCAGCAGGGAAGCCCACAAAATTTGTATTTCCCCATATTTTCTTGAATCCTGGAAGACCAAGAAGGGGAAGTGGCATGCCCAAGTCCATGTAACAAGTTACCAGCAGAGCTGACGCTGGAAGTCAAAGATGCTTTCTCTCTCCTTTGAGATTTGCTGATGCCCACTGAGAGCTCTTTGGGACTTGATCTATTTTCTCTCCTATGTTCATAAAGTCTCCTGGATTCTCTCAAACCCCAGACCACTGAATTTTGCAAGACTTGCTAAAATGGCAGCATTGGAGGTCTTGTTGGCACCTCAAAAAAGCACTGGAATGAGTTCCACTTGTAGGCTTATACCTAACATCTGGAACCACCAGTGGAAGCCTCTGGAAGAGCATCAACTCTAGAGTCGGACATCTTGGGTCTGAATCCCAACGCCCACCAATTACAAGTTTTAGAACCTCAGGAAAAGTGAACTTTCTAGTCTCAGTTACCTCAGGTGAGAAAAAGTGGATGCTTTTTTCCATCAGGATTAAATGAGTTTACCTTAGTAAATCATTCAGCAAAAATCTGGCATACAGTAAATATTCCATAAGTATTAGTTGTTTTTCTTCTTCTTCTTCTTCTTCTTCTTCTTCTTCTTCTTCTTCTTCTCCTCCTCCTCCTCCTCCTCCTCCTCCTTCTTCTTCTTCTTCTTCTTCTTCTTCTTCTTCTTCTCATTCTCCTTCTCCTCCTCCTCCTCCTCCTCCTTCTTCTTCTTCTTCTTTTTCTTCTTCTTCTTCTTCTTCTTCTTCTTCTTCTTCTTCTTCTTCTTCCTCTTCTGTCTCATACTGTTCCCTCCTTTTTCCCAGGCTCAGGACTTTAATTCGAGTGAATCGAGACAAGATCTCTTGGCCTAACTTTTTCCAAGTATAAAATAAGAGGAAATTGATTACGTGATCTCTGTACCTAAAATAATACTTTCTTTCTATCCTTCTTGCTTCTATCAATCTTCCATTCAGGTCTGTGGACCCCGCACAAAGCTTGCCCCTGGGTATGACCTGCACAATAGAGGTTTTGCTCTCAGAGGAAGTAGAGGGGAATTGGAAGGTACCTGGGGAAATGCAAATTTGGTGGCTAAATAGGACTTCCCTAGGTCTGATGACTTCCAAGATGCTGTTGAGATGTAATTCCAGTGATGATGTGAAGAGGAGAGGCCGACCCTACCTCAGAGAATGGTTGTAATTAGCATGTCTATCACACAAATATTTTAAACACCTACTGTATGTCAGGCATTGTTAGATTGGGGAAATACAAATATAAATAGAACAAAATGAAACTCAGTGAGGGGGTGGGTTTGTTGACCTAGACTGAAGAGACCTGGTTTCTGGTCATGGCTTTGTAAAAACTGGCCATGTTGCCTCTGGCAAGTCCCTCCGAAGTGTTAACCTCTAAATCTCAGCTTCCTGATGGTGAGAAGAGGGAGATAGAAAAATAGCTTCTAAGGTTGTGTGTGTGTGTGTGTGTGTGTGTGTGTGTGTGTGTGTTTCCCCACATTATACCTCTCCTCTGAAATTGAGCTCTGTATGTTCAAGTACTCTCTGGAAAGCTCTATCTGGATGAACCACAGACACTTAAACTGAACATACCCCAAGCCAACAAACTAATCTTATACCTTTGCTCCCAATCTTGTCCCAAAGTTATCTTTACTTCCTATACTTCCTATCTCAGAGACTGGCATTGCTATATGCCTAAAGACTACACCATAATCTAAAGGCCATTGTATACAGTCCCCTCTCTGTCCAGTCAGTCACCAAACCCTACAAAATCCACCTGCGAAATGAGTCTTCCATGGACTACCTTGTCTCCCACCTCTATCACTTCCTTAGTGGAGACCATTATTCTAATCACCTCCCTGCCTCCAGTTTTACCTACATCTCTCCCATACTGTGGCTGAAGTAATCTTTCTGAAGCAGAAATATGAAATATGGTCACTTAGCAGCTTACAACTTTTGGTGGCTTCCATCAAGAAGGTGAACAACTTTCCAAGAATGTGTTTAATTATTTGTGTGTGAAAAAGAGCTTTCCGATCGGGCAGAAGAAGGGACATTGCCTCCTGTTGGAAGGCCTCGGTTCTCCAGGCAGAGTTTCCTTAGGAATGAATGAAAGATGAAACAATGAAGGAAAGGAGGGAACTGACAAATACTGAGTGCCCATGTTATGTCAAATGCTGTATTTCATATACACTATGTTGTTTTACCACTTGGAAAATATACAAATATATGAGACATTTAAGGTCAGGTTCCCCCCAGAGTAAACTCTGAGATGGAGACTGGTGAGCAGGAAGTGTACCCCAGTACTTGTGAAGGTCAATACCTGTGGGAAGTGAAGGACAAAGGGTTGAGCAGAGGGGAGGGTTGAACTCTGGAAACAGTTGGAACAAAGGCCTCACCTGACTATCTGAGGACCTCCAGAGCTGGGATGCCTCCTAAAGGCCACTCCAAATCGTGGCAAGGGGACTAGCCTTTTATGTTCTTTCAGTGGCCACCTGAGCCGTTGTTGGATGTAGGTGGCACTCAGGGAAGGAACAGGCTGAGGGCAGGTCCCAAGGAGGGACTCCCCCGCTGCTTCCAGCAACTGGGAAATGGTTGCTTTGGTTCTCAGACCCGGGCAGCATGTAGTGGCATCTGTGACATGAGGAAACTCGCAGTGCACTATTTTATAGATGGGAAAAGTGAGTTTTACCAATAATGTGATTTATCCCAGGTCACACGACTAGTGTCCCTGTAGGTATAATTCATATTTTTCTGACTCCATGCTCCTTCAGCTACAAATACTTCTGCAATTAAAAAAAGCTTCACTGGGGTCAGGTCAAACCTGAACCCTCAGGGACTTTGGGCGGCAGCCTGAGTTATCACATGCAGTGATCGTTAGAGGAAGAATTAGAACCGGCTGCTGGTGGGGCCAAATATTTAAGGTCTTAGAGATTTCTGAGAACAGACAGCGTAAGTTTCAAGATCTGAGGGCCTCAAGGTGAAATCCAGGACAAGCAGAGCAGGGCCATGCTTACGGCAGGCCCAGCATGGGTCTTTGTAGAAGACTGGTAGCTGAAAAAGTCAGCAAAGCACCGATCATGGATGGGAGCCAGAGGCCAGAAGTGGCCTGCAAGCTGGAGAGTTCAAAAGGTTGATGGGAGTGGGGCCAAGGGAGGGGGAAAGAGAAGGCCTTAAGGGCAAACGGAGGCAGTTCCTAAGAAGAGAACAGGAAATACCAAAGAAGTCAAGAGTCAGAGATAATGATAAATACGTTAGAATATGGGGTGCAGATACTAGGTATTTATCCAAAGGATACAAGGATGCTGTTTTGAAGGGACACACACATCCCCATGTTTATAGCAGCACTTTCAACAATAGCCAAAGGATGGAAAGAGCCCAAATGTCCACCGATGGATGAGTGGATAAAGGAGATGTGGCATATATATACAATGGAGTAGTACTTGGCAGTCAAACAGAATGAAATCTTGCCATTTGCAACTCTGTGGATAGAATTAGAGGGTATCATGCTAAGCAAAATTAGTCAGTCAGAGAAAGACAAATAACATATGACTTCACTCATATGAGGACTTTAAGATACAAAATAGATGAACATAAGAGAAAGGAAGTGAAAATCATATAAAAACAGGGAGGGGGGCAACACAGAAGAGACTCATAAATCTGGAGAACAAACTGAAGGTTACTGGAGGGGGTGGGGGAGGGGGGATGAACTAAGTGGGTCAGGGGCACCAAGGAATCGACTCCTGAAATCATTGTTGCACTATGTGCTAACTAACTTGAACTCAAACTAAAAAAATAAATCAAATAAATAGAAAAAAAATTGCAAAAAAAAAAAAAAAAAAAAGAATATGGGGAGCAGAGCCCAGAAAGAATGATAAAGACTTTGCTAGGCAGCATGTAGCCCAGGCCGGTCTGGCAGGAGGTGGCAGACCTTAAGTTCCAGTGCTTTCCCTGTTTCTTATTCATTGCGTGGCCTCAGGCAACTTTTTAGCTCTCTAAGCCTCAGTTTCCTCATCTGTGAATTGGGGATAGTAATCGGAAGATCTAGACCCACTACGGAGCTCGTGGGAAAGATAAGCTGTTCCTGTTATGGGATTCTCCACACCCGTGACCTGGCATTCTTGTGTGAACAAGCTGAACTTAGAACCCAGACTCTTCAAGTAGACGCTTGTATTTTGAAGAAGTCAATAAGCAACGTAGGAAGCAATGTGATTGCCCCTCTTTCTCCCAGACTTCCATCCCAGTGCAGAATGGTGGACCCTACAGGATGTGGGGAAGTCCCTGTGAGACATGCTGTCCAGAAGGAAAGCTGGAGAAGGACAGCTAGGTCTCAGGGTGCCATCTGAGCACACAGGGTTTAATATCCCAGCCGCGTAGGGTCCAGACAAGGCCAAGGATTAGCATTTTAATGGCCTTTACCCTGGTTCTATGGTCAGAACAGGGAGCTGGGAGCCATCCTTCCTAAGGGCAATAGGTCCCACGGGATGGGACCCGCTCCTTGTTATTTTAACTCTGTTATCAACAAAGCAAACAGGTAAAACTAAAGAAGGAAGCCTCCGTCTCCAGATACGGTCTACACTCTCGCCCCACAGAACGCCTTCTACAGCTTAACATTTTTTTTAATGTTTTATTATTTATTTTTGAGAGAGAGAGAGAGAGAGAGAGAGAGACAGAGTGCGAGTGGGGGAGGGGCAGAGAGAGGGAGACACAGAATCCGAAGCAGGCTCCAGGCTCCGAGCTGTCCGCACAGAGCCCCACGCGGGGCTCGAACCCACGAGATCCTGACCTGAGCTGAAGTTGGACGCTCAACCGACTAAACCACCCAGGCGACCCTACAGCTTAACATTTTAAACAACCTCATGATCTTCTTTGGCTCTCCTTTCAAGGCAAGATAATTAATACAAAACTCTCTAAGAAATCATGGGTCACGAAACCAGGCAGCAGCCCCTAAGAATACATCCTTATGTCTTTCGTTAATTCAAAAAGAACACAGAAGTGTGCGCACAGCGGTTGTTCTAATTACAGACGTGCTCATGGAACGAGTGGACGACTGAGGCAGGAAGAAACTGCACTTAAGCCACAGCTCAGGAAGGAGGGTCGGTCGCTTTCACAGCCTCCATGCTGGGCACCAGCATCTGGACTTCAGCCATTACTTAGAACTAGTTCAACTATCCGCTGTTCGCTTGTGATCGTACCCAGAGGCGTTTTTTACTTGAAATTTCATAACACAGCAAAAGAATACACTGAGGTGACCAGAGCCATCCTACAGAGCGAGAGCTCGACGGGCATTTTATGTAGTCACGGGATTTACATTACACGATAACCGTAATTACTATGCTGCATGCTTTGGACTTCAATCCCTCCGCACGAGGATTCTGCGAAACTGAATCAGGTGTGGCCAAGGGCTTGGTTCACATTTTCATTCTGTTCCACATTTTCTGTGCCGATTTACATTTAATCGTATCGTGCCTGTTAACGTTTTAAAACACTCGTTGGTATTTTTCTCAATGAAATGTGATTTTCGACACCGCGATGTCCAACTCCTTAACGCCAGGGCTTTCAAGCCCTTGTGGCAGAAAATTCACCTCTCTGTCTGAAATTGCTAACGGTTCTTTATGGCCCCGTCACGTGCTTTACCTCTAAGTGGTGATGCAAAGTCACTGTTGGCCTCTCGCGGGGAAGCCCGGGGAACGACATTCATTGCCAGGGTGCCTAGAGCATTCTGGTCCAGGTCTCTGAGGATCGTCCCCGATCTTGACCACAAGGTAGTATTTCCTGTGCATCACCTGCTGCAGCTACATGCGGTTCATCATCGAATCGCTCGTGGCCACTTTCAGGAAGCAAGGAAAACGAGAGCCGCCACCTACAAAATGGCTACTGCGTGCCAGCCTCCGCGCCGAGCACCCCACTCGCACTGATGTCATTTAGTGTCCCGCAACCCTGTGAAGCATTTCCTCATATTTCTTTTGTTGTTGAGGAGGAAAGAAAGGCTCAGAAAGATTATTCAACTTGCCCAGGGTCGCATGATTTATAAATAAACAGGCTGGGGACTTGAACCCCGGTGTCTCCGACCACACACAGCCAGGGTTCTGAGCCAGTCTACCTTAGTGCCTTGTAAACAAACATTTGGAGATCTGCAAGTGTGAAAACTGTTGTGACAAGGTTAGAAAACTACGGGAGATTTTACTTCATCTCTTCTTTGAAAATGTTCTTCAATACTGTATGCCATTTGCAATGTAAAAGAGAGGAGACAGACCCTATTATTTCAACATCCCATTTCCCGCATAGCTTGCTCTGAACTAGAAATGTTGTTTGGTAAAGTCATTCGAGTGGCTGATAATTAGGTGTGTAAGTTTTTGTATGATTACATCATTAAAGGATGTTGAAGGTCATTATATTTCAATCGGATACAGTGTTTTCCTTGTGGTTAGCGCTGGGGCAGGCAGGTGGACGGAGAAGGGGAAGCTACTAGACTTTCTTACTGTGTTTCCCACACTTCATCGCTCTCTCCAGTGATCCCAGCTAGAGCTCTAACTCTTCCTTTTTCCCTGGACTCACTTTCAGGTATGTCACTGGCATGGTGGTGCAGGAATGTCACTCCTTACGTGGCCTGTGAGCATCTCAGAAGGTCATTTAGTGACCTCGCGGAGCACTCAGTCCTTCCTCCCCAGCTGTCTTTGTCTCTCAGAGAGTGAACATTGGTTAGGGGCTGGGACTATTCAGAAAGGAATGAATCTTGGGGCGCCTGGGTGGCGCAGTCGGTTAAGCCTCCGACTTCAGCCAGGTCACGATCTCGCGGTCCGTGAGTTCGAGCCCCGCGTCGGGCTCTGGGCTGATGGCTCGGAGCCTGGAGCCTGTTTCCGATTCTGTGTCTCCCTCTCTCTCTGCCCCTCCCCCGTTCATGCTCTGTCTCTCTCTGTCCCAAAAATAAATAAAAAACATTGAAAAAAAAAAATTAAAAAAAAAAAAAAAAAAAGAAAGGAATGAATCTTGCTCTTTGCCTGTGGCTCTGCCGGAAGGGTGATCCTTGGACTTGCCAAAGAGTCTTCTAGACCTGCTGAAGAGGAAGCCTCAGTTTGAGCTTTGCGTGAAGGGAAGAACAAGGTTGGCCGTGGCTATCCGGGGTTTCTAGGGTGCTTTGCAAATGATTTTATATTTATTACTCTGTCGGAGAAGGTAGATCAGGGTTATGGGAGGAACTTTTTGGTGCACAGAAAGAATTTGAGGTCGGTGACTCAACAGCCACTGTCACTGGTTCCTAAACTCTGTTCCTTCCTAGAAGGAGTGGAATGGCGTGGGCATTTCCCTCTCTCTAGCAGTTTATGCCAGTAGAAAACAGGCTAGTAAACTACTGGGCTGCCACGTAGGGTAATGTGGGGGATACCAGGAAGCACCCCCAACCCTACCAACAATGCTTCTCAAAGAGCCGTGGTGGCTGTAGGGACAAGAGACATGGAGACTCAGTCCAGGGAAGGCCCCAAAGGGAGGGATCCCCACCTATTGGCTCCGGGGTCTGGAGGGAGGGCAGGAGCATCAGCGGAAGTGACAAGGGTTTGGGGAGGTAACCCCCAGATTAGGGGTGCCTATGGCTATCTCTCCTCCGCCTCTAGATTCCAGTGTTCTGACCCGGATCTGAACCCTGGAGGAGGCATTGATGTGGGAAGGTCTTGGAGTGAGCGATTTCAGTATCACAGACCAAGTAAAGACCAGAAGGTACTGTCAGTAGTATCTTCACAGGCCATACTGGGCCATGCCCCCAGCTCCCCTTTCTGAGGCTGGGTCATTCAGTGCGTCCATCTGTTCAGGAGGGTGGCTACTGGTGTGAACACTGAGGATGAAGACGTTGGGCAAAACCGGGGCCTCAGTCTGGGTGAGAGCCACCTCATACCATGGTTTCCTCCCATGTCCCTGAGGCCCTGCAACCCCAACCCACTGGAGGGCTGTCTGCTCCACTGGTCTGTTCAGTCCCCGTATCAGACACCTGTCCCGTGGGCTTCCTCATCGCACCCGGCAGGGCTGAGCCAGGGTGTTTTTTCCAGTGATTTCCCCAGGCCGATTTTAGACTCTGCAATCAGGTCTCCTAGGAGATGTTTCAGAGTTTGGGGGAATTTTGTATTTTCGTTTTGTTTTCGTGGGGTTTTTGTTGCTTTTTGTTGTTGTTGTTGTTGTTGTTGTTGTGTTAATTTTACTTATTCGGATAAATGTGCTTATCACGAACGCCAAGCAGCCAGGTAGTCTGGTTGGCTCCTCAGGGATCCTTCCCTGTGGTGCTGGCTCATGGTATCGAAGCCTCTCTGGTCAGAGGCCACGATGAGCATGGCCGTCGGCTGGGAAGCCAGGATTCGCAGGGGCAGCCCAGCCCCAGGCACCTTTAGGCAGGACACTTTGCCACTGTGGCCACACAGTGTTAGGAGAGAGAGAAGCAAACCTTAGGGGGATGTTCCATCCTCCTGTTTCAGGATAAGAGATAACCTCATCGTTACAGGAGATTGTTTGGGGAGGGCTCTTTTCCACAGATATGTGGTCCTCCTCACTCTCAGAGTGGGGTTCCATTTGGCCAAAGGACTCCACATAGCCAGAGGAAGTGCTGTTTTGTCACAGGGGATGGAAGTAAGAGGTAGCAAATGTTGCTCCCACAGGATTCTCCTGTTGCCCAGAGCTTCACCTGTGCCAGAGGGAATGTTCCATGGATAACAGGCCCTTGGCCAACAGGAGCCTGAAGATAGGCTAAGGTTCTTGCCCATTGTGATGGAAATGAGGTGGCGAGGGGAAGGAGCACAGACTCTGGAGTCAGATAACACAGGAATACATTTGAATGCAATTCTTCCATTTTGGGGACTCTGGGCCATTAGACAAATTGTTTGGCAGCTCTGTACCTTAAGCTGTAAAATAGTGATAATTATGCCTGCTTTTTCCCGTTATAAAAATTAATGAAGGGCACCTGGGTGGATCAGTTGGTTGAGTGTCTGATTTTGGCTCAGGTCATGATCTCGCGGTTTGTGAGTTCGAGCCCCACATCTGGCTCACTGCTATCAGCCTGTCAGCACAGAACCTGCTTCAGATCCTCTGTCCCCCTCTCTCTGCCCCTCCCCTGCATGTGCTCTCCCCAAAAATAAATAAATGTTGTATTTAATTTTTAATTTTTTTTAATGTCTATATTTTATTTTTGAGACAGAGAGAGACAGAGTGTGAGCGGGGGAGGGGCAGAGAGAGAGGGAGACACAGAATCCGAAGCAGGCTCCAGGCTCTGAGCTGTCAGCACAGAGCCCGACGTGGGACTCCAACTATGAACCATGAGATTATGACCCGAGCTGACGTTGGGCGCTTAACTGACTGAGCCACTCAGGCACTCCAAGGCCAAGTCTCCTCTTTACAGCTGATAGACATAGCTTGCTGTACCAGATACAGTAATTATAAACTTCATGGTAGTCACCTTACCCCTATCTTGGTTTTCTGTGGCTGTTACAGCAAATTACCACAAACTTGATGGCTTAACTGTAGGTTTTTGTAGATGTTCGTTATCAGGTTGAGGAAGTTTCTCTCTACGCCTAGTTGGCCAAAAATTCTTACTACCGATTTTGTCACCTGCTTTCTTCACATGTGTTGATATGATCTTGTGATTCTTCTTCTTTATCCTGTTGATAGGATAGATTAACTGATTTTCAAATGTCGAGCCAGCCTTGCATGCCTGGGATAAATTCCACGTGGTCAAAAACATCCCACTTTATACATTGTTGGACTTCATTGGTTAGTATTTTGTTGAGGATTTGTGTACCTGTGTCCACGAGAGAGATTGGCCTGTGGTTTCTTTTCTTGTAATGTTTTTGCCTGTTTTTGATACTAGAGGGAGTTAGAATATGGAATAAGAGTGCCTGGGTGGCTGAGTTGGTTAAGCATCAGATTCTTAAATCTGGCTCAGGTCATGATCCCCGGTGATGGGATCCAGTGCTGTGTCAGGCTCCATGCTGAATGTGGAGCCTCCTCGAGATCCCCTCTCTCAGGGAGCCTGGGGGGGCTCTGTCGGTTAAGCATCCACCTTAGGCTCAGATCATGATCTCGTGGCTCACGAGCTTGAGCCCCTTCAGATTCTCCACCCCTCCCCCCGCCTCTCCCCCACTCTCACTCTCTCTTTCTCAAAAATTAATAAACATTAAACAAACAAAAAAAAATCCTCTCTCTCTGCCTCCCCCCAAACCCCTGCTTGCAAGCTTTCTCTCTTTCTCTAAAAAAAAAAAAAAAAGGGTATGGAATAGAATGAGTTAGGACAACAGAATAGAACCAGTGAATCAGTATGCTTTCTGGTTTGGAAGGTTATCAATAACTTGTTTAGATTGTCTATTTCATGTGTGAGTTCTGGCAGATTATGTCTTTCAAGGAATTGTTCCATTTCATTGAGGTTATCACATTTGTAGGCATAGAGTTGTTCATAGTATTCCTTTACTGTCCTTTTATTTTTCTTTCCTTTTTTATTAAATTTTTTTTAACGTTTATTTATTTTTGAGACAGAGAGAGATAGAGCATGAACGGGGTGGGTCAGAGAGAGAGGGAGACACAGAATCTGAAACAGGCTCCAGGCTCTGAGCTGTCAGCACAGAGCCCGATGCGGGGCTCGAACTCACTGGCCGCAAGATCGTGACCTGAGCTGAAGTCGGACGCTTAGCCAACTGAGCCACCCAGGCGCCCCTTTACTGTCCTTTTAGTGTCCATGAGTTTGGTAGTGATGTCCCCTCTTACATTTCTGATATTAGTAATTTGTGTCCTGTATCTTTTTTTATTTAAATTTATTTAGCCTGGCTAGAGGTTTACCAATTTCGTTGATCTTTGCCAAGAACCAGCCTTTGCTTTCATTGATTTTCTCTATTAATTTCCTGTTTTCAATTTCTTTGCTTTCTACTCTAGTTTTTATTATTTCTTTTCTTTTGCTTACTTTGGAATTAATTTGGTCTTTGTTTTCTAGTTCCCTAAAGTGAAAGCTTATATTCTTGATTTTAGGTCTCTCATCATTTCTATTATATGCATTCAATGTTATCAATTTCCCTTTAAGCACTACTTTTTGCTGAATCCCACAAATTTTGATAAACTGTGTTTTCATTTTAATTTTGCTCAAAATATTGAAAAATTTCTCTAGAGATTCTTTGACCTGTGTATTATTTAGAAATGTATCGTTTAATCTCTACGTATTTGGGGATTTTCCAGATGCTTTTTGTTGTTGATTTCCAGTTTATTTCCAGTGTGGCCTGAGAACAGACAATGTATGATTTCTATTATTCTAAATTTGTTACAGGGTGTCTTATGACCCAGAAGGTGGTCTATTTTGGTGAACGTGCCATGTGAGCTTGAGAAGAATGCGTATTCTGCTGTTATTGGGTTAGCATGTTTTCTCTTTCTCTATTTACTTTTATTTTAAAATTTATTTATTTTTGAGAGAGACAGAGGCAGCGTGAGCAGGAGAGAGGCAGAGAGAGAGGGAGACAGAGAATCCCAAGCAGGCTCCACCCTGCCAGCACAGAGCCCAAAGCAGGGTCTGAACTCAGGAACCGTGAGATCATGACCTGAGCAGAAACCAAGAGTCGGAGGCTTCCCTGAGCCACCCAGGGGCCCCTCTCTATTTACTTTTAATCTATATGTGTCTTTATACTTAAAATGGGTTTCTCATAGACTACACAGAGTTGGGTTTTGTCTTTATCTTTGTCTTTTTGAATCATACTTCAATGTATTGTCATTGTCGATCTGTGAACAAGTATGTCTTTTTCCCATGAAGGGAGATCCTTTTCAATCTGCTGTAACACGTGCCCACACATCTTCAACTTGAAAATGTAGCTTTTCAAGCTTTAGTAAGACTATTCCTTTTTCACTTTCACAATTTTTAGGCTGCTGCCGGAAGTCTTCTTGGCATCTGTTTTGAATTCTGTTGTCAGTGCGTCTCTCACTGCTTTTGCAAAGATCTGGAAGTATCCGATGTAGCTGAGCCCAGCCTGTCACCAGTACACCACCATGATGTCTCAAAGAGTGAGCACCTTTGACCAAATCGCAAGGACGTGTTATCGCTGGCCTGGCGGAAGCCCAGCTACAGGAAGTCAGGCCCCAGAAGCAGAAGGGGCAGGGCCCTACACCAGCCAATCCTGCCACCTCTTGCCCTGCTCCACCTCCCGAATGGCCACTGCTGCCCACCAGGAGCCAATCAGGTCTCGTTTTTTTGAGCCACTCTGACAATCTCTGTCTTTTCATTGGCTCGTTTAGACCATTGGCACTCAAAGTGATTCTTGATACGGTTAGGATAATATTTAATCGTATTTGTTACTGTTTTCTGTTTGGTTCCCTTGTTCTTTGTTACTATTATTGCCTTCCACTCTTCCTCTGTCTTTTGTAGTTTCATTAAGCACTTCATTTTCTCTCCTTTCTTAGTAAGTACGTTATACCTTTTATTTTTTATTGATTTTTTTACTGGTTGCCCTGGATTCTGCAATATACACTTACAACTCATCCAAGCGCACTGCCAAATAACACTACACTGCTTTCTGGGTAGTGTGAGTACCTTATATAACAAAATAATCCTAATTCCTCTCTCCTGGCCCTTGTTTCCTTGTCATTCATTTCACTTATATATAAGCATTCATAAGCATATATACACATAAGGGATATACATAAGCACCCATAATTGAATACATTCCTGCTATTATTATTATTTTATTTTATTTTATTATTATTATTATTATTATTATTATTATTATTTTGAACAGAGTGTTATCTGTTAGGTCAGTTATGAGTAGGAAAAATAAGTTTTTATTTGACCTTCACTTACTCCTTCTCTGATGTTCTTCCTCTCCTTATGTAGATCTGTTTTTTTTTTTTTTTTTTTTAATTAAAACGTTTATTTATTTTTGAGAGACAGAGAGAGGCAGAGCACAAGTGGGGTAGGGGCAGAGAGAGAATGAGACACAGAATCCGAAGCAGAGCCCGACGGCGGGGCTCGCACTCGGACGGAGAGATCACGACCTGAGCCGAAGTTGGACGCTTAACCAACTGAGCCACCCAGGCGCCCCTCTGGGTTTCTGACCTATAGCATTTCTTTCTCCCTAAAGAACTTCCGTGAACATTTCTTGCAAGGCAAAACCACTGGCAACAAATTCCCTCAACTTTTGTTTGTCCAAGGAAGTCTTGGTTTCTCCTTCGCGTTTGAAGGACTAATTTCTCAGGATTCAGAAGTCCAGACTGGCATTCTTTTTCCTCTCAACTCTTTAAATACTTCGCTCTGTTGTCTTCTTGCTGACAGTCAGGGTTGTTTTTGTTTTTGTTTTTGTTTTTGTTTTTTTTAAGCTGAAGACAAGTGCAACGTTAAAGACATACATTGCAAACCCGTTTGCTCATCAGTGACCCTTGTGACTTTGCTGAATGAGACGACAGTTATTGAATACGACATCAAAGCTGCCGTCACGACATGCTGTTAAGTTCAAACTGAATCATTGCTTTTTTCTCTATCACTTTCTTACATCTAGAAAATCAACAGAACATTAAGCCAAAGCTCTGATTCTGTCGTTTGCCAGTTTCCATGGTACATACACTCCCACGCTGGCTGATTTCAAACTACCAACATGGTGTGTGATCAAATGCAGGGCTGCAAGAGCACCACAGCAGCCCATGTGATCTGGGATTTTAGTTCCACCGTAAAGATACAGTAGATGGAAGCGTCCTCAAGGGCACAGATACTAGTCAAATGTTGTGAACTAATTAGGAAGTAACGCGTTTCGGGTTTTTATTCCCTTAGTTTTAACACAATGCATTTAATCGTAATTTCACATCATCCACCTTGTTAATAACGGCAATGCTGATCAACCACCCAGCTCGCAAGGTGCCTGAAAATTTAACCACTGGCTCTCAGGAGTTGGTCCGCGCTGACTCCAGCATGCCGCCGGGTAGTATTGTGGGGAGGACGGTGTCCGGTGAAGGAGGGGGGGAAAAGCAGTGAGAATAAAGGGCAAGTTCACCTAGATCGCCAGCCCTTGTTGCCCTGATTCCCTTAGGGAAGCCCATTGGAGAGTGCCTGTGACCTGTTAAAATGGATTTCAAAACGCAAGGGGCTGGCCTTGCAAAGTCTCTTCCCACACACCAGTAAAATCATCTTTCCATTGTTTCATTCCCTATGGCTTAACTCTTGGAAAAGCGTATGTGTTTCTTCTGCCAATTCTAGCCCCTTCTCTTCCACAGAAAGTTAGACACAAGCCCTGAGATGAAGGCTCCCCTCCCCCCACACACAACCCAGGGCTCACTGGGTTCTACCACAACGCACGCAGCTGGGAAATTGGGTTTCTGCCAGTTAATACGCCCTTGCCCCCCCCCCCCCTTGTCTCTGTGGCTTTGTCAGCAGGACCCCACGGCATGTGGAGGTGTTCTCTGAAGTTATGGAACAAATCAGATGTGAGACGCCAGAACCTTTTAAAGCTCAGTCATCCAAGTTCAGCCTTGAACTGAGTGACCAGATTTCGGGATGGTCTGCCAGAGCCCCGCCTCTTCTTTGTGCTCTAAGAGGACTTAGCGGGGCAGAGCTCGCAGAGGGAGCTAAAGAGGGGAGGGGGGCCGTTTCTGCTCAAGGCTGGGCTTGCTGAGCCGCTTTCCCGGCTTCAGCAGTCTGTGCACTTGACTCGGACTTCTTGGGAACAGCCAAGTGATTTAAAAGCCCGAAAGGAGATGAGCAATCCTCGAGACTCAGGCAGAAAAAGTCCCAGCGACACAGGAAGCCATCTGGTTCCTGATGCATAACTAGTCGGGAGTGTCAGCTCTGCCTGACACTGACCTCGCTCTGCCGTGGCACCTTCAAGCAGCTGCTGGGCTCCTCACCGGGCTCCCTTCTCTTTCTTCACTGGCTGATGGATCTCAAGGGGCTCCTCTCCTTGAACTTCCTGCTGTTTCTCTCCCTGGCTTTTGAGCTGAGCTGCGGAACAGGTAAGTGCTCATCTGTTTGAGGGTCTGAGTCCCACCATTACCTGCCAGGACTCAGCCAGCCCAAGGAGAGAGAGAGAGAGAGAGAAGTCAGCAGGGGCTGGGGGCTGTGGCTTGGCTGCCTCCTCCTCGGGGACTGGTTCTGAGTTTCTCCTGATTCTTTCAAAGAGGAAGGAATATCATGGGTTCCTGGAGCCTGGATTTTAAGGCTCAGTCTTACCAACGCTGGGAGACCAGGAGCCCTAAGCCAAAGGCACTGGCCACGTTCCAGACCAGCCTCTCAGGGCGAGAAGCTGTGTGGTCAAGTTTCTGGTTGAGCGGTTGGTTTTGCATCTGGCAAAGACCCAGGCTGTGGGGCTGAGATGGACGGGCTGAGCTCTGAGAGGAGACTCTTACATCCCTCCCCTCGGAGGGGATCCTCACACACGCGAGCAGACAAGCCAGAAACATGGTCCAACAACAAAGAGGGGCCGCCGCCGTGCGAAAAGAAGTTAGAAGTGAAAACCCCAGGCATCAGCTGAGAACAGGCAGTGGCCACAGTGCGGTCGTACCGGTGGCTACTTTCCTGGAAGGGAACCTTCCACGGCAGCAAGCGGGGGAGAGGCCAGGATTTTTGGTGTCCAGGGCTGGTTACAGGAAGTGGGAAATGCGAATTGGGAACTCTCAAGGGTCAGGGCATCTCCAGCCATAGTGCCAGACGCATCAGAGAGCCTTTGCGCCTGGGCTCTGCTCCTGCCTTTCTGGCTCGTGTTCCTCCGAAGGCGCGCTGGTGTTCTGTTAGTAGTCTCAGGGCTATGAGAAAAGGGATTTGAGACTAAAAAGGCCCCGCGAGAAGGGACTTTGGGCTCCCTGAGGAGTGCTTAAGCGTCTTGAGTTCGATCAGACTTGGGGAGGCAGCTTGGCGTGGAAGCAGCTTTAGGGAAGGTGGGGGGAAATCCTGAGGCTCCGGTGTTTTGCCCTTGGGGTTTTCAAGACCGCAAATCCATTAAGGACTTTTCCAGGAAAAGCCCAGAGATACGCTAGGGATGTCGGAAAGGCTGCACATGGGGTCTCTCTTTTGTTAGACTGCCAGATAAAGGGGCCCTTCCTTGACCCCCGGTTCCCTCAGAATCAGGCAGACCCTTGGCTCCTGCTTTCTGAGGGCTCAGGGCTCAGGGCTCAGAAAGCCAAACTGATCCACTTCAAGCCCTTCCAGGTGCGTCCCATTTGTGACTTTCCCACCTGGGGATATTTCTGAGTGACCGTCAGGAGGGATGGGGTTGAACAGTGGCATGGTAGTTTTAAATCTCTGGGCTTGCTTGTCTGCTGGCCAGCCTGGCCCACGGTGTCCCCATGGCGTCCACCAGGTGCTTCATTGGAGGCTTGGGGCTCCCTGGTTACTGAGCAGCAGCCCAGCCCCGTGGGGCGTGTCTACCCAATAGGCGGCAGCTGTCTTCTCTGAAACACACACACACAATTTTTAGTGTTTTTATTTTTAAATACACCCACTTTTGTGAAACCCCGGTTAAATACAGACGGAAATGCTTTGCAAGTGGGACAGGTCAACCATGACAGTTATTCAACCAAGAAGCGTGATTCTTGTAAAATCAGGACCCAGTCTCCCTCCCGTCTCTACTCGGCTTGCCTCCCAATTCCGAGTCAGAATTGTAAAAATCAAAAAGTCCACATGTCCCTTCCCCTAATAAAGTGAATTTTCCATTCCCTCAATGGTATTTTTTTTTTAAGTAGACTTTATTTTTAGAGCAGTTTGGGGTTCACAGCACAAATGAGCAGAAGGTACCAAGATTTCCCCCTACTCCCACACATGCACAGCCTCCCTATTACCAGCATCCCCCACCAGAGGGATGCGTCTATTGCAACGGATGAATTGCCCCAAGGGGATTTTGTATTCCTCCGTGGGGGTCCACCCCACCTCCTTCTCACACATGAAGGTCAAGAGTGTGGGTTCCAGACTTGGCCCGACTTTGTTCACCTGCCTGTTCCATCCCGAGACGGAGGCCTCAGCACCTTCTATTTCTCAAAAGCTTTACTAAAGCCATCACCTTCACGTCTCTGGCACCAGACTGGAAAGCAGAACGCCAGGGCTATTCGGTTTTACCCATAGACTGACTTTGGACAATCCCGTTCAGCAACCGTCTATTAAGACACACGATGGGGCAGGCGTTGGTGAAGTGTGCAGGAAACATCAACCGCAGCCTCTGCCCAGCACCTGACATGGTGTCTGGTAAAGGAGAGCCCTTCCACAAATGTTTGTTGAATGGATAATAATAGTAAGCACAGCCTGCTTGCTTTATACCAGGCACCGTGGGTTCCAAGTGCTTTATGTGTATCATTCATTGAATTCTCACACCAACCCTATGAGATATGTGTTATTGTCGTTACCGTTACAGTTTTACCCAAAAAGGAATGAGAGGCACAGAGTAGTTTAACAGTTTCTCTGCAGTCACACAGCCTGACTTCAGAAGCCTCGATAAATGACGCTAGATAAACTTTTGCTCGGTGGGGGAGGGGATGCCAAAATCCATATCCAGGTCCCACGGTGAATATTAGAATATGTTACCTATAATTGGAGCATGTAAGTTCCTTTTAATTGAATGGAAGTACGGGAATATTCAAAAGATGAGAGAAGGTGATAAGATCATAGAAGGAAGTAGAGGGCGTCTGGAAGTATCTGGTCTGGAGTTTGGAAAGTGGATAGGAACTGCTTTCATCAAGTAAGTTTTCGTTTAATGTTTTGTGTGAGCTAGTTTGTTTATTGGAAGGGTATCATGCATACGTCTATAAAACTTCCTCAGTACAAAAGGGTATACAGTGGAGACAAATCCCCCTTCTGCCTCGTGTGTCTTCCCAAATACATACATCTGGTAGGTTGGGTTTTTATAGGACTTGAAGAGAATATTCCAGATGAAGGCACCAATGCAGAGGTGAAGGGTTCTGAGTGTTCAAGGGGAAATGGCAAGTGGTCTGTTGAGCTAAAGCCCAGGGTCTACAGCCACGGCTTTTCCCTGTCCTCACCTGGCAAGCGGGGACAAAGGTCCCCACCGTTTGCCCCCATCCTATACTCCTGAGGGGTGGCGTCAAGGTAAAACGTCCTGATTTGGGAGAGAGGAGAACTTAGCCTCTCTGTTCATTCACTTATTCATCTCATTCAGTGTTTTGTTCTCTTGAGCAACTGAGTTTCTGCTATGTTCCAGCTGGGCGTTAGGACTCCAAGTGGACAAAACAGACCCAGTGACTACTCCTGGAAGCTTATTCTTAAGTCATGATGACAGGCACAGATCAGGGTTAAAAGCGTGATGGATGAGACGCAGGTGTGATACAAAGGCACGGGATCGGGCGCCTGGGTGGCTTGGTCAGTGAAGCGTCCGACTTCGGCTCAGGTCATGATCTCACGGTCCCTGAGTTCGAGCCCTGCGTCAGGCTCTGTCCTGACAGCTCAGAGCCTGGAGCCTGTTTCAGATTCTGTGTCTCCCTCTCTCTCTGCCCCTCCCCTGTTCATGCTCTGTCTCTCTCTGTCTCAAAAATAAATAAATGTTAAAAAAAAAATTAAAAAAAAAAACAAAAACAAAGGCACAGGAGGCACTGGCAGGGAGGCCTAGACTATGCCAGGGGTCAGAGGCAGAGACCTGAAAGACAGAAGGAGGCAGCCAGGGAAATACAGGGGGGGCAACAGGCGTTCAGGCTGGGGTAAATGCAAATACTCTGAGACAGAAAGACCCAGCAACATCAAGGAACAAGGGAAAAGAGGATGGTTCATGGGACTGCAGCTTACAAAGCAGGCTTGGACAAGTTATCTTTTCTCCCTGGGCCTAGATCTGCCGCAAGAAGTGAGAGCTGTTAAGGGCCGCCCCCTCCTCCACTCGAAAGAAACGCTATAGGGAGATGTGAAAGCGTCATGGCGGCAGAAAAATGGAGGGCGGGGGGTGGCTGTCATTAGGTAGAATCCCATCTCGTGAAGGGTTGGCTAAATGCTGCTGATTTCAGGAAAATATCCATGGGTCCACGTGAATCACTCTACTTTCTAAGTAGAATTACCCTTGAAGAAAGTGAGTTGGTGTTTCCTCCAGACGATTTAGTAAACAGGGGCTGACTGAATCAGAGACCCACTGGAAAACACTCATCAGACGGTAGGAAGTTTCAGGAGCAGGGACTCCACTTGAAGGGTTTTGTGAACCACTTTAAAGTCCCCCTATTTTTTTCCACTTGTGTTTAGGTGGTGCTGGTTTCTAGTCCCCCCTCCCGCCCCAGCCACTGACACAGAGTCAGTTGGTAGGTCTTCATTCTTCGTGTGGGTTGCAGGGTGTGAGGGTCTCTTCCTGACCAAGTTTCAATGCCACTCCCCGTGAGTGAGCGTGCACACGTCACTCAGCCTGCCCTTCTCGAATCTGCTCCTTCTCTTCTTGTCCTCTTTCCCTTCCTACTTGCTTTCTTTGATTCCTTTGGTGAGGGGCTCCCCCCATCTCGTCCTGTAAACTCCTTTTCCTTCATTGTTATGAGTCTCCCCCAATGTCGCCCTTGTTTCAGCCCAGGTGGACTGCCTCGTGCCTCCCCCCACCTCGGAATCTCTAGCCCAACGCCCCCCCGGGCCCTTTACGGGCCAGTGCTGGGATTTCAGGGCATTTTTGGTGCGGAGAGGATTTGGTCTGTCCAATTCTCCAACAGCCAATCTTAGTCACAAGTCAATTGTGTCCTTTCTAAGTGCCTGCGTTACTTAACCAGGTGGTTTTGTGTTACTTTTCTGGCTTCCTTATCAACTAGAACAATCTATGCTCTCTGAGTCATGGGCTCCTTCTTTTATGAGAATTAACTTATGGTTAAGTTCAGTTATATATTGGGCACAGCTCAATAAAAGAGATTTTAGTCAGGTAATGTCATTTTTTGCAGTCGTAGATCAAACAGATATTTGCAAAAAGCTTACCACGTACCAACTACTGCTGTCGGTGTTAGAGACAAAACAATTGAACAGAATGAAATTCTTCCTCTTGGAGACTTGCATCCTAGCCAGGGACACAGAAATAAAATAAGCAAATATGCAATGTATCACCAGACAGTGGTAAGTGTGCAATCGGTAGGAGTGCTATTTTCCATATAAAATGGTCAGAGCCAGTTTCTCAGAGGAAATAATTTTTTTGAGCAGAAACCTAAAATGAAGTGGAGGACTGAGCTGCCTAGATATGGAAGGGAAGAGATTTCCAGAGAACAGCAAAAGCCAAAGCTTGGAGCTGGGAATGATCTTGGTGAGGTGTGTGAGCCGGTGTGACCGGAGTGCAGTGAGTGGAGAGAGAGGGCAGGAGAGGGGTCAGGGGCGGGGTTGCTCACCATCTTTGAAGCCATAATAAAGCCTTTGGATATTTTTTGCATGGGTGCTAGAAAGCCCTGGAAGTTTAAAAGCAAGAGAGAGACAAAAGCTGACATAGGTTTAAAAGATGACTCCGCCCGCTGTATGGATGCCGGGGGATGAGTTGGAAGCCAATGGCCATGCCAGGCTATGACGATGGTGGCAGAAATGAGGGAGGTTCTAAGTGCTAGGATTGCAGATCTTTTCCGACGGTAGAGCCAACAGGATTTGCTGATAGACTGAATGCAGAGTATGAGAGAAGGAAAGGAGTCAAGGATGATTCCAAAGGCTTCGGTCTGAGAATTCAGGAGAGTTGTAATGCCGTTGGTAGAAGGGGCTATAGAACCAAGAGTTCATCTGCTGAGTTTGCAGTGCCCTTCAGACCTCCGAGTGCTGATCCGTGTAGGCAGTTTGGGAGGGAGATCTATCTCTGCAAGCATTCCAGAAGTATGCAGCCCATGCAGCTGGATGAACGTGGCTGGGAGAGAGGAGGTCTGAGTACTGAGTCCTGGCATGCTCCAATATTTAGAGGTTAAGAGCAGCAGGTTCCAGTCAAGGAAACTGACAAGGGGCAGCCAATGAAAGAGGAAGAAAACCAGGGGAGCGTGATGCTCCAGGGGACTGAATGAAGACTGTTTCAAAGAGGGAGTGGGGAACCATGTCAAGTGCTCCTGAGAAAGCAAGATGAGAATGGAGAATGGACTTGGCGCCACGGTGCATACAATGACCTCGACGAGTGACCTTGCAGTGAGTAGTAAGGAACAGCAGCTGCCAGGAGCGGGCACAGGAAAATGGGTCAGGAAATGGAAACAGAAAATATCAACACACATTAAAGGGCTTGGCAATAAAGGAAAAGAGAGATATGAGGCAGCGGCTAGGGATGAACCTGGGGTCAGGGGAGGGGTTTGTAAATGAGGGAAGTTACAAGTGGGTTTATTGTGTATTGATGGAAATAACCCACAACATTCTATGCCAATAACGAAGCTGATGATGCAAGGGATGAGGGCAATTGCGAGAGCAAATTCTTGAAATGGGCGAGTGCTCCGTGAAGGAAGAGGCTAGACCTAAGGGGAGCACAGACTACCCATCTAAGTAGGTAGGTTTCCTGGTGGTGGCTACAAATGGAAATTCTCCTCTTGTTTCTACTACTTTCTCAGTGAAATGAGAATCAGAGTCAACAGCTGAGGTCATCAGTTTGAGAAGAGGAGAGGAGGTGTTAAATAGTCAGCAGTAGGATCCCTTACAGTGATTTGAAAGGTTTGGTTTTGGGTTTCTTTTTCTTTTTCTCTCTCTCTTTCTCTCTCTCTCTCTTTTTCTTTTTTCTTTCTTTCTTTCTTTCTTTCTTTCTTTCTTTCTTTCTTTCTTTTTCTTTCTTTTTTTGGTTGTTGTTGTTGGCTCAGCTCTTTTGAAAAAGAGAAGTAAAATAATTTCTCACCCTTGATATTGGGAACTATTTAACAGTTTTTTTGGAGAGCAAGAATTCCACAGTTTGAACCCTGGGCTTACTACCTGCCTGGCTCCACACCCCTCAGACTTTTCTCTTTCTTTGTCATCTGAAAAATGACGTTCTGTAGCCTTGGTGTCCTGGGCTCACAAGCTCCGAATCAGCTTCGGTTGCTTTCCACCCTTCATATTATGTACCCAGTGGTGGTGAGAAGTCTGGTCAAGGAATTAGCAGACCCGGATTACGTGACTTTAGGGATGTCATTTAACTTTTCCACATCTTCGCTTCTCTGTGCCTTCACTATAAATCTGAGTTGAGAGAATTCTCTCCTAGACCAAAGAAATCCAGTGTCCCAGTTAGTCTGTACACCTCCGTTATAAAAAAAAAAAAGAAGATGTGGTTTATATATACAATGGAATACTACTTGGCAGTGAGAAAGAATGAAATCTGGCCATTCGTAGCAATGTGGATGGAACTGGAGGGTATTATGCTGAGTGAAATAAGTCAGGCAGAGAAAGACAGATACGATATGTTTTCACTCATATGTGGATCCTGAGAAACTTAACAGAAGACCATGGGGGAGAGGAAGGGGGGAAAAAAGTTACAGAGAGGGAAGGAGGCAAACCATAAGCGACCCTTGAATACTGAGAACAAACTGAGAGGGGAAGGTGGGCGATGGGCATTGAGGAGGGCACCTGTTGGGATGAGCACTGGGGGTTGTATGGAAACCGATGTGACAATAAATATTTAATGTAAAAAAAAATTTAAGATTTCCATTGGGATTTTTGAAACATTGAGAATACAGCGGGACTATCGTGACTGTCCTTATTGGCTGCTAAGCACCTGGCAGTGCCAGGGAGAGGCCGGGAGGAAGAAGGAGCACCTATATTCTGTCATTCCTGATCCACAGAGAGGATGTGATTCTCAAAAACTTACACAATAAGGGACTTTCTTCTTCCTCCTCCCACAGGTGAGAGCTTGATGAATTGTCAAGAGGTCACCAAGCAGTTGGGAGGAAATTTGCTGCTGCCCCTGGCATCTGAAGGCATAAGTAAGAGCATGAACAAGAGCATCCACATCCTGGTCACAAAGTCAGAATCACCGCAAAAAAATGTCAAGAGGAAAATCATGTCTCTGAGTCTGCCAGAAAGGGCCTCTCTACGCTTTCTGGAAAATGGCTATAAATTCCATCCGGAAAACCTGAAGCTGGAGATCCTGCAAAGCAAGAAGGAAAATGAGGGCTGGTACTTCACGACCCTGGAGGAGAACTTTTCAGTTCGCCATTTTTGTCTGCAGCTGAAGCTCTTTGGTAATGACAGGGTTTCCCCAGTCCCCACCAGGCGGGGGTGGGGGGTGGGTGGGCAGCGATAGTCCCTTGCCTAAGAATTTAGCGAGGGTTCCAAGATTGGGAGTGACTTTTAAAGATCAGCAAGTCCAGGGTGTTTAAACTGTGGTTTAGGAAGAGGTTTTAGAGATTCGCAAATCTTTTTTGTCCAAATGGCCCATTGGTGGTAGCTGAGAGCACTAATTACTACCCCCATTTGCCAAAGACGAGGAGCCTAGCTGCGCACAGACTACAGGGCCTAGGAGCCTGAGAGTCTCAATTTGCAAATAAGACTTGGCTTGAAAAAGGGTTTTGTTTTTCCCCCGATTTTTAAAATGTTTGAATGCCGCGGATCAAGTCCGACCTCTTTTCCATAGATGAAGACATTGAAATCCACAGGACCGTCATGTGCTTACACACGTCCTCGTGGCTGGTCCCCTGCACTAGGGGCCTGGGCAAAGGAGAGCTGAGTCTCAGCCCATGGACCACTCCCACGCCCCATGCCCAGGAACAGGACCACATCCACCTGCTAGAAGGGCTCTTCTTTTTTTTTTTTTTTTTTTTTGTCATCGCAACAGAGACTCTGGTTATAAAGTCGCTTAGTTGCAGAACTTAAACTAGAACCTAGGTCTATCTGAGTCCAAGGCCAGTGCTTTTTTTGAGCCTCTTTAACTGCCAGCCCCTCTCGAATGCACCCAGAGTTTGTGTCTTTCAAGCCCAGAGGCTCCTTTATAGAGAGACTTATCTCTGAGATGGGATAGACAGCCTCACCTACCCAGCATTTCTTTGAAATCCCCAGATGCCTACAGGGGGACATCAGGAGAGTCCTTCCCCCTCCTCCACACAGTGTATGCAGACTCCCTTCAGCCCCCTGACAGGTACCAGGGAGTTCTGGCCACTCCAGTAGTGCCCCCCAGGGACGACCCATCATGCATTTTCCAGAACAGTTCATTGCCTTTGTCACATCTTGTCACCTAAATTCTTACCTTGGAAAGTGCGGTCTATGCAACCACGAGAGTCTTCTCGAGTCCAAGGAAGAAGCTGGATTTCAGAGTCAGACAGACCTAGGTTCTGAGCTCACATAATATGTGACCCCTGCCATCCCTGCGGGACTCAGTGTCTTCACCTGTAAGATGGGAATACTTATCACTAGTAGGCTACGATTGTTGAGAAAGTTGTTGAGAAGATTAAAGGCTATGATGAGCGTGCAGTGCCAGAATCGTGTCTGTCCTACAGTAATCGCTAAATAAATACAACCTGCTCCCTGGCCTCGGCTATTTCATGGCATTAGAGTGAGCACCCCTTCCCAACACACACTCTAGATAAAAAACCCCACCACCCAGTCATTCTTTCAGATCTAGGAGGTAATACTCAAGTATCAGATCAGGAGTATCAGCAAGAGGAGGTAGGTTCCTAACAGTAGTGATAGGAGGGGACGAAACGACGGATTTTTTTTCTCTATTTCGTCCCGAGCTCGCACCGGAAGGGAGCGTGGTGGAGAGAGAGGGATTTGGGGAACCAGTAAGTCCCCACTAGAATAAACCGCACTGCAGACCCACAGGGAAGGAAAAGCACCATCGGGTTGCATTTTCTTCTGACGAAAAGGTCCAGTCAGAATCCCAGGGGGTTCACTTGAGTGAGGCCTTCTTTCCTCCACCTCCTGACAGAACAGGTCTCCACTCCGGAAATAAAGGTGCTGAACTGGACCCAGGAGAACGGAAACTGCAGCTTGACGCTGGCCTGCGAAGTGGAGAGGGGGGACCATGTGGCTTACAGCTGGAGGGAGGAGACGGGCGCCGACCCACCGGTCTCGGCCAACAGCTCCCACCTGCACCTCAGCCTGGGCCCTCAGCACGTCCACAACGTCTACGTCTGCACCGTGAGCAACCCCATCAGCAACCACTCGCAGACCTTCACCCCGGGGTCCGTGTGCATGCCAGATCTGCCAGGTGAGTGCCCTGGTGGGGGCCGGTGTGGCACATTGACGACACGGGCTCCGCCCCCAGCTGGAACCAATGGTTCCTGCCTCCACCCTGGTAACGACACTTTACATTTTTCTCTACGCTTGATAAAAGCTTCCTCGGGTGCGTTCAGTGGGTGCCTGCCGCTCGTGATCGCCGGGAGGGCATTCTGCTCAGTTCCCAGCCGAGGGAAACGATGGAGTCAGACCCAGAGCGCGGGCCTCCCCGTTGTGATTCTTCCTTTCCCCTCCTGTCTTGGCTCTAACCCGCAAGGGTGGCAGGTCTCGACTCCCCAGTGCACGGTCCGCTCATGGTGGGACAGGTCTGCACCATCGATAAGACTTGTTGACCCCCTCCGTGCAGCAAATTGGGCACGGCTATGAGACCTGACCTGTGCTCTCCAGCCACATGGTGTGATGACAAGACGTGAAGCATCTGCTCAGTAATGGAAAGCAGGGTATAATGAAGGGCCACCTGTTAGTGGTATGGACCGTGAACCTCATAGCAAGTCGGATGTCCCGGGGAGTTAGCTCTCTGACCAAGACCTGGATTGTGGCGTTCGGGAATGATGACAAACCACATAGTACTTTGTTATTGGCAGAGCGCTTTCAAAGGTCTCATCTGCTTTGTCTTCACAATGACCCTCCCGGTTAAGTGTTATCGCCACCCTCATTTGACAGACGAGGAAGGTGAAGCTCGTAGCATTTAAGTACCCTCCCCATGCTTCCTCGAGGTTTAGCACCTAAGCCTCCACCTTCTGACTGCTCATTCTCCAGGAGGCACAGCATCATTATTCTGCTATCAAAAGGAAGGGAGGGCCGATTAAGTGGCCATCTGAGGGTGGAAGCTAGCTAGACAGACCGCTGACCCTTTTCAATGACAGATCCTGTGTCCGTGCCTCGGGTGGGTTCAGGGACAGAAGGACCTGGCTGCTGGCCCTCCGAGCATTACTGATGCCCTGACGTTCTCCTTTCTGCATCCAGTGCGGGGAACAGGAGCCATTCCAAGGGGACTTCAGCCCGCTGTAGACTTGGTGTGTCTATGAGGGAGGCGTTCTAGGGTTTGCGGAAGGTGTCCCCAGTGGCTCTGGACCCAGTGCCACTCTGCTTACTTGCAAGCGTAAGGCCTCTTAACCTGTCTGAGGCTTAGATTCTTTATCTAAAATCGTAACCGCTGACAGGTCTTAACTGTTTACTATATGCCACTTGTGTGGCCTCGCACTCAATTCTCACAGCCACCAAAGAGCATCAGTACACCCCCACTTCACAGATGAGGAAGCAAAGACATAGGAAGGTCACACACAGAGCACGTAGCAGGGCTGAGCTGTCTGATCCTGGAATCCTCCTAAGTAGTCGTGGAAAACATGATAGGCTTGAAACGCCTCGTAAATAATTGTAAAAATGCAAGGTTTTTTCTTGAGGCTTCTGTGGTCATAGCAAACCTCCTGGAGCAAAGACAGGGCATGAAGAGTTTTACCCCGGCCTATCTCAAAAAAAGGAAGGACTCTCTCTGTGCTTTTCTCTGTGGTTCAAGAAGAATTTAATTAGTGCTTTCCAAAGTCTTCATAGGTCACGAAGCTCTGTCCAGAGTCAATATTCTATGATTCGCTTTGCACGTACAGTAGGAAGAAGGCTAACCAAAGTTTACAAGGGATATTTGCTGCTAGGGCTGCCGTGACCGAGTTCCAGCAACGGGGTGGTTTCAACTACCAGAATGTATTGCCTCACAGTTCTGGAGACTAGAAGTCCAGAATCACATGGTTGGTAAGGCTGGTTGTTTCTGAACCTGTGAGGAAGAGGTCTGTGGAGGCCCCTCTCCGTGGCTGACAGGTGGCTGCCTTCTCCTCGTGTCTCTTCACACTCTCTTCCCTCAGAGCCTATCTCCGTTCAGATTCCCTCATCTTATAAGGGCACCAGTCATGTTGGATCAGGGCTCCCCTGTAATCGGTTTTCTGGTGTTGCCATAAGAGAAGACCACAGACTGGGTGTTTGAGTGACAGGAATTCATTTTCTCACAACTCTGGAGGCTACAAGTCCAAGATCAAAGTGTTGGCAGGGCTGGGCTTTTTCGCTGAGGCCTCTCTCCTTGGCTTGCAGATGGCCACCTTCTTGCTGTGCCTCCCTATGGTCTTTCCTCTGTGTGTGCACACATCTCTTCGTGTGCCCGGATTTCCTGTAAGATTGGATTGGAGCCCATCCTAATGGCCTCATTTTAACTTCATCGCCCATTTTAAGATCCCGTCTCCAAATACATTTGCATTCTGAGGTACTAAGGGTTAAGGCTTCAAAATATGAGTTGGGGAGGGACAGAGTTCAGCTCATAACGCCACCCGAGTGATCTCATTTCAACTTGATCACCTCTGTAAAGACACTGTTTCCAAATAAGGTCACATTCTAAAGACTTCAACATGTGAATTTTGGGGGAAGCACAGTTCAATCCATAACACAAACAGAGATCCCTCCCTCCTGCCTCTGGGGGTGGGGAACAATGGCACATCAGAACAAATTCACATAGCTGGGCTGTGGCATGCCGTTCCCAGTATACCAGGCTGCCTAAAGACAGAAAACAGAGTTCTATTAGCTTGTTGACTTGTGTTTAATGAGTATTACTAATCCTTAAAATACTGTGCTTAGTTTGACAACCTCTGTTGAGATTCCACTACGTTCCAACATTGTGCTAGGTGCTGAGTGCACGAAGACAAAAAAAAAAAAAAGACCTCCTTGCCCTTAAGGAAAGAGATCATTCTGGAAGTAGCTAATCCTAGATCGTGTAGTGGTACGGGCAGAACAGAAGTAACAAAGAAGAAGGAATGATTGAGGCTATCTGAAGGAATCAGAGAGACCATCGCAGAGGATGCGACACCAAGTGGGTTTTGGAGAGTAAATACAAATTGCCCAAGCAGATCAAAGAAAGACATTCCAGGCAGAGGGAAAAGCAGAGGCAGCTGGGTCTTGTCCTGTGTTACCCTACAGGCAATCGGAAGCGATAATCGATAGAGGAGTAACACGATCGGCTTTGCATTTCGGAGAGAGATCTCAGTGGTGTGGAGAATAGGTGGGGGCAGGGAAGAGGCAGCAGAAAGAGAAACTAGTTATGGGGAAGGGCCACCCTTGCAGTGACCCATCAAGAGATGATGAGGAGTGGCTGTTAGTTTAACAAAGACTTCATACAAGGGAAATTCCAGCCTTGGGACCGAGCGGTGGAGTCTGAGGGTTTATTGGAGATCTCTTCACTGTGCCATTTTTCTGATGACATTTGTCCAGGCTCCCAGTGGTATACTCATCCTTCTTCCAATGGCCACTTCATTATTTTACAGTAAGAAACGTCTTTGTTTGTTTGTTTGTTTGTTTGTTTGTTTGTTTCCGCTGATTCCCAGTGAGCACGGTAAGAAACATCTTAATGTCTCTTGCTAGGAAGCACCTTTATTGCCAAGTCCAAATCTTAGGGTGCTACAAAGCACTCTCGCGAGGTCACCCAGAGCATGTTGATGTGGGTCGACGGGGCGGGCCTCGCTGTTGTCCTTCGTGACCGTCTTCGGAAAGAGTTACATCTATGCCAGGACGAATAATACAAAACCTTAAGCAATTCAACTAAAAGGGAATGTCCCTGGGAGCTCCTCTTGGAAAGAAGCTACTTTTCCGTAGATCGCCAACAAGTTGGCTCAGCAAGCCTGGGTTAGCGCAGAGGAAGAGACAGGTGACACCTGCCAGTGAGCCCCAGGGGCTCCCCCTTTCTAACAAGGCCGGGGAGCACCCACTGCTACCGAGGGCAGAGGCACGTCCCTCTTCATCGTGCACCCAGTCCGGCCGGCGTGACAACAGTGGCGGAAGGGTGGAGGCTGGAAGGTACCTCATGGGCTAGAGCCTTGTCACATGGCCACCACTGCCGCAAGGGCGGCTGGCCGGCCCCGGGACTGGACAACACCCGTGCTTCCGTGGATGGATGCGGAAAAGTGTGGGCACAACCAGCAGCCTCTGCAACACAGTGTGGGTGGGATAGGCGGGCGTGAGGGGCTTTTCTGGAACCTGGAAACTCTGTGCAACTGTTCCCTTGGGTGGTCCCGGACCTCAAATTAGCGTATGGGTTGTGAGCATCCCCAATTCTGAGTGGAAGCCACCGTCGACGAGAAGGTGTTTTTTGAAGGTTGGCTGACTTCTTCAAGTCGCTCTGAGCTTTTGCAGACGGCCTTGCAGACAGAACCACATGAAAGGCAGGAAGGAGATCTGTTCTCAGACCGTTACGGCAGCACCTCACTACGTCCTGGGGGGGACTACGTTTGTTTCTCAGATTCTTTTTTGTTTTCTTCTCTCTCTCCTGGAAGAATGAGGTTTGGCGGACTTGAGGAGGGACAGCTTTTGCGTGTCTGTGGCAATGGACTTTTAGAGGTTAAAAAAAAAAAAAAAGGCCCCCCATCCTTTGCCTTGGAGGCGTGGCTCCGGGCCAAGTTGTCAGGTTTAAACCACAACCCACAGGGGAGGGGACCAAAGGTGAGGGCTCACAAATTGCGCCGGGGTTCTCGACCAGCCTCCTCAGCGGCTTCGAAGAGGCTCCAGGGGTGGAAAAAGGCCCCACCTCCTATTTAGAAACGTTCAGATTGGATTTCTTTGTGAATGAACAATGGGGCCAACGGGCCCCGGGACCACGTTGCTCTGATTTCGTTCTGAGAGGCCTCACTCACTACAGGACTGAGGAAGAAGAGGGAGAGCTGGAGTTTTCTGTCACAGGAAGCGGTGGTTTGAAAATGGGAACACAGGTGGTGCGGAGGCCGCAGGCACACAGTCTCTTCCTGATTCCATTTCATTATTATGAAGCACATGCTAAGTAGGTCAGCGCTCGGTCCCTTTGATTCCACTTCGAGCCATTCAAAAGTGACCCTGCCTTCCTTCTGAGACCTCCTTATATTTAGGGCTCTAATAATTCTTAACCAAGGGATACATGCCAGTCTTCTTTCTATGGCTTTTAATTTAATTTAACTTCCTTTATCTTGTGCTCAGTAAGTGCCCCCCCCCACCCTACATCGTATCAGGTGGTGGGGGGAGGGGGTGCGAATAAAGCTTAACACAGCGTTTACCTTCAAGAATTTACAATCTAGGTGGGACTTCTCTACCTTACCAGGTAGAAAAATATTATCGTATTAAGAAACATCGACTAAAATTCCTCTCTGGAAAGGAACAGGGTTTGTTTAGAATTGTACCTTAGTTTAAATGTTAGCGGGCAGGGGCGTCTGGGTGGCTCGGTAGGTTAAGCGTCCGACTTCTGCTCAGGTCATGATGTCACAGCTCGTGGGTCTGAGCCCCACGCTGGGCTCTGTGCTGACAGCTCGGAGCCTGGAGCCTGCTTCAGACTCTGTGTCTCCGTCTCCCTCTTTGCCTCTTCCCCACTCATGCTCTGGCTCTCTCTCTCTCTCTCTCTCTCAAAAATAAATAAACACTAAAAAAAATTTTTTTTTAATGTTAGCGGGTAGGAGGTGACACCCCTCCCCCAAAGAATTCAGCTGTGGGTTAGAGGATTCTGTGCAAGAAAGGGGACAGATGTGGCTTGTGCAGACAGAGGAAGAGAAAAAGAAGGTCTGAGCCTGTCAGATGGTGGAAAAACCCACCTGGTTCATGATGGAATCTGTTCCCTGTGACCTTTCAGATCTTCAGCAGAGGATTCACACCCACAAAATCTTGGTGTAGGTTTTTGGTTGTGTGTGTGTGTGTGTGTGTGTGTGTATGTGTGTGTGTGTGTGGAAACTGCTGAAAGCATTGAACCTTGCACCCAGGACAGCCCAGACCACAGCAAGCGGAGCCACACGAGCAAGTCTTTCGTTGTACGAGGAAGTTATCACCTGACATTGTAGGAATCATGGGCAGCCTGACAACATTCTGTCCGTATCGATCCAAATTGCTAAGGGCCGGGAGTACCTGACATTTAGTTTCCATACAAGCATCCGTATCACGAGAGAATAGTACCAAACAGAGGAGCACCACGTGCAAGGACGCCTGCTAGACAGAGAGAGAAACGAAGTCATAAGCCGACTACAGGATGGGGCTGAAGTGTCGGTGGCCAGCGAAGGGACTCCGGTGGACGTGAGATCAAACCCATCGTCTTGTCCTTCCAATCCACCAGCAGGAATCTACCGAGAATGTACTGTGTGCCAAGTCCTAGGACACCAGCAAAAGAGGGAAAGAAGTGGCCTCTGAGAGGCTAGCAGCTGGCGGGGGAGTGGAGGCTGGCCGAAGGAGGCGACAGGTGTGCACCTCGTGCTGTGCTCCAGGCACTGCTCTGGGCACCTTCGACAAAGATTTCCTCGGCTCGTCAGAGCGACTGTGCGAACTGGATATTGTCGTGCTCGCTTTGCAGTCGAGGAGACTGAGGCCCCAGAAGTTATGAACAGCCTCTCCGAGATCACAGAGCTATCAGGTGGTAGGTCCAGAATTCGAATCCCCCTGTCTGGTTCCAAATGACCTCACTGAAAGTGATCTGCACCGCAAAGATAATGGCACAACTCAGGTTCTAAGACACACGGCCTGAGCCAAGGTGCCGCAGAGTCGCGGGGCAGGGAACAAGGAGAGCTGGGACAGGTCAGGGAAACCGACACAGAGGAGGTAGCATTGGCCTGGGCGTCAACACTGGGCAGGCCCGGCAGGCAGCCGAAGGTGCGGCGGGAGGAAGGGGAGAGGGCACACCACAGGGCACGAGACGGGGCGGGTGTTGGAGGGAGGGTGTTGAGGGCATGGGCACCTCCCAGGGCTTTCCTCGCGGGGTCCCACCGCCACAGGAGAAAACACAAGACCGTGAAGTCCACAGTTCTCATCCTGCCCAGCTCCGCCATCAACCTCTCTGTGGCTCTGGGCACACCTGTCTGAATCGCAGTTCCCTCAACGTAAAAATGACTGAGTCGGGTGAGATGATGCTCCAGCTCCTCTAATATTCAAAACCTCTGTGGAGCTGTCGCTTAAATCCTCGAACAGGTTCACGTTACTTTGCATTCAAAGACTAGGAGAAGAATCCGGGCTGTGAAATCTCAGGATGACGGCCAGCTTGCCTCTCAGATCTGGCTGGATGGGCAGAAGCTGGTCGGTTATGTCATGGGACAAGGACAGCAGATGACGTTCATCCTCACGGCTCCCTGGAAAAGAAACAGGGCTGGCGTTGTTACGTGCTCTGGCCCAGTCATTTGTTCTTCAAGTAACTGTTGTCTTAGCAGGTCCCCGACATACACGAGGGAAGAAGGGAAAGGAAGTCGTCTCACGATAGTCAGACTCGCTGTCACGATTTTCTGGGCCGCCTCCATGGACCCCCGGAACATGGTGGCGCTTGGCTGCTGTCTCTGCTTCTTAGCTTAGGATTTGGGGCACTTCTCCATGCCCCTGGGGTTGGCGACATAAGCCCTGAGTAATCATTCTTTCTTTGTGCTGTCTCAGACACACATGCACCCACACACACGCGCCCCACCTGCGAAGAGGCTTCTCAGTGACCACAAGCCATTCAGAGGGGGACCGCTCGCAGGAAGTTCCAACCACAGTGGTGTCTCCATGCTTAAGTCTTAGGCTTGATATTAATCCAGGAGCCTTACAGCCACTCTCTGCTTGCACCCTGGCTCTTTGATCAGGTCACATGGCACGCCTGTCCGCTGGAGTTGGTAACTGGCAGGGTGAAAGCTTCTTCAGTCTGGGGAAGAGGGTCGATAATCAAGAGGGTCAACTGCTTACAAAGCCAGTTCAGTGAGATTCCTTGGGATGCCTTGATGTGTGAAAGGCCTAGGAAGCAAAAGGAGGAATCTTTTCAAACCCAGGAGGCAACCTCTGGTGAGCCATCAGGCTGAAGGCCCACTTGGATCTTGCCTTTTGTCGATGCCCTGAGACTTTAGCCTGTAGCTTTGGCCAACTCTGTGAATGTCACAGGTCAACTGTGCGAGTGGCGCTTGCAGGGACTCTGCTCCTCTACAACCCACCTATTCCTTCATCTCAACATCTCCCCCCACCCCCCAGTCCACCCCAAGTTCAACAACAAGCAGGCCGATTCTACAATCATCCTTATAAACTACCCTGACACATTAATGCCAACACCTGCTCTTATGCTATAGCTGGCCCTTCAATCCCACGGGTTTGAACTGGGTGGATCCACTTATATACAGATTGATTTTTATTTTTTTTACAAATACAATACGGTACTGGAAATAGATCTTCTCTTCCTTACGGTTGTCTCAACATTTTCTTCACCTTTCTTTACTGTAAGAGAACGGCATCTAATACATATAATACATCAACTCTCTGTGTTACCAGGAAGGTTTCCGGTTAACAGTAGGTTACAAACAGTTAAGTTTGGGGGGAATCAAAAGTCACACATGGATTTTCAACTGTGTCAGGGGGCCGGTACTTCTAACCCCCCCAGGCCGTTCAAGGGTCAACTGTGTTTAGAGCCTTAATGCTGTTACTTTACTTAAAATCCTGGTGCTTCAGGTAATGAACCCACTGTTCATTACCCTGGGGTAACTCGCCCCAAGCCCATAAGCCTCTCTGACTCTCCCCGAAGTCTGTCTTCAACACTCAGCCACATTTGTACCCCTAGACCAATCTCTAGTATTCGAGGGTCTCCATGCCTGCTTCCTTCCGCACAAAAGGGGAGTAATGAGAACTTCCCAGGGCTGTTGTGAGGGCTGTATCTATTTATACACATGATGCCCTAAAAATAAAGCCTGGCTCATCGTCCGTTACTACCTCAGTAAGCTAAATGTCTTGTTTGCTGGGACTCAGGTCTCTTTCGCTCTTTTCCAAGGTACCGCTCCTGGCTCAGAAGGATTTGGTGAAGTGGGTAAAGGAGAGAAAGCATTAAAAAAAAAGGGGGGGGGGTGCTCTGTGACTTTGAGCCTGCTGACTGCCACTCAAGGGCTCATGTTAAGCCTGGGGATCGCTGAGAGGAAAACGTACATGCTTTTCTTTCAGTTCGGGTCCAGTGGCCTCAGTAAAGTTATTTGCATGGAAGGACCATCATAGCGCCATCGTGTTCATTTTTAAGAGACAGAAATTGGTCGTTCTTCCTCCCAGCGTCTCATGACAATGGTGTGGGGGTGTGGGGGTGTGGGGACAGTGGGCAGTACCCATGTGTTCATTCAACCAACATGGATGCAGGACGCATGAGATTTAACACTAGGGAAACGGGAAGAGAGGTTGACCTGGGACAAAGATGAGCCTGATTTGAGCCATGTGGCCCTCAAGGTGCCCATCAGGCACTTGAGCGGAAAAATCTTCACGGAAATGAGGAAAATAGAGTGTGGAGAGAGGAATAAGGATAAGAGAACAGGTAGGGAATCTTGGGTGATCTGAAGCCGCTGTCTGCAACCATCAGAGTGGACGTCTCCCCCGAGAATAGAGAACGAGAACATGAGGCTTGGTCTCCCCACTTCCGGGAAGGATGTTTTTAAACTCGCAGTACTGTTGAGATTGCCCTTTGACCTTTTTTTTCAGAACTAAGACCCTGGGGACTGTATGTCGGGCTGTCCTCAGGGGCCGTCATTGGTGTCATCCTGGTGTTCAAAGTAGCAGTGCTGCTGTTGAGAAGAAGAGGTAGGTGTCTGACAGTGAAGAGACTCATATCAGATTCTGCGGTAAGCAGGGACGGCTCTCCACAAGCAAAGATCTGCTTGCACCCCTTAGCACGCTTTTCTCCACAAAGCACCTTTGCGATAACTAAATACACATAGCCTGGGGCCTTGCTCAGCTCGGTCGAAATCAGCATGTCTTTTTTTTTTTTTTTTATGTGTATTTATTTACTTGGGGGGCGGGGCCGAGAGAGAGGGAGTGAGAGAATCCCCAGCAGCCCCAGTGCTGTCAGCACAGAGCCCAGCTTGGGGCCTGATCCCATGACCCTGGTATCACGACCTGAGCCGAGATCAAGAGTCGGACGCACTGAGCCTCCCCGGTGCCCCGTGATTCCACACACGTCTTGATCCCCTATGTTGGGCTACGGGAATGGAAAGAGGGATGAGCCACAGGTGTCTAGAGCGGGAGGCCTTGCACAGATCGTTCTCATTCCGTATGCCTCGCTCTGGTGTAGACGTATATACAGGATGCTGAAGGGGTCCCGAGGCTTAACCATGTTCACCAGACGCAGAATCCAGGGGACTCCTGGATTTCATTCAAGAAACGTTAGAATTACTGACTAATAAAAAGGCACTCACCCAAGGGTTGAAACCGTTCTATAATTTCTTTTTATTCCCGCAATATCCTCTGCAAATCGTTTCTACGTGACTCAGCGTCGGGGTAACAGACGCAGAGAGAGGCTACGTGACTCGTGCGAGTTCACCCAGCCTGTTAATGAGAGACCAGAACTGACACCCACCCTCCAGGGCGTGTGCCACGGGGAAGGTCCACGGGTCACCGGAAGGCAGCGGAGGGAATGCTCTTTACTAAGATTTGTGCACAAATTCTGCCTCACCTTGGAAAACGGTACCATTTGCGAGTTGCTTAAGGCCGGACCAAATGATACGGAAGGTCACCCGGGATAACTCTGAAGGCCCCATTACTTCCTTGCAGGTTAAGTACCTAGAGGTAGGGTCTCTTGGCCTCCCCTCCAAGCCGTCCCCTGATTCCACATCGAGGAGCAATGCGCTCGGCCCCACTCGCCTCACCTGCCCACACCGCAGTCCCACAGGTCCAGTTTCCCGGGCTGGCCGTCCCGTGGTGAGGACGGGACTTGATTTTCACGCCACGAAGCTGATGGCTGGTCTTATTTGCCAAGTAGATCGGTCACATGCGACCTTCTCAGAAAAGCCCTTACCACAGCACCCTGAGTCGGGTTGGCTTGCATGAAAAAAGTCAAGATCACAGCCCAGCCGCCTACTTTTGTCTCATTTCCTCCATCTAAGAGTTAGCTGGGGAGGGGTTGGGGTGGGGTGATTCAGACAGAAACCATGATGAGAGCTTAAGGGGATGGGGCAAGGCACCCACATTTGGCCTAGATAAGAAGGAAACGGTGAGATACCAGGATTGAGGACCCTGAGATTAACACGAATGCCGTCACCTCCGAGATGCCGCCCGACTCTGAAGCTCTGCAAAAGGTCTCCCTAGCAATTTCATGCCCAGAATTCACTGCTCCAACACACGGGGTCGGGCACTGGCCAAACTTACATTCACACGCAGACTCGGCCGCTGACGGGCTGGGTAACGGAATCAGTGAGGTCTCCCCTGCAAAACAGGGGTGAAGTTATGTAAGGTGCGGTGTTGTGGGGGTCCAGGAGTCCATACGCCCAAAACACCGAATACGGGGGTGTCCACGGAGAGACGGTGGGACACGGACAGATGCACGACAGATGGACAGATACATACACACTAGACAAGTCTCATAAGGGAGTGAATTCAAACACCAGTGGTTTAAGTCCTATCACCAGCAGATGTGGCACGGGCCGCATCTGGGAACAGCACTCGGGACAAGCCCATGAAGCCTGGGTAACAAAGGACAACTTTGTCCTTCAGGCCACGGCTGGAAAGGACGTTAGACATTCTCCATCCGAATTTTACGGTTAAAGTAAGAGAAGAGACCCAATTCGGTGGCAGGTTCTGTCCAATGCCACTCAGCTAGTGAGGAGTAGGGAGTAGCTACCCTCATTCTAAGGCCACGATGAACATTTTCATTCGGCCCCAGGGCCTCCCTGACTGAGCTGAGTTGAGCTGGCTCCCAAAACCTGCTCTGGAGCTAGGAAGGACACTGTGCAACCGAACGATCTTGAACGATCAGTGTTTCTCTCGGACGCGGCGTTTCAGCCTCCCTTCTTCCATCTGTCTGAGCGTTCGGGGCTGTCCCCACAATCACCCGTTTCGGCCAGAAGCTGACCCGAAGAGTCGAAGTCCCTCAAGACGGGTGTCTGTTCTCCCACGGACTGAGCACAGGCCAGGGCGGGCGCGGCTAACTTTGCAAACACTCTAACAGACCCAACCTGTGCCCCCCTCTCATGACCCCGTCTGTCACCCCCAAGCCCCAGCCTCCGTTCTGCACACGCACATTCACGCACACTGGGCAGCCAGTATCAATCCTGGCCAAACAGTAAAGCCGGGACCACTAGGCACTCCACGCACGCCCCCCACCCCCGGACACAAGCACGCCCTACGCGGACGTTCTTTGAGAGCTTTGAGCTTCCCCTTCTGCTCCAAGGATCATATATTCTCATGCGGCACCTTCTAGCACCTTCACCGCATACATACATTTTCGGCCTTCCCCTTCCAAATAAAAGCGTACCGCTCCTCGGTGCTATTCCCTCAGGGACTGGCTCCTCATTTTTTTTAAGAGGATCAATTGACTGGCGTTAAAATAAGTCCAACCTAAAGACCCTGTGTGATTTCCTCTGGGTCAAGCCTCCATTGCTTCTGCCTGGACTTGGCAAGAGTCCCCAAATTAGCCTCCATGCTTTAGTCTGGCACTTTCACCACGCTTCTCACCGCTGCACGAAGCGCATAAAGGACACCAGAGAACAGGGGCGCCCGGGGGGCTCAGTCGGTTGAGCGTCCTCGGCTCAGCTCAGGACTTCCGGTTTGTGAGTTCGAGCCCCGGGTCGGGCTCTGTGCTAACAGCTCAGAGCCTGGAGCTTGCTTCGGATTCTGTGTCCCCGCCCCCCCTTCTCTCTGCCCCTCCGATGCTCGTGCTCTGTCTCTCAGGCTGCAGGTATGCGACATGCCTGTAATTGCACAGGGTCGGTCTGGAAGGATATATGTCGAACTTAAAAGCGATCGTTTCTGGAAATGAAATTGCCTTGGTTGGGGTGGGGGGGACGAGGGATGTACTTTTGACCTTATGCAATTTTAATTTTTGTAGTGAGGACGAATTATTTTCATAATTTAAAAAGACAAAATTCAAAAACTGGTTAACTGTTAAAGTGTCCTGCAATGACTTAAATTCCGGAGACCCTAGGCTCTGAGCAAAGTTTCCGGGTGGTGGGTGTTCGAATGACGCTGTCCCTTTATTTTCCCATCAGTCCCCGGGGGATCATCCGTCTGGTGCCCCCTTCCTCTACACACGCACAAAGTGTCCCAGAAACAGAGGGTTGAGTGAGAAAGCTGAACCAAGCACCGTGCCACAAGTGGGAGAATATGCAAGCATCGTAAGCCCCGTCCTCAAAGCACTTAGAATCCTGGGAGGAGACCAGATACGCACATTAAACAACAGAGATTAAAATAATTGAATGGCATTCCAATTCCATGTAACACATACTGGGAATTTTCTATGGACCAGGCACTGTTCTAAATACTTGACAGATAACATCTCATGGGACCATCACAACAGCCCTGTGGGGGAAGATACTTCAGTCCCATTTCTCAGAGAAATAGAAACAGAGAGATCAAGGAACCAACCTCATGTCATGTGACACATATACAGGGGGTTTGGGACTTGGTGTTTGTTCCTTTGGTACTCCTGGGGAAGGGGGGGGGGTATGAGGTGGGGGGGGTAAAGACCACATAGGTCTGAGTGGAGTTCTCTGGGTAGGCCACAGAGAGATAACCACTGTGATTTCTTTTCCCCAGGTAAAGCAAATCATTACCAGCCAACCACAGAAGCAAAAAGCCTTACTATCTATGCCCAAGTCCAGAAATCAGGTGTAAGTTCTAGACTTTCTTTGTCCGGGGTGGGCCTGTCGTGTTTCCGTGGGATTCCTGGCCGGTCTGTCTTGCATGCCTGACGTTCATGGTTCTCCGTGGGTTCCGGAGCAGAGGAAATTAGGGAAGCAGAAGTCAAGAACAAGAGCTCTCCAAAAAGGCATTAAACTTCAATGTCCGATGGGGCTATTTATTATTTGAAATGATGAAAACACTGGGTAACCTGGGCATCTGTGTCTTCATAGGGGAAGAACGAGGAAGCAAGAAACCTATGATAGACGACTCCTCTAGCTGTGGGTCCCTGTTACCTAACTCGCCCTTCTCAAGAGACAGGGGGGCAGGCCTGAGGACAGAGGGAAGGTTTAGAGAGGCTGTGGTATGATGTGTTGGTCTGATGCAAGTGTAGGAGTTTGCAAAGCACCATAGAGACAGGGAAGGAGGCGTTGAGGATTCTGGCCGGACAGATGGCTAGTCATGATAAAGTCAGGATGCAGCTATGTTAGAAGTTAGAGGGAGGCGAACGGAATACAGTTAGCCAGGAAGATATTCTAGTTTTTCAGATGTGAAGGCAATGCTAGGTGATGTACAAGGCAGAATCCGGTCATGCAGAGGAAGCAAATTCTGGAGTAAAGGGCATGAAGGTGAAGATAGCTTTAACACCTTGGAAAATTGCATCAGATGGGAAGGCATTTCTGATAACCAGGGATGGGCTCTTGGACGAAGCTCTTATTTCTGCTGCCCCCTGGTGGCCTGGAGGGTTTAATACATAGGCCATCACTATGTCTGACAGCCAAGTTCCATTTGAAAATGGGAGACCTGGGGCACCTGGGTGGCTCAGTCGGTTGGGCGTCCTCCGTTGGCTCAGGTCATGATCTCATTGTTCATGAGTTCGAGCCCTAGCATTGGGCTCTGTGCTGACAGCTCAGAGCCTGGAGCCTGCTTGGAATTCTGTGTTTCCTTCTCTCTCTCTGCCCCTCCCCTGCGCATGCTCTGTCTGTCTTTCTCTCTCTCAAAAATAAATAAACAAACAAACATTAAAAATAGGAGAGTCCTGGAGCACCTGGGTGGTTCAGTCGGTTAAACTTCTCACTCTTGGTTTCGTCACAGGCCATGATCTCATGGTTTGTGGGTTCAAGCCCCACATCGGGCTCTGTGCTGACTGCACAGAGCCTGCTTAGGATTCTCTCTCTCCCTTTCTCTCTGCCCCTCCCCTGCTTGCTCTCTCTTTCTCTCCAAATAAATAAACTGAAAATATGTGTGTGTGTGTATATATGTATATATGTATAGGAGAGTCCCAGGAGCAACCTCTCCCTTGCATTTACATGCTTAGATGGCCAGCGTCAACTTTAGCCTTCCCTGCCCACTCCGTCTGATGCTGCTGGCGTCTGTCTTCTTACTGTCAGGTATGACACATATACGAAGTGTGACTGTCGGCTCAGCGAATTACCCCATTGTGGAGTCTAGTAAAGCAAACCCTCCCGCCTTGCTTTTCTCCAACAATTTTTTGACTCTTCCCGACCCTTTGTCCTGACACGTGTATTTCAGAATCAGCTTCTCAAGTATCACAAAAGGGGGGAAAAACCCAGTAGGATTGCATTGAATCTACACATCCATTTGAGGAGAAATTACGTCTTTCAGTATCGAGTGCTGTATTACCGTATTAACTACCACCCAGATCAGGGAACAGAACATTGCCAGCAACGCCCACAAGACCTCCTAGTGCCCACCCCCTGGTCTCTAGTCTCTCTCCCCTCGCCAAACATATCGCTATCCTGACTTCTAAAAATATGCTTTAGCTCTCTCTTTCTTCCTTTAACTTTATAAAAATGGAGTCCTGCCGTATTTTTCCTCTTGGGCCTGTTTTTGGTTTTGTTCTGGGCTTTTTGGGTTTTTTGCTCGGTATTACTTTCACGAGATTCGTATGTCTTTGTGCTCGGTATATAATACGTTCGTTTTCGTCGCTTCATTTATAGAATATCAGCATACGGATATACTAGAGTTTACCTAGTTGACGATTGATGGACATTTGGGTTATTTCCAGTTTGAGACTATTATAAAAATTCCAGCCATGAACATTCATATGTGTGTCTCTTGGTAGATACGTGCAGATATTTGTGTTTGGTATGTACCTAGAAGTAGAATTGCTGAATCATAGAGGATGCATATCCTCAAATTGGCTGCATAAGGCCAAACTTTTTTTGCAAAGTGAGTGCACCAATTTTCTTTTAGGCCAGCTATGCCTTCTAATCAAAACTGGGTGTTATTGGCCTTCAAAGAAATTGTTTTCATGTTTATTCATTTTTGAGAGAGAGAGAGGCACAGAGCCCGAGCAGGGGAGGGGCAGAGAGAGAGGGAGACACAGAATCCGAAGCAGGCTCCAGGCTCTGCAGTGTCAGCCCAGAACCCAGCGTGGGGCTCGAACTCACGAACTGTGAGATCACGACCGGAGCCGAAGTCAAACGCTTAACTGGCCGAGCCAGCCAGGCGCCCCTGGCCTTTTAAATTTTGGTCATTGGGTGTGTCTTTTTATAGCTTTATTTTAAATTTCCCTAATTATTAAGGAAGCTGAACACTTCTTATGTTTATTGGCCATATTAATATCGTCCTTCTTGAAGTGCCTGTTAAATCTCTTACCCATTTTCCTTTGAACTTCAGGCTTTTTAGAATGGATTCGTGTAAGTTCTTTAAATATTTTTAGCTTTTTGGCAGTTACATGTTAGCAGATACCTTCACCCATTCTGTGGCTTGCCTTTGCAATTTCTCGGTGATACCTTCTGATAAAGAAAAGTTGTTAACTTTAGTGTAGAACAATTCAGTAACCTCTTCCTTCATAGATGGAGCTTTGTGTCCTGTTGGAGAAATCTTTTTCTCTCCTCCCGGGTAATGAAGATATTCTCTGTCATTCTAAAGACCCTACGGCTCATCTTTCACATTGTATCTGTTATGTACCTGAAAATGAGTTTTGAAGTATGGAGTGAAATGGGTCAGGTTTCGTTTTTCTCCAAATGGATATCCTATCAACCACGTTTTGAAAAGATTGCTCTTGTCCCCATCCCACTACCAACCACCACCCCCCCCCCCCCCCCCCCCGCCCAGTGCTACCTTCATCACAAATCAAGGCTCCACATAGTGAGGATCAATTTTTTTATTATTATTCTCTTTTTGCTCCATTGGCTTGTTCATTTGTGCTTGTGCCTGGACCATACTGTGTTTACAAACCGGTCATTACAGATTCATTCCAAGTTTGATATCTGGTAAAATGTCTTCTCCCTTGTTCTTGTTCTCCCTCAAGAGGTTCTTGGCCATTTTTGGTCCTCGGCATTTTCATAGATACTTTAGATTCAGTTTGTCAAGTTCCACCTAGAAATCCTGCTGGAATTTTAATCAGAACTGCACTGATCACTTGAGGAGACCATACGTGTTTATAACATTGATTCTTTCCATTCGCCAAATAATATATCCTTTCCATTGTGTCAATCTTTTTTAATTTCTCTAAACGAAGTGTTGTAGGTTTTGTAAGAGGACTTTTCCATCACAGTTTATTACTTGGCGTTGGAACAGTTGATATTTTGAATATTGTCATCTTTTTAAAAATCTTTAGTTTCTGCATATTATTGGTACATAGAAATACAATTCATTTTTATATTTTAACCTTATATTTGCAGCATTGCTAAACTTACTTAAAATTCTAGCCATTTGTCTCTAGATGACTTGGGTTTTCTCTGTACACAACTATACCATCTGTAAAAAAAAAAAATACAGTTTATTTCATTTTCAAATCACGTAACTTCTCTTCCTTCTTGCTTTACCGGCTGAGATGCCTGGTCCAGTATGGAATGGAAGTGTTAATAGGAGGGTCCTTGGATGGTCCCAAACTCACAAGGGACACTTTCAATATCTGACCATTAAATATGGTTTTTGCCGAAGGTTCTTACAGCTGCCGTTCTATCTAGTTGAGAATGTTTTCTTCTATGGCTGGTTTGCTAAGGAATCGATGTTGAATTTTATCAACATTCTGCATCTATTGATACGATCTTATGGATTTTTTAATTTTTATTTCTGAAGCGTTTTTGATTATTTTATTTTATTTTTAAAATTTTATTTACATCCAAGTTAGTTAACATATAATCTAATAATCGTTTCAGGAGCAGAAGTTAGTGATTCGTCGCTTACATACAACACCCAGTGCTCATCTCAGCAAGTGCCCTCCTTTAATGCCCATCCCCCATCTAGCCCATCCCCCCACCCAACACCCTGCCAGCAACCCTCAGTTTGTTCTCTGTACTTAAGAATCTCTTATGGTTTGCCTGTCTTTCTGTTTTTATCTTATTTTTCCTTCCCTTCCCCAGTGTTCTTCTGTTTCATTTCTTAGATTCCACATATGAGTGAAATCGTATGATATTTGTCTTTGACTGACTTATTTCACTTAACATAATACATTCTAGTTCCATCCATGTTGTTGCAAATGGCAAGATTTCATTCTTTTTGATCACTGAGTAATATTCCATTGTGGGTATATATATATATATATATGTATATATATATCCCCGTGGAGATATATATATATATATAGATATATAGATATATAGATATATAGATATATAGATATATAGATATATATATATCACGTCTTCTTTCTCCATTCATCAGTCAAAGGACATTTGGGTCTTTCCACAATTTGGTTATTGTTGATAGCGCTGCCATAAACACCGGGGGGCATGTGCCCCTTCAAATCAGCATTTTTGTAGCCTTTGGATAAATACCTACTAGTGCAGTTGCCGGGTTGTAGGGTCGCTCTATTTATCTCACGAGCCACACTGATTTGTAAAGACTATCCCGCTTTTGCAGTCCCGGAATAGAAGCAATGTAGTCTGCTCCTTTTAAAATACTTCTGGGTTTTATTTCGTTAATATTTTCTTAAGAGGGTGCTGTCGGCGTCCTGTTTAGGTTTCCGAGGGGAATTGGCCCGCAATTTTCCTTTCTTGTAACTGCCTGGTGAGGTTTTGACACCAAGATTACGAGTGGGAACTGCACTTCTTACAGCGTAAGAAATGTCTACGGACTTGGTGGCTTAAACCAGAAAAAGCTATTCTCCAGTCGTGGAGGCCAGAAGTCCAAGTTGAAGGTGCTGACAGGGCCACGCTCCCTCTGAAACTTACTTTTCCTCTTCTAGCTTCTGGTGACCCTGGGCATCTTTGGCACTGGTTGGCTTGTAGCTACAGAACTCTAATTTCTGCCTCCCTCTCTGTGTCTCCGGGTTTTCTCCGTCCCTGTCTCTTCAGAGGACGCTCCTCACTGGATTTAGGACCATCCTAATCCAGCTTGACCTGAGTTTGAAATCCTTACTTTAATTACCTCTGCAAGGACCCTATTCCAAATAAGGTCACATTTAGAGATTCTGGATGGACCTGACTTTTTTGGTGGGGGGTGGGGGTCACAGTTCAACCCACCACATGGTGTATGTCCTTTGGGCAGGATAAATATTATCGTTCCCCTTAAATTTTCGGCAGCGTTCCAGGGTGAAGCTCTCTGAGCCAGGAGTTCCTTTGAGGAAGCGTTCTTTTAAATTATATTTTTATTATTCCGTTCTCCTCCCCTTTTAGTAATGAAGCAATTTTTTTTTTCTGTTCTTTAGTTGCTACCCTAGAAATGATAAAATACATCCTTGACTCACCAAAGTCTAATATTTAGTCTCTCCCTGGACAAGACTTCATCTTCGTTTGAAGTTCCCCTTCTGACTTATGTGCCTTTTTTGATTTTTTTTTTTAAAGTTTATTTGTTTTCAGAGAGAGAGAGAGAGAGATGGGGTGAGTGGGGGAGGGGCAGAGGGAGGGGGGAGAAGAGAGAATCCTGCACTATTAGCGCTGAGCCCAGTGCAGGGTTCGAACCCACAAACCTGTGAGACCGTGACCTGAGCCAAACACAAGAGCTGGGCGCTCAACCAATGGAGTCACCCAGGTGCCCCTTGGCCATTATGTAATTTCATGTACTTTTTAAACATAAGAGACATATTGTTTTACACATCAACATGTATGTACACTTCCCTAGGTGTTTACAATTTTCTTTGTTCATATTTCCAATGCCTGTATGATATCATATAAAGACTAATTATGTGGACAATGAGGAAATATGAACATCTGCCTTGTTCTTATTTGCAATGGCGGTATGTTCCCATGATAAAGACCAGGGTACCGGGGAAAATTATCTAACACACGTCTACTGTCTGCTAGGGAACTCTCTAGGTCTTACCAGGACTGCTGCCTTGCACAGCTCATGGGGACACTGCTCACAAAGACTATGTGAGAATAACACCCCTGGAGTTTCTTGTAGATCATGCTTCCTGGCCTCATGCCCTAACTGAAGACACCAAGATACCAAAATGCACTAAGTTGTTACAACTATGTTTAAAATAATTCCGTAAATCCAGCTTAAAATCCTGAAGGGAAATCTAGCAACGTGCTAATAGCCATGTTGTGTCAAAGTGGTAAGACTATAGACAGTTTCCTTTACGCTTCTTCTCTCGTTTCCCAAACTTCTTTTTTTTTTTTCATTTTTAAATGTTTTATTTATTTTTGAGAGTGAGAGCGCGAGCAGGGGAGGGGCAGAGAGAGGGGAACAGAAGATCTGGGGGAGGCTGGGTGGCTCAGTCGGTTAAGCGGCCGACTTCGGCTCAGGTCATGATCTCACAGTTCGTGAGTTCGAGCCCCGCGTCGGGCTCTGTGCCGACAGCTCGGAGCCTGGAGCCCGCTTCGGATTCTGTGTTTCCCTGTCTCTCTGCCCCTCCCCTGCTCACCCTTTCTCTCTGTCTCTGAAAACTGCATAACATTTAAAAAAAATTAAAAAAAAAAAAAGGTCTGAAATGGGCTCTGTGCTGACAGCAGCAAGCCTGACACGAGGCTCAAACACACGAACCATGACGTCATGATCTGAGCTGATGTCGGACGCTCAACCAACTGAGCCACCCAGGCAGCCCCTCTCCTTTCCCAGACTTCTTAACTTCTCCCCCGTGCCTCTAAGTCGGTGGGACTCCTGGCTTTGATACTTCATGCACGTGCACGTAGGAAAGTGTGAAGTCTTTCTGAGCCTTAGCGTCCCCATCGGTGACGTGTCGCTACGAGATTTAACAGAGTGCATGTGAGCCCGATGTGGCATCTGCAGAAAAGTTCGTAAACTGGCACCTCTGGATATGTGTGCCTATTGTTAAGTTCAGTACTTGGACGGGAAAGAGAGGTCTCGGGAAACCGTGTCAGAGGAAGGAATAGTACAAACAGCAGTGTGGGAAGGGATGAGCTCTGTGTGCTGTAGGTGACAGGAGCGAGACAGATCTTATGAAGACCCCGTTCCCTCCAGCTGCCCTGGTGGGAGCCACGGCGATGCCAGTTCACCATAAGGAAGACTTTTAAGACATCTGGGAGGAGCTCATGGTGACGTGGGCTGCCTCACCAGACTGTGAGCTCCGCAGTGTCGCCTGGGGCGTCCAAGCAAAGCCCCGAGAGCTGAATTCCAGGGAATTTGGAGGGACCTTTCCACCAGGGAAGGTGGCTGGGCCAATGGCCTCTGGGGGGCTTTCTAGCTCAAAGCTTCTGGACCTTGGGCTTCTCCATGGGGCGGATCTGGTGGAATCCACTGCCCGGCTGATTTCCTGCTTTCTTTGCTTCTCTTCTAGTCCATTCAGAAGAAACCCGATGCCCCGTCAGCTCAGGACCCCTGCACCACCATTTATGTCGCTGCCACAGAACCTGTCCCAGAGCCTGTCCAGGTGAGGAACCGGTCTGGGCCTCCTCTCTGCAGGGAGGGAAGAGGCCGTCTCCTGAAGCGGAGAAGGCAGGCCCTGGCACGTGGGTCACCAGGAGCCTCTGTGGCTGCGGGACTTCCAGGAGACCCCTCCTGGATGCTCACTTGGGGACACAGCTCTCTCTGTTCCCTAGTGTTTCCCTGAGGGTTGTCCAAGAACCCCATCGGCATCGGCATACATGTATTTGCTAAAAATTCATTTTCCGGGGGCTTTCTACGGGTCAATCAGAATGTCCACACTGAGTAACCAGGCATCTCTACATTAAACAGCAACCTCCCCAGGTGGTCCCAGAGCACTTTGACATTTGGGATTTGCATCTTGCATCCAGGAGTCCGGCTGCAGAACAGAATCACGGGGGCGGGGGTGGGGGGGTGGGGGAGCTTTGTTAAAAGGCTCGGGCCGAGGCTCCTTCCAGTCCCATGTCACCAGAAGGTCTCAGAGTGGCACTCTGCCTGGCGTGAGCCCAGAGGACCCTGTGGCGTGTGGCCCAGACTGAGCCTCGCCGGCTCCCCCCACTGCAAAATGACCATGGATTAAACTGGCTTGATGGGAACTATGCCTTTTCCTAAATGGACAGAAATTCTGGGCTGAAATCTTGGCTCTATATTAAGTAAAGCATTTTCTGAGACAATTGAGGATCAAAAGGCCACAGAAATGCTTCCATTCGCCCCCTGCCTCAAAGCTCCCACAGCCGGACAGACACCCGGAAATGCCTGGGAAGATGCCCCGTCTGCATCGGGACTCTATTCTGAGGACGCTATCCTATCCAATGGGGAAAGTGAACACAAGGATCTGGCTTTAAAAAGTTTTAAGAAAGAATACAGATTTTTAAAGAAGTTTTCTTCATCGAAGCAGTCTGTTATATTTCACATTTTACAGCACCCCCCCCTGAATTCTTCCATTCTTGTCTTTCTTTCTCTGCCTCTTGAGTGCACTTGACCTAGAAGATGTCTTTGCCCCAAGTCCTTGTCTCCTCTCCCTTCCTGTGGGCTGCAATCTTTCCTTCTCCCTTTGGGTCTCATGAACCCTTTCTAAACCTCAGTAAATCAGAACATCTTGGCTTCCCCAAACCGTGACCCGCGTCCAACCTAGAGCAGAGCCAATGGTTTTCCTTCTAAGGCAGGGGCAGGACACAGAGCAAAGGGGGACATCTCTCCTGGTCCTCCCGGTGGTGATTGTTGATTGTGTGCGCACACCCGGGAGGGAGCTGGAGCCCCGGGGCGGAGGGGACGCTGGCAGTGGGGGACCCGAGTGCCGTCCCCGGCAGGTCCCCACGCCCCCTGATACCTGAGACCCTCTCCTTTTACTAAGCAGCCCGGTTTCCGTTTGCAGCCTGTGAAGCCAGTGCCTGAACCCACAGACTTCTGTTTTGCCCTCAGGAACCGAAGTCCATCACAGTCTATGCCAGCGTGACACTGCCGGAGAGCTGACCCCAGAGACTCAGTGAAGGGACTTTCCGCAGCAACGTGGAGGGGCCCGGATAAGCACCGCGCGTGGCCCCAGGTCCCAAGCTCCCCGCGACGCTGTGCACATCTGCCTTCTTCTCAGATCGACGCCCTGGTGATGCTTCTTCCACAGCCACCCGTGGGATGGACGAGGGGCCGAGGCTTTCCAAGCACTCAGCCTGCTCCTCGGGGCTCAGGCCTGGAACAGAGACCTACCTGGTGCAGCTTTCCAGCTCTGTGGTGTAGCAGACGGAATGAGTCACGTGGGTCCCGTGAGCTCAGTCCTCCAGGAGTCTTGCCCCTTGCCCGGACCGGACGATAAGAGCCAAAGGCGGGAAGCTGGGGCCCCCAGTGCCTCCCAGGCAGCTGCCCACCAGCCACGAAGCCTGGGACAGCTCACGTGCCTATGCCTGGTCCTGGGAGCCGACCCCGCTCCCCACGCAGCCCCGATCAGGGCCCTGTGCCTCACTTTCTCCCTCTGGACGGGCAGTGAAGGGTGAACTCCTTATTGTAGGTAGAACACTCTGGGATTATTCAATGAAAGAAGCTAATAGAGTCAGTACTTTATTTGCAAAACCCGGAAGCTGAAGGGTCAATAAACCGACAGCAAGACTGTGAAGTCTCTGAGCTTTGAATGATGGAAGGAAAATCACCTAAGAGTCTCAAAAAATTACAGGGTATTTAAGTATAATATTATAGAACATATAAATATATATACTTATATATGTGATATTTAAGTATTTAAGAACTCTGAAAAAACGTTCCATGCAGATGGCATTAGGTTTAAAGAAACGTGACGAGAGTTGGCGATGACACCGTTACAGAGGAATTCAGAATTATCAGAAGTGGCCCCAGGCTGATCTTTCACTTCTCCAAATGATTTTTGAATCCCTGTTTCTCTGTTGACTCCATTGAACAGCAGTGTTGAGCCTCAGCAGAGACCCTCTCGCCACGTTCTGAACCCATTTTATACCCACAGGGTCCTTACCAGGCACCTGTGCCCCACCCCTCCTCACGCTACATTTATCCCGAAGTGGAAAGTGAACATATTGTGACCCGACAGCCGCAAGTAATTCCACGCTTCCTGACTTCAATTGCAGGCCAGAGACAGAAAGTGTCTCTTTCAGTAAAGTCCTATTTTCTTCCTCTTCTTGCTCTCAGACGGGCCTTCTTCAGTTTAAGCTCTTTTTTTTCTGATAGGTTCTTCTATGACTTTAGTGAACGTGGGTTAGGAAATCACCAGCAATCTCACAACCATATGACGAGGGTCACCGACTGTTCAGCTCAAGGACGCTGAGTGCCAGGGGCACTGCCCTCGTCCTGATGGAACTAGACCCCGACTCCGCCACCCCCTCCCCTGCCTCAGTTGGACTCAGCGACCCAATACTGCCGGTGCCCCGTCTGCACCAGGGTGACCTCCTCCTTGTCTCTTCCTTTCTTGTTTCTAGTTCAGAGTTGGGGACTGAGTGGCCAGTTCTAGGTCACACGCCCATGTCCTACCTCCAAGGGAGACGGGGAATTGAGTATCTGGAACGTTCCATTTTCGTAGTGCTTGGTGGGCTCTCCCTCTTAGGAGTTAGGAATTCTGCAAACGCAAGCAGTGGGATTCAATTCTGGGAAGGCAGAAAAAGAAAACAAAGTTCTCTACACCACCCTGGTATAAACTGAGGCTCGTTAGCTGTCTATTCTCCAAAACTAAGGGAGCTACTATCAAGGATTTGTAAACTCTGAGGTTATGAGCACTCGGTCCTTTACTACGACTCACATTGTTCTAGCAGATCGGTTCCCAACACCTGGGTTTTTCCCGTGGCCGAACCCCACCCGGTGGAAGGAAGGAAACAAAGTGGGGAAGAAGAGACTATCCCCTCAAAATTCCCAGGCCTGGGCTCAAGACCTCACTGAGGAGGATGGCCGTGTCGTGCGGACCTTCAGGCCGACCTTCGAAGGACATTTGACGTCCTGTTCTGCACCATCCAGGCTCCGGGTTCGAGCGGGAAAGCAGAGAGCCCTCAGCTCACATCCTTCCCCGAAGGCACTGTTGCTGGGCTGGAGCGTTCCTTTTCCTCAGGCCTAAAGACGAAAAAAGTCCAGTTTCCCCGTGTTTCTTCCCTCGTGTCTTCTTTTGACTGAGCATATCTGAATTCTGGAGAACTCAAGAGGAACAGACCATTCTCGGGCTTAAGGGACTGGTGGTGCTCTACAATACGGGCCGGTGTGGTCCCAGGCCTGTCCAGGACACTCAGTCCGGCCACGCGCGCCGATGTGCTGGTAAGGGGTGCATATGGGGGCTGAAGGACCACGATTACAGTAAGTTACGTCTCTTCCTGAGTTGTTGTTTCTACCTCCTGGAAATGAATAAAATTCAGACAATCCATCAAGGAACGTGCACTTTTGTCTCGTGTCACCTCAAGGATTCATAACGTAGCAGTATGGCAAGACACGTTCCACAGACTTGTGTCTCTAAGGCTATGAAGCACTGAGGGTGTCTCATTTGGTTTGATGGGGTGGGGAGCTGTCTCTTTCCTAGGGTGTGGGCAAGGGTTTTAGCTCAAGGTAGGAGCCACCCTCCCACAGAGACGAGAGCTGTGTGGGCCCACACCTCCTCGTGTTCCCAAGCTGAAATAAATATCCGAGTTCCCTGGGGAGCTTCAAAAATATATACTGATGCCCAGACCCTATCTCAAACTCAAACGAAATCTGGGTTCAGATCCACAGAACCACCTCCTTAGAACCAGAAAGGATTTTGTGATGAGTTCCCCACAACAGCCACAAGGGGGAGACGTAGCAATACAGTCCACCCCACACCGCTTCTGGTTGAAAGGATCAGGACTGAGTCACAGACTCGCCGAAGCTGTGGCCAAATCCTCATCGGTTCCCAACACTTGCGGGCTGGAGGGAGAGCTGACCCCTTCCGTTAGAGATAAGGAAGCCCATCGTGAACTGACGGCCAGCGCTAGTCAAGGTTCGCTGCAGTTAGTTTCTGTCACAGAAGACTCCTAATTTTATTCAACGCTACTCTCATTCAACAGAGTTATTAAGTTCTTGCTAAGTGTTAGAACTTGTCATCTAGGGGGAGATACAAAGGACACAGACAATCGCAGCATCATGATAGGTAGAGGAGCACATGATGCTCTGGGATCCATGGGACGATAAAGGAGATACTGTTAGTAATTACAACGGGGCAATGGTTGGGCAAACCAGAATGTGTTAGTCACCTTAATGACAGGGGAAGAAAGGGATGCTCAGGAAGCTCATAGGAGGTGCGCCAGACTCGGAGGGAGGAGTGAGGAGAGTAGGCTTATTTTAGATAAAAAGTCTGAAGGAACAATGAAAATGTAGAAAATTTCCAGCCAAAGATGAAACACTGCAGCTCAGAATTTAAAAAAAAAAAAAAAAAAAAAAAGAATCAAGATATCAGAGTTACCTTTACTGCAGTCACACTTTGGAGTTGAGAATTAGATGAGAGGGGGGAAAAAAGCATAATTTATGCAAATATTTATGCAAATAGTCAACACTAAATGTGTGCAATTGTTCTGCAAAATTTATACTCCTGCTGACAGTACATTAAAGTTCCTTCTTTCCCCTTTCCTCAATAGCAATTGATATTAGCCGATTTTCTTGGCCAATCACATATGTGATACAACACAGTTGGGTGTGGTTTTTTTTTTAGTGTTTATTTATATTGAGAAAGTGCGTATGCATAAGAAGTCGGGGAGGGGCAGAGAGAGAGAGAGAGGACAGAGAGAATCCCAAGCAGGTCACGGGACTCAATCTCATGACTGTGGGATCATGAACTGAGCCAAAATCAAGAGTCAAATGCTTTCTGGCTCTTGATCTCGGCTCAGGTCACGGTCTCATGGTTTGTGAGTTCAAGCTCCTTGTTGGGCTCTGTGCTGATGGTGAGGAGTCTGCTTGGGATTCTCTCTCTTTCTCTCTCTGCCACTCATTCTCTCTCTCTCTCTCTCTCAAAATAAATGAACTTAAAAAAAAACTTTTTAAAAAATTAAAAAAAAAAGAGTCAGACATTTAACCAACTGAGCCATCTAGGTGCCCCATAACACCGTTGTTTTAATGTTCATTAAAATTATGTCTAATTTTTAGACATGAGTTTATGTCTCTTTGTAGATTATGACCTCTTTGAAAATGTTTTTAAACTATTTTTCCAGTTCACCATTATAATAAAAATCAATTTGTCATCCAACATATTAATATTTCAAAAAATCACAAGGTATTAATTAGTTAAGTGCCCTTTAAATTTTTTTTTAATGTTTGTTTTTGAGAGAGAGGCACAGATTGAGCGGAGGAGGGGCAGGGAGAGAGGGAGACACAGCATCAGAAGCAGGCTCCAGGCTCCGAGCTGTCAGCACAGAGCCCAATGCGGGCCTGGAACTCACCAACCGTGATCATGACCTGAACTGAAGGCAGACACTTAACTGCCTGAGCCACCCACGTGCCCCAGTTAAGTGCCCTTTTAAATCTCAAACATTCCTTGGCTTAGATGATAAGTTATATGATTATTCTAGAAATAGGAGAGTCAAGAATTGTCCAGTAGAGTTCACAGTGTGGAGATCATTCCAGCCTACTGAGAGAAATAAATGCTACTATTTCATTTTGTTAGGCAGTAGGGATATCAATACCAATTAATTCTTTTTTTTTTAATTTTTTTAACTTTTATTTATTATTGAGAGACAGAGAGAGACCGAGTGTGAGCATGGGAGGGGCAGAAAGAGAGAGGCAGACGCAGAATTTGAAGCAGGCTCCAGGCTCTGAGCTGTCAGCACAGAGCCCGACGGGGGTCTCGAACTCACAAACCGCCACATCATGACCTGAGCTGGAGTCAGCTGCTTAACCCACCGAGCCACCCAGTTGCCCCAATACTAATTAATTCTTATTACTGATAGAAAAATACAGCTTTGTATACGTTTCTTCAAATGCAACGTGTAATCACTAACAGAACCGATTTGTTTCAGGATTTAGGCCACGCTATTAAGGCAATACAACGTATTGGCAAGAGAAAGAACTTTGCAGTAGAAGCAGTGACTTCTGGCTGACCGGTTTGTGGATGTAAAGCAGGTAGCTCCTCCAAGAAGAAACTAGAAGGAAACAGTGCAGTGAGCTGGCCCAGACGCACCCTCATGACCGTGTTAAGTGGCCAGGTTAATTTGAATAAAAAGAAACACTGGCCATCCTTCCGGCAAATTCCAATTGTATTTCAAGAGATTTTTGTTTCATGAATGCAAGTGCTGTGTTGTTACGTGCCTAAAAGTTTTTGATCACTTTTAAGCAGATTGTGTGTGCCTTTTATCAGACCACACGCTACAGTGTGCTTTTTTTTTTTCTTTTTGGAGAAAGAGAGAGACAGAGCACAAGATGGGGAGGGACAGAGAGAGAGGGGTAGGCGCAGAGAGAGAGCGAGACACCGAATCCGAAGCAGGCTCCAGGCTCTGAGCTGTCAGCACAGAGCCCGACCCGGGGCTCAAACTCACGAACCGTGAGATCGTGACCTGAGCTGAAGTCGGAGGCTGAACCGCCTGAGCCACCCAGGTGCCCCGCCACTGTTTTCTAATATCGTCTTAGCCCATTCGGGCTGCTGTGACAAAATACTGTAAACTAGGTGGCTTATAAACAACAGAAATTGCTCTCTCGTGGTTCTGGAGGGAAGAAAGTGCCAGATCACGGTGCCAGCAGATTTGGTGCGGGGAGGACCAGATTCCTGGTGTGAATGGCTGTCTCCATTCAAATCACTTTCCAAACCACCCACCCCCCCCCCCCCAACTTCCCACCTGATAGCATCACATTGGCGGTTAGATTTCAACATATGGATGGTAGGGGGACATGAACATTCATCCACAGCCGCCATTTTCGGTACACATAAGCCAGGAGCATTGCAAGAGTTTCGGTGCTTCCGTATCCCTGCCAACACGTGATATGGCGAGTCAGGTTTCTCCAGAGAAACAGAACCAATTGGGTATATACACGTATAGCCAGAATGGGGTTTATCCTAAGGATTTGGCTCATGTGATGATGGAGCCTGAAAAGTCTTACAGCCTGCTGTCTGCCAGTCGAAGAGGCGGGAAAGTTGGTGCTGTACCTTCCAGAGTCCAGGAGCACCGATGTGCAATCCCCAGGCAGAGGGCAGGAGGCCGATGACTCCGCCTTACTCCGTGCACTGATTCACGTGCTAACCTCCCCCAGGAACACCCTCCCAACACACTCAGAAGTTGTGTTTTACCAGCCCTCTGGGCATCCTGTGGCCCGGTCAGGTTGACACACGAAATTAACCAGCACAGTGAGTTGTTGTTCTATTTTTTTTTTCATTTTACCCATTTTAAAGGATGTATAGAAATACCTTACTGTGGTTTGATTTGATTTCCCTGATGGCTAATGACGTTGAGCATCTTTTCACGTACCTGTGGGCCATCTGTGTGTCTTCTTTAGAAAAATGTCTGTTCAGATCTTCTGCCCATTTTCTTTAAATTTTTTTTTAACGTTTATTCCTTTTTTTGAGAGACAGAGTGTGAGTGGCAGAGTGGGAGGGGCAGAGAGAGAGGGAGACACAGAATCCAAAGCAAGCTCCAGGCTCGGAACTGACAGCACACAGCCTGACGCGGGGCTCAGACTCACGGACCGTGAGATCATGACCTAGGCTGAAGTCAGATGCTTAACCAACTGAGCCACCCAGGCACCCCTGCCCATTTTTAATTGGATTTTTTTTTTTTTTTGCTATGGAGTTATATGAATTCTTTATGTATTTGGATATTAGCATCTCATCCGATGTATAATTTGCAAATATTCTCTCCAATTCAACAGGTTGCCTTTGCCTTTTGCTGATGGTTTCCTTTGCTGCACAGAAGCTTTTTAGTTAAATGTAGTCCCGTTTGTTTGTTTTTGCTTTGTTGCCTTTGATTTTGGTACCGGATTCAAAAAACTCATCACCAAGACCTATGTCAGGAAGCTCACCGCCTGTTTTCTGGGAGTTTTGTGGTTTCAGGTCTTCCATTCAAGTCTTTAACTTATTTTGAGTTCATTTTTGTCTATGGTGTAAGATAGGGCCCAGTTTCACTTTCTGCATGTGAATATCCAGTTTTCCCAGAAAACTTCAATGAATGGAATATCTCCCATTCATTGAAGAGACCATCCTTTTCCATTGTATGTTCTCGGCTCCTTTGTTATAAATTAACTGACCGTATATGTATAGGTTAATTCCTGATTTTATTCACTTGAGCCCTCTCTCTTTTTTTATTGCTGAGAGTAGCTAAAAGCTGGCCTTTCAATTTTGTTTATCTTTTCAAAGAGCCAACTCCGGATTTCATTGATCTTGTCTATTGTCTTTTCCATCCTCATTTCATTTATTTCTGCTCTAACCTGTGTTATTTCCTTCCTTCCACTAACTTTGGGCATCACTCGGTCTTCTTTTTCTAGTTCCTTGAGGTGGAAAGTTATTTATCTGGGACTTGTCTTGCTTTTTTTTTGAGACAGGCATTTATGGCTATGAGCTTTCCACTTAGAACTGCTTTTGCTACGTCTCACAAATTTTGGTATATTTCCATTCTAATTCATCGTCAGGTATTTAAAAAATTTCTTTCGGTTTCTTCTTTGACCCATTAGTTGTTCAACAACATGTTTAATCTCCACATATTTGAGAATTTTCTAGTTTTCTTCGCATAATTTCTAGTTTCATACCATTGTGGTCAGAAAAGGCGGTTGGTATGAATTCAATTCTCTTTTAATTTATTAAGAACTGTTTTGTGGCCTAACATATGACCTATTCTGGAACATGTTCCACGTGCACTGGAGAAGAATGCATATTCTGCTCCTTTTGGATGGAATGTTCTGTGTATCTGCTAAGTCCATTTGGACTAATGGGTAATTTAAGGCTGAGCTTTGCCTATCATTTTCTTTCTTTAAAAAAATTTGTTTAATGTATATTTATTTGTGAGACAGAGAGAGAGACAGAACATGACCCGGGGAGGGGCAGAGAGAGAGGGAGACACAGAATCCAAAGCAGATTCCAGGCTCTGAGCTGTCTGCACAGAGCCCAATGCGGGGCTCGAACTCAAGAACCATGACATCATGACCTGAGGTGAAGTCGGACGTTTAACCGACTGAGCCACCCAGACGCCCCCGCCCCCCATCATTTTCTGTCTGGATGATCTATGCATTGATGTAAATGGGGTATTAAAGTCTCCTACTGTTATTGTTTTGTTGTCAATTTTTTCTTTTAGGTTTTTTTTTTTTCGTATTTGCTTTATGCATTTAGGTGCTCCTATGTTGGATGCATACATTTTTATAAATGTTATATCCTCTTGCTGGATTGTCTTCTTTATCATTATGTAATTTGATGTCTATAACTTAAGATGTAAAGGCATACACAGATTGAAGGTGAAGGGACGGAAAAAGATATTCCATACAGGTGGAAACCAAAAGAAAACGGAAGTAGCTATACCTATATCAGACAAAATAGTTTTTATTTTTTTAATGTTTATTCATTTTTGAGAGAGAGAGAGAGAGAGCACGAGTGGGGGAGGTGCAGAGAGAGAGGGCGATGAAGGATCCAATGTGGGTTCAGCGCTAACAGCAAACAGTCCAACACTCGACCCCATGGACCGCGAGATCATGACCTGAGTCCGTGATCAGACGCTCAACCAACTGAGCCACCCAGGCACCCCGGACAAAACGGACTCTAAAAACAAGAGATAGTGTATATTCAGGTGTAATATTTTTTACTCTATTCTGCTTTGCTTTATTTATTTTCCTGGGAATGTAGCCCCTTCCCTCTGCATGGCAGTTTGAGGGAGAAGCTGCTCATTAATATTTCACTTAGAATCAAATTAAGCTGGAATAGGGGGCGCTTGGGTGACTCCGTCGATTACGCGTCTGACTTCAGCTCAGGTCATGATCTCGTGGTTGGTGGGTTCGAGCCCAGCATTGGGCTCTGTGCTGACAGCTCGGAGCCTGGAGCCTGCTTCAGATTCTGCGTCTGCCTCTCTCTCTGACCCTTCCCCACTCGTGCTCTCTCTCTCTCTCTCTCTCTCAAAAATAAATAAACATTAAAAAAATTAAGCTGGAATAGGATTCATCTGTAATTAACTTAACCCCTCACCTCCTTCACCACCCGTGCCTTTTAGATCTTGCTGATATTTGAGGTGGGACAATGTTGGGCTGCAGCTTCTGTACTTTTTTGTTTACTTTTGTATTAAAACTCTGGAATCCAACTATTATGAAATATGCGACACCATACAACTTGCCTCTGATTTCCAGCCCCTCCTCAGTGCCACTTTCTCAGCAAAATTCCGGAGGGGATGAGACTTGTTGGGCAAGACAATTTGGTCTTGCACTGGGGGCTTCCAAATTCCAGCCTGTCTTGCCAGCCCACACCATCACATAAGTTTCATCTCATTTGTCCTTCTCCTCAAAGTCTCTGTTTTTGGCAGACTCTCTCTTCTGCTGGTCTGTACCCCAGACCAGATCCTGCCCCAAGTCTTGAGCTGCTTGGCTCTCTGCTCAACTACGAAGGGCATATTTTTTCACCGGAATTCAGTCCATCAAGGTTTTTTTTGCATACCTTGTAGTCCCGTAGAAAATCTTGATTTTTATTTTGTTGTTGTTGTTGTTGTTGTTGTTGTTATGGGATGGAAGGACTTGTGTATCTTTCAGCATCATATCAAGAGACGAAGTCTCAGAAGTTAGTATCTTCTTGATAAAAATAGCCTAGTTGTCAGGCAATAAGGCTGAAACACAGAGATAAGACACCGGTCCACGCCCAACAGGAGATAAATCCCTGAGTCATGTACCAATCTAGGATTTTTGAAGACATAGACCTGAGACCAAGCAAGGGCTGTGCACTGTAAGGGAAGATTGAGCATCTTACAGAGAATGAAGACGGAAGAAAGAGAATACAAAGTTGGCTTTTCAGCAGATCTTGGCAACTTCATACCCTTTCTTCTTTCTTCCTTCTCTGTGCCACGAATACGTGATTGATGTGTGTTTTTGCACGTGTAACAATTACATATTTCAGGAAGCCCTCTCGCGAAAAATATGAAAGTAATATGGTTCAATCTTGTGAAATGAAATACTCAATTTGGGAAGTTTCATTTTTATTGTCAATGTGTCTTCGGTGCCAGACAGCTGCCTAGCTCAGCATGTGCTACCTTTATGTAGATAAAGGAAACCCACTACTCGATTTTGGCCAAGTATGTATGAAGAATGAGGAGGAGGATAGGTCGATGAATGACCCTGAAGGCCCAGGAAGGGGCTAAGGACTCCTCTCCGTGGGAAAAACTTTACTTAGGTCTCAGGGGCCATGTCCTCTGTTTCCCCAGCACTCTCCAGAACTGCTGGGTTCGGGTTTAAACTGCCTGGCTTCTGGACCCCAATATTTACTCCCACCACCGCTCCCTGACACCCCACACCCCTACGAGGCCCCTGATATTCTTCTAACAGGGAGTGGGAGGTCTCTACCAGAGAACAGTTCAGTCCTGTGTTACATCTGGCTCGATCATAATGTAATTATATTCATTATATTATATAGTAGATGCATTGTGTACATAATAATGTATATAATCAACATAACTATACACAAAACAATTATATATAGTAGAATTATATATAATCCTATTATATATGATTACATATAACTATAATTACATAATGTGAGTTGTTACCATTTTTATTTATTTATTTTTAAATTTTTTTTTCAACGTTTTTTATTTTATTTTTGGGACAGAGAGAGACAGAGCATGAACGGGGGAGGGGCAGAGAGAGAGGGAGACACAGAATCGGAAACAGGCTCCAGGCTCCGGGCCATCAGCCCAGAACCCGACGCGGGGCTCGAACTCACGGACCGCGAGATCGTGACCTGGCTGAAGTCGGACGCTTAACCGACTGTGCCACCCAGGCGCCCCAGTTGTTACCATTTTTAGACGCCTATCGTGTCAACACATTCTTCCTATTCCGTCTTCCCCTACCGCCTTTCGCCCAATAATGCGAACTTGCTTTTCAGGTCTGCCCCAGCTGGACTCTCAGCTCCTCTAGAAAGCCTTCCCCACACTCACCTTGCCTGGGTTAGAGACCCCCGCGGCTCTCCCAGTCCCCCGGATTTTCCCTATTGCAACACTCACCATCCTCTGTGGGAATTGCGTGTTTAATGGTTGATCTCCCCAGCAAGAACCTCGAGCTCCACGAAGGGAGAGACACCCGCTGCTTTGTCGCTCCTTATATCGCCCGCGCCCAGAAGAGTGCCTGGCACGCAGCAAGCATCCAATAAGCATTTGTTGAATAAATAGTTAATTAATGCTAGGCATTTTGCGTTATACGATGGGAAAAAAATTATCATCGTAATACATGGGCCAGTGTTTCCCCAATCTGCTAGCTCACACTTCCTTTCTTAGTCGGGGCTATAAACCGACCAAGGGCACTTCACGTGAAACTGTCTCTTTGCCGGAGGAACGCCTTCCTGTCCACATATGATTACACGCTGGAAGAAGATGGGTCAGCACTACCTGTGGACCTTGCTCCTTTGCCTGCAAACCTGTGAGTTCTGACCTTTGTTGATGCCCTTCCTAGACTTCCATTAAGTTTCAGAAATCGCCCTCGAGGAAGACTTTGACTTGCCCTCTTGGTCTATGTCAGTGCGCACACCCTGGGTCTCAAAAGGTATCCCACTGGCTGGGGAGAGACCTAGGATCCAAACGTAACTGTCCTTCAGCTTTAGAGTTTATATTTCTGAATTTTATCCGTGCCAGTGTCCAACAGTTTGAGACAAACCCCTCTGCTCCCGAGCGACAGCACTTGGTAAGCCCACCCAGAAAGCCGTCTAAAACCGGGAATAACTTAAAAGCATTTCTTTTTGGCCTTAGATTCTGGTGCACGGTTTTTGACAGAGGTGTGCCCTTCCCGGGGATGTGTCCTTGCTCCCCGAGGTTAGAGTTATGCCTGCTCGTAATTATCATCGTGGACACTTTATCTCTCTTATCTCTCTCCTTTGTTTTCAAAGCACATTCAGAGCTATTATTACTCTGCTTCTGTCTTCCAAAACCCTCTAAAATAAATGAGGAAGAGACTGGTATTTCCATTCTGCAAGTGAGTTAGATCTCAAAAAAGAAATGGAGAACTCGAAATACTGTTTTTCTTACCTCCGGCTTAACAGTAACCTACAAGGACACATGAATATTTGTTGTTGTTAGTACAAAGAAAACTATGCGACATTAACACAGCTCTGGGAGTGTCTTGTCATTGCCTGTATTTTTCTCATTAAATTCAAACAATAGCCTTCTGTATATAAAAATTGACTACGCTCGACATTTCTATTATTCTATTTTTTCTTTTTGAGAGAGAGAGAGAGAGAGAGCTCACGTGCACATGTGTACCTGTGTGAGCAGGGAAAGGGCAGGCGTAGGGGGAGAGAGAATTCCAAGGCAGAGCCCAATGCGGGACTCGATAGCACGACCCTGAGATCACAACCTGAGCCAAAATCAAGAGTCAGACACTTAACCGACTGAACTATCCAGGTACCCCTGATGACGTTTCTAAATCTACATACAGTCTCTCCTACCCCCTTGGGAAAATGGACGGGCAAATTCCTGGCATGTGTTAGAACACAGAGAATCTGGTGGGTTGGGATTTCCTAAAAAGGTAGAAATCAATACACTTTGCTCTCTCTGGTTCCTTTGACCATTTAAAACTGTGGCTCCTTTCATTTGAGCTCCATGGAGATCGCCACTACCAGGAATAGATATTGTTAATCCCGTTGCATACAAAAAAAGTATAAACTAAGATCAGATTAAACGATGCACCTAAAGTTTCACAGCCTGAAATTTATAAGGCTTGAAAGGGACATTGGTTCCTCCCATCCCAGAGCCAGAGATCTTTCTGCTACCCTCTTTCTGGCCTCCTCTCATTAAGTTTTCAACGTCTTAAAAAAAATTTTTTTTTAATGTTTATTTATTTTTGAGAGAGACAGAGTGCAAGCCGGGGAAGGGCAGAGAGAGAGGGAGACACAGCCTCCTAAGCAGGGCTCCAGGCTCCGAGCTGGCAGCCCAGAGCCCGACGTGGGGTTTGAACCCACAAACTGTGAGATCACGACCTGAGCCAAAGTCGGACACTTAACCGACTGAGCTGCCCAGGAGCCTCAAGTTTTCAATTTCTTGATGCTCTTTGAAGTGCTAGCAGATTTACTGTGATCCCTATCAAAATACCAAGAGCATGTTTCACAAAAATAGACACATAGATCAATGGCACAGGACAGAGAGCCCAGAAATAAACCAATGATTATACGGTCAATTAATTTTCAACAAAGAAGGCAAGAATATGCAATTAAAAAAAAGAATGTTCTTCAACGAATGGTACTGGGGAAACCGGACAGCCACATGCAAAAGAACGAAACTGGACCACTTTCTAGCATCATATACAAAAATAAACTCAAAATGGATTAAAGTCCTAAATGTGTGATAAGAAACCATAAAAATCCTAGAAGAGAGCACAGGCTGTAATTCTGCAACATGGGCCATAGCAACATTTTTCTAGATATCTCTTCTGAGGCACAGGCAACAAAAACCAAACATAAACTATTTGGACTGCGTGAAAAGAAAAGCCTTTTGCACAGGGAAGGAAACTGTCAAGAAAACTAAAAGACAACCTACTGAATGGAAGAAGGTGCTCGCAAATGACATATCCAAAAGATTCCTCTGAAATCACTGAAATAAGAGAAGTCTGAGCAGGCAAACTCATGACTCTTCCATGTTGGAAAACTTTTCTCAAAGAACCAAGACTCACAGTCTTATGCTTCAAATGCCACTCTCTCATCATGACTTGTGACTATGATCCTGACTGACTCTGCACGTGTCTAGCCACCCACCTTCTTGGGTAGAAGGCGGAAAAGTCCCCCACTTCTGCTCCGTGCCCGTTTCCTTCTCTGTGTTCTTTCTCGTGCTCTTTCAATTCTTCCTTTTCTCTACACTTGCTTCAGTTTCTTCAACCCCTCACCCACCTTGCCTTTCCTGCCCTCCAGCGATAATAGTGATGACTAATCACTTATGGATCATTGCTCTACATTGTCTATATGTATTATTTAGCTTAATCCCCACAATAGCACAGGAGACGAGTATTATCCATACCCCAACTTTGCAGATGAAACCCAGAAAACTAGAGATCGTTTAGCCAAAGCGTGGAGGAAGTAGGATTTGAACTCCAAAGTCTTTAGACTGAACCACTGAACAAGATTGCCTTTGCCCACTTTGATGCTGACACGGAAGAAAATACTGCCCCCACTGTTGATCGTGATTGCATTTTGGGACTTGTCAGGGGAGAGTGGTGATTTATTCCCGCAAAGACAGGAATATTCAGGCAGAGAATGGGGCTGGTGGGCAAGTCTTTGACAACAAACAGAAGTGTAGGCAGGCCACGGAGGCAGAATATCCAAGGAAATGACCATATCCAGACATGGTTCAAGTACCAGTCATATCCATATGATGTGAGTTGACTCAAATTAGCTTCTTCAAAGTAAGCAAAGAGAGAGGCTGCTAACTTTCCCAAGGTCTCATGGCTGTCCAATATCAACAAGGTCTTGATGTCCTGTCGAACGTATAACACAGCAGGAGCATTCCGGAAGTCGATAGTTAGAAGTCTAAGAGGTGAGTGGACCCACTGGGTATCTATCTGTCCACAGATAAGCCCCAACCATCATCCTGGGGGTTAGACACAGGACTTCGTGGCTGGAGAGTCCTGGCGAGATCCCACTGGTCACTAGTCCAGAGTCCTTGTAGAGAGCGACTTTTGAGATAAAGATAAAGCCTCTGTTCTAGAAAGAGGTTTGGGCAGGTTGTTGCCGCAATCAGAAAGGCTTCCAAAGCAGAAGCCCAGTTATAGAAAAGAAAAAAAATATGTACGGGGGAAACTGGATATCAAGATATCAGCTCAAAAACCCAGTTTCCAAATAGAGGCTGGGAAGCTGCATCTGTGTGCCAACACGAAACTAAGAGGAGGCGGCCCGAAGCGCTGAGGCAGGCCTGGAGATCAGCATGGTGACTGACCAAGCAGCCAGCGTGTTTTCACAATGGGAGCTCCAAGCTTCAGTGCTAGGCCACCCAGGCTATTCAGGTGTCTCCTGAATCAAATCTTTCCTGTCCTGAACCTTAGAGACAAATGAACCTGCAAATCTGGGGTTACTAGGCTTACCTATGCGGAAGCTGGAAAAGAAAGAGGCATGAGCGATCCGTTGGGGGACAGATGTTGGTGGCACGGAAGCTGGAAAAGAAAGAGGTATGAGCGATCCGTTGGGGGACAGATGTTGGTGGCACGAGGCACCCATATTTTCTTCGTTATACTCAACTTTTGATTGTACGCCACAGAGGCAAGTGGTGATGGAACAATGGTTGGCCAGGATCCCAACCCGGGTTTGAGAACTTGTGTGCGTGTCTGTGGTCGCTTGTTTGTTTTGAAGAAATGGATCAAGTCAGCCCAGACCTCAAAGAAGATGACAGAAAGTAAAAAGAATCCAGCCGACAATAGTAGAGTATCGTGTGGGGGTGTCGGTTCCTTTTCTTAAAGCCTCGTGACCGAGGACCTGCCACCCTCATGGAGAACGACACAAAACTGGCTGCTCAACCCTTTGCTTCCTCTCTGGTCTCTGCTTCCCTTCACTCAGTGTAATCTGCTCTCTCTTCCGGGGGCTGTAGGGCGCAGCCACCTCCAGCCCCCCTTCCGGGGCTGCAAAATAGGGGGGGGGGGTTCTCCCCCGACTTATTGATCCAGGAGAGGCAGTGGGTGGGAGGAGAGGAGGGGATGGTTAGTTAGAGCCCAAAAAAGCCCAAGAAATGCTCATTTGAAGGATCCTGGAGACGCCAGGGCACACAGATGGGCGTTAGGCAACAGCACTCTTCCTCGTCGCTGCTCTCGGTGGCAGCTCTGTGCTGGCCTCCTCCAACGTGTCTCCTTGTCCCTTTGGAGTTGCCTGGAATGTTATTTTCATCCCTGTAACCACAGCTCTTTGTTTGCTATAACAAACGCATACAAGCGCCTACTATATGCCAGGCATTGTTCTAAGAAATTTCCAAACATTAACTCATTTAACCCTTGTAACACATCTACGGGGTAAGTGCCACCGGTCGCTTCATTTTAAAGCTGATAAAACTGGGGCGCAGAGAGGTTGCTAACTCTCCCAGGGTCTCATGGCTGTCCAGGACTCTAGGCTCAGGCAGTCTGGCTTTTCTTCGCGAAGGGGACCCCCAAGCCCACACCCCAGGGTCCCGGCCTTTTCTTGCCTTTGCTTCTCCTGTAGTATTTCTATGCTCTCCCCTCCCGTCTGGGGTCTGGTGTATGAAGTCAGGAAGTCACCCTCATCGAGAGATGTTGTAAATACGGGTCACCTCGTCTTCACTGGCCTCCCAAGGCTGGTCAGCAACCCCTTTATCCTTTTACTCAATGTGTTACCGACTCTCTAGGATGTTCCTTATAGTAACACTTCCTCAACATTTTTACATTCATCGAAATAATAATGGCAACTACCATTTATGGGTCCCAGGCGTTAAGCAGAGTCCACATCTTTGCAATTGCGTTTCATAATTATCCACATTTTAGGGGTGCCTGGGTGGTCCGACTTCAACCCGGTTCATGCCCTCACAGTCCGTGAGTTCCAGCCCCGCGTCGGGCTCTGTGCTGACAGCCCGGAGCCCGGAGCCTGCTTCGGATTCTGTGTCTCCCACTCTCTCTGCCCCTCCCCTGCTCGCGCTCTGTCTCTCTCTCTCTCTCAAAAATAAATAAACATTAAAAAAAAATTTTAAAAATAATTATCCACATTTTAGAGGTAAGGAAACTAAGAGAATTTCAACAATTTTCTCAACATAGCACAGTTAGGTCCAGATAGACCTGAATTCAACACCCGTGCTCCTAATCTTTATACTTCCCAGCTAGACCCGCCCTCCCCTCTTTCCTCTTAGCAGGTGGCCACACCTTCTCCATTTCTAAAGAGATGCAGGCTATCTTCTCTTTTATCCTCTTGCTCCAAAATGTCTGCTATGTACTAAGCACCTGTGGGTGCCCCCAAACAATTCTGTGAGGTGGGTGTTTTTACATCCCATCTTGTAGCAAACGATAAGGGTCTCAGTAAATGTCAGGGATTGAACTTGAATACAGCCCCACCTGGCTCAAACCTGTGTTCCCTCCACCACACCGAGCGGCCTCTCTTCTACCCCCACACCTACAACAAGATACGAAATGCCCCGCCCTTTGAGGTATCATCTCCTTTTTCCACAACTAAGACATGACCCTCCTCTGATTGAAAACCCTCTGCGTTTCCACTGCCCACCATTTCCATTCCACCTTTTGTTCAACGGCAAGTGTTAGTGGTCTGTGTCTCTGCACTGTCCCGGGTCTGGGGATTTGAGGGTAAAGTCACATAACAGGGCACATACCGTGAAGGGAAAACACAGAGCTTCAGAGAGCCCATGAGTAGGAAGGAACACCCAACCTAGAGCGGGGCCGATCGGGGAAATCTTCTTCTTTATGTGAAGACTCTTTGTCATCTTCTTCTCTACCACCTACCCCAACTAATCTCTTCTCTCCTGTCTTTTTTTTTTTTTTTTAGGTATATAGCATTATATAAGTTCCAAGGGTACAACACTATGGTTTGACATCCGAATACACTACAAAGTGATCACCACCAGAACTCTAGTTACTGTCCATCACCGTGTCGTTGACCTTCACCCATTTTGCCCACCCTCCAACCCTTTATGGGAACCATCAATCTGTTCTCTATATCAGTGAGTTTGTTTTTGTAGTATTTGTTTAGTTGTTGTTGTTGTTGTTGTTTTTAGATTTAATATACGAGTGCAGCCGTACGGTATCGGTCTTTCTCTGACTTACTTCACTTAGCATAATACCCTCAAGGCCCATCCATTGCAGACGGCAAGATTTCATTCTTGTTTATGGCTGGGTAGTAATCCATCACCATTCATATCCATTGATGGACAATTAGATTATTTCCCTATCTTGGCTACCGTAAATAATGCTGCAGTGAACAGAGGGGTGCATATATCTTGTTTGAATTAGTGTTTTCGTATTCTTCAGCTAAGTGCCCAGAAGTGGAATAGCTGGGCCGTATGGTAGTTCCCATTCTTAATTTCTTGAGGAATCCCCATACTGTTTTCCATAGAGGCTGCACCAGTTTACATTCCCACCAACAGTGTATGAGGGTTCCCTTCTCTCCTCTTCTTCTTCAGCACGTGTTATTTCTTGTCTTTTTGATAAGAGCCATTCTAATAGATGTGGTTTTGATTTGCTCTTCCCTGATGATTGGTGATGTTGAACATCTTTTCACGTACCTATGGCCATCTATGTCTTCTTTGGAAAAGTGTCTGTTCAGATTCTGTGACCATTTTTTAGTCAGGTTGTTTGTTTTTTTCATTGCTGAGTTGTATGAGTTCTTTATATATACTAGATATTAACCCCCTATGAGATATATGATTTGTAAATATCTTCGTGCGTTAGTGGGTTTCCTTTGTGTTTTGATGATGGTTTCCTTCGCTGTGCAGCAGCTTTTTAATTCTAGGTAGTTCCATTTGTTTATTTTTCCTTTTGTTTCCTTTGCCTTTGGTGTCGCATTCACAAATCCATCACGCAGGCTGATTTCAAGGAACTTGCCACATATGTTTCCTTCTAGGTTTTATGGTTTCAGGTCTTACATCCAAGACTTCGATCCATTTTGAGTTCATCTTTATGGTATAAAAATAGTGGTCCAGTTTCATTCTTTTGTGTGTGGCTGTTCAGTTCTCCCAGCATCATTTATTGAGGAGATTGTCCTGTCTCTATTATATGTCCTTGGTTTCTTTGTCCAAAATTAATTGACCATATATATGTAGACACCTCTTCTATCTTAAGACAAAATCAAATAAATTAGTTTTACCTAATTCTGTAGCTACCATTCTATTTTATCCCCTTTCTTTCATGATCAGGATTTTCCACTTTTTACCACTTATTCTATTCTCAGTCCTCTAGACTCTGGCCTCCAGTTGAATCATCTTACTTGTACTACATTCTTAAAGGCCATCAACAACCTGCTAATGGACAAACCCAAGGTCTATTTTCAGTCCTTATTCCACTTGAACACTCTGAATCACTAAACATCTGTTCTTGAGACTCTTTCTCCTCTCGGGGTCCACGATATTGTCCAGTATTGGTGCCTCTCTTGCCACTTGGTCTATTTAGGTTTTTTTGGTAGTGCCTCCTCTATGGCTGTGAGCCCTGTTCACAAGGCAACCTTGGACTTCAGCCTTACTCTTCCTGAGTGGCTCACCTCTCCTTCCATCCCTTCCTCTTTGCGGATGATTCCTAAACCACATAGATTTCAGTTTAATGGCAAGTGACGGTTCTCAAAAAGAAGAGCAGCTTAAAGAAAGAAGTTTATTTCTTGCTCATATGAAAAAGTCTGGAGCTGGCAGTTCCATTGACTGACTAGTTGACAAAGTTGTGAGGGATACTTTTTCAGCCTTCCTGATCCACTGTCCTCAGTACTTGGCTTCCTCTTCTTGATACAAAATGTGTGTCTAAGATCCGGCTGTCATAGCATCCCAGCCTGCAAGAAGCAAGGAAGAGATGAAGAGAGCAAAACGCCCTCTTCTTAAAGACACAGAAGTCATATACAACACTTCCACTCTCATCCCCTTGACCTGAACTTAGTCATATGACCAAAGTTAGCTAGCAGAGCACCGGGCGATGTAATCTTTATCCTGAGTGACCGTACCCCCTGCTAAAAATTCGGCATTCTCTTGCTAAGAATGAGGGAGAGAACACATATTGGAAATGACGGGCGGATTCTGCCATAGTCCCCAGGCAATACTTTGAGCCCATTCTCCTTCCTTACCTTCCATCCTTCCAACTACTTACTGAGATGGTCCACCATCATCTCAAATTCAATACTTCTAACACTAAATCTGTTTTCTCCTTTGGACTTTTTTCCAGCATAAACTTAGCGTTCCAGTATCTATCAGTTTTCACTGACACAGAGTAGATGCCCACAAACATATTGTTGAGTGGTTGAATTCTCTCGGATTCCTCCTTATTCCTTGCCTTTCTTTGCATTATCTCTCAAATTCCGCACTTCCTTTCCATTCGCGTTTTCATTCTCAGGTTCATGTGCAGATGGCTACAATGGCCTCCAAGATGGTCTCTCAAGCCCAGCTTCTCTTTCCTCTTATTCTTCCTACACATCCTTACTGTAGTTCTAGGACGCGAAAATATCATTTTAATCTTCATTCTCAAAAACTTTAATAGTTCCCCTCTGTGGTATAAGCTGCCTCATATCTAAACCAGATATATATCTCCACCTTATCTCTTTCTACTCCGTTATGCAAATCCATATTCGTGCAACCCACATGCATGTTTTTCTGCTTCAGACCTTTTATTCAGGGCCCAAAGACCTGAGACACCCACCCTTCCCCTTTTTATGCAGTAAAATTCTATTCCCTCTTTCAAGGTCCTCCTCAATTTCTGCTTTCTCTAAAAGGTTTTCCCTAACCTCTGTAGCTCAGTGATCTCTCCCTTCTTTAGATTCCTACTGTAATTACTGTCTCTACCATTCACTTGAATTTACCACTTACTACCTCATTTTTTAAAGGAGAGTTATGTGTATCTGTGTGTCTTATTTCCTAAGCAGTTATGAAATTCCACACACACCCCCCCCCCGCCCCCCAAAAAAAGGCAGAGACCCTGTCTTGGTCAGAGACTTGCCTAGTGTATTACATGGTAAGTCCTTAAGACACGTTTGTACCACGAGTTCTCTCGGAAATTGGGGTTTTCCTTAAGTCCCCTCCGATGCTAATACAGTGTTTGAGTCCCTACAGCACCAAGCAAAATAAATATTGGGATAGCTTGATCTAGAGATTCTTTTTTAAAACCTGAAGTCTGAAGACAAACATAAAGTCCATCAAGTGGAGTGGTACCAAAAACTCTCCCTGGCCTTTACTTGAATTAGCCGTTAGTAATGGCTCCTGACACCTTCTTCGACACGGTCCTGGTACCATCAGGAACATCGTGGGCGTGGCCTAGGAAGCCCTAAATGGTATGCACCAATTACAAAGGTGATGCTGAAGAAAGTGATGAAGACAAGAATCCTCCTCATCATCATCGCTATCGGCCTCAGAAGCAGCTCACGTTTCTTGCGCCATGATGGTTACAAAACATTCCACGCGGGTCATCTGGTTTGCCGATCGCTAATTAGGTAGCACAGGTTCTAGGGTTATTATTGCCATTCTACGGATGAAGTGACCGAGACCCAGAAAGGTTCTGTGACTTTGTGAGGTTGTCCGGCTGATAAGCTGCAGTGCCAGACCCTACATCTTCAGCCTCCTTATCTTTCCACTCCATGCTGTGCGCGGTGGCCACCTCTCTGAGACCACAGCTGGAGGGTCTGAAGGTGGCAGAGGCCGCGTCGGGTGCGTGTGTGAGCCCCGGGCCTTTCCTTAGCGAGCCTGGGATCCTCACCGGCTCCACCTACCTACCAGTGCGCCTGCCTCATCACCATATGATACACCAGCATCACTTCCGGAGCAACTTGCTCTGGGGGCGAAATCGTGTTTGAAAAACAGCATCACACACCCTCCACTCTGTGGTGGCACAATTACCATGGACTCTAGCCCTGGCTCATCTTCACAAACTGCCTCCACACTCCTGGGGTTGGAAGAGAGAAACCACATCCTGTTCTCACATGTAACTGGAATCTACAGACCAGACGAGCACTTGGGTGTGAGGGCTTGACTTTAAAAAAGCCATGGGATATCTGGCCCCAAGTGCAGAACCCAGCGCAGCATGGAGACATCCGCGCCCTTGTTCAAATCATATTAAGAATTTCAAGGTTGGGGCGCCTGGGCAGCCCCACTGGTGGAGCGTCCAACTCTTGATTCCGGCTCAAGTCATGATCCCAGGGTCATGGGATCGAGTCCCGATTCTCTCTCTCTCTCTCCCTCTGCCTCTCTCCCCAGCTCATGATTTCTTTCTCTGAAATAAAAAGACACCAAGGAAAATCATAACGAAGAGAAAATACATCGACAGGACTGGACTGCATTTATGGAAAGAATGGCTGTATAAGCGGAGCCTCACAGCTCAAATCTGTATTGTTCGAGAGCCCGCTAAATATTTTGTATCTGAGCATCTGTGGGTCTCTGATCAACACTGATCTCTTCCTTTAACTGTGAAAAAGAACAGGAACTCTGTCAATTTTTACTCGCCCACTGTATCCCCCAGCTCCTTACATTATGCTTGGCAAACACGGGTATTGTCAATGCAATTAATGAATACCTGCTGTAGTCTCTAGAATAAAGCCGACTTGGAATAAATGCATGCATTCGTTCACAAATGTATGAATGAATAAATGAATTTTGCTTACTTCAGAAGTTGTTCCCAGAGATTCCAGGCAACACAGAGGTGAATTCCGTTTATTAGTTCATTCCACAGATATTTTCTAAGCACCCGCTGCACGTCCTGTACTCTTCCAGAGACTGGAGATTTAGAAGTGAACAAAAAACACCTCCCCCTATCACCAGCCTGGGGAATATTTACTCCAGAGCCTCTAAAGCGCTCTCTGCCAGTATCTTCCCAGAATAAAGGCATAAATGTAACTTTCTTTTTGCAGAGACCACAGCAGCCAGGCTCTTGTGTCACCTCACCCGTCCTTGGCAATATGATCTGGGGAAAGAAAGACATTTAATTCTCGAACCTTCTGGAGGTTTATGGTCGTCATCCCTCAAATCTCTTAGAGATGTGGGTCTGTAAGTCTAGGTAAACGTTTCTGATGAAATAGATCCCTTGAAACTTACTGGAAACTTAGTTTTTGAATGAGAACCCTGTAGCCAATTTAGCCATCATAACATTATATGCAGAGTAGAATATCTAAAAAAAAAAAAAGGAAGAAAAACTTCCAGAAGCTGGATGAGCTGTATCTGGGGCGGATCCTCAGGGAGGCTCAAGTCTGGGGAGATAGGGAATTCCCAAAGGTACAGTCAGATGGCTATGGTTTTCTTTGTATGTCCCCAGGTCTGGAAGCAGCTGGAAGTGACACAGACATCCTGCCGGTGACTGGGATCCTGGGGGAGTCGGTCACTTTCCCCCTAAACATCCAACAACCGCAGCAAGTTATCAACATCGCTTGGAATTCTGAGACGTCTGTTGCTTTCGTCACGCCAGGAGACCCAGGAACAGCACCCAGAGTCACTGTGACCCACCAACATTACAATGACCGAATAAATGTCTCCCGCCAGAACTACAACCTGGAGATCAGTAATCTGGGGGTGGAAGATTCGGGCATCTACAGGGCTGACATAAATCTGAAGATGGCTGAAACGACGGTCACCACCACCAGGCGCTACAACCTGCAAGTCTATCGTAAGTTGCGGGAGCCCAGGGGGCTTGTTTTGTTTTGCAAATTTGCTGTCTATAGAAGGCCTTCATTTCTGACAATTGGCTTCCCTAAATCTTTTTGCCCTTGTACATGCTTGTATAAATACATCAGTGCTAACAAAGAGGAGGTGCCTTTTCTTGTTTCTAGCCACGGAATCTTCAATCAGCGGTTTGTCCCATGGGCCTGGTTTTTCTTTCCTATAAAATGTGACTAATCATACTATTCACTTCCCACAGTCACTGAGAGGATCAAGGGAGATAGGGCATGGAAAGTACTCTTTTTTTTCTTTTTTTAAAGTGTTTATTTATTTTTGAGAGAGAGAGAGACAGAGACAGAGAGTGGAGGGGTGGGTGCAGAGAGAGAAGGAGACACAGAATCCGAAGGAGTCTCCAGGCTCTGAGCCATCAGCACAGACCCCGACGCGGGGCTCAAACTCACAGACCGCGAGATCATGACCTCAGCCGAAGCCGGACGCTCAACCGACTGAGCCACCCAGGTGCCCCTTAAAGCACTCTTCTTTTTAATGCTTATTTTTGAGGTGGGGGAGGGGCAGAGAGAGAGGGGGACAGAGGATCCTAAGCAGGCTCTGTGCTGACGGCAGCAAGCCTGATGTGAGGCTCCAACTCATGAGCCGTGAGATCGTGACCTGAACCGAAGTCAAATGCTGGAAAGTACTTTAAAAAAAAAAAACACACACACACACACTTTTTATTTTAAAATAAGTGTAGATGCATTGTGAGGTGTAAGGAACTGTACCGGAAGGTTCTGTGTGCACTTCACCCAGCCTCTCCCAGTGGTAACATCTGATGCAAGTGTGGTACGATATCAAAACCAGGAAGCTGACAAAGTACGTCTATGGAGCCTGTTCACGTGTGAGTATACGCGTAGCTTGCACCGGACAACCGCTATCACAGTGAAGGTACTTAACTGTACCATGGCGACAAGACTCCCTCAGTCCTTCCTGGTCATCCCTCCCCAACTCCTGGGAGATGCCCATCCCTTCCTCCCATCTATCCTTCTGTTATTTCACGAATGTTACAGAGATGGACCTCGTGTGGCATGTGTGCTTTTGAGATTGGTTGTTTTTTCACTCAGCATAATGTACTTCTGAGTCATCCTAATTATTGCAGGCCTCAATAGTTTATATCTGTTTATTGCTGGATAGTATTCCCTTGTATGGGTGGACTAGGTTGGTTCACCGTTCCATCGATCAAGGGACATTTTAGTTGATTCCACTTTGGAGCGATTACGAATACAGCGGCCATGCACATTCACGTACAATTTTCTGCATGAAACAAGTTTGTGTTTCTCCGGGATAAATGCCCAAGAATGAAAACATATGGTAAATCCATTTTTCTTTTTTTTTTTTTTTCTTTAAAAAATGTTTATTGTGACATGGGGCGCCTGGGTGGCTCAGTCGGTTAAGCATCCAACTTTGGCTCAGGTCGTGATCTCAGGGCTCCCGAGTTCACGTTTCGGATTCTGTCTCCCTGCTTCGGATTCTGTCTCCCTCTCTCTCTGCCCTTCCCCCGCTGGCTCTGGCTCTCACTCGCTCTCAAAAATAAATAAACATTAAAAAAATTTATTTCGATAAAACATACGTAACATTTAATATTTTAACCATTTTTAAGTGTACTGTTCAGTAACATTACCTACATGCACAGTGCTGTACAACCACCGCCATTAGCGTCTCCAGAACTTTCTTCTCTCTTTTAAATAGGTCTATTTTTAGAGAAGTTTAAGGTTCAGAGAAGAATTGAGTAGGAAGTACAGGGAGCTCCCATACGCACCTTGCCCTCCCGGCACACACACATGACCTCCCCACCCCCCACCCCTGGCACACACATTACCTCCCCCATGATCAGCATCCCCACCAGCGGTGCATTTGTTACAGTGAAAATGTACATAAAGTCATCATCACCACCCAAAGTCCAGTTTACATCACGGTTCACTCTTGGTGTGGTACATGTGACTCTCGAGTATTTGAAATGTGGTGAGCCCAAAGCGAGATGTACTGTAAGTGTAAAATGCATGCCGAATTTCAAAGTCTCAGCACCAAAAAAAGAAGCTAAGAGACCTCATTGATAATTTTTATGTTGGTTGGCAGTTAAGATAACATTTCGGCTATATTAGGTTAAGGAAAATACGTTACTAAAATTAATATAATGTATTTTCACTATTAATGTGACTACTAGAAACATTTTAATTACAAAAGTGATTCACTCTTACAGTGAATCACAATAGTTTTGTTTCTATTGAGCAGCCGTAATTTCTAGCATGCATCATCCTTGAGCCGTGTCTCAAGGATTTCACCATCCACCTGCTCACGGCAGAAAAACACAGACATGTGGTTAAGCCACACTGTGATAGATAGATACCATTCAGGTATATAGTTAAACCGCCGAATTCAAGTTCCATAAAGGCGGGGACTTTGTATATGAAGTCCATCCCTGGATCCCTAGCACCTACCTTGTCAGGCCCATGGTGGGTGCTTCCGAAGTATGTGTTCAATGAAAGAATGAATGACGCATAATAAGTCCCAGGTCCCAACACAGTGCCGGACAATTGTAAGTGCTCAATTCATACAGCATGATTGAATCAGGTTGTACCCGGATGGAAGGCGTAGTGGAAAGGGCATCAGTGCTGGCATTGGATCTCTTGCCAGTTGTGTGACTTCAGCCAAGCTGTTTACCCTCTCTGGGCTTACATGTGCTCATCTGTAGAATGTAGCTTATAACAGGTGTGATTAAAGGAGAGAGCTCCTAGTATAGCCCATGCCTTACGGTTGATGCCTAATGACTAGTCATTACTAACTTTTTAACCCTTAGTCCTTATTTTAAATTCTAATTATGAAGGGCTTCCTAGACGGAGGAGGCTCTGGATTGGGCACGCGTAACACAGTCAAAGAACCGTACCCTGCCGTGGACACTTTAGAAAATACCTGGTTCATTCAAGAACTTTGGTTGGGAAAATAAAGAGGGTGTTCAATTTCAAGACGTTTGTCTTCATCTTTTTATGTTCAGTTTTACCCACTCGACCTTTGGAAGGTATTATGCCACCTGCGGTTAGGACAGACCACGGGAAAGTCTTGGAGAAAGTCAGATTGCCCACATACCAAAATCTGTACCTTTTAGGGAGGTGGTTGAGCAGATGAAGAGAAGGGAACTGACATTTATTGAGCTCTCTGTGTCTGGCATTCTACCACCTAATTTTGAAAAATACAGAGAAATCACACATATTTAGGCAATATATGCACAGAGAGAAAGACAATACAGTGCATTGCAACTCTTCCTTCTCCAAGGCAGTCATTGTTGCTAGTTGATTTTGATTTTCCCATAGATAATTAATGTAGATGGATAGATAGATGATAGATAGATAGATAGACAGACATTTGGGTGTTTCTTTCTTTCTTTCTTTCTTTCTTTTTTAATTTTTTAATTTTTTTCAATATATGAAATCTATTGTCAAATTGGTTTCCATACAACACCCAGTGCTCATCCCAAAAGTAGGGTGTTCTTTATATACAATAGCTCATTCAGTCCTCACAACAAACAACACTGGCAGGAACAAAGCATCTTCATGTTGTAAATGACAGAGTGAAGGTTCAGTGAAGCTGTATGTGTCCTCACTCTAGAAAGCAGTAGAGCCTGGTTAGACACGGGTCTGCCGTGGCTTTCCCACTCGCGACCACAGCTCTGACCTCTGCCCAGCAGCCTGGTTCTGGTAACATCTCTGTTCCTGCTGAAAAAAACGAGATAGGCTCTTATTCATTACCAGTCCTCCCCCACTTCAACACCCAGCAAAAAAAAAAAAAAAAAAAAAAAAAAAGGTCTTTCTAAAAATAAGTAAATACCAAGCAGAGACTTCAACATTCTTGTAAATCGAGTTTCTAAAGACACACACACACACACACACACACACACACAGGCTTATTTTTTTTGCTATATACATCTGTATCTGTCACCTCTGTAGCTCATCAAGGTTACTTCAAACTTGTTGGGAGTTTTTTCATAAGTCACCACTAATTCTGCTCTGGAATAGACCCCTCTGAGAGGACCCCTCTGCTTAGGACCGGGGTTTCTGGTGACGTTAGAGTAAGAAACCTTTACAGCTTCTTACTTCCCATATTCTCCTTCACATGCACAGACAACTTTGGAAACACCACATTAATTAGAAAGCTACATGCCGGTTCCTTCTGAGCCCTTCCCACGTGACTATGGTGGAAGGAAAAAACCCAGCACCGCAGCTTGGCCAAGCATGAACTAAATTTACCAACCCTGAATGTGGGCGTTTTCTTATCTGCTGGTAAAAGAGAGAAGATCTTCCCCCTTCCTTCTGCTGGCCCCAGATAGCTCTTACTTCAAACTAAATATAAATTGTTCTTCAGTTAACCCTTTCCTAGCCTACAACTTGTACAGTTTACCTTTTGAGTGCTTCGGTAAAAACATTTTTTTTTTTTTTTTTAGTGAACTTTTTAAAGAGATTGTAACTGGAGGGCACTTGTTGGGATGAGCACTGGGTGTTGTATGCAAACCAACTTGTCAATAAATTATATTAAAAATAAATACAAATAAAAGAGGCATAGAGTCAACTCCCCCCAAAAAAGAGAGAGAGAGGGAGAGACTGTAACTTTTCACCATGGGCACTTCAAAACAAAACAAAACAACTTAATGAAAATACACCAGAAAACAGAGTAAAAAAACCTCTTTAAATGCTTACTTATTTCTTTTGAGAGAGAGGAAGTGTGAGTGGCGGAGGGGCAGAGAGAGAGAGAGAGAGAGAGAAAGAGAGAGAGAGAATCCCAAGCAGGCTGCTCGCTGTCAGCACAGAACCCAACTCGGGGCTCAATCCCACAGACTGTGAGATCGTAACCTGAGCCGAAATCAAGAGTCGGTTGCTTAACAGACTGAGCCACCCAGGTGCCCCCCCAAATGTTTTTAAAGACTGTTTCGTGCAGTGGGGTGCTGATAAATGTTCAGCGGGTTCTCGATGGCCCGTATGTGCGTGCTCACACGCAGAGATTTTATTGACACAGAGGATGTGCGACACACAATTTCATAAATGATAATAAAATATACAGGAGTCTTTATTGTAAATCCCATAGAGCCAATTATATTTACAGATGCTTTCACAGATTTTTGCTGGACATTTATGCCACGCAACCTACGTTGCAATCGATGAAGAAGCCAACAGGAATATTGGTTGGTATTTTCGTTACATTAACCGATGAGGAAAAAGTGATCCGACAAACTCATTACAGAGCTTCACTTGCACATCGATGTGAGCAACTTCTGAATCGGATAACCGTTTTCAGACGCCGGAAGAAGACTTCCTCGTTTTTTGGTGCTATTCACAATGTAATGGCTGCAGACTGGAGGCATTTTTCAGCCGAATCTGCTTTAGTAATCCTTCTCCTACTGTTTTCTTCAGTCCAGAGTGACCATCAGCAATGCAGTCGGTCCAGCCCAAGTTTGTAACCTTGGCCAATTTCTGCCGTGTAAATATCCCCATTGCGCGTGGCTCATTTTAAGACAGGCAGAATTGGGAAGACTTTGTAAAGCGTGACAAAAGACACATACGACAGATGTGAGTAACTTTTAGAGCACAGATAATTGTAATTGTCCAAAAAAAAAAAGAAAGCGGTGAGTTTTGAGTACGTGTTAGCTTTTTTAAAAAATGCAATGTAGTTCTTTGTAAGTTTTTATAATTTAATTTTTCACGATGGCTGTGTTTAACCGCCCTCTTGAAAAAATTTCTGGGGGCGCCTCGGTGGCTTAAGTCGGTTAGGCGTCCAACTTCGACTCAGGTCATGATCTCATGGTTCGTGAGTTCGAGCCCCCCCATTGGGCTCTGTGCTGACATCTCGGAGCCTGGAGCCCGCTTCGGATTCTGTGTCTCCCTCTCTCCGTGTCCCTCCCCCGCTCCCACTCTCTCTCTCTCAAAAATAAATAAACATTAAAAACATTTCTGAAGACTTAACGGTTGGCTCTCACAGGCTGGTATAGGCCGGCTCCAGCTTACTACGGACATGTGCGTTTTCCCCTCCCAGGTCGGCTTGGGAAGCCAAAGATCACTCAGAGTTTAATGGCATCTGTCAACAGCACCTGTAACGTCACACTGACATGTTCTGTGGAAGACGAAGAAAAGAATGTCACATACAGTTGGAGCCCCTTGGGGGAAGAGGGTAATGTCGTTCGAATCTTCCAGACCCCTGACCACCAAGAGCTGACTTACACATGTACAGCCTGGAACCCTGTCAGCAACAGCTCTGACTCCATCTTGGCCCGACAGCTCTGTGCAGGTGAACAGCTCTGTCCGTCTCTCCTTAGCCTCCGAGCGGCGAGGCCTGAACAGGGCCTCGTTCCCCAGTGGAGTGTCCCTCCCTCACGCCAGGCCCGGTCTCCAGGGACATCTCCCCCCCCCCAGGAGGACCTGGCAAAGAGCCCAAAGCTGTCCGAGATAGGCCAGGCACTTGGGGGGTTCCGGAGGCCGCCCCCGCTTGGCCCTCTGATTCCGTGTCTAATCCTGACCTTCGATAGCAGAAAGGAGAGTTTCCCTTGGAGCTTTGGCACCCCCCTGGAGGGGACCCCATTTTTGATAGTGCCCCTGGGTGGGGGCAAGCCCGTGGGCCTATTTCCTGAGAGCCAAGTCTCCTTGTGTCTTCTGTTTCCAGACACGGCTGCGGGCCTCCGTCCCCGCCACACTGGGCTGCTGAGCGGGCTGGCCGTGCTCTCTCTGTTTGTTGTCATTGTGCCTTCACTGCTTCTGTGCCTTCTGTGCAAAAGAGGACAAGGTAAGATTTTTCCAGTAGGTAAAGTGTGGAAACGCCCCTTCCTTCTTCCTGGGGCTGGAGTCATTTATCCAAGGTGGTGTGGAGAGGTCCTCTGTTTCAGGGAACCTGCCTTCCTCTGAGCCCCACCCCACCACCTCCAGTGATGACCCCTTGTCCTGGATGCCGGTGCCCTGAGTGCGCTTCAGAATCTCTTCCTGAGGTCGCCGGTATCTGGTGGGCTCAGAATTTGGGTTTGAGTTGAGTACTGCAGTTAAGAGGCTGTGCTTCACGGGATAGGTGTCTTTACCTCTCTGGCTCAGTGCTCTCAACACGTGAAATGCGATCTGAACTAAAGGGTTTCCAGGGTCACTTCCAATTCCATTTTGTCTATGACCTTTGGAGAGTCATTGAGGGACATGTACTAACTTAGGATTCCATGGTCGTCGCTAGGTACCTCTGGATCCTTCTGGATCCTTCTGTGAGTGTGCCATTCGCAATTCAGAAACCCTGATCTTGGGGTCCCAGAGGATCATTATACCCTCCTGTGCCTCCCAACCCCACCATCTCCCGAAACCTTCCTTCCCCACCAATCCTAACAACAAGCCTGGATGTAGAGAGGCCCCACCTCTGCCTCCATGTTCCTTGACTCTCCTTTGGGTCTGATTCCTTAGGTTCCTACCTGAAGACCTCCAGGAAGAACTCTGGTAAGTTCTCAGCCACGCAGTTCCCCCTGGATGACAACTGGGAGAGATGAGTTCACGGCAGATTGCTTAAGACTCAGCTTCTGCTTTGCAGACAGTCTGGGCGGAAGGTCCCGGGTGTGCTGGAGTATGAAGGCCCTAGATTCTGGCCATCTCTTTTTAACTTCACCGTGAAGTGTTCCAAGGAGAGGAACACACTGGGGTGAATGCCTTTAACAGCTCAGGAATTCTTAAGAGTAGGGACTGGTCTCTCCCGTCTTTGTCTCTCTGTGGCCTCACACACAGCCCGGAGCACAGAGGGAGCTTAGACAGTGTTTGACCGTGAAGATCTATCAAGCGACCGTGCATGGATTTTTGTTGTTTATTTATTTGGGGGGGGGGGGGCAGGGGAGGGGCAGAGAGAGGGGAGGGAGACAGAGGATCTGCAGTGGGGTCTGAGCTGAGAACGGAGAGCCTCATGCGCGGCTGGAACTTAGGAAGCGCAGGCTCATGACCTGGGCCAGAGTTGGACGCTTAACCCACTGAGCCACCCCGGGGCCCCACGACAACGCATGTTTACAGAGTGTCTTCTATGTGCTTAACATTGAGGTGGTAACAGTGAAGGAGTCCAAAACGGTGTCTAACTAGAGAGAATCAATCTGGTTGAAGAACCAAGACCTCATGGGAAGAGGCAATTGGCCAGCCAGGCGGTCAGCACGAAGTGCCAGAGACGCCCTGGGAGGAGGAGGTCCTCTGCCGGCCCACTCGGGGCTGGGAGAATGTCGTCAGCCTAATGTGGACCCTAGAGCAGGCAGGGTCCCCACGGAGCCCTGGGTGAGTGAGGCCCGGGCCAGTGCCTCCCGCAACACACGAAATCCCCAGAAGACAGAGAGGCAGTCCAAGGACCCGAGCATCCGTCTCAGGACAGTGGGAGCCATTTGACCCTTTAGGGCTTTATTTCTTTATCCGAAAAAGAGAACGTTACAATAGCTCATCTCTAGACTCCAGCCACCTGTCACTCCCTGCGCTCCTCTGTTTATTTGTGACACAGATGCCGTCTCTAGGAAAACGATATACGCTTATGTCATGGTCACGAGAGATGCCCCACCAGCAGAGGGCGGAATCTATGATGAAATCCCCCAGTCCAAGGTGAGCTGATACTACTTATGGGCCACTCCCCCCACATACACCCCCAGGAGTCGGGGAACAACAGGCCAAGGATCTGGAGTCTCCAACCAAGAATCGTCATGTCAGGAAAATGATGCCAGGAGCCCCTCTACGAGGACAGGAACATGGCCAACTGTCACCCCATGGCGGCCTCCAGGGCTGGAGGCCATCAGCTTCCACATGGGGGCCTGGCTGTGGGTGAGGCCAGAGGCTTCCTTAGGGATGGAGCACCTTCCATGGGGGACCTGGTGTGAGGTGAGCGCTACTAGGTGGCCACTGGCACAGGAACAGGGGGCTAAGGGGCCTCCAAGGGCACAGAACTGAAAGGTCCCCTTGAACTCAACTTCCTGTTCTGGCTGCAGCACAGCCCCTCCTCCCATTGGCCATTCACCCGCCTGCCCCTCCCTCACCTCCCCATACCCGACCCTGACCCTCTCCGACGCTGGATGGAACCAGAGCTGAGGCGGGGGGTTGGGGGCCGTGAGGGGGTTGGGGGTTGGGGGTGGCTGACTAGTGGCATGGGAGCAGGGGGCAGGAGGCGGGGCAGAAGCAGGAAGGGGAACTCGAGAGGTTTTCGCCTGGGCCCCTCACTGAGGGGAAGATGGGTGTTTTACAGGAGCGCCCCGCCAAGGAGGAGCCCGTGAACGGGATTTATTCCACACTGCAGACTGAGAAGGTGAATCCTTGTTGTGTTTTTATTTCTGTGGTCCCGTACTCCGGCAAGGGCTCCGGCCAATCTGCTGTACCCTGCCCACCCCACCAGGGGCCAGAGGGTTCCCTCGGTCCCCTTCTCTGTACTTCCCGAGACTAAGTGCCCAGGGCCTTGGTCTGCAGTTATCTCACGCATGAGTCCTCCTCCCCAGGTCCACGGCCATCCGACAGCTGGCCTGCGTGTAAATGCAGGAGCCTCTGAACTCTGGTGTGGAAACGCCAGCCTCTAGAGCACCTGGGGCCATACCAGCTCACAGGGCAAAATTAGAGAAACCAGGTGCCCCCCTCTGGACAGACACAGACCCACACCAGTTACCCAGACCGGCAAGTAGAACACAGGCTGAATTTCAGTTCCACATTCCCTACATCCGGTTGACTTTTACAGTATGCAACCTGTACAACAATCTGCGGCGGAGCAGTGACACTCACAGGGCCCCGGGCCTCAGTGTCCTGCTCTGGAATACACAAAGAGGAGAGGTAGGTCCTGTGCTGTGACAGGACTTCCAGTCTGGGGGATGTCACTGTCTGAGGATCCTTTTTCGCTATAGTCAGAAGGACAGATTTGAGGTCTCTTGGCGAATCAAATGTTTTGTTAGTGTGCCTGTTGAGCAGCTGGGCAAAATCATCGTAAGAGATCAGTATGAACCCGGGGAGTCTAGGGGAAAGGGAAAAGAGTGAGGCAATGGGAACAAATCAAGAGCGGGAGGAAATATTAGGAAATTGGCTACAGCGGATCGGGAGTAAGAATTAAGAGCTGAACCGGCAGGGCGTCTGGGAGTTTGCAAGAGAAATCCGTGCACGGGTCAGTTGGGGTGTAGAGATAAGCCGGGGTCCTGGAGAATGAGACAGAAGGACCTCTTCTTCCTCAGTGCTCAGGAGCAGCAAGGAGGGAGGGGGAAGTGAAGGGGCGACTGAGGAAAGAAGGAGGGAAGGGGAAGGAGAAGCGGGCAGTGAGGGGCAGGGTGGCCGCCTGTTTGCGACGGGATCGGAAGGACAGCGGGAGGACACGGGCGATGATATGGGCAAGGACTGGTCAGAGGAACCGATCAGGGCTTCCCGGCTTGCGGCATCTCGAAGCGTGTCCTCTGGACCAGGTGGACGGAGGTTAGGATTGGTCCCTGCGTCCTTTGAAAATTCTTTTTTCCTCCTGGGCCCGCCTTATTTGGGAGCGGGCTGGGGAGGGCTGTGGGTCTGCCGGGCCCAAAGCGGAGCTCACACCTGCCAGTTCCACACTGGGGCGCTCTCACCGTGGCCTTAGTCCCACGCGCGGCTCACTTCCCTTGAGAACACGGGACCCTTCACGGACCAGGCCGTAGGGGAGGTCGGTGGTCAGAATGTCAGGACTAAGGGCCCGTGCCATGTTCTCTTGGGGAATCTGGGGGGGGGTGCCAGTGGGGGAGTGGGGAGTCCTGGGAACCCCCGGTGGCGAAGCCGCCAGCCCCAAGCCCCAGCCCTACCCCCAAGGCTAAGACTCCGCCAGCCGGTGGGAAGGTTGCCTGCAGAGCTCCCTGCCATCAGACCACAGGACCCTAGTGGCAGTGACCCTCCGCTGTGTGAGGTGCAATTATGGGGGTTCAGAAGGCGCTCCGCTGCGAACCAGGAAGACTGGTAGTTTGAGCCTACGGTCAAAATCAGAGCGAATACCCCCATTCCCGCCTGCTGCCTTTGTGTGGGCCACGCAGTTGATTGCACAAGGGCTTCCGAGAGGGAGACCGGAGGCAGAGGCAAGGGACCCAGCAAAGGGCAGAGCCCTGCTGGCCCAGATTCCGCCAGCACCAGGGAAACGGAGGCACCTCCCTGTGCCCTCTACAGAACCGTCCTGGGTGCCGCCCGGGGCTGGGGTTCCCCAGCGGCAGCTCATGCTTAACCTGTCGTTCCATCTCCTCGTACGCAGATGGGGAAGACCAGCACTCAGGACGGCAAACCTCCTGGGACTTCAACCTATGAAAATGTGATCTAGGCTCCTGGACGGCATTCACTCTGCGGACACTGAGCTTCCCACGTCATGTGTTCCAGCAGATGCCCCAGACCCAGACTCCCTCTGTTCGGATCTTACCTGGACATAGCAAACCATCACCCCAATACGGGACTTTTCGTTGACTGGAGGTGATGACCCTTCCCAGCAACCCCGTATGTAGAAAGGATTGATGTTTCGCGCACCGCCTGGGACGCCCTGACCACGCTCAGTGTCCGGGAGGGGCCCCGGCGCACGGCCTCCACGGTCCACATGGCGCCTTGGGCAAATTAGGCAAAAAACCCCCTTTTCCGGAGGCGGATACAGCCCCTCCCAAGTGTGTGGCTTGACAAGCAGAGGGTGGGCTGCATTTCAGCCTCCTCTTGCCCCTCTGCCCAGGAACTTTTGTGCAGGGGACAGCTGGCTGGACCAGCCCAACCAACCCCATGTGACGGTGTCGCCTGGGAAGCCATTGGAGGGGTAGCTCTCCACCGTGCAGACGCACCCTCCAAATGGAGTGTTGGCAAGTGGTCTTTCTGTAGGGACGAGGTGGTTGGGGCATATTTCTTCAGGCTGTACTTCAGAAACCTCTTAAGCTTTTCTTTCTAGCCCAGCTTTCCACGTGACTGGGTGCTTGAGTGCCCAGCTATTAACATTATTCTAAGGGTATCCACGAGGGTGTTCCTGGATGAGATTAACATTTGGATTAGTAGACCGAGTAAAGTAGGTTAATCCCCGCTCCAGTACGGGCGCCCATCACCAAATCCGTTAAGAGCCTGGGTAGAAGGAGGAGGCAGAGTAAAGGAGAATTCGTTCTCTCTGCCTGACCGTCTTGGAGCTGGGACGTCAGTGCTCCTGCCCTAGGATTTGGATTTGGATTTGGACTGGAGCTTTCACCATCAGCTCTCCAGCTGGCTGACTGCAGACCTGGGGATTTCTCAGTCTTCATCACCACTCAAGCCAGCTCCTTGTTGTATATATCGCTTTCCTGTTGGTCCCGTTTCTCTGCAGAGCCAGACTAACACCTATTCGTATACGCTTAAGGGCAGGATCCATGACGTCATGACATTAAAGAGTGACCACGAGAGCTGAGAGTGTCAGTCACTCGTGCATCCACCGCCCCAAACACCATGCCTGGTGCCCTGATGTGAATAAATGCTGCTGAATAGAATTGAAAATGACCAGCCAGCTCAAATGGAAGGTAGACGTTGCAAGTGTGGATAGACAGAAGCCAACACGCGTGGCGGCATCCGGGTATGGCAAGCGTTCAATGTCAGAAAGCAGACGTCAGTGTACGGCCATGGGGGTGGGGGGGGGGGAGACTCTCAGAGTTAGACCAACGTACACATGAACTGAACCAGTGAACCAGGTGTGAGGTGAGAGGCAGTCACCCTAGGGAGACACGTGAAGGAAGAAATAAAGAGACTTGTCCTAAGGATGGAGAAGCCCCAAAGTGACATTCAACAGACCCTAAAATAGAAGCATGTCTCACCTTCACCTGAGTTGAGGGACCCCTCCTGAACGTCGCCCTTCTCTAACCCGCCCCGCCTCTCCCTGGTGCGCTCAGCCAGTCAAATTGCTAGTGTCCTAGAGCCCCGCTGGCGAGTGGGGAAGAAGGAAAAGAGCCAGAGGCCAGAGTCCCTTGGGTCTCCCATGAGAACACACCGGGAATTCTTCACGTGGCCTTTGGGACTGAGGACCACCGAGCTCCTGTCTCTCACTCTTCCCTTCCTGTGAATCTTCCGATTTCTGAAGATGGAAGCTTCTCACCCCATCCCTTCAGGGCTCGGTGTTCAGATTCCCCTTCTGTAAAATGGGGGTGATCTTCATTTCCACAGATTTAAGACGAACTAGATTGTGACCGACGGGTCTACACAACTATTCCTTCAATGGAACGGAATCTCGTATCACACCCAGATGGGCCAGCTTTCACAAATGTGTGTTGAAATTGAAATCTCGGGGCCCCTGGGTGGCTCAGTCGGATGGACATCTGAGGTCGACTCAGGCCATGATCTCCCAGCTCGTGAATTCGAGCCCCACATTGGGCTCTCTGCCATCAACACAGAGCCCACTTCTGATCCTCTATCTCCTACTCTCTCTGCCCCTCCCCTGCTGACGCTCTCTCTCTCTCTCTCAAAAAGAAATTGAAATTTCAGGGGCAGGGCCCCTTAGTGGCAAGAGCAGGTAAGGCAGCCCCTCCCCAGGGGCCTGTGGGTCCACATGGGCCTTTTCGGTAGAGAACTTGAGAAACAATGCAGGGAATGCCTTTCAGAAAAAGAAAGTGAAGCCGATTTAAAACGGGATGTTTTCAAAAAAGCTATAGAATGCTCTAAACTACACAGCCCACACGAGAAGAACTTGACTGGGCCACTTTGGAAAACGGGCAAAGGAAAGGCGACTGACCTGTCTGGCATTTCTCAGATTCAGCCCGGAGAAAAGAAATGGCCGAGCCATATTTTCTTCCAGATGTATTACTTTTCTTCTGCTTGACTTTTCCCTGAGTTTTCCTTGATGTGAGTAATTTTTTGCAGAATCATTAGTGACAGTCTCTACTGGCTGTAAAATGAAGTTTGAAGAAGGAGACAGAAGGAAGAAGGGTATTGACTGGTCCCAAAACGCAGGCTTTGACGCTGGAACGCCTGCGTCGGCATCCTGGTTTCTTGGTTCTGAGACGTCGGGCAATTTAGGCTCACCTCTCTGGGCCTCAGTTTCCCTGCTTGTAAAATGGGGGTAATAACAGCTCCTACCGCATAGGGTTGATGTAGGGACTAAATGAGGCTGCCCTGTAAGAATGTGCCTGCAAATTGTTCTTATAGGCCCAACACCTCCATCGGATGCTAACCCTGTACAACTGGGTTCTTGTAGCACAAATGTAGCCGATATTGTGCTAAATTAGTGTTGTGTGCCGAACTCTTAACTCTCAGCCCTCCCACATCAATGCTTGTTCCTTCCATCATTTTGCTTACCATGCTGCCCTCCTCTGCCCCCAGCTCCCCAGCCAGACGACAGAACGGGGCTGGTCCGAATAATAATAATAATGCAAACAGAGAACACCTGAGGGCCAGAGACCGGGACAGTTCATTAAGGGTTTTAGTTTGTGTATCAGCTACTACACTAGATGCTTTATACCTCATCCAAAATTCACAACAACCCTGTAGAGTAGAAGTTAGTTCTTCTAGGGGCGCCTGGGTGGCTCAGTCGATTGAGCATCCGACTTTGGTTCAGGTCATGATCTCGCGGTTCGTGAGTTCGAGCCCCGTGTCAGGCTCTATGCTGACAGCTCAGAGCCTGGAACCTGCTTCGGATTCTGTATCTTCTTCTCTCTCTGCTCCCCCCCCCCACTCTCTCTCTCTCTCTCTCTCAAAAATGATAAACATTAGAAATTAGTTCTTCCGGTCTCCGTTAAGACAGAGGGAATAAATACTTAGCAAAATCAGTCAGCTTGGGAAGACAGGACTTGAAGTCAAGACTTCCTGTCACCAAGGGCCACGTACTTGCTCTCGTACCACGCTGCCTTCCTCTACCCAGCTCTGGACTCCCAACCCCCAGCACTTTGCTTGACCCTTCATAGGGGGACGACAAAATATTTGTTGAATGACTGCGTACATATAATCGTATTTTAAAGTCACCAAGAGCAGCTCCAAGTAAATGTATTCATGTATTAGCTCCATTGTGTGGATAACCACTCAACCCCTCTATTGGGAACACCCATTAAAGTGTTTTTGGGTAGGGCTGGTTTCACAACAAACAAGGGATCCGGGTCATAAGCACTTCCGCTGAGTTGTCGCAAACCGAGAGAAATAGAGTACGAATTTCCACTATTAATATCAGAAGAATAACAGAAACAGAGGAGGAAGGATGAATTGTACGACACTATTTAATAGTTTAAAAACAGCTGTGTACCAGGGAGTCTGGGTGGGTCAGTTAAGTGACCGGCCCTTGATTTCGGCTCAGGTCACGGTCTCACGGTTTGTGAGTATGAGCCCCGCGTCGGGCTCTGCCCTGATGCCCAGGGCCTGCTTGGGATTCTCTCTCTCTCTCTGCCCCTCCTCTGCTCGCTCGCTCTCTCTCTCCCTCTCTCTCCAAATAAACAAAAATGTTAAAAAAAAATTTTTTTTAATTATTTAAAAAACCGAGCTGTGTACCTTTAAACTTTCATGACCCGTCATAATCATAATGGCTAACACGGATTAGTACCTACTGTATGCCATTTCCCACCCTGCTGTTTTAGGTGTACTAATTCGTTTAAAGCCCACAAGAAACGCTGAAACTCATCGACTCCCTGAAGTGGATGCAACCCTCCTCCATTTCACAAAGGAAGAAACGGAGTCACAGAAAGGCTAAGCTCGTCCAAGTTAATATTGAAACCAGGATGCCACTGGTGGCCCGCCAGGTCCCGGGGCTGTTTGCGGAACCACTGTGCTCGCTGCCTCCCCAGCCCGCAGCTTCCCAAGGAAGAAAACGTACATTCTTGACTCCAGAGCCCCTACATCCAAAAGTCACTAGTCATCCAAAAGCCCTTGCCAAGGGCAACTCAACCATGTCCCCTCATGCTGCCCAGCTCTCAACACACCCTCCCTTCCGGTGCCCACTCTTCCAGATCATTCCCTATCACTCAGTCCTTTATCGCTATTACCTGGGCTCTCACCACACAATGAGCAATCTCCAAAACACTGGCCTTGTCCTTCGTTTTTCTGCTGAAAAATTTTTCTTGGGGGACCAGACTCCTGAGCACTCTGACCCATCAGAACTTCCAGGCCTTCCTCCTGCTTTCTCCCTCGGCTCCAGTCGCACGGAAGTACGCGAGTCCATGAACCCACCAGACCCTTTCCTGCTCCACACCTTTGCCGACGCTGTGTTATCTGCCTGGGGTATGCCTTCGCCCCTCTCCATCCCTAGCTATTTCATGCTTCAAGGATCGGTCTGAGGATCCCTCTTTGTGCAGGCTTCTAAAACCTCCCACTCAAAGCTAAATATAGAGCCCCCTTGTAAATGTCCATTACTAAACGATTTGTTGTGCATAAATTTGACTTTGCCAGTGCCTACGAAAGGAGACTACCTCCTCCGTGCCAGCAGGTGAACACAAACTATGCGATAATGCACTGACTCCTTCTGTGTCTTCCTTGGTTTTGTTTCTCAAGAGAAGACACCAAGCATGTAGCAAAGACACAGGCAAGACTCTGTGGCCTCACAAAGGCCCTGTAAGTCCTCCTCTTAGTGAATCAGTGAACACGGAAGTGGTCTTGAAAGCCCCTAACACACCTCCTAAGTGTGTCTGCAGTCTGTCTAACCTCTTTCATCTACCAGGCCCTGCCGCCATCTTGGTCCCCACCACCTCTTCCTGGACAACAGCGCTTTCCCTCCGACATTCACACTTGTCCCAGGCCGATCCATTCTCTACACCATAGCCAGAGGGGTCTTTCCAAACACAAATATGATAGCGGTGGCCGGGGCAACCAGTAGATTGCTGGTGTGTAGCTTTATATCTGTAGGAGTTCATAAGTTGAAAGTTTATAAGTAGAGGGTGCCTGGGTGGCTCAGTCGGTTAAACATCCGACTCTCGGTTCCAACTCAGATCATGATCTCACAGTTCATGGGTTCGACACCTGCCTCAGGCTCCGCGCCGACAGCTTGGAGCCTGCTTGGGATTCTCTCTCCTTCTTTGCTCGTTCTCTCTGTCTCTCTCTCAAAATAAATAAATAAACTTAAAAATTTTTTGAAATAAAAAGATAAAAAAAAGAAAGTCTGTAAGTAGAGAAAAATCGGAAAAGACATTCAATAATCTAATTCCCCAAAATGTGCCAAGCCCACGTGGCCTTATGAACTAGTTCTACCACCTTCGGTGAAAGGATACTTTCCATGTAATTTTAACTGCTCTGAAGCATAGAAACTTCAAAGTTCATTGAACACCATTAATGTAACACTGATTCCAAACTAGATGAGGATGATTCTCCAAAAAGAAAAAAATAGGGCAGGGATGAGCCTGTGGACAAATCCAGCCTGCCAAGTGTTTTTACATGACCTGTGGCTACCATTTTCAAAGATTGAAAAAACTCAAAAGAATAATATTGGTAACATGCAAAAATTATATGAAATTCAATCCAGTGTTTATAAATAAAGTTTTATTGGAACACACACAGCGATCATCTGTTTATGTATTGACTGTGGCTGTTACCACAGCCAAGTTGAATAGTTGCAATGGAGACTGTCTGGCTGCACAAGGTAAAATATTCACTATCTTGACTTTCAAAGGAAAAAATTGTCAGCTCCTGATAATCTCACTTATAAATATGAATCTTAGAAATCTCAATTCAGAAATTAAGAATAAAACAATCTTAAGTTAAATTTTAGTAAATTGAACCAAGCAGTGCTCTAAAAGAACAAAAAATGCAACCAAGCAGAGTTTATCCCCAGAATGCAAGAATGATTTAAGAAATCTTCTATTGCAATTTACTGTTTAGACACATTAAAGGGGAGGAAAAACCTATAATAGTCTTGACAGATTCCAAAAAATAGTTCTGATAAAATTCAACAACCACAACTGATTAGGGAAAAAATTAGCAAGCTAAAAATAGAAGGTGTTTCAGTCAATATCCAATCAGAAAAACTGAAACCATGTTAAATATCGAAAACCCAGAAACTGAAACATAAGAAACTGAATACAAAAGTGATAGAAGGGTTTGAGGACTAAAACAGGGAAGATGAGGTTACTTAGCAAGTCCGGGAAGCCATTACCACTCTTGGGGGAATTTTCATTCAGAACCAGTGCTGCCCATTACAGGATGCCAAAAGCCCACACTCCAACCCAAACCATAAGAATCTAGGAGCCTAACTGCCTTACTACTGTGGCTCCCAAAATTGGAGTCAGAGCCCACAAATACCACACTGCCAAGACTTCTGGAATGACTGCAGGAACTGCACTGCTAGACCAGGAACCTTGGAGCCATATTCATTTTCCATTATTACTGCCACTGCTGGGGACATTATCAGAAGCCAAGATGAAAAAAAACATTTTTCCCTTCTTCCCACCTTCCAGTCTTTCACCAGGACCACCCATTGATAAAAGTACAGAATGTACAGAAAGAATATATAATTATTATGTATCCAACCAAGTCGGATTTATTCCTGGAAGGCAAGGATGGTTCAACCTACAAAAACCAATGAATGTAATAGAACACATGATAGAACGAAGAAGGGAAAAACCACACAACCATCAGAACTTATGCAGAAAAAAAATGGACAAAATTCAACACCCTTTTCATGATTGAAAGCAATCAACAAATTAGGACTACAAGGAAATGACCTCAACATAATAAAAGCCATGTATTGGTTTGCTAAGGCCGCCATAACAAAGTACCAAAGACTGGGTGGTTTAAACAATGGAAAGGTATTTCCTCATAATCCTGGAGGCTAGAGGTCTGCAGTGAAGATGTCAGCAAGGGCAGTTTATTGTGAGGCCTCTCTCTGGCTTGTAGATGGTTGTCTTCTCCCTGTGTCTTTATATGGTCCTCTCTCTGTGCATGGCTGTGTTCCAATCTCCTCTTCTTACAAAGACATAGGCCATACTGAATGAGCCCACCCATATGACCTTATTATAAATACATTATCTCCACATTGGGGGTGGGGGGACCCATTTCAACCTATGACATTCTGCCTTCTGCATCCCCCAAATCCAAGTCCTTTTAGCAAGTAAAATGTGCTCACTCCATCCCAACAACCCCAAAGTCTTAACCCACTCCAATATCAACCCTCAGTCCAAAATCTCATCTAAATCTCGTCTAAATCAGGTGAAGGAATCTCAAGGTATGATTTATCCTGAGGGGAAAAATCAACTCCAGCTGTGAATCTGTAAAACCGGACAAGTTATATCCTTCCCTAATATAATGGTGAGACAAACAAAGAATAGACATGCTCACTTCAAAGGGACGACTAGAAAAAAAGGAAAGGAGTCATATTTGGGTTTTTTTAGGCTCCATATATAAGTGAAATCATATGGAATTTGTCTTTATCTGTCTAACTTATTTCATTTAGGATAATGTCATCAGGGACCAAACATGTAGCTATGATTTCCCTTATATGTGGAATCTAAAAAACAAACAAACAAAAAAAAAACAAAAGAAAATAGGGGCATCTGGGTGGCTCAGTAGGCTAAGCGTCCAACTTCAGCTCAGGTCATTACCTCGCAGTGTCTGAGTTCGAGTCCCATGTCGGGCTCTGCACTGGCAGCTCAGAACCTGGAGCCTGCTTCAGATTTTGTGTCTCCCTCTCTTTCTCTGTCCCTCTCCCACCTGCGCTCTCTCTCTCTTCAAAAATAAATAAACAAACATTTTTAAAAATAAAAAAAAATCAAATTACGACAAGAACAACAAAAAACCCAAGCTCGCGGACACAGATAACAAATTAGTGGTTGCCAGAAGGGAGAGTGGCATGAGGGGAGGTTGAAGTGGGTGAAGGGGTTTAAAAGATAAAAACATCCAGGCATAAAATAAATAAGTCATGGGAGGTAATGTATATAATGGAAACAGCAGCTATAATACTGTATTGCATATTTGAAAGTTGCTAAGAGCAAATCTTAAAAGTTCTCGACATAAGAAAAAAGAAATGTGTGACTATGTATGTTGACCAATGATAACTAGACTTATCCTGGTGATTGTTTTCCATTGTATACAAATATGGAATCATTATGTTGTACACCTGAAGCTAATAAAATTATATGTCAATTAAACCTCAATAAAAAAAAAAAGAAAGAAAAGGAGTCACAGGTCCCAAGCAAGTCTAAAACCTAGCAGGGAAGATTCTAGTGGATTTTAAGACATGGGAGTAATCCCCTTTGGCTCCATGCTCTGTCCTTTGGATCCACCTGGGTGGCCCTGCCTTCTGGGACCACCAGGTTCATCCTGTCCACCTTCAGCAGTGGCCCCACACCTCTGGAACTAAGGATAAAGTAACCCTGACCCCTGAACTGTGCCCTATGGCCCATAGTGGCAAGATCAGCCCTGCCAACCCCTGAGCCACTTTTGAGGTCATTTTTCCCTCTTCTGGAAGGATAACACATGTTTGCAACTGGATAACTTTCCTGGTCTGTCCTGTAGAATTCCAGAAATCCCATGGCCTTCCTTCATCTAGTCCTGTCTCTGCCTCCTTCAGTCAAGTTGACAGCATTTCTGCTGCTAAAAAATTCCCAAAAGCCTTGTGGGTCTCCCCTGCAATTCACAGAGGCCCATGCCATCAGACAAGAGGGTCCTCCCCAGATCTTTCCTGGATAACCCCATCTCTATCCCTGGCTTCTGCTGAAATGAGTAAAATGACTGATTGTATCATAAGTCATACACCTGTGATTCAGCCCACAATAGGACATATATGAAAAACCCACAGCTAATATCATACTCAATAATGAAAGACGAAACACTTTCCCCCTAAGATAAAGAAGAAGACAAGGATGCCTGTTTTTACCATTTCTATTCAAAACAGTATTAGAAATTCTAGCCAGAGCAATTAAGCAAGAAAAAAGAAATAAAAGCATCCAAACTGGAAAGGAAGAAGTAAAATTATCTCTGTTCATAGATGACGCGATCCTATATATAGAAAACCCTAAAGATTCCATGCACACAAAACCTATTAGTGGTAATAAACGAGTTAAGCAAAGTTGCAGTATACAAAATGAACACACAAAACACAGTTGTTTTCATACACTAACAATGAACCATACAAACAGGAAATTGTGAAAACAATTCCATCTACAATAGCATTAAAAAGAATGAAATACTTAGGAATAAAATTAACCAAGGAGGCAAAAGTCTTAAACAAAGAAAATTATAATACATTACTCAATGATATTAAAGAAGGCAAAAATAGGGGCGCCTGGGTGGCTCAGTCGGTTAAGCGTCCGACTTCAGCTCAGGTCACGATCTCGCGGTCCGTGAGTTTCGAGCCCCGCGTCGGGCTCTGGGCTGATGGCTCAGAGCCTGGAGCCTGCTTCCGATTCTGTGTCTCCCTCTCTCTCTGCCCCTCCCCCGTTCATGCTCTGTCTCTCTCTGTCTCAAAAATAAATAAACGTTAAAAAAAAAAATTTAAAGAAAGCAAAAATAATGGAAAACATTCTGTGTCCATGAATTGAAAGACTTAATACTATAAAATGAAAATAGTATCCAAAATGATCTACAGATTCAATGCAACCCCTACCAAACCCCAACAATGTTTTTTTGCAGAAATAAAAAAACTCATCCTAATATTCATAGGAATCTCAAGGGACCCTGAATGGACAAACAATCTTGAAAAAGAAAAACAAAGTTGTTTGATTCACACTTCCTGGTTTCAAAACTTACAAGAAAACTATAGTAACAAAAAATGGTAACAACAGGCATAAGACAGACCAATGGAATAAAATAGACAGCCTAGTTATAAACCCTTGATTTTTGACAAGGATATCAAAAACATTCAATAGGGAAAGGACAGTCTTGTCAACAAATTATGCTGGGAAAGCTGGACATCCACATACAAATGAAGTTGGACCCTTATCTTGTTCCATGAACAAAAATTAATTCATATAGATCAAAGTCCTAAATACAAGAGCTAAGACTAAAAACACTCTTAGAAGAAAACATGGAAGGAATCTTTATAACACTGCATTTGGCAACTATATTTTTGAATATAACACCAAAGCATAAGCAACAAGAGTAAAAAACAGATAAATGGGCCTTCATCGAAATTTAAAACTTTTGTACCTCAGAAGACACTATCAAGTGAATGGAAGACACAGTCACAGAATGGAAGAAAATATTTGCAAATCATATATCTTATAGGAGACTAATATCTAGAATATATAAAGAACTCCTATAACTCAGTAACAACAACGATAAAACCCAAACGAACAAATTTTAAAAGGGGCAAGGGACTTGAGTAGCTATCTCTCCAAAGAAGATACACAAATAGCCAGTGAGCACATGAAAAGAAGCTTCATATCTCTAATCATTAAAGACATGTAAAGCAAGGGGCGCCTGGATGGCTCAGTCGGTTAAGCGTCCAACTTGGGCTCAGGTCATGATCTCACGGCTTGTGAGTTCAAGCCCCGTGTCAGGCTCAGAGCCTGGGGCCTGCTTCAATTATGTGTCTCCTTCTCTCTCTGCCCCTACCCTGCTCACACTCTCCGTCTCTCATAAATGGATAAATCTTTTTAAAAATTTTTTAAAAAGGGGAAAAAAAGAAATGTAAAGCAAACCACAATGAGATACTGCCTAACATCCATGAGGATGACTATTATATATAAAAAACACACGCGCAACACAGATGTTGGCAAAGATGTAGATACACTGGAACTTTTATGCATTGCTGGTGCAAACGTAAAATGCTGTAGCCACTATAGAGAACAGTTTCGTGGTTCCTCAAAAAGCTGACTATAGAATTATCAAATGACCCAGCAATTCCAATCCTAGGTATATATCCAAGGAATTGAAGGCAAGGACCCAAACAGATACAGGTACCCCAGCGTTCATCACAAAATTATTCACAATATGCAAAAGGTGGAAACACTCCAGTGTCCACAAGCAGATGAATGGATAAAGAAAATGTAGTCTATGCAAACAAGCGAATCTTTGAAATTGTCTTATTTAGCCATAAAAAACCAGGATGAAATTCGGATACATCCTCTAACATGGGTACGCCTTGAAGCCGTTATGCTATTTGATATAAGCCAGACCCAAAAGGGCAAGTGTAATTCCACTTATATGAGGTATAGAGTAGGTTAGGTTACCGGGGGCTGAAGGAAAGGAGAGATGGGGAGTAATTGTCTAATGGTTATAGAGCTTCTGTTCCGGGTAATAAAAGGTTCTGCAATTTCATTGTGTGTTTTCGGTAGGGGGTGGGTGTCTGAACAAAGAAGGGGTTTTCCAACACCAGCTTGGTGTCCTATAATTCACCTCCATCCTGACACCATTTACCTGGAGGTAGCATCCGTTGCTACAGGTTAAATGTTTAGTCTCACAGGCTGCTTCCCCCCTGCCCACCACCACTTTTTCGGATACCAGTCACAAATGCAGGTTGTCATCAGGGCCACTGACCCCCAGGCTACAGATGGAAGGTTCCAGCAACCATCTCCTCAGGTTCAATTAATCTGCTAGAGCATCCCCCAGAATTCAAGGAAACTCTTCACTTACCAGATTACCAGTTTATTATGAAAGGGTATAACCCAGGAATGGCCCAAGCACACACAGGGCACGGGCTGGAGAAAGGGTGAGGAGCTTCCATGCGCTCTGCGAGGTCACCATTCTCCCAAATCTCCACGTGTCCACCAACCCAGAAGCTCTCCCAACCCACCCCCTCCTTCTGGGTTTTCATGGAGATTTTGTTACCTAGGCATGATTGATGAACTCATTGACCACCGGTAACTGATTCAACCTCCAGCCCCCTCTCCTCCCAGGAGGTCAGGAAGTGGAACTAAAATTTTCAACCCTCTAACGATGTGGCCGGTTCCCCTGGCAACCAGCCCTCATCTTTTAAGGTGCAGTCCAAAAGCCACCTCATTAACATAAATCCAGTTGTGGTAAGAAAGATTTTTTATCCACGTGACGCCCGTTTCACTTTTAAGGCTCTGAAGAGACTTTAGGAACTGAAGCTGAGAGATCTTTAGAGCTTGAGATCTTGATCTTTAGACGCCAAATATTATAACAAAAGATACCTCCATTGCTCTACTCACTCAGAAAATTCCGAGGGTGTTGGGAGCTGTGAGCCAGGAACCATGAACAAAGACCAAATATATACAAGAAATGAATGACCCAATACGTATTTCTCACAAATCACAGTATCACAGGCCATGGAAACATTCTGGACCTCAATACAAGCACACCTCAGAGATATTGCAGGAACATCTCCAGAACACCGCAGTGAAGTGAATCTCACAATAAAGCAAACCAAGTGAATTTTTTTGGTTTCCCTGTGCATATAAAAGTTATGTTTACACTATATGGTAGTCTATTAGGTGTGCAATGGCATTTACATCTAGAAACAATACATACCTTCATTTAATAATACTTTATAGCAGGGGGTGGTGGGTGCCTGGGTGGCTCAGTCGGTTAAACGTCCGACTTCAGCTCGGAAGTCATGGCTTGTGGGTTCGCGCCCCGCGTCAGGCTCTGTGCTGGCAGCTCAGGGCCTGGAGCCTGCTTCAGATTCTGTGTCTCCCTCTCTTCTGCCCCTTCCCCTTCTTGAGCTCTGTCTCTCTCTCTCAAAAATAAACATTTAAAAAAAATTTTTAATAAAAATACTTTATAGCAGGGGAGCCAGCCTGGCTCAGTCAGTAGAGCACTTGACTCTTAAACTCAGGGTCATGAGTTCAAGCCCCACGTTGGGCATGGAGCCTACTTAAAATAAAGAAATAAATAAAATATAACAAAATAAAGGACACCTCCAACTTGATACCAAAAACCCCCAATCAATGCAGTTAAAAATTGGGCAGAGAACCCAAATAGACATTTTTCCAAAGAAGACAGACAGATGGGCAATAGACACATGGAAAGATGCTCAACATCACTAATCAACAGAGAAAAGCAAATCAAAACCACAGTAAGATGCCACCTCACACTGGCCCGAGTGGCTAGTGTCAAAAAGATAAGAAATCACAAGCGTTGGCGAGGATTCGAGGAAAAGGGAACCTTCACGCACTGTTGGTGGGAATGCAAACTGGTGCAGCCACTCTGGAGAACAGTATGGGGGTTCCTCAAAAAATTAAGAATAGAACTACCCTATGAGCCAACTATTTCACTTCTGGATATTTACCCAAAGGAAGTATAAACACTAATTTGAAAAAAATATATGTATTTCCATGCTTATTAAGAATTATTCAGGGGCGCCTGGGTGGCTCAGTCGGTTGAGCGTCCGACTTCGGCTCAGGTCATGACCTCATGGTCCGTGAGTTCCAGCCCCGCGTCGGGCTCTGTGCTGATGGCTCAGAGCCTGGAGCCTGTTTCAGATTCTGTGTCTCCCTCTCTCTCTCTGACCCTCCCCCGTTCATGCTCTGTCTCTCTCTGTCTCAAAAATGAATAAACTTTAAAAAAAAAAAATTATTCACAATAGCCAAGATAAAGAATGGAACGCCCACTGATAGACAAATGGATAACGAAGATGTGGCGTGTATACACAAGGAAATATTACTCAGCCATAAAAACGAATGAAATCTCGCCCTTCGCGACAACAGGGGTGGACCAAGGGGGTATGAGGCTCAGTGAAATAAGTCAGACAGAGAAAGATCAATACCATATGCTTTCACTTGCATGTGAATATAAGCGATTCCACCATATGTGGAATCCAAAAAAACACCACCAGCAAAAACAGACTTATAAATACAGGGAAAAAACTGGTGACGGTCAGTTTGGGAAGGGACTAGGGGCCTGAGTGAAGTAGGTAAAGGGGATCAGGAAGTACAAACTTCCAGTTATAAAATAAACAAGTCACGGGCATGAAAAGTAAAGCATAAGGAATACAGTCAAGAAATTGCGATAACCTTGTATGTTGACAGGCAATAACTATACTTATAGTACACCTGAAACGAATGATACTAGCTTTATAGTCAACTGTAGTCGATATCGTCAACTATGCTTCAATTTTTTTTTAAAAAGGGGGGGAAAAAAGAAAGAAAATATCTTGTAGTCCTTACGTCAGGTTACATTGCATTGCATGTATTCATTAACTTCATAAATATTTACTAAGTGCCTGTTGTGTTCCTAGGTGCTGTGTTATGCTGTGGGTAAGGGTGGTTATCAACACATTCCGTGTCCTCAATTAGATTATAAAGAAATAAAGGAGACAGGCCAGTGGAAACATGCTGAACCATGCGAGAAATGCCAGGATGTGAATAGTAAGAAGTCACTTCACCTGGTTTTCAGGATGCTGGGGGAAGTTTTTCAAGGTAGATGATATCTTCTCTGTGAAATTGTGCTACATGTGCACATGTAGACATGTTTGGTTGTAGACACAACCAAACATACCTCAGTTTCAAGGTGATCATGGTTGGGGTGCGTGGGTGGCTCAGCCGGTCAAGCATCCGACTTCGGCTCAGGTCATGATCTCACAGTTTGTGAGTTCGAGCCTCGCCACAGGCTGTGTGCTGACAGCTCGGAGCCTGGAGCCTGCTTCGGATTCTGGGTCTCCCTCTCTCTGCCCCTGCCCCACTCACACTCTGTCTCTCTCCAATAATAAATAAACATTAAAAAAACATTTTTTTTTTTAAAAAAAGGTGATCATGGTTTCGAACAGAAGATAAAAGGCAGGTCAACGAGGTGTTGGATAAAAAGCAGAAATATCCACTAGCATTCAAAGGACAAGGGGAAGCATTTCCGAAAGGAAAGATTTTTTAATTCAAAATTTCCAGAGCTGCAGAGGGCCAACAGCGTCACTTACCAAGTTCTAGGTAGGGGAGGAACAGGGCTACCACGGCTTACTTATATGGGGACTTCGAGAGTCTCTTCCGAATATCAGATACGTGTATACCCAGAGACAAATGACATCGTTCAAGGTGCTCTCTCCCTGTTCCTTGACTCTCATTATCTCTGCTCGTCTGTGGTGACCTAATTCTTTTCTCCAGCAAACACCCCTAAGTCAGCATCTTTAAACCTCAGCCATGCAGATACAAAATCATATCTCTTTATCTCTTAACATGCATATATCAGATATGATAAAAGAGCCTAAAACTGTTTTATTGCTAAAAACTGCCAACCTTCGTGCGAGCTTTCAGCGAGTTGTCATCTTTTTGCTGGAGGGGCGTCTTGCCCCCATGGTGCTGCTGCTGACTAGTGGGGGCGGAGGTTACTGAAGGCTGGGCTGGCTGCGGCAATTTCTTAAAATAAGACAACAATGAAGTTTGCCACATGAAATGACACTTCCTTTCAGGAGTGATTTCTCTGCCACATGCAATGCTGTTTGATAGCATTTTTTTTTTTTTAGGCTTTTTTTTTTTTTTAACATTTGTTTATTTTTGAGAGATGGAGCGAGAGCCGGCGAGGGGCAAAGAGAGAGGGAGACACAGAATCCGAAGCAGGCTCCAGGCTCCGAGCTGTCAGCACTGAGCCCCACGACGCGGGGCTCGAACCCACGAACCAGGAGATAATGACCTGAGCTGAAGTCGGATGCTTAATCGACGGAGCCACCCAGGCGCCCTGCTGTTTGATGGCATTTTACCCGCAGCAGAGCTTCTTTCAAAATTGGAGTCAATTCTCTTCATCCCTGCCGCTGTTTTTTCAACTACGTTGATGGGACAGTCTCAATCCTTTGTTGTCATTTCAAGGATCTTCACAGCATCGTCCCCAGGAGTAGATTCCATCTCAAAAAAAAAAATTTTTTTTTTTCTTTTTCTCTGCTCCTCCGTGAGAAGCAAACCTTCATCCCTGAAAGTTTTATCCTGAGATTGAAGCCATCCATCCCGTCCAGAGGCTCCGCTTCTGATTTTAGTTCTCTTCCTGTTTCCACCCCATCCGCGGTTACAGCCTCCGCGGAAGTCTTGAACCCTCAGAGTTATCCGTGAAGGGCTGTGATCCGCTCCTTCTGGTTCCTGTGAGTGCTGATGTTTTGACCTCTTCTCACGAACCAGGAACGTTCTGAATGCATCTAGAATGAGGACTCCTTCCCAGAAGGTTTTCAGTTTTGTTTTCAGGTTTGCTTTGTCCAGACCCATCGGCAGAATCATTATCTAGGGCAGCCACGGCCTCATGAAATGCGTTTGTCAAACAATGAGACTCGAAAGTCGAAATGATTCCTTGATGCGTGAGCTGCAGAACGGGTGTTGTGTTCGCAGGCACAACAACACTCGTCTCGTTGTCCATCAGAGCTCTTGGGTGCCCGGGTCATGGTCAAGGAGCAGTAATATCTTGAAAGAAATCTTTTTTTCTGCACAGCAGCTCTCGACAGTGGACTTGATATTTGGTAACCCGTGTTGCAAACAGATGTGCTGTCATCCAGGCTTTGTTGTTCCGTTTCTAGAGCACAGACATGGTAGGCTTAGCGTAATTCTTTTTTTTTTTTATTTTATTTTTGGGACAGAGAGAGACAGAGCTCGAACGGGGGAGGGGCAGAGAGAGAGGGAGACACAGAATCGGAAACAGGCTCCAGGCTCCCAGCCATCAGCCATCAGCCCAGAGCCTGACGCGGGGCTCGAACTCACGGACCGCGAGATCGTGACCTGGCTGAAGTCGGACGCTTAACCGACTGCGCCACCCAGGCGCCCCGGGCTTAGCGTAATTCTTAAGGGCCCCGGGATTTGGGGAAAGGTCAATGAGTCACCAGCTGCATTAGCCTCTAACAAGAGAGGTGGCCCATCCTTTGAAGCTGGGGGACCAGGCATTGGCTTCTGTCTAGCCACGAGAGTCCTAGATGGCCTCCCCTTCCAATATGAGACTGTTTTGTCTACACTGAGAATCTGTTGGTGAGCGTGGCCACCTTCTCTTAGCCGGATCTCCCGGAGAACTTGCCACAACTTCTAAAAAAAAATTTTTTTTTAACGTTTTTATTCATTTTTGAGACAGAGAGAGACAGAGCATGAATGCGGGAGGGTCAGAGAGAGGGAGACACAGAATCTGAAACAGGCTCCAGGCTCTGAGCTGTCAGCACAGGGGCCCGATGCGGGGCTCGAACTCACGGACCGTGAGATCGTGACCTGAGCCGAAGTCGGCGCTCAACCGACTAAGCCACCCAGGCGCCCCATTGCCACAACTTCTATATCAGCACTGGCTGCTACTCCCTGAGCTTCGCTGTTCTGGAGGCAGTTTCTTTCTCGAAACGTCACAGACCAGCCTCTGCCAGCTTCTCGCTGTGCCTGCACAGCCGCCTCCCCTCGCGCGGGCTTTGCAGAATGAAGACAGTCCAGGCCTTGCCCCGGACCAGTCTCTGGCTTACGGGAACGTGGCGCGTGTGATGCTCTGTCCAGACCACTCAGACTTTCTCCACGTCAGCAGTAAGGCCATTTAGCTTTCTCATCATCTGCGTGTTCCCTGGAATGGCACTTTTCATTTCCTTCAAGAACTGCCCTTTGAGTTCACAACCTGGCCAACCGTCTGGCGCAAGAGACTTAAGCGTCCAGTGTATCTCAGTTTTGGACGCACCCTCCCCCCTGAGCTGAATCACCGCCAGCTTCTGATTTAAAGTGACGGGCGCGAGACTTTGCCTCTCACTTGCACACTTACCGGCCGTTGCAGGGTCCGTGATCCGCCTCATGTCACCGCTGCCCTGTCTCAGGGAACAGGGAGGCCCGAGGAGAGGGAGAGAGACCGGAAACAGCTGTCGGTGAAGCATCGGCACACACACAACATCTAGCAAGTTCGCCGTCTTATAGGAGCACAGCTTGTGGTGCCCCCAAATCATCACAATGCTGACATCAAAAATCACTGATCACAGATCACTGTAAAAATATAAAAATATGGGGCGCCATCGGTTGAGCGTCCGACTTCGGCTCAGGTCATGACCTCACGGTTCGTGGGTTCGAGCCCTGCGTCGGGCTCTGTGCCGACAGCTCGGAGCCTGGCGCCTGCTTCGGATTCCGTGTCTCCCTCTCTCTCTGCCCCTCCCCGGCTCGCGCTCTGTCTCTCTCTGTCTCAAAAATAAATAAACATGAAAAAAAATAAAATAAAATAAAAACAAAAACCGTGACGAAGTTTGAAGGACTGCGAAAATTGCCAAAACGTGTCACGGAGTAAAGAAAAGTTGGAAAATGGCACCAACAGTCTGGCTCGACCCAGGGTGGCCACAAAACCTCAGTTTGTAGAGAAACACGATGTCTGTGAGGCTCAACAAGGCAGAGCGCAACAGAACGAGGTAAGCCTGTCGTATTGGCCTCGAATGCCATTCATGCCACTGAATGGGACGGTTACAACAGTGACTCTTGGGTCACAACACCACAACCTGTCATTTGGGCCATTCCGCAACCCCCACCCCCACCCCCCCCCCCCCGCAAAAAAAAAAAAAAAAAAAAAAAAACAGGCAAAAAACGAAAAAAGGAACTAGACAGAAAATGAAAATTGCAATTCACGTCGCACACTTAAGAGCGTTGCACTCCACTCAGAAAAGAGTAAACAGAATAGTAGGCAAATGAGGACTGTCGGTGCGCAGGAAGGCTTACCACACCTCCGAGAGGAAGGAGAAGTCTGGGTGAGAACCACTTTCAGTTGATGACAGAAGCGCCCAGGGTGGACACTGGCCGCAGGAGGCCACCGGCTCCCGTCTGGCCCGCCATCATGCTCTGCCTGCTCCTGCCTCTCGCGCTGGTCTCCTGCCTCGGCCCAGGTAAATGCGGGGGGTGGTCGCGCAGCCCCCGAGTGACTCTGGTTGTGTGCAGCTCGCTCCGTCTACACCACGCATGCATAGGTGTCTGTTTGTCCCCCGCGGGGCCGGGTGGGTGTCACCGCCTCTCCACTTGGCACACGAAGCGCTCCCTTGGACTGACAGCTTCCCCTGTGTCTGCATTTATCTGCGGGGCATGGGAGGTGAGCTTGTTCTAAGAGCAGACAGTTTGGAGTTTACAACCAGCATGCTGTGAAATACAGAGTTCTGCCGTTAGGAAAGTGAGTTCTCTCCCCAGATGAGCTACTCTCTTGCTGGGTGACCTCAGGTGGGTTCCTTATGCCTCTTGAGTTTCAGTGCCCGCGTCGAAAATATTGAAAACCCTATGGTTCAGTGTAGCCAAAATTTCTAGGCACAGGGAAAACGCTGGAAATAGCCCTATTTTATTACTGTGATCGCTGGCTCTCCCTTCCTGTGATTCATATCAGAGGCTAAGTAGGCTGCCAGAACTTTATATGGCCACAGAAAGTCCTGGCCCGTCCTGCCTCCCCGTTCCCCACTGACCAGTACGTGGAAAACGGGAAGGTTCGTGTCATGTTTGGGGAATCACCGGTGGTTATTGGAACCAAAGTATAGGCTTCAGGGACAGACGGGGCAGGAGACGAGACAGAAAAGCTAGGCCAGATGGGGCACCCGGGTGGCTCAGTCGGTTAAGCGTCCGACTTCAGCTCAGGTCACGGTCTCAGTCCGTGAGTTCAAGCCCCGCATCTGGCCCTGTGCTGACAGCTCAGAGCCTGGAGCCTGCTTCGGATTCTGTGTCTCCCTCTGTCTCTGCCCCTCCCCCGCTCATGCTCTGTTTCTCTCACTCGCAAAAATGAATAAATGTTAAAAAAAAAAAAAAAAAGTTAAAAAAAAGAAAAGAAAAGCTAGGCCAGGGTAGCAGATGAAAATAGCTAATACTTCCTGACGCCTTCTGTTCAGGGCCCCGGGCCAAGTACTGTGCACGCATTATATACATAAGCCTCAGTACAGGTCTCGGGAGCTTGTGCTATATTGACCCCATTTTACAACGAGAATTTAAATAACTGGCCCAGATTTCGTTAGCCAGCAGGTGGCAAGCTCTTGCAACAGTTCTGAGAAACAGTGACCAGTGCCCAGACACAGCCGCAGTGCAAGAGAAAGGGCCGCGGTGACAGTCACCATGGATGCAGAATTAACAAGACGGACACCAGGAGGGTGGGGGAGGCTCTGCTTGTCTAGCTTCTGGGGACACATCGTGAAGAGAGCGGGTGAAAACTCTTCCCCGTGGAGCTCACATCGGAGCCGAGGAAACAAGTTTCCTAAGTGAAATGGCATAGCGGACAGTGACAAATGATAAGGAGGAAAAAAATCAAGCGGGGAATGGGGATATGAAGGATGGTGGAAGGAAGGGGCAGGGAGATTTCAGACAGAGTCGCCAGAGGTGATAAAGTTGGGGGACGAAGGGAAGGGAGGCGGGGAGTTCAATGTCGGATCTACTGATTTGAAGACATCAGGGTGATATCCGTGAGATTTCCGGGGAGTGGCTGGAAATTGAGGACTAGGGGCTGGAGGCGCGGACATCACGGCAGGGAGACCATCACCGAAGCTAAGAGAAAGTGCAAGGAAAGCAGAGCCGTGGGAGATAACGTGTCCATCCTGTCCTGTCTTTCTAGAGGTCTCCAGGTACAGGGCGTGGCCTCCATGTGATGTCCCCAGCTCTGTCTATCCCAGACATGACCTTTGATGGGAAAGTCAATCCATTACTGCTTTGTAGCGACCTCAGTAGCCCAAATCAGGGGAATATCCATTTTGATAAGGGCCTTTGTCACCTCATTTGCCATTCCTGCCCCACAGGGAGAGGCCTCAATCCATCTAGTGAACGTAACTACAAATATCCAGTATTTGAAACCCCCAGGGGCTGCTGGCATGACGGTAAAACCCGTTTGCCAGTCTTCCGCAGGCAGTGTCCCCCTAGCCTGACTTGCCTCGGCTAATAATAATAATCTCTTTCATCCCTGGACCGTATATTGTCTCTGTTGACCACAGGCATGAAGCTTCTCTGCCACCATCATTTGGATCTTGTGCACTCTTTAAACGCTTGTTTGTAATGTTTATTTATTTTTGAAGGAGAGAGAGGTAGGGACAGAGAGAGAAGGGGCGGGGCAGAGAGAGGAGACCCAGCATCCGAAGCAGGCTCCAGGCTCCGAGCTGTCAGCCCAGAGTCCGACGCGGGGCTGGAACCCGGGAACCGTGAGAGCGTGACCTGAGCCGAAGTCGGATGCTTAAGTGACGGAGCCACCCGGGCGCCCCTAGATCACGTGCACTCTTAAGAAGCCCCCAAGAAGTCTGCTTGGGCACCTGGACTTTCCCACTGCTCTTTGTCATCTGATTATCAGGGCCCATCCTCAGCCCGGTTTTGCTGCCTCCTCTGTCCCCACATGGGGGTAGGTTGGGGCGGACTGATAACGAGGCAAGGAGGTTATCGCTGTGCTGCAAAATCTCCCGTGACCTAGCAGCCCTTCCTGTGGCTGCGGCCGCCAAGCTACTTGCCTGTATGACTTCTGAATTTCCTTTCTGGTGGCACTCGCAATGCACCATGGGCACCTTGCTCGACTTGTGCGCGGTTTCCAACACCCCGCGGGCCTCTCTGCCAAAGCTGGTTTCTTTACATCCAGGTTTCGTAAGCCTTTCCTTCCATTTGGCTCCATGGGCATGGAAGACAGGGAAGGTGTATTTAGAATCTTTTATGTGGAATAAAGTGCTAATTGGTAGCACTTTATGTCTGCCTTTCGGGCCGAGGGGCCTGGGGTCGGCCTCTTGGCCTCTACAAGAGCATTCAGGGCCACCACGTCCCTGCCTTTCTTGCCCATTTGAAGCTGCCATCTACAAATCGGTCTTCCTCCGCACTGGCCAGGGATCCTCTTGGGAGATCTCTGCGACTTGAGACTTGATCGGTTCCTTCTGGGCAACTGTGGGGGGTGGAGGAGCGAGGTCAGGAAGCAGGGTAGCTGGGTTTAAAGTGTGATGCGGCCTCAGCCGTAGCTGAGGGGGATCTGGCAGGTGGCTTGATATTGTCGTGTTCTGTGTTGGGGCAGCCACAGATGTCCTTTGGTTTCTGATAAACCGGAGACCAGGTGCAGGGTCCAGACTGTCCTAGGTTGACCCATACTTTCTTTTTACCTCTTTTATCAGAAGGCACGTGACTGCCCCAGCTCTCGGGCAGGGACACCAGCTCCTGGCCACCATGTCCGAAGGTTCAAAGAAATCAGCTACCACGCTCTTATTCAAGGGCCCCAGCATCTGTGTTAACACCCCCACAGCCACGCCTTATCTTTCACGTCCATATAAATCAAATGCTTTTCAAGGTCTGGTAACGCTAAGGTTGGGGCTTCTGAACATATGGGATCTCTTACTTCTCTACAAAATAGTTTCCACTGCAATGTGCTGTTGAGTTTTAAAGTTCCATTTTCTGGGGGCGCCTGGGTGGCTCAGTCGGGTGAGCGTCCGACTTCGGCTCAGGTCACGATCTCGTTGTCCATAAGTTCGAGCCCCGCATCGGGCTCTGTGCTGACAGCCCGGAGTCTGGAGCCTGTTTCAGATTCTGTGTCTCCCTCTCTCTCTCCCCCTCCCCCACTCTTGCTCTGTCTCTCTCTCTCTGTCAAGAATAAATAAACATTTAAAAAAAATTTTTTTAATAAATAAAGTTCCATTTTCTGACCACTTTCCTCCATCCTCTAAAGTCTATTGTGGCCAGGCTGCTGCAAAACAACATCACTCGCTTTCACATCAAAGGGGAGTATCCAAAAGCCTTCCAGTGCTGGAGGCTACAGGCCACAGGCTGTTGTTCAGAATGGAACTTGTCCCATGTTCTGGGAACCTTCCTTAGAGCCTCTGAACTTCCAAAGGTCGCTTACAGTGATTAGGGGTGACACAAATGCCACACGATCTTGCTTACAGAATATTTAAGACTCGAGTGGCTTGTCCTTAAGAAAAAGGCCATGGGTGGCTCCGTCGGTTAAGTGTCTGACTGCAGCTCAGATCATGATCTTGCAGTTCGTGAGTTCGAGCCCCGCCTCGGGCTCTGTGCCGACAGCTCAGAGCCTGGAGCCCGCTTTGGATTCTGTGTCTCCCCCTCTCTCTGGCCCTTCCCCTCTCTCTCTCTCTGTCTCTCTCTCTCAAAAAATAAATAAACATTAAAAAAATTTTTTTTTAATTGTAAAGAAAAAGGCTAGAGAAAGAAAGGTCTTGGGGACTGCCGAGGACTCTGGGCGTCTATCTTAACTGTTAGTAAGCGAAGTCACACCAGAGAACCGGGGGCCCTACTTACAGATCGCCAGTACCGAAAAGAAGGGAAGGACAAGGTACACAACGGCCAGGCACTCAGGGTGGAGATTCAGACAGTCGACAACAGTCAATTGAGTAAAAACATACTCACAGATACTAGACCAGCCGGGACGGAGACGTCCGGCACATCTCCCGGACTCTAAGCACGAGACACCAGCACAACAGGGTCCAGCGTCCCCAACGAAGAGGCCAAGTTTACCCTCTGACTAGTCTCAAAACGATCGCTCCCGTTTCGCCAGGCTGGAGCATCCAAGCCTCCCGGATAGCCAGGTTGTGCAGGCTTCCTAATGGTCTTTCCCAGTTCACCCAGACTTCGTGAGACACTCTCAATGTACCTCTAACATCTGTGCCGTAGACCCGGCCTATGCCAGCAGAGAGCCTTCCGAATAAAAACACTCGGTGCAGCCGCTGGATCTCGGGGGAGGGCCCAACACCGGTGGTCGTTACAGGCACCAAGGAGGGGGAAGCCCGCAAGGAAGCCTCTTCCAGCCCGGCCCCGGGAGCTTGACTGGGTGGGCCCAGGACGAGAGGACGCTGCCCTCTACTCCATTCACCGGACACCAGGGAATCGGAGGGCAGAGTCGCAGAAGGCCAAGAGTCCCACCTGGGTCACCAACATTTGTTACCGAGCCAATGTGGGTGGGCCCCTCGGTGAGTGACAGAGAGAAGCTACACCGGCTGGAGCTGCCTTACCAAGTCCTCTATTTGCAGCAAATACGGAGAACAAAGCGGTGACTCCCCACACAGGAGTGAGCGGACTCCTTTTTTTCCTTTTTCAAACCACTTTTTTAAAATTCAAGTGTAATTATTTTATTTTTTATTTTATTTTATTTGTGTTTAATTATTTTCTTCATGAAATTTATTGTCCAATCGGTCTCCATACAACACCCAGGGCTCATGCCCACAGGTGCCCTCCTCCATGCCTCTCCCCCACCCTCCCCTCCCTCCCACCCCCCATCAACCCGCAGTTTGTTCTCAGTTTTTAAGAGCCTCTTATGATTTGGCTCCCTCCCTCTCCAGCTTCTTTTCGAGTGTAGTTACCAAACAGTGTTACATTCGTTTCAGCTGTACGGCGTAGTGATTCAACAATTCAATACATCACTCAGTGCTCATCACGATACGTGTGCTGTTCGCTCCTTTCACCTCTTTTCCCTGTCGCCCTACCCGGCCCCAGCTCCCCTTTAGTGACCAGCAGTTCGTTCTCTGTAGTGAAGAATCTGTTTCGTGGCCTGCCTCTTTTTTTCCTTTGTTTTATCCCTTAAATTCCATATAGGAGTGAGACCATATGTATTTGTCTTTCTCTGCCTGACTTACTGATTTCACTTAGCGTTATAGCCTTCGGGTCCATCCATGTTGCTGCAGATGGCAAGATTTCGTTCTTTTTTATGGCTGCATAATATTCCATCGAACGTACATGCCACCTACTCTTGGTCCATTCATCCCTCGATGGACACTTGGGCTGCCTCCATATCTTGGCTATCGTTAACAATGCTGCTGTAAACACAGGGGTGTGTGTATCCCTTTGAATTCGCGTTTTTGTATCTTTTTGGTAAAGACCCCGTAGTGCAACTGCTGGGTCGTAGGGTGGTTCTATTTTTCATTTTTTGGGGAACCTCCCTCCTGTTTTCCACAGTGGCTGCACCAGTTTGCATTCCCACCAGTTGCGCACAGGGTTCCTTTTCCTCCACAACCTCGCCAGCACCTGCTACTTCTTGTGTTTTTTATTTTAACCACTCTGACGGGTGTGGGGTGACATCTCCTTGTGGTTTTGATTTGCATTTCCCTGATGACGAGTGGTGTTGAGCATCTTGTGTCTGTCGGCCATCTGGATGTCTTCTTTGGACACTGTTCATTTCTTCTGCCCATTTTTTAACTGAATTATTTGGTTTCGGGGTGTTGCGTTGTATAAGTTCTTTATATATTTTGGATACTAACCCTTCACCTGATATGTCATCTGCAAGCATCTTCTCCCATTCAATAGGCTGTCTTTTTATTTTGTCGATGGTTTCCTTCACTGGGAAACAGTTTTTATTTTGGTATAGCCCCAACGGTTTAATTCTGCTTTTGTTTGCCTTGCCAAAGGAGACGTATCTAAAAAAATGTTTCCATGGTTGACGTCAAAGAGATTACTCCTTGTGTTTTCTTCTAGGAATGTTATGGTTTCAGGTCTCGTATTTAGGTCTTTAATCCATTTTGAGTTTATTTTTGTGTATGGTGTAAGAGAGTGGTCCAGCTTCTTTCGCATGTAGCTGTCCAGTGTTCCCAACACCATTTGTTGAAGAGACCTTTTTATTTCCCATGGCATGTTCTTGCCTCCTTTGTCAGAGATTAATTGACCATATAATTGTGGGTTTATTTCTGGGCTCTGGGCTCTGTTCCTTTGATCTGTGTGCCTACTGTGTGCCAGTAACGTGCTGTTTTGATTACTACAGCTTTGTGGTATAATTCAAAATCTAAAATTGTGATACCTCCAGCTTTGTTCTACTTTTTCAAGATTGCTTTGGCCATTCAGGGTCTTTTGTGGTTCCATCCAAATTTTAGGATTGTTTGTTCTGTTCTGTGAAAAATGCTGTTGGTATTTTGACAGAGATTGCATTAGATTGGTAGATAAGCAGTTAGAGAAAGACGCTATCACATGACTTCACTCACATGAGGAATTTAAGACACAAAACAGATGACCATCAGGGAAGGGAAATAAAAATAATATAAAAACAGGGAGGGGGACAAAACATAAAAGACTCTTAAATATAGACAACGAACAGGGTTGCTGGATGGGTTGTGGGAGGGGGGATGGTCTAAATGGGTAAAGGTCATTAAGGAACCTACTCCTGAAATCATTGTTGCACCAAGTTAGTTGTAAATTAAACAATAAATAAATTTTTAAAAAGAGAGTAAAAAGGCAATCCACAAAGTGGGAGAAAAAGATTTTCGAAATATATTTTGTATCTAGAATACACCAAGAGCTCCTAAATAATAATAAAAAAAAAACCTGAGAATCCATTTAAAAGTGGATCAAAGATTTCAACAGACAAGTGACTAAAGGAAATATTCAAATGGAAATGGCCAATAAATATATTAAAAGGTATTGAATGTAACTGATCGTAAGGGAAAGGTAAATTAAAACCACCACAAGCTACCAATATATCCACATCAAGCATTGGGAACTTTATAAAAACTGAATCTGGGTAATGGAAAAAAAAATTGTAGATAAGCAGGTTCCTCTTATTGGGGTCTGGGATGGATACTGAGAGGGGGAGGCCTGATCATCACGTGTCATGGGCAGGCATAGACCTTCACATGCACACCCAGAAAACGTGCCTATACATATAGTATACGGTATGCTAATGAGGTTTATGCCCGTCCCAGGGCAGGGATTTTAATATTGTCCTAGAGCTGAGGTACCTGTCTGGCACTTTATGACTCAGCTGCCCAGGCATGTCCTGGGGGGTCCTACTCAAAATGTTTCTTTTCCTGTTCCAGCAATTCACTAGTTGGTTTCTAAAAGATAAAACCGATAGCTGGGCAGAGGCTTTGAGGAGTTTCCGGAGTGGAGGGGTTCTCCCTGCTGACAGAATCACATCGCCTGGACCCCAAAGCAGCTCTCCTTGTGCCAAAATTCTCACAGAAGGGTTTTTGAACATTTCCTGTAACTTCTGACCTTCCCCTTCCCTGAGCAAAGTGCCCTAAGCCTTTTTCTTCTTCTTAGACCTCCAGGGGACTAATTCTACCTTCCCTTTCTCTACCTTCTTCCCCTTGGTCTCTTTTTCAGCCAGACTCTTTTCTCCTTCCCCTGAACCAAAACAAACTCCCCACAAATATAAGCAGAGGCAAACAGATATTTGAGCCCCTCCTTGAAGGATAAATAGGGGCTCAGCAGGTGGAAAAAGCGACAAAGGGCATTCCGGGCAAAGGGAACAACAGGGGCAAAGAAAGAGCGGGGCACTCTTGGAAGAATCACAAATAGTTGGGCCGTAGGAACCTCTTGTTTTTATTCAGAACCCTGCTGTGATGTTATCGTCCCTGTGAAGGGTTCCCTGACAACCCCCAGCTCCCCCAGCCCCGGATGCTCATTTATTTGGGCTCCTTTACAGCACGTACCTCTGTTGGGTCAACATTTATTGAGCTAGAGATTGTGTTAAGTGCTAGGAACACAGAGATAACAAGCACAGTCTCTATCCCCAAGATTCTGGAAAAGAGAGGAAAACAGTCTCATAATTACAACAAGAAGAAAGAAGTACTTGGTGTTGAGTGTACCGGGTGCAATTGATGGTCCGTACAAGGTCAATGCAGAAGTCAGCCCCTTCCTAGCTCCAGACCCAGCTCATGGCACTGAAACTACTCGCTTGCCTGTTAGGCTCCTCTTTGACATGGTGAGCCCAGAGGCCCAACATTTCTTATTCATGTTCCCAATCTTCAGCCCAGAAACTGGTCCGTAAAAGGGATCTAGTCCATATGGTCTGAATGCCGTGAGTTCTAAAGCTCTACTCACTGAACTGGCATAGAACTGAGCAAATGGTAGAAAGAATGACTTGGTCAATGAATAGTTGCCATCTATAAAAAAAAAAAAAAAAGGAGGCGTCAAGGAATGTGCTAGGCAGGAGGCAACAGCTCCTGGGGAGTCCTTGGGCCCCAGGGTATGCCCAGGCTCCTTACAAAAGAGAAACTGCTCCTTAATATCTTGGACAGAAAACCTCCAAGAGAAAGAACGGAGTGTCCAGTCACTCAACAGATACTCACTGGATGAATCCTATGGGCCTATGCTGTGCCAAGCAGTGTTCAAGAGTGATCACAACAATGAAAAAGACAGACGGAAACCTTTGCTCTCAGGGAGCTTACATTCTAGCAGAAGGGAGAGAGAATTTTTTTCTTTAGGGCAAATTATAAAGTAGGCTAGGTGGTATTACGGAGAAAAAGAAGTCCAAAAGCAGCTGAATGTACAGGGGTGAGGGTTGGCGATAAGGGAAGAGCGGTCCTCTCCGAGAGGGAATGTGTGCGTTAAAGACCTTCTAGAGATGAAAGAGTGAGCCACATGCACACCTGAGAGACAACACCCTTCCGGGCGGAGGGAACGGCAGGTGAACCAGCCCTGGCCTGCTCAAGGAATGGCCAGGCCAGCGTAGTTTGAGCAAAGTCAACTGGTCTGGGGAGAGTTATAGAAAAAATAGGTCAAAGACACAAACATGAGCAGATCATTTTGGTCTTTAAAAAAAAAAAGTTTTCTTAATGTTTGTTTATTTTTGAGAGACAGAGAGAGAGAGAGAGACAGAGGAGAGCAGGGGAGGGGCAGAGAGAGAGGGAGACACAGAAACCAAAGCAGGCTCCAGGCTCCGAGCCATCAGCACAGAGCCCGACGCGGGGCTCAAACTCAGAGCTGCGAGGTCATGACCTGAGCCAAAGTCGGACGCTCAACCGACTGAGCCACCCAGGCGCCCCACCTTTTGGTCTTCATAGGTCATTGTAACTGTTTTGGTTTGGTTTGAGTTTTGTCGTCATTCTAACATATTTAACTGAAATATACACATGACGAGAAAACTGTACAAATCCTAAGTGTGAACTCAATGAATTATCACAAAATGAATAAATCCGAGTATCCAGACCCAGGTCAAGAACTAGGACATTCGCAGCACCCCAGAGTCCCCCTTTGTGCTCCCTCCTACCTGCTCTCTCTCGCTCCTCCTCAAAAGTAACCACTGTCCTGACTTCAAGCAACAGATCCGTTTTGCCTGTTTTTAAACTTTCAGTAAGTGGGATCAACAACAGAAAAAGGCAAAATACACTTTTTGCTCACGATTTTGCTTGGGATCGTCCCCCATGCCGTTCCTAGAGGGAAGAGAGGTTAAGATGAGAAATCTTCCCCATCACGTTAAACCCCTGATGGGAAAGATGGGGTGCGGGGCGGGGGGGGTGGGAATGGCCGGCAGCGTTCAGTGCCTGGCTTCTGCACGACCGTCAAGGAAGGAGAGAGGCAGTGTGAACTCGCCCAAGAGCTGAGCGTCAGGATCCCGAGAGGTAGTTCCTCCCTGCTTAGATCTTCTCCTGAGAAGTAAGAGATCTGGAGAAGGTTGGGGGTCCTGGTTACAGTTACATATTCACCGACTCACTCAAACATTTCCAGACCCTCCTTCATGTTAGACACGGTGCCGAAATAGAAAGATAATCAGGGCACGGCCAGTTAGACAAACAAGCACACACAGGACCACAAAATGGTGTGATGAGTGCTACGTATTTGCAGAGGATGCTCGGGAAGCATCCTCTTTAAGAATCGTTGTGACCGGGGGCGCCTGGGTGGCTCAGTCGGTTAAGCGCCAGACTTCGGCTCAGGTCACGATCTCATGGTTTGTGAGTTTGAGCCCCGCTCTGGCTCTGTGCTCACAGCTCAGAGCCTGGATCCTGCTTCAGATTCCGTGTGTGTGTGTGTCTCTCTTTCTGCCCCTCCCCTGCTTATGCTCTCTTTCTCTCTCTCTCTCTCTCTGTCAAAAAAGTAAATAAACATTTTAAAAAATTAAAAAAAAAAAAAAGAATCGTTGCGACCATTTCACCTTTTTTGCTCAAACATGAATGGCTCTGAGATAGGCTCACGAGAACAGGACCACCGTCTATTCCTTTGAAGTTATATTTATCACTTCTGCATTTATCAGTTTTATCTCCTCCATTTTGAGAATAGAAAAGATATTTTCTGGTATCACAAAAAGAGCAAAAAGCAAGTGAGGTCAAAATCGTTGGGTCTGAATCCTGACCCTTATTCTGTAGCTGTGTGACCCTGGGGAAAAAAAAAATGAGTTAAACAATCTGTGCCCCCGCTCTTTTATCTATAAATGGAGATGATAATATCCATCCGATCTGCCTCCCAGAATTGCACCAGCATCGAAGGAAATAATGAATGTAAAGAGCTATAAATTCCTAGTATCAGTCCTCTAACCACCACCCCACCCACCCACAAACCTACTATGTTGGGCACAGCAGATAATCAGTGAGTGTTGAGCTTTCATTAAACTTCATCAGCAAAGACTTGTGATTGTTGGAGTCTATGCTCTGACGCAGTTCCCTCTCTCCCTCCACCTCGGGCCCGGAGAACTCAGAGGCTGGAGTCAGATATTGTGGTCATGACCCAAGAGTGACCAGCCCGGATAGGAGGATGGACTGGGCCAGAACCATCTGGGCCAACTTCCCATTATCCAAGAACACCAGACATTTTGTTGGGGGTGGGGCCTCTGTGATTGTCCATTTCCACACTTCTCCTAACCCTGTGTCTCTTCATCATATGTCTGGGCATCAGTATCAGAAGGCTCTAACAGATGGGCAGAGGTAGGGAAAGGGTGTGGGGAGCAAGGGGTGAGCCGGTGGGGGGGGGGGCGGTTAAAGCAATTTCTCTTCTGTGTTTACAGGGAACACAGCTTCACAAGCCAGCTCAACCCCACTGATGGTGAATGGGACTCTGGGGGAGTCGGTAACTTTTCCCTTGAAACTTCCTGTATCTGAGGATACTCATTCCATCACCTGGCTTTACAAAGGAACATCTATAACCTTCATACAACTAAGCGATCCTTCAGATCCACAGATCATACTGACGAATCCAAAATGGAAAGACCGACTGCAATTCACCAGGAACTACTCCTTACAGCTCAGCAACCTGACAATGGCTGACGCAGGATCTTACCATGCCCAGATAACCACACAAACCTCTACAGTGTTTTCCAGTTACAAGCTGAGGATCTTCAGTGAGTGAAAGCATGGGGGTTAATTGTGTATGGACTGAAAGGTAGGACGTATGTCAATCCTATGTGACAGCCAGTGTCCACCATAGCCTGGTGGTAAACAGCGTCGTATTTGGAGTCAGAATGAGGTCCAGCAGTAAACAATCTCAATGGCATTGCTCGGCCAGTGAGTGACAGAGCGGAGAATAGAACCTAAGTCTTGTGGCTCCTGGCCCCCAATCACATCACTCTCCCTCACCCAATAAAATAGTCCCTCTTGGGGCACCTGAGTGGCTCAGTCAGTGAAGCATCTGACTTTTCATTTCGGCTCAGGTCATGATCTCAGAGTTGTGAGATCGAGTTCCACGTCCAACTCCATTTAGACATCATGGAGCCTGATCGGGATTCTCTCTCTCTCTCTCTCTCTCTCTCTGCCCCTCCCCTCACTCACTCTCTCTCTCTCTCTCTCTCTCAAAGTAAATAAATAAACTTAAAAAAAAATAGTCCCTCTTGACCAGAAATGTAATGGAAGTGGGGCACCTGGCTGGTTCAGTCAGAAGGGCATCACTCTTGATCTCGGGGTCACGAGTTCAAGCCCCACATTGGGTGTAGAGATTACTTAAATAAATAAAACTTAAAAAAAAAAAAAAAGAAACGTAATGGAAGTAACAGAAGTGAAATAGCTGTGACTGTGTTACCATGTGCATTACCTGTCTCTGTTGGGTAATCTTCACCAAAGCTCCACGAGGTGGATACGAACCCTTACCCCTGAGGCACAGCATCAGTCACAGCAACCTGCCTACAGTCACAGAGGAGACAGTAAGTGGGAGAGTTTCCCACATGACTAGCTGGCATGACACGTCCCTTTACACAAAGGCTCGTCTGGCTCAGTGGAGAATGATCAGTATACAGAACAGTGGTGTACCTAGAAAGTGCTCTGTAAGGATGAGTTGATAACGAGAAAGGTCTTTTCTACAAGCTTATTTAACCTCCAAGAACGTTTTCCCCAGATGGTTCATGTCCTCAACATAAAATTATGGAAACCATGAGACAGCTTGCCAATCAGTATCAGAAAAAAAAAAAAAAAGATCCTTCTAGCAATCAGTGGTGTTCGAGATGCCTTGAATGCCTTTAAGACCATCTCTTAGCAGGAATGTTGTATAGGAGATTCAAGCTTGAACCGGCAACTTTGAAGGTCACCGAGATTCCGTACGTCTCATCTACCCGAGAGCCTACAGTGTCTAAAACTCACCCAGAGCCCTTTGGGTTAAGATGTGGAATCCAAAAAAGCACTTCAGTTAAAATAAGATGTCACCACAAATAGGTTACTTGTGAACCTTTATAATCCCCTAAATATTTGGCAGATGTACCGTGTTAGATTGGTCAAAGTCATGTCCCTAAAAGAACAGGACACAGAACAGGGAAATATGCTAGGAAAGAGAGGTTGTCTAGAAAAGTCTGCCACAGGAATTCCAACCAAATGGGCAAAATCACCCTGGGACAGGGTATTGATATCTTGACGCTGTTAAACCAATCACCACAAAGTCGGTGGCTAACATCAGAAATTTTATTCTCTCACAATTCTGGAGGCCCAAAGTCCAAAATCAAGGTGTGGGCAGGGCCACTGTCCCTCTGGAGGCCCTCGAGGGCAATCTGTTCTTGGCCTCCTCCAGCTTCTGCTGGAATGCTGCTGGCACTCCTTAATGTTTGTTGGCCTGTGTCTGTGTCACACGAGTCTCTGCCTCTCTGTCACATCGCCTCCTCCTTTCCCTGTGTTATCTCCTCTTCTGTCTCAAATATCTCTCTGCTCTCCTCTTGGAAGGACACTTATCACTGGATTTAGGGCCCACCCAGATAATCCAGAATCATGTCTTCATCTCACTTAATTACATCTGCAAAGACCCTTTTCTGAATAAGATTCTGGGAATTAGGACGTGGAGATATCTTTTGGGAGGGTGTCATCATTCAACCCACTACAGGCAGAATCACTCTGGGTGACCAGAGGTCATCAAGTCAGTGCTAGGACCCTGGAGAGAAGAGAGACACCCGGTAGAAAGTCTGAGAACAGACCCCGAATCAGTCTCCATCACACTGTTGAGACAATGTTCTTTAGCCACTGGTCAGAAGACAAAGCATGACTTCTGCAATAACCATACTCATGAGGTTCAACACCAAACCCTTCTCAGGACCTTTTGGCATCAGGAGTGACAAGGAACAGAAGTCATTGTTAAATGGAGCGGTCATGGGGTGCCTGAGTGGCTCGGTCAGTTGAGCCTCCGACTTTGACTCGGGTCACGATCTCGCGGTTCATGAGTTGGAGCCCCGCGTCGGGCTCTGTGCTGACAGCTCAGAGCCTGGAGTCTGCTTCAGATTCTGTGCCTCCCTCTCTCTGCCCCTCCCCCATTTGCAGTCTGCCTCTCTCTCTCTCTCTCTCTGTCTCAAAAATAAATAAATATTTAAAAAAATTTTTTAAATAAATGGAGTGGTCATAATAGGCTGAGAAGATAGCATTTGAGCCAAGACCTGTTGGAGGTGAGGGAGTGAGCCACACAGATAGTTGAATGGAGAGGCCTCCCCTGTGCCTGGCAGGCTCAAGGAACGCCAAAGAGGTCAAAGACCAAGGAGCAGAGTGAGGGGAGAGGAACAAGAAACAAGGTCAGTATGGAAACAGAGGCCACATCACGTATGGCTGTGAGAGCCTTCACAGGGACTTTGGTCTCTTCTCTTGGTGAGACTGAGAACCATCAGAGGGTTTTGTGAAGTGCTTGGATTCTGGATATACTTTGGAGGTAAAGCCACCAGGGTATCCTGATGTGGCGGCGTGAGACGAAGAGGTAAGTCAGGGGTGGCTCCAGGGCTTTTGGCCTCAGCGACTGGAAAGGCGTGATTATCAACCAAGGTGTGGGAGGCTCCGGACTGACCAGGTTCGGGAGAGGAAACCAGGAATGCTTTTGAACATGTGCAGTTTGAGAGACACATTATGTCCAAGGGGAAATGTCAGGTAGGCAGTTTTATATTCATTAAGTGGGAAAAGGTAACGAGAGATTTTTGAGGCCAGCCACGGACACAGGTTGAGGGAAATGTGATATTTTACATATGAGGAAACTCATACGTAAGTTTGTGTAAGGCGTGGAGAGATTTAAAAATGTCTCCACGGTCACATAACCAGGAAATGACAAAGCCATAAGTCTGGCCAAGGTCTTCCTAACTCCAAATCCAACACCCTCCATTCCATGAAATTCCTTTCTGTCAGAATATGTCCCACCTCTACTCCTCTAACTAAGCTTAGAGCATTCCTCAATATCTTCCCACCAGACAGTCGGGGTCATTCCATTCTTTACTGGGTCATCGTTACCTCAGGCCAAGCCCCGCTCAGTGGCCTTTTTCTGTACCACTCCCACATCCCTACTGATTCACAGCTACAGACATTTGTTAAAGATATCTTTTAATGTTTATTTATTTTTGAGAAAAAGAGACAGAGCCCAAATCGGGGGGGGGGGCGGGGGCAGAGAGAGAGAGAGAGGGAGACACGGAATGTGAAGCAGGCTCCAGGCTCCGAGCTGTCAGCACAGAGCCCGACGCGGGGCTCGAACTCACGAACCACAGGATCGTGACCTGAGCCGAAGTCCGACTGAACCACCCAGGCACCGCGCTACTGACGTCTCTATAGCCAATATTTTCTGATCTTTGCTCTTAGAAATTTCTCAAATGCCTGGATATATCGTACTTCTTGGTTCTCCAGAATTACTTGCTCGTTCAGTTCCCTCACTTTTTCTTTCTCTAGTTTTTTGGCTCTCTTTCTGTCTCTTTCCCTTTCTGTCTTGCTGACATTCCGCATCAGGATCTCTTTGTCCTCACTGGAGCCAGCATCTGATACAATGAGGACCAGCATTCCTGCAGATTCGTGAGAAGTACAAGTCCCCAAGGACACCGAGCTTTTATCTTCCACCCCAGCTAGGGAACTCTGATGGTGGAGAGAATAGGGCTCTTGAGTCTGGTTTACTGGCTTCTGCCCTGACTAAGGGCCAGTTGGCCCTCAGCTGAACTCCCCAACGTCTTCACACAAGGCCAGTGTACAAGGCTGGAAAGGATGCCAGGCATACACTGGGGCCCAGGAAGTAAATTGAGCAGCCCAGAATCACGCAACTAGTTGGTGATGGCCGTCGGGTGTCCCCACTCACTTCTCCCCCTGGCTGCTCTGTCTCATGCTGCTGTCCCTCATCACTGGTCACCCCAGACCCTGACACCATCCTTTAGGCAATACAAGCCAAGTTACTTACAGAGTAGACAGGCCATAGCATACAGTAGAGTGTTGGGAGGAACACAGAAGCATTTGGCGGTGGGAAGGGTATTTTTCACGATGGCCTGAAGACCAAGCCATTTGGTCTCAGGCCGGGCCTTTTCCCTGCGTGCAGGACCACTGAGGAACTTAGAAGTGGCCAACCACACTTGGCGATCCGAGAATGGGACCTGTGAGATCCACCTGGCCTGCTCTGTGGAGAATATGAATGACGACAACCTAGTAAGGTGGGAGGTCGCAGGAAGCATATCTATAAGAGAAGCCAACCTCACTCTGTCCTGGGACCCCAAGAAGCCCAGCGAAGAGAAGTACACCTGCATAGCTGAGAATCCTGTCAGCCAACTGTCCTTCTCTGTTTCCACCCAGAGTCTCTGCAAAGGTAATAGTCGGTCTCAGGTCTCCCCGAGAGCCTTGAGCAGCTGTGGGATGTGGTATGTCCCTCCTGCCCAAGGTGACTTCCCAAAACAGGGGCTCAGGGGGAGGCCACCCAACACTGCTGGGATAGGACTAACACCCCCCCCCCCCCGCAGCTCCGTACCTCTCATTGCCTCCAGAGGCCTCTCCTCCCTCCCTCCCCCTAGTCCTCCAGCCCACTCAGGGCCCAGGGGCCAAGTCTTTGGGAAGTCAGAACTGCTCCCCACACCGGCTCTACCAGGCTCCTGCCCCATCCACCACAGGGACTCCCACTCCCAGAAAGGCTGCCCAGAGCCGGAACCCACCCAGCCCCCAAAGGTGGCCTAGAAGAGGCTCAGCAGAGACCCTCAGGAGGGGTCTTTTCAGAAGAAAGACGCTCTTCTTTTTTTCTTTTTTCAGATTTTTTGAATGATGAATCCATTGGTACCCTATGGATTGTACCTGTGACTATTATTTTGATATGTCTAGTCATCGTGTTACTTGTTGTTTGGAGGAAGAAATACCGTTTGTGCAAGAGAGGTAAAGGGAGGGAGGAAGGTCCACTGGGACAGCCCCTGGGATGTGACCACACACGTGCTACTTTTCTCCAGAAAATGCATGACCAAGCCTCAAGGCCTGGCTGCCCTTCCCCTTCAGGTCCCCCTGCACCACATCCTCTAGAGAGACACCTGTGGGCGAAGGGTAGGGTGTGGGGACCTCTCACACTGCACTCACAAATTTCCATTTCCCTGATTTTATTTTCCAGGCATCTTTCATTTCTCTGCTCAGCAAACCCAGACTTCTGGTGAGCTTGTAGACTCTTAGCTCCCAATCCTAAGACAGAGGGGGAGTCCTAGTGAAGGAGGAAAGGGGCCGGTCAGAAGGCTGGGTGATGAGAGAGGAGGGAGTCAGAATACCATTACTCAGGGGGACCAGATGGTGAAAGAGAGGTGACCCGTAACTATGCATGTCTGTCCCTGAAGGATCTCAGGCGTTGGGATGAGGGTGGCTCCCCACCCCTTGATGAGAAACCAGGTACCGGTGGAAGGCTCACTGTCCATTATCAACCAGCAAGTCCAGGGCAGGGACAGGGTTAGAGCATCAAAGGTCCAAAGACAAACTGCCTGACCCTGTCACTCTTTCAGCCAGGGGACTTGAACACTGAGTAGACCCAGTCCAAAAAGAAAAGGGTGATACAGAGACAGGAGCACAGGCTCTGGACTCAGACTGGCTGTGAGTCTCATTTCAGGGGTCAGAGATACACGACATCGTGTGTAGAGGACGAACGTGAGGTTCAGAGTCAGAGGGCAGGCATCCGAGTTCCTGTTCCATCACTTCCTCTTTGACTTTGTGCCAAGTTCATTGAACTTCCTGAGCCTCCGGTTTCTCATCAGTGATAATAAATATAATATAATGTAACTATCCATAGTACAACCATCTGTAATAGAATCTGAGAAGTCTCCTAATACTTTATATGTGACATAACCCGGCTCCATTAAAGCTTGCCAATGGCGTTCCCTGGCCCCTGTGGAGGCAGTGCTCTTTGGTCCCGGGAGCTCACTGGTCCACATGTGAATCCAGAGGGAGACGCTGAAGCTTTAGGACACCTCAAGACCACGTCCCCCCCAAGAGATGAGGTCAGAAATAGAGCACACGGCTGAGAAGGTTCTAGTTCAACCCAGAACTTCAAAGAGTGTCAAAAATGAATGAACCCTAAGGAAGGGCATTGCCTCGACCAACCGCCTCTTTGGGGCCACAAAGTGCCGTGGAGTGGGACACTGAGAGAGCGGGACACTGACTGTGCCTTCCTGTGTTAACAGCAGAGAACGTGAATAACTTAGAGTATGTCTCCATCTCTTCGGGGAACACCGTGTATGCTCATGTCACTCATCCAAAGAGGGTGAGTCCCTTCAGCTTTATATTCCGTCATTGGCACGGTTTTTAGAGTCTTCATACGCAAACTTGTCACCACAGTCATCTCTTTAATCCAATGACACCCACTGTGGAGGAGAGGAGAGGCAGTGGCCGCAGCGACGACGTTGCACGGGGGACCTTGCCAGCCCCCAGGGCTCTCGCCCCATGATGTGTTCGCTCACGCCCTACTTTACATGGTCCTCTAACTGCGTGACGCATCAGTAAGTCTTGTCCCTTGGCAGCTTAATTACGAGCTGCCTGGAAATGAAAATGATGTTTTCCTCTCTGTTCCCTGAGCACGGTTCCCAGTAAACACTTGCTGAATAGATCGGAATTCAATGAAATTTGAGAGTTTCCAGAGAGCACAACTGTGTGGCAGGGGGGTTTCTTGCCCTGGATGGAGGAGAAATAGAGGAACTGAGAAACACTCTCTCAAGGGGGGAGGTGGGGCAAGGATTCGCAACAGTAGAAGACGGTAAAGGCATGAGCGGCCTTCAACGCTCCCCTCCCCTCTGCAACATAGCAGATGGCCTTGGGCAGCCACCAGGAACTCCTTTGCCACACATCAGCAATTTCCCACCACCCCCCAAGTAAAGCACCCGCAGGTGGACCCTTCTAAATAACGCCATCCACCTTCTGAAAAGTAAGCCAAGATAACTCAGCACTCACCCACTGATGGAAGCCATGATCCCGCTAGAAATCTTAGGTTCCCCAAGCAAATATCCCTTCACACAGCTCCTCATGGTATTTCCAAGGTAGGCTCCTCGAAGGGAGGTGACAAGAAGGGTACTCCCCCTGGTCCAAATATCTCTGCTGCCTCTCTAATTCTCTCCTGGGGACAAGATGTATCACCCTCAACAACCCAATAAACGGCTCTCCAGCCAACTTGCTCACTTCTTCAGAAAAAAAAAAAAAAAAATCGTACTCTGGAGAGTTTCAGAGGTTTTCTCCATGCCCTAAATATTCCTTAGTTCGTTTTAAATGTCAAAACCCATGAGCACGGGGGACTTCTGCCGAAGGAGCTAAGACAAAAGATACAATACTCCTATACACTCTGGCATAAGGTGGAGGAAAGACAGCAGAGTCCGATGCAGGAAAGAATGCTCCCCTTTCTTCACACACCCGCCAACAAGGTTGCCCTTCTGTCCCTCTCTGGCTCTCGAGCCCACTGGTTTGCCGGGGTGTTGTGCTTCTCGCGTGGGCCTCGGGAAATGTCACTCAACTTTCTCTGGCTTGAGAGCTCGTGGTGTTTGGTCGCCAACCCCTCTTGCTACACACTCTCTTACCCTTTCCTCCTGGAGGATGTTGACATCGCCCCTCTGTGTTGCGTTGTCTTTCTCTGCACACATATCTCTTTGTCTGTGAGCCGAATGTCTATGATTATTTTTTTACAGCAAACAAGTAAGCCAACGCCTATGAAAAGCACTGATTCCTCCACGATTTACTCCACGGTTCATCAGTCCAAAGAGGTGAGCCCGTGAGGGTGCCCTGTTCTCACAGCTTACCTCTCTCCTTAGACTTAGAACTTTATAAGGGAAGTAAAAGTAAAGGGGGCCACGGGATAGATGGCACAGACACCGGCGGAATGTAGAAGGTCTCAGGGCATCACCAAAACGTAGAGGTTATCTTGTATGAGGCTCGTCACCCATCACTGAGTTTCCACCCTACCTGAATTCAGTTAAATTGTTTAAATTAAAATTTTAAGTCAGTTTTGCCTTAGCTCCGTATTCCTATCTGTCACTTAGTGCTTTCCAGACCTCCTCTATGGCCACGAGAGACAGCCCGAGACACTGGTCCCCATTAACCTGCTTGATTTTCCTTTTTGCCATTAGAGTAAGCCCATTTCTCCCCAGACGACTGCCCTCGGCAACGTCATCCAAGTGGCTGAGGGGTCTCAGCAGGAATGCAGGAAGGACATGGCTTCTCCCGATCCCTTGGGAGAGAACAAACACAGCGTGGTTTCTGCCTGGAGAACTTGAATATCTAGGATCATCACTTCCAGTTCTGAGGACCGGAACCTGTTCGCCTCCGTCAAATATCGAAGGAATGACATCATTTCCAACATGGGACCCAAATAACATTTTCTAATGTGCTCCGGGTCAAAACACGCCTCGGCGAACAAGCCTGGATATTGACTTTCTCTTTGGCAATGGATGGGGTTGCGGTTGACAGGGAGTGGTAATTCAGAAGACAACGACTTCTCTCCTTGTAGACAGCAGCAGGACTGCGATTCGCTGGGAGAGAGTACTGTGTGTTACGTATGTTGTCTCCGGAATCGGACGGACCCATCCCCAAACCCTCACGCATCATTTACTAGACATACCTCCTGGGACCCGTTACGGAACCTCTTGAGCTCTGGTCTGCTAGACTGAAAAATGGGGATCAGCCCGTTATTCAAACCAGGAACCGGAGTTATCCTTGACTTCAGCTGTTTCGTCACCGGGCCCTTTGGACTCTACCTCCACACATGTATGTCAGATCAACCCGCTTCTCTCCAAACCTGCAACCTCCATCCCGTATTAACCCACCATCATCTCCAACCTGGGCTACAACAGTAAACTCCAAACAAATGTCCCCCAGGTTTGCTCTTATCTCCCTCCGGTCCATTCTCCACAAGACAGCCAGAGAAATATCTTTAATATAAATCAGACCCTTCACTTGTCTGCTTAAGATGAACGCTGCGGGACTTCCCGGTCACTCAGAAAGAAACTGAGTCTCCGTGGCTCTGGATGGCCTGGCGCATCTACAACCTCGGCCGTCACCACTCACCCCTCTCTCTCTGATTTGGCCTCTCTGGTTCTCTTTCAGCTCCTCGGAGGAGTTTGCTCACATCTGCCTCCAGACCCTTCTCTGCCTGCCTCCTTCCTCCTCATTCTATAGGTGTCGGTGCACATATGTCACTCTCCAAGAGAGACCTTCAGACCATTCTATCTGAAGTGCGTCCCCTTGTATTCTGTCACACTTTCCACATCGTCTATCACATGCCATCGACTATTTATTATATTTAATGTCTCCTTCTCCAACTACTCCATACGCTCTCGGGGAGCAAGGACCGCAATGATTTCATCTCAGTATCCTGACCACCTAGCACAGGATCTAGCGCCTAGAAAATGTTCAGCCGAGCTCCTGGGTGGCTCGGTCGGCTAAGCGACTGACTTCGGTTCAGGTCATGATCTCGCGGTCCGTGAGTTCGAGCCCCGCGGCGGGCTCTGCGCGGACAGCTCGGAGCCTGGAGCCTGCTTCGGAGTCTGTGTCTCCCCCTCTCTCTGCACCCCCCCCACCCCCTGCTCATGCTCTCTCTGTGTCTCTCAAGAATAAACAAACGTTGAAAACAGTGTTCCATGATACTTTTTAAATAGATAAATGAGCATCTAGTGGAGTCCTGGAAGAATTAAAGACAATGTGCCTGCAGCCCTTGGTGTATTCACAGAGCCCGGGAAACACTAGCGTCAGTGTTGCGTTGTTACTATTCCTATTGTTAAATTGCGACCTCCTGAACTCTTACAGTCTTCTCACAAACCCTCACCACAAGAAAGGAGAAGGGATACATTGCCTGGGGCCCGCTTCCCTGCCGGTTTGCCAGTTTGCATCATTCCCTACCAGCCTACTCGGCTCAGATTTTAAAACTTCATTCTTTTATCCCCAGAGCAGAATTCTCTGATGTTTTTGTGGGTTTGAGATCTTCAAGATAAAAAATTTTTTGACAACGCCCTATGGAGGTGTGATCGACATACAAGAAGCCGGACGTCCTTCATGGCACACAACTCGAGTCTGGAGAGAAGTATGCATTTGTGAAACTGACCACAGTCGGGACTATAAACATATCTGGCACCATGAGAAGTGTCCTCTAGCCTCTTTTACTTTCAATTTTTAGTTTTTGGTGAGACGCGGACACTTAACATAAGACCTACCCGATTAGAAAAATGTTAAGTACGATATTGTTAATTATAGGCCCTAGGATGTACGGTGAATCTCTCTAGGACTCATTCCTCGCGCTTAACTGAAATTTTATCCCCTTTCTCCCAACTCTGCGGAGCCACGCCAAGTGCCGAGGCACCGGGTCTATCTTCCCCAGAGCAGCACACAGATGTGCCAGGATAACGGGTGCCAACTCCTACCTCTCCTTCCCTGGTGAAGGAGCAGTCGGGGGTGAGGTGCTTTCTCCCCCTCCTGTAGAGCCAAAGCCAACTGCTGGGATGCAGGCTGGCTGCCGAGCTGTGCGCGCGAGCCGTGTGGCTCCCCCCCTATGGGGGACCGCCTGCAGGGGTGGATGCGGGCCTGCTGTGGGGGTCCACTGGTGGACCAGCTCACTGGCAGGGCCCCTAGGCTGGTTTCTGAGATCCACACGTCCGTTGCCGTGGGCCCCAGCCCCCTTGCTTTGTTCTTAGCTGCCCCCCAATGAGACAGAAATGCAACGTCCCTATGCGTTCCGGGGGACAGAAGCAAGCCTCCCGGGCCCATTGCGAAAGGGTGGGGAAGGAGGACCCTCATTTCACGGGGTCTCCTGTGGGAGGAACCAGACTGAGGGAGTCTCTCTAAGCACTGAGCTGTGCCAGCTTGGGGTGATGTGAGTAAAGTGAAATTGTTCTCACCCTTTGCAGTGTGTCTGCGCTCGGAGTCTGTGCTCCACTCGGGCGCTAGGACCTCTCCACGGGACCCCGGGGCTCTCGTAAAAGTGTATTTGTCCAGGAACGGCTGCTAAATCAGGGTTCCCCTGGGAGGAACTCTAATGTGCTGATGTCACTCTAATACACCATTTTTCAACGTGTCTCCTTCTGATCAGAAAAATAATAAATACATGCTCATTATAAATGATTCAAACATTCCATAAACAGAAATTCCATACAATCCCCAACATAACTACCACAAATCGTTCCCTATCAAAGGCATAAGCTTTTTACCAAAATGAAATATTTTTTACAATTCTTCTGCTTAAGAATATCTCTTCAGGGGTCCCTGGCTGGCTCAGGTGTTAGAGCATGAAACTCTTTTATTTACTTGTTTGTTTGTTTGTTTGTTTGTTTGTTTACTTTGAGAAAGAGAGAAAGAGAGAGAGAGAGAGGAGTGAAAGAATCCTAAGCAGGCTCTACGCTGACAGTGCACAGAGACAAAGCCCCAGGTGGGGCTCGATCTCACAAACTCTGAGATCATGACCTGAGCCAAAATCAAGAGTCAGACGCTTACCCGACTGAGCCACCCAGGCACTCCTAGCGTGCAGCTCTTGATCTTGGGGTTGTGGGTTCGAGCCCCACACTGGGTGTAAAGATTACTTAAAAAATAAAAATAAACAGTTTTTAAAGAAAGAATATCTCTTAACTCTCCAATGTCAGAACATGTAGTTGTGCTACATTTTTTTTTTGCTTTTGATTAATTTTTATTAGTTTTATCTACAAATAGTTCAAATAGTGCTTTAAAATGCATATAACAACTGGGGTGGCTGGGTGGTGCAGTCCGTTAAGTGTCCGACTCTTTTTTTTTTTTTTTTAATTTTTTTTTTTAACGTTTTATTTATTTTTGAGACAGAGAGAGACAGAGCATGAACGGGGGAGGGGCAGAGAGAGAGGGAGACACAGAATCGGAAACAGGCTCCAGGCTCCGAGCCATCAGCCCAGAGCCCGACGCGGGGCTCAAACTCGCGGACAACGAGATCGTGACCTGAGCCGAAGTCGGACGCTTAACCGACTGAGCCACCCAGGCGCCCCAAGCGTCCGACTCTTGACCTCAGCTCAGATCATGATCTCACAGGTGGTGAGTTCGAGCCCGACATCGGGCTCTGTGCTGATGGCATAGACTCTGCTTGGGATCTTGTCTCTCCTTCTCTCTGCCCCTCCCCTGCTTGTGCGCTCTCTCTCTCACGCACGCACTCTCTCTCTCTCAAAATAAATAAATAAACATAAAATTTTTTTTAAATGCATGTGACAACTAACTACAGTCTCTCGCTTTATATCTGCCTCTCCCATACTGTCCTTTCTACACACACACACACACACACACACACACACATGCCCCACATTATCTACTGACATCTGTTTAGATTCATTCTTTCCTTAATCCATCCTCCTAATATGAAGACATCTCAATTTTGGCTAAACACATATTCAGATGCTTTCATCATTATGACTGTAAAATACTGTTGATTACTGAGCCAAGAAGTGACTATGATTACATTTCCCTTCTTGCACAATATTTAGTTTTTCTTAGAGTCAATTTCCTCATTTTCCTCTTTGCTTTGTTTTCATTGAACATCTATATTCCCATGCCCTCCATTATCTCTGTCAATGTGATTCTCAATTTAATTTTCCACTTAGTTAAATCTGTTAAATAATTTATCGGCTTTACATTCTTCTAGAGGCGTGCCTGTTGGAGCATCTGACCCCATATTCCACCCTGAGCTGGTTATTTTCTATGCCTGACACAGAGCAATTGTCCTGGGACTCCCTCACTGTCACCTTTGACAACCCTTTACCTGTCTCCTCTGTGAGATGGTCCAGCTTTTGTACCCTATAATTTCCTTTATGCATTTCTGAATTATTTAAGTAGCAACAGGAATAGTGTATTGTTTTGTAATTTTAAACCAATTCAATTCTTCTAAAATTTTCAATCCATTTTTAAAGTTAAATGCAAAATTTGGGGGCACCTGGGTGGCTCAGTCGGTTGAGCATCCGACTTTGGCTCAGGTCATGATTGCACGGTTCATGAGTTCGAGCCCCGCGTCGGGCTCTGTGCTGACAGCTCAGAGCCTGGAGCCTGCTTCAGATTCTGTGTCTCCCTCTCTCTCTGCCCCTCAGCTCCCTCACTCTGTTTCTCTCTCTCTCTCTCTCTCTCTCTCTCTCTCTCTCTCTCTCAACAATAAGTAAACATTTAAAAAATTGATTAAATTTAAAGTTATATGCAAAATTTTAAACAGACCAGGACTGTTGGAGAGAGCCCATGTGCTAGAAACTATGTAATGGAGACCAGTTTTTAAGACCTCAAGATTCAGTGGGGATGGGTGGGGGAGTCCAAATGGGGAATAACAGAGATGATGGCTGCAAACAATAGATGAGCCAAGCAAAATTCATCAAAGTTAAACTAATCTCACATAGTGGCTATCAATTACATTAACAGTGGAATAGGACAGGACTGGAGAAAACATTTGATCAGGAAGAAGGAAGAACTTCTAGGAACAGAGTTGTGGAGGCATGAAAGCAAAGAGAAGAGGGTTACTACCATGCCCGTGCAAGATGGCCTCAAGCTCAGAGGAAATCTCTTTGGGCACCAAAGGGTATCAATCAAAAAAAGCAAGACTTCTAAGGGCCTTCGGAGGGGAAGAAGGAATAATCTGTGACGTCAGGGCAGGTAGAGAAATGTTTTTCAACATCTAGGATGCCAAAACCCAGTCAGAAAATTAGAGATCGTGTCATGGCAGGGATGCTAATCCATCCAGAGCAGAAAATCTACAAGAATCTACCTTGAGTCGGGACAGCACTGAGGAGGGTCACCTACCAAAACAAGAATTAGAAATGTGTCCACGAATATCTGACAGGTGAGTGAGAAAAGAGCTTATAAGAAAAATTAAGCTGGGGCACTCGGGTGGCTGGGTTGGTTAAGCATCTGACTTCAGCGCAGGTCATGATCTCACAGTTCGTGGGTTCGAGCCCCACGTCGGGCTCTGTGCTGACAGCTCGGAGCCTGGAGCCCACTTGGGATTCTGTGTCTCCCTCTCTCTCTGCCCCTCCCCTACTTGCACTGTCTCCTCTCTCTTAAAGCAAAAATTTTTAAAAAATTGAGAAAAATTAAGCTTACATTTCACTATAGACCAGGTAATAAAATATAGACTTCTTGATTCTTATGTTTCCTTAAACCTTTTAAACATCCTCCATATTTATTATCGGTGCCACCCTCTCTTCTCTTGGCTTCTGTGACACCACGTTCCGCCTAGTTTTCCTCCTTCTTTACCAGCTGCTTCTCAGTTTCCTTCTGAACCTCCTTCTCCTCTGTGGGACCAGTAAACACTGGAGCTGAGGCTCAGACCTGGGCCCCTTTCACTCTTCCGTCGACATGTTCTTGTACAATGTCAACCAAGCCCATTGTCTTAATACTATTTATACGCCAGCGGTTCCCCAATTTCTATCTCTAGCCCTGGCCTGCGGGCTTGTATCACTAACTGCCTACTTGGCATCTCCCCTTAGACGTCCACCACACATATCAAGTTCAGGATGCCAAAAAGCAAAGAAAAAGAAAAGCATCGGATTTCCTTCTCCAAGGCTTTTCTTCCACCACTCTTTCCCATATCAGCAAATGGCACCATTGTTGTGGGACACGATCAGGTCTCCTCTACAGGCCCGGAGACCACCCAGCGCTCACCCTATAATTAATCATTTTTTTTTCCTTTCTGGTGGGAAACAAAAAGAATTAGCCAACTGTAAGTAATCCATTGTTATGAAGGTAAACACATTAAGACCTGGATGCCCCATTCCCAAGGGATAGAAAACGCATTTTGCAGCGGGAGGCGGGGGGGGGGGGGGGGGGGGGGGGGGGGGGGTTGGGGGGGAACCAGGCAATGCCTGCATGATTCTTACAAAAGGAAAACAAGCATCTTTCTTTGTCCAGAAAGTAAGCTTGTTCCTCAATGTTTTCATTGTAGAATGGAGGAAAGGGCACCGCAGTTCAACTGCTTTCGCTGAGGGAAGAAGTCTGTGATTGGCTGTCCCGGGAAGATAACGGAAGGGAAGAGAAACACTTCCCCCTTTTGAGCAGCCCCCCCCCCCAGTCACACCCACCGACAGTCCCACACCTTTGGCGTGACCTGCGAGAGCCCTACTTACCTCTCCACCCTTTCACAGCATCTCAGCCACACTGGTTTTCATCCGCTCCTGGACTAACGCCAACCCTCCTTCTTGCCTCTGTGCCTTTGCACATTCAGTTCCCTCTACTAGTCTACGAACGCACGCAGGCGCACGCACACACACAAGCCAGCTCCTAGGCATCCTTCAGGACTCCGCTTCTACATCATGTCTCCAGAGAAGCCTTCTCTGACATATTCTCCGTCGCTATTCCCGCGATGTGGTCTCAGAGCCCCGTGTGTTTCTCCAACCGTTGGTACAAATTCAAATTTTATGAGCATTTGCGTGATTTTGTGTTTGATGCATCTAATATATCTCATTGCGTTCAAAGTTCCAAGAGAATAGTGACTGGGTCCCAGGAACCTCACATGGTCCCGAATCTATCGAAGTAGACATTCACTAAATAGTTGTTGAATAAACAAGCAAACAATAGATCGGAAGTAATTTGGTGGCTGGGGGTGGAGGAGGGAATTTAAAGGCTAGAGGAAGGAGGGGCACCTACCTGGGTGACTCAGTCAGTTGAGTGTCTGACTCTTGATTTCAGCTCAGGTCATGATCTCACGGTTCATGGGTTCGAGTCCCGCATCAGGCTCTGTGTTGGCAATGTGAAGCCTGCTTGGGATTCTCTCTTTCCCTCTCTCTCTGCCTGTCCCTCACTTACGCATTCTCCCTCCTTCTCTCTCTCTCTCTCTCTCCCTCTCAAAATAAATAAATAAACATTTAAAAAAAAGACTAGAGGAAGGACCAGGGTACAGAATGAATGACAGTAAGATTGTTAGAATACAGGGCAATTCTGATACTGGGTAAATCAGTCAGTTATAACTGTAAGCCTCTTGATTTCAGCTCAGATCATGATCTCACTGTTCGTGGGTTCGAGCCCCACATCGGCTTCCATGCTGGCAGCGTGGAGCCTGCTTTAGGTTCTCTGTCTCTCTTTCTGCCCCTCCCCAGCTTGCACTCTTTCTCAAAATAAATAAATAAACTTCAAAAAATCGTTAGAATACAACCAGTTTAGGTGAATGCCGGAAACACCAGAGGGGGTTCCTTGTATACAGAGGGACAGCTCTCCAGTCAAGTCACGCCAGGATGACAAACCCCAATGTCTCTCGTCGCAATGCCCTGATCTGCCTCTGAGATCTGAAATTTGAAATCACCACTCTTCCTTGTCCTTATATTTCCCCTACACTCACTCGTGTTTCCTCCCCGCTTCACTCATTGTGAGTCTCCAAGACCCTTGGTCCCTATCTGAATAGCCTTCATTCCCCGTCCACAGATCAATAAAGTCATCGTCAACACTCTATGTGTTCTCTTCCTTAGCTTTCCATATTGCTGGGCCAGCATCCAATCCAAAGGATTGCCTGTCCTCCATCTTGATTCCCCGGTGCAACCCGCAAAGTCCATAGGAGAAAGCCCATGAACCGTGCAGCACATCACAAATCCACACAATTTCTCTTTGGACCTTGGCTCTACTCAGTGACGCTTTTGCTCCCCCAGCGAATCCAAACTCTCCCAACCTTCAGTATTCACCTATCCAGTGGTTAGGTGCTTAGGTGAATATTTTCAGTATTCACCCATCCGGTGGTTCTTAACCCTTGACCGCTCGCTAGAACCTCATGAAGAGCTTTTAAAACCACCAGTGCAGGAACATCCAGAGATACTGATCTAATTATTCTAGACTGGGATGCAGGTAAGCAGTTTGTTTGTTTGTTTTTTAACTCTCTGGGTGACTCCAGTCTACTTAATAGCAGAAACATTTTCCAGTGCATGGAGACTACATGGGGCTGTCTTTGAGAGGAGAGTGATCCTCCTGGGGAGGTAACGTGTTGATCTTCAGGTATTTTAAGAGAACGCCAAAGGCATGCTTGTGGACTTGAGAGACTGAGCTAGAGGTCCATAGGCCACTGCCCACTTGCTCTCTCCCTCAGAGCCAGCACAACAGAGAGGAGGAGAAAACAATCTCAGTCAGTGAAGGGTTGAGGAAAGTGAGCATGGGAACCATGACGGGGGTGTTGGGGGCTGGGGAGGAGTCAGTAATGGAGCAAGGAAGGAGGAAGGTAGACCTTGGCATATTTTCTTAAGTCCTACACCAGAAATCACCAACTGGCTGCTGGAGACCAGGATCCTATCTGCAGATATTTGGCCCCACAATGCTCTAATTTTGTGGTCGTTGTTATTGCCGTGCTGTGCTCACCACAAGGGTAGCCACCATTTGTCATCGTAGAGCACCATTACAGCACAATTGACCATATGCTCTATGCCACCCCCTTCATCCCCATGACGTAGTCATTCCACAGCTGGAGGCCTGTATCTCCCACTCCCCTCCACCTTAATTTTAAAATTAGTAACATGAAAAATTGAGGCAATTTACCTGGAGATCCTCATTTCTCACTCTTCCTTAAAAATGTTTTCCAGATACCTGACTACATTGGGACCACATGCCTACAGGGCAACAATATCCGGTGCTGAGGGACATTTGTCCTGTTCTAAACGGGGCCCACACTCTACACTTCATCCTTGGCCTGGCCTGCCTACCTCAGTCGTTTATTTGATCTGCCTGATATCTAGAAACATCTAAGCTTTCAAACGCTGGCCTAAGCCATGAAGCTTTGCCCCATTCCATATTGGTCAAAGAAGCAAATCAACAAGTCAGGCAACGTCATAATGCCTGATCTCCCTTGTCCACTCCCATCCCCCCCAAACCAATAGTTGGACCCTGTGCGGCTTTTCTAAACGTTTTTCTAAAGCTCTTAGTAAAGAACCACTGAACGTCCACCAGGGTCTAGTGTATCTGTCGATAGGAGGAAGATCGTCACAGATGGACGCAGAACAGAGAGAAGGTAACTTTGTTCCAGAGTCTCAAGGCAGACATCTCATTCTAAACTTCACAGTGATGAGGGGCACCTGGGTGGCTCTGTCAGTTAAGCGTCCAACTTCGGCTCAGGTCCTGAACTCATAGCTCATGGGTTCGAGCCCCGCGTCGGGCTCTGTGCTGACGGCTCAGAGCCTGGAACCTGCTTCGGATTCTGTGTCTCCCTGTCTCTCTGCCCCTCCCCTGCTCACACTCTGTCTCTCTCTCCTTCAAAATAAATAAATATTTCAAAAAATTTTAAATTTCACAGTGATGAGAATGAGCTGAGAAGTGACTTCTCAACTAGAGAGAGAGAGAGGAAGTCTGAACCCCTGTTTCCCCTCTTCCCAGAGATTATCTAAAGATACTTCCTGTGGGGAAGAAGGAAGGGGACATTGTTACTGACCTCTGACCACCAGACCATAGCATAAGTGACTATGCCCAAAGCTTTCACTTCCTCCTACTTGGTCCAACACTCTTCTGAAGTTTCCCTCTTAAAAGCACCAATGTCCAAGTGCATGCTGGTGCCCCCTGTGGCATTTGACATCACAGAGTCCCCTCCACCCCTAAAGTTTCTCTCTTTGGCTCTCAGTATATCTTGCCATGCTAGCCCTCTCCTCTGTCTTTCTGGCTCCTTCTCACCTCTCCTTGGCTTGGCTTCCCTTACAATTCTTGTCTCATAAATAAATTTGTTTCCCTAGATCCTACTGACTGGATACTTCCTGGATGTCCAATAATCACCTTAAATTCTGCTTCTCTCCCTCCTTTTGTTTCCATAGACTATATATCATAAATATTCCTGGTAACTCCAAGAAAGGAGAAAATCCCTATCAAAGCCCCTCTCGGGATCTGATAACAATCCCAATCATAGGATGAGTTCATGGCCATCTAAAACAGAGGGGAAGGTACGTTAAATGTTGAAGCTCTCACAACAGAGATTGTTGAGAGAAGAAGCGTGCAGGAAAGGAGCCTGCTTCTGACAGAGGGCAGAACATGCTAATGTGAAAAGGTGTAGTCAGTATTACACTCAGGGTTTACATTCCGAAAACAAAATGCACCTCTTCAACAGCTAATCCTATAGATGATCATATTTACTAAGCGGTTGTTACCTAGTTATTCATTCATTCAGTAAACATCCCTCTTCCCTGTGGGCTAGGTACTAGGTGCTAACCTTTAACAAGACGGGGCCTCAGTCCTCAGGAATGGCGGGGATAACAGGCGCTAAACAAATGTATAGTAGATCCAGGTAGATAAACACAAATACACGATTACCTCCGCGGTAAGTGCTATAAACGAGTCCTTCAGAGGTACTGGCGGTATCGTTGAGCCCACCAGGCTCTACCGCCTCAGGGCCTTTACACCTGCTACTCTCTCCATGCACGTCTTTATCCCCAGGTCCTGGTGTGGCCAGCCCTTTCTCACTATTCATTACAAGGAGGCTTTCTCTGATTTTCCTACCTGTGCTATAGAAAGGGAACCTCTAACCAACTAGATGTTCTACACTTCCATGAAGCTGGGAAGTGCCTTTCTGTTTTTCTTCACCAACTTTTCGTTGCACAGATATAGGTTTGAAGGAGGCAAAGAGTCAGACTCAATCAGGGTTGACAAATCAGATTTAGAACTCAGAGTTCAGAAATAGAATTCACAGAATTGGTGACTTGCCTATATATGGGAGACGAGGAAGAGAAACATGACCGTGATGAGTCAAATACATCAGTGATTGATTGAAATTCAAAAACAAAGAGAAGGAAGTTTGGAGAAGATGATTAATCTAGTCTTGGATGAATTTAAGCTGTCTGAAGGACATCCGAAGTCTCTTCAGTGAACAGTCAGAAATCAAGGACTAGAACAAGAGAGCACAGTCAGGGCTGGAGCTACAGATCCAGAAGCCTTTGGGTGGCGGCCAAAGCCATGGGATTGGGGGGTGGGGGGCCACCCAGGAAATGTATGTACAGTGAGAACAGAGGAGGACACACTGGGAGCCCTGGGTAACTGAGACGGAAAATCCAAGAGATGACAGCGGAAGGAATTGACAGAGAGACGGGAGAACCAAGAGATCTCAGAGTCACAACAGTTCAAGATAAAAGAAGTTCAAAAAAGTGGAAGCGATGACAAATTCTGCAGAAAACTTAAGATAAAAGTTGGGTAAACAGGAGATCACGCATGACCGGACAATGAGTAATTTTAGCTTCGAATCTAATGTTGTAAGACTGGAACGCTGTCATCCTTCCTATTAGAGTCACCTGCTATCCTCGGGTCACTGCCCCCCAACTTCTTGAAGAGTTCAGCTCCTGGCTGACTTGTACGCTCTCCAACCCTACTCCCCTTGAACTTCTATCCATGTACATGGTCCTTCCATTAGCCTCACTCTTCGGGTCTCTGACCTCTTCACCTCCAATGAGCTTGTCTTCCACTCCTTTCGGTCCATTAGCCTTTTGGTTGCTCCATCTTGGTTTTCTCCTCTGTCTTCCTGGCTCCCTTTTACCCCTCCTTGGCTTGGTTCCTCTTGTGTGCGATTCCTGCCCCTGAGGCTGATTTGTTTCTCTAGACATAGCTGATTAGACATCTCCTATAGTCATGCTCTAATGCCAAACTCTACACTCTTTCCGTAATCTTAGTTTTAAGCATCCCACTCTCTCTAATCGCCATCTTCTATCTTTCCATTTCACTCCTTCTTTTACCCCAACTCCAACAATCCCTTCACCTCCGTGCCCCAACCAAGAGTCCAATGATCCAACTACCTCTCGCTATCTCTCCTGACCCTTGTGGCAACACTCTTCTCCTTACCCAGTTTAATGTCCGTGGTGAGTCATTACCACCACTCCCTCCGATACGCCCTCACCTCCCTTGTTCCATTTCGAATTGTACTGCCCTGCCAAAAGCCAATTTAAAAAATCAATACGGCTTAGTTCCAACTGGGGCTCATTTGTACCTGAATTTGCACCACGAGCTGGAAAAAAGCATGCAACCATGCTATGACTAGCCTCACTTAAATGTAGGATCCTTAACTCCAATGCTGCCAGGCAATTATAACTTTATTTCTCTCGTTCATTCTCCCAGTCTCCTGAACGACCAGGAGGTGAGAGCAGACCAGCTGCAGAGAGCATCGCCTTCCAATACTTCTTCCACTGTCCTCACTCTCAGTTTCCTCACTGAAAAGACAGATGCCATCTGAAAAGTATTTCCTCATGCTTCCATTGTAACATCTATCCACCCCCCTTCCTTTGTGTCCTGCTCTGTCTTCTCTTCCTCTCTGCATCTTTCTCCATTCTCCCGTTACTCTGGACGAATTGAACTGTGTCAAGTAAGGGACAGCTTCTCTACTTATGCACTAGAACCTAGCTCCGCTCACCTGCTCGAGGGCATTGCCCCAGTAATTCTTCCCGTTTACACTTGACCTCAGCCGAAAGGCCAAGAAGCAATGCAGTTCTTCCCTTTTAAATCTGCTTTCGCAAATTCCCTCTCTGCCAGATCATCCCCATCAGATTACAAACATGTTATTTCTCCCGACTGATAAAACAAAACAAAACTCTTCTGATCCTACTTCTCTCCCTAGCTACTACTGTTCTGTTTCTCTCTTCATTTACAGCAAAATTCATTCTTTTCTCCTCCCACTCTCGTGACCCATTGAAATATTCCGTCCTCAAAGTACGTGACCTATCAGCATCATTCGATTTGGTCCATCCCTCTCTCCTTCTTGACACATTTCTTAAGTCATCTCCCGGGACACCACGCTCTCCTGATTTTCTTCCCACTTCCTTCCCACTCTCCCAGCTCCCTCACCGGTTCATGCTCATCTTCCCGGCCCATTGGCATTAAATTACTCCAAGGCTCAGCTCTTAGAACACTTCTCTTTTCTATTTAATCTCATTCCAATGATGATCTCATCCATCCTCATAAGTTTACATCCACCCGCAGGATGTTGACTCCCAAATGCCTATCTCCAGTCCCCTCGACAGCTAAACTCCCTCCTTTATCCAGTTCCCTCAAGACTTCATCTACAACTGAATGTCTTCTAATCACCATCGTATATTTCATTGGTACAAACCCTATCTCTCTTTCTTTGTGTTTTTTTTTTTTTTGCACCTTTATACCTTTGTTTGACAGTCAGCAATTAGTTCTCGTCCACATTAACAGCCTGTAGATTTTGAAAATGGTGACAGGTACATAGACAACCAAGGTATAGAGTTTATTTGATGAATCTCCATCCTCATTACATTCTCTGGACAACCACACATGGATATGGTATGGAACATTCCTTATTCCTTTGGCCCAGACAGCTTTTTTTAAAAATTTTTTTGATGTTTATTTATTTTGGAGAGAGAGAGAGAGAGAGAGCGTGAAACGGCAGAGAAAGAAGGAGACACAGAATCTGAAGCAGGCTCCAGGCTCCGAGCCACCAGCACGGAGCCTGATGTGCGGCTCGAACCCACGAACCGTGAGATCATGAGCTGAGCCGAAGTCAGATGCTCCGCCCACTGAGCCACCCAGGCACCCCAAGGGCCCAGACAGCTTTGTTGAGCCTGGGGTCGAGGCGCACATTTGGAGTTCCCATCTCCTTCAGAGCAAATTTCCGGATCTCTCTGAGTGCCCGAGGGGCACGCTTCTTGAAACCCACTCCATGGATGCACTTGTGAAGGCTGATGGTGAGTTCTCGGGTCACTACCTCGTGGATGGCAGAACGGCCCTTCTTCTTCTCGCCACCCTTCTTTGCGGGAGCCATTCTGCCGGGCCCGGGTTGGAGAGAAGTGCGCCAAACCCTCTCTCTTAATCTCTCCCCCCCAACCTACTTTTCCCACGGTACTCCCCAGCTCGGTAAACTGCAACTCCGTCCTTCCGTTCCTCAGGACAAAAATCTCTGCGTCCTTATTTCTCAGACCCCACATCCCACCTCTTATCATGGGTTATCGGTTCTTCCTTCAAAATAGATCCATAACAGGCACGTCACTGCTACCTCCCTGATCTAGGTCACCATCATCTATCATCTGAATTATTGCAACAGCTTCCTAACTAGGCAGGCCCTGCTTCCTTTCTTGCTCTTTTCAATCTATTCTCAACACAGGGGGACCCTTCTCATCTTATTTTTGAACCCATTTCATTTATTTTCGACAGAGACAGAGACAGAATCTGAAGCAGGTTCCGGGCGCTGAGCTGTCAGCACAGAGCCTGACACGGGGCTCAAACCGACAAGCCCTGCGATCGTGACCTGAACCGAAGTTGGAGGCTTAACGGACTGAGCCACCCAGGGGCCCCCAGAGTGATCCTTTTAAAATTTCAGACAGAACGTATCACTCCTCTGCTCAAACCCTTCCAACAGTTTTTCAGTTTACTCACAGAAGTTGGGGCCATTAAGATGGTCTAAAAGGCTTGACGTGACTTGACCCTCCTCCCCTCCATTACTTCTCTGACCTCAACTCCTGCTAATCTTTCCCCTCACTCTCAGCCCCAGCCACACTGGCTTTCCGGCCATTCTGAAAACATACCAAACACTCCTACTTGGGGCCTTTACACTTGGCTATTTCCACTAGAATGAGTGTGGTAAGAAATCATCAGGGACCTTAGCAGGGACAGTTTCCTTGACACGATGGGTTGAAACGAGTGAGAAAGTAGCTGAGACATGTTTGGAAAATGTGGAAATAGAGACAGAGATTGGTGGTTACTATTTCAAGAAGCTCGACTCAGTAGAGAAAGAGAGAAATCAGACGGTAGCTAGGGGGTAGATGCAGGGACATGAGAAGGAAGATTTTTGTTCTTCTGGGATTTCTGTGTCGATAGGTGGGGGTGGGGAGCTTGAATTTGTTCATAGGCTAAAAGGAGGTAGTAGAGGGAGAAGTGAAAGATCCGGTAACCGCCCTGCAAAGAAGATTCGATAGCATCCAACAAATACTAAATGATGCTGTGTTAAGATATGATAATGCATGAAATCAACATCAAGTGGCCCAAATAGATGTGAGCAAGGTTAAAACCGCAACTGTAGATTCTGGTTGTAAAGCTGAAAGGAACCAAGAAAGGAGGAAAGGATTGCTTATAGGAAGTTGAGAAACTTCATTATTTTTACAGCCTCTCTTCTCAGCATGCAAGAGACTGCAGTCTGTTGTCAGCGAGGGGAAGGGGAGAACGGGGCTTAAAGAAGGTATTTCAGGTCAAAGATCCGCGATAATAATTAAAGGGAATAGGAGAGGAAGCTAATGAAACCAGAAGGAAAAGAAAGATCAAGCAGCTCCGAATGCCTACATGAAACTGACTGCCATTAACTCGTAGAGGATCCATTGTCTCCAACCGTGTCATTTTTATCCACTAACCCTCAGCACTCAAGTACAGAATGGCTTGTAGTACCAGCAGGTGGTTGGTGGCTTCCGGGGCAGGGAAAGAGGTCAGGTGTAGTGCTAAGATCCCGGAAACAGCCAGCTGAGTTGTGTATTTCCAACCCATCTGCCTCTAATAGAGAGACAGTAAATGCCAAACACTTAATGCCCCAGCTCCCCTACAGCTAGGGGAAGCCATGCGTCGATGAGACATGGCAGAAGTCTACAAACGATGCCCTCCTGTTTTCCTTTCTAGTGTCACCAGCACAGTCATGAGGCCTAGAGAGGCAGCGGCCATTTGGTGACCTTGAGGCCACAAGAAGGCGCATAAATCCAGTATAGTAAGGACGTCAGGGCAGAGAGGGGGAAGGAACATGGGTTCCCGATGGCGTTCAGGGCTGCTGTTAGCTCTGTTGCCTATGCGGAACAAATAAACCCTTATTTACGTAGGACATGGGTGGTATGTTTTCTGGTCGTTTGCAACCCAATGGGTTCATAACGGAAGGTTAGGTAAGTACCAGGCTAGGTAAGTACCAGGCTAGGTAAGTACCAGGCTAGGTAAGTGTGTTAGTCACGATGCTTTTGGTTATAAAAAACAGTAGGCAAATGTGGAAGCTTCTTTCGTATCCCAGGTGTGGGATACAAAACAGACCAAGCTACAATTCAGTATTGACTGGAGAGAGCCGCTACGTCAATGTTGTCTGTCTCAAGATGGCTCCAAATGATTTCCGTACTGCAAAATGAAGCCAAACTCAGGATGGGGGTGGGGGTAGGGAAGGATATTATAAAATAATATAAGGGGAAAGAACTGGGAGAGGATTTAATGAGTCATATGGCTGCAACAGCCAAGAGATAGAATTGGCTTCAGGTCCAGGAGGGTCCATAGCTCAAATAATATCATGAGAAAAATTGTCTCCCTTCATCTCTCAGCTCTGCTTGCCTCTGTTTGACTCGATTCGTTCCCAAATCTCTCCAAGTATGCACGACAACTTCCAGCAGCTCTGTTTTTACACATTCCTTAGAGCTCATGACCCCATAAGCTCATGACCCCGACCCTTTCTCTGACAGTGTCCGTATCAATCCCCAACAAGCATTGCTTGGACGGCCTGGGTCAGGGGCCCACGTCTATATGGTGGAGGTGGTTAGGCTACATGACCAACAGCCCCACCAGTACCACGTGGAATGGAAGAAGGGTTCCCAAAAGATACAGGTGTTCAGCATACTAAGAAGCAATGGGCCAACTATGGCGGAAAAACAAAGTGAGGCTGGGAAGGAGACGAATAAACTGGGGGAAAAAATGAGTGGGTTATTGGACTAGAGCAATTGACGAGGCTTCTAATTTGTATGGAGAAATGACACAGGAGTTGGAACGATAAAAACTTGTGGTCACACAGTAAGATACAGACGTTCAGTATTTCAGACAGAACAGTCCTAGATGATAATTGGCAAGGTGTGCATAGTAGAAAGTAGAAGATGGTGATAGAAATAAAGATCTGAGTCGGAAAAAAAAAAAAAAAAGAGATCTGAGTCGACGAAATTAAGGTACTAGATCAAGAATCAAGATTATCAAGGATAGATTTATATCTTAAGGCCTTAAACTAGTTAAATATTTACGGTACTTGTGTTAATTACATATTCTTATGCAACAGAGTCCCCCTGGGCTCAACCCCGTTGTAGCTTATGACAGAATTTCCTACCTTGTTAAGGCTGCACATCCACTGAGTTTTTAATTTCGGTGATCGTATGCCTCGTGCCTGGAAATTAAATTTTATGAAATCTTGCCTTTTGTTTTACTTTATGTTTTTAATGATTTACGTATAAATATTTTACGATCTGTTATAGGATGTCAACCTATTATTTTAAGTGCTTGAGGGTTCAAATTTTCCCGTTTTAAGTATGCTGAATTTTACTCGTAATGAATTGCTCCCTTGTGTGCTTTGAATTTCCCATCAGAGGAAACATGGGAAGTTGTTTGTCAATGAGTATAGTTTCAATTTTGCAAGATGAAATAGGTCTAGAGATCTGTTATACAACAATGTGTATATAGTGAACACTCCTGGAGTGTATACTTTAAAAGGGTTAAGAGGGTACATTTTATATTATGTATTTTTATTACAATTTAAAATTTTATTTAAAAAAAAAAACTAGCCATGGAGCGCCTGGGTGGCTCAGTTGGTTAAGCATCTGACTTTGGCTCAGGTCATGATCTCACGGTTCGTGAGTTTGAGCCCCGCATCAGGCTCTGTGCTGACAGCTCGGAGCCTGGAGCCTGCTTTGGATTCTGTGTCTCCCTCTCTCTCTGCTCCTCTCCCGCTCATGCTCTGTCTCTCTCTCTCAAAAATGAATAAACTTGAAAAAATTTAAAAAAAAAAAAAAAAAAAACCTCAGGTGCTCCTGGGTGGCTCAGTTGGTTGAGAGTCTGACTTTTTTTTTTTTTAATTTCTTTTAGACATTTATTCATTTTTTGAGAGACAGAGAAAGACAGAGCATGAGTGGGGAGGGGCAGAGAGAGAGGGAGACACAGAATCCGAAGCAGGCTCCAGGCTCTGAGCTGTCAGCACAGAGCCCGACGTGGGGCTCGAACTCATGGGCTGCAAGATCATGACCTGAGCTGAAGTCAGACACTTAACTGACTGAGACACCCAGGCGCCCCTGAGCATCTGAGTCTTGATATCAGCTCAGGTCATGATCCCTCAGTTCACGGGATCCAGCCCCCTGTCAATCTCTGTTCTGACCGTGTGGAGCCTGCTTTGGATTCTTTTCTCCCTCTCTCTCTCCCTCCCCTGCTCAGGCATGCTCTTTGTCTCTCTCTCTCTCTCTCTCTCTCAAAATTAAAAAAAAAAGTGTTCTTTTCCTGATTTGAAGATATTTTATTTATCTTTTTAGGCACTATTGTTGTTTACCCTTTACAGATGAAGAAACTGAAGCTTAGGAACTAAATTTCTTGCTCAAGGTCCCACAAAAGAGAGAGGTAGAGTTGGGCCTAAAATCCGAGACGAAAGCAAATCCCATGCTTTCCATCAGTACGTAGCAGAAAGCAGTGGGTTTCAAAAGCCTCAGGCGACGACAGTGTATGGGATAGTCTGGAGAAAGAGTCAGGACGCCAGAAATCGTTACGGCGAGAGAGCTAAGGAATAACTTCGGTGTAAGAGGATCGGGGCTGGGGCGCCTGGGTGGCGCAGTCGGTTAAGCGTCCGACTTCAGCCAGGTCACGATCTCGCGGTCCGTGAGTTCGAGCCCCGCGTCGGGCTCTGGGCTGATGGCTCGGAGCCTGGAGCCTGCTTCCGATTCTGTGTCTCCCTCTCTCTCTGCCCCTCCCCCGTTCATGCTCTGTCTCTCTCTGTCCCAAAAATAAATAAAAAACGTTGGAAAAAAAAAATTAAAAAAAAAAAAAAAGAGGATCAGGGCTAACCAGGAGGGTAAAAATGGGAGTCCCACAATTCAATTCGGTCCTGGCACTACCTGAAGTTCGTGTCACATCCCACAGGGTAAGGGCTCAGTCCCACAGAACTGTCCCCACCCCAGCTCCAGATGGCAATTGAAAGCCCCAGCTTGTCACCCGTACTTCTGACCAATTGACTATCAGTTGAGGTGCCCACGCCGCCCTCACTGAGTTTAATAATTTGCTAAAATGGCTCACAGAACTCAGAGAAACTTAGTTACATTTGCTGGTTTATTATAACAATATATTACTTATTATAGGAATACAGATAGACTTCCAGACAGGGGAGATACATGAGGGCAAGGAGATGTGGCGGAAAGGACGTGAAGGTTCCATGCCCTCACCTTGTGCGCTGTCTTCCCAGCACTCCACGTGTTCAGCGGCACGAAAGCTCTCCAAACCCCATACCCGGGAGGTTTCTATGGAAACGTCACTACATAGGAATGATAGGTCATGAATTCACTCTCCAGCCCCTGCCCCGCTCTTGGAGGTTGGTGGTGGGGCTGAAAATTCCAAGTTTCTAATCAAGGCTTGGTCTTTCTGGTGACCAACCCCCATCCTGAAGCTGTCCAGAAGCCCACCCAGAGTAATTAGGACCAAACACCAACCCTATGACCCAGGAAATTCCAGAACTTAGGAGCCCTCTGTCAGGAACTGGGATCAAAGCCCAAATATGACAGCAAGAGATGTTCCCAGTGCTCTCCACACTTAGGAAACCACACGGATTTAGGAACTCTGTGTCAGGAACTGAGGAAAGAGACACATATATGTACATATTTTCTGCCATCTCACAGGAGAATCTATGAGTTTGGTTGTAAGATAAGTTGAGAATTAGATGAAAGCAGAGCATTCAGTGAAAAAGAGTAGCCAGAGGCATAATTAACTTGTTAATATTCAAACACACAACTCTGACAAATGAGGACAGTGGTTACAGATGGGTTTTTATTAACTAAAAATGAGATAGTAAATCCTAACGTAAGGAACAAAGTGATTTGCATCAATGCATTTTTTTTTCCAGATAACTGAAGTTCACATCGTCAGCTAACTTTTTTGTTATAAACATTTTTTACAGAAATAAGTCTAGAATATTTCATTGGCGCCCTTCCTCTTAAATAGACGATAGTAACTATCATCTCACCGCCTCTTGATTAATCATGTTTGTCATTATAGCTATGACTTACAGTAGTCTCTTCGGTTCTTCTATAATCTCCCAACCTCCGGGAGGAACAGTAGTTACTTCTTGTGTCGTAGAGCCTGTCTCTTATCAACCAGTCCCTTCTAATCTGTTGTTGCATTTTTGCTGTGGTCTGAGAAATACAATTACCATCAGTTCATATGAATTAAGAGTTGGTGGCTCTGATAGTTGACCTCCCGTCCTGGGCTTGGGGACAAAGACATGGGGGCCGCCATTTTGATGGGTTAGCTCCTCTCTGCCTCCAGTTTCTCCTGGCCTGGTAATCGGTTGTTGAAAGTTTCTGGGAAGCTGGCGATCTTCCATAATACTTTTTGCTGGCATAACGTTGGGAACTTGCTTTTAGCACTGTCACATGACAAAACTAAAACTAAAAACGGGTTGGATGTCCTTTGTTCAAAGGCAAGTGGTCCAGGGATGGGGGAGCAGTTGGAGACTCTTCCTGAGGGATTTTGGCCAGAGCGAGTTTTATAGAGCGTTAGAAAAGGCAACGTGGAAACAGGCACGATTGGCTAGGAGGTCTGAGACTTCCCAATGAGGCTAATGGTCCTCTTTTCTAGAGTCAGGTAAGCTAGCCAAAGCTGAATTAGAGGATCTCGATTGGTGTATGTGAGGTTTCCTTGACAGGTGTTTCCCGAAGGCTCAGGCTGACTTGGGTTTAGATTTGTGACGTGGGCCAGGCCACTGGGAAGGGCGCGGGGGGCACTCATTTTGTGGGTCCCACCACACAAACTTCATCAGTACACATTGTTGGGCATCCCTGTTGTCGAGAGAGAAATGAGGATCAGAGTGGCCCCTCTAAATTGGAATAGCTCTTCATGTATCTAGTCTCCAAAGAAAATCATCAAGCTTCATTCTTCTCTTTGTGTCATGCTGATTCATTTAAACCATTTTTACAATGAAGTGTTTTTTAAATGCCTTAACCAAATGTCTCTAAGTCCTGTAGCCTCCTAGGGTCACCCTTTCATTTACTGTCGAAACAGGACCAGCCCATCCTACCCTCTGCAGACTACCCCTCTTTGTGAGGAGGGCGGGGAGGCAGGGAGCCCCTGATGGGCTGGGAGGGGCTTGGAGCTGGGGCTTTGGAGTCCCCACCCCTAGTGTCACCTCCCCTCCAATTGCTGTGTCCCTCTCCCCGCCACTTGGTCACCAGCGTGGCCCCTGACCCTCGAAGCACCACCAAACACGAGTCTGTGTGACTATCACTCCCTCGCATGTTGGAATAACCGTCGAGGCCTGAGGCAGCCGCCCTGCCGCCCCCCCCCCCACCCCCGCACCACATCGGCCAGCCGAAGGGGACGAGGCTCACGTCCCTGGAAATGCTCCACAGCATGTCCAGTCACCCGAGCCCCATCCCCAGGCCAACCCTGGGCTCTGTGCCAGGGTTTTATCCCATAAAGGCATCCTGCCTCCCACCCCATTTTGCAGGGCTCCGAACGGAGACTGCCCGCTTCATCAAGTGTTAGATAACGTTTGTTTGTCTCATCTAAATGGTCTTTTTAACCGTTTTTTAAAACACTTAATGATTTGGGGCTCCTGGGTGGCTCATTGGGTTAAGCAGCCTGACTCTTGGTTTCAGCTCAGGTCATGATCTCACGGTTCGTGGGATTGAGCCCCGCATCTGGCTCTGCCCTGACAGGACAGAGCCTGCGTAGGATTCTCTCTCCCTGTCTCTCTGCCCCTCCACCACTAGTGCTCTCTTGCTCTCTCTGTCAAAATAAATAAGCCTTAAAAAAATTAAAAAATTAAAAAAAAAACACTTAAAGATTTGAGGGAAAGGGCAGGAATCCGCAGAACAGCACAGAATAAGAAACAAATTAAAACGGAGTCCTTCGGGGCGCCTGGGTGGCTCAGTCGGTTAAGCGTCCGACTTCGGCACAGGTCACGATCTCACGGTCCATGAGTTCGAGCCCCACGTCGGGCTCTGGGCTGATGGCTCGGAGCCTGGAGCCTGCTTCTGACTCTGTGTCTCCCTCTCTCTCTGCCCCTCCCCTGTTCATGCTCTGTCTCTCTCTGTCTCAAAAATAAATAAACATTAAAAAAATAAATAATAAATAAAACTGAGTCCTTCAACCTTAGCTTGTACTACAAAGCTGTGATCATCAAGACAGTAACAGACACGTAGACACGTAGACCAAAGGAATAGAACAGAGAACCCGGAATCGGACCCACAAATCTATGGCCAACTAATCTTTGACAAAGCAAGGGAGAGCGTCCAATGGAAAAAAGACAGTCTCTCTAGCAAATGGTGCTGGGAGAACTGGACAGCAACATGCAGAAAGATGAAACTGGGCCACTTTCTTACACCAGACACAAAAATAAACTCAAACTGGGTGAAAGACCTAAATGTGAGACAGGAAACCATCAAAACCCTCGAGGAGAAAGCAGGCAACAACCTCTTTGACCTCAGCCGCAGCAACTTCTTGCTCGACGTGTCTCAAAGGCAAGGGAATTAAAAGCAAAAATGAACTGTTGGGACCTCATCAAGATAAAAAGCTGCTGCACAGCGAAGGAAACAATCGACAAAACTAAAAGGCAACCGACAGAGCAGGAAAAGATATTTGCAAATGACATATCGGATAAAGGGTTAGTATCCAAAATCTATAAAGAACTTCTCAAACTCAACACCTGAGAAGCAGATAATCCAGGGAAGAAATGGGCAGAAGACATGAATAGATACTTTCCCCAAGACGACATCCAGATGGCCAACAGATACGTGAAAAGATGCTCAACCTCACTCCTCATCAGGGAAATACAAATCAAAACCACACTCAGATATCACCTCACGCCAGTCAGAGTGGCCAAAATGAACAAGTCAGGAGACTATAGATGCTGGCGAGGATGTGGAGAAATGGGAACCTTCTTGCACTGTTGGTGGGAATGCAAACTGGTGCAGCCGCTCTGGAAAACAGTGTGGAGGTTCCTCAAAAAATGAAAAATAGAACTACCCTACGACCCCCAAGAGCACTGCTAGGAATTCACCCAAGGGGTCCAGGAGTGCTGACGCATAGGGGCACATGCACCCCCATGTTTATAGCAGTGCTTTCAACAATAGCCAAATTATGGAAGGAGCCTAAATGCCCATCAACTGACGAATGGATAAAGAAGATGTGGTTTATACATACAATGGAATACTCGGCGGCGAGAAAGAATGAAGTCCTGCCATTTGCAGCAACATGGATGGAACTGGAGAGTGTTATGCTAAGTGAAATAAGTCAGTCAGAGAAGGACAGATACCATATGTTTCCACTCATACGGGGAATTTGAGAAACTTAACAGAAGACCATGGGGGAAGGGAAGGGGGAAAAAATAGTGTCAAACAGAGAGGGAGGGAAGCAAACCATAAGAGACTCTTAATACAGAGAACAAACTGAGGGTTGATGGGGGGTGGGGGGAGGGGAAATGGGTGATGGGCACTGAGGAGGGCACTTGTCGGGATGAGCACTGGGTGTCGTAGGTAAGCGACGAATCATGGGAATCTACTCCCGAAACCAAGAGCACCCTGTATACACTCTATGTCAGCCAACTTGACAATAAATTATATTTTAAAAAATAATAAATAAAATAAAATAAAATAAAATAAAATAAAATAAAATAAAATTAACACTGAGTCTTTCAAATCACTGCCCTCGGAATCCCTCGGCCACCCGTGGAGACTTTCTCCCTGGTGACCTTCTCCTTAGGCTCTAGTGCCTTCTTGGGAGCTCTGACTTCTTGGGAAGTGGCCTTCTTGGGAGCTCTGCCTCAGTCTCTCCCCGCTCCTCTCGCAAAGTCCCAGAGCCCGCAAGCCAGAAGCTGCTCATACAGGTTCACATAAGTCAACCGGTAAAATTTCGGGAATTTTGCAAACCCGTTGCTCAACACAACCGCTATGAGCGACCGAAAGGTACCGGCTGGCATTTAAATACATTAGTTTTTGAAAAGGTCGTAAGTACTCAAAGGGCATCGCTTCCTAATTAATTTGGCTACACGTTGCCACTCTATGGCCCGGCGCTGACTTACGTCTATGGTACCCGTAGGGTGGAAATAGCGTAGAAAGGCGCCCGTGTCTACGCAAAGGCTACCAGGGGCCAGGGCTGGGTGGGGGGTGGTTGTTGTTGTTGTTGTTATCGGACAGGTGGTTGTTAAACTTCCTGGCACCCCTCCCCTCCTCCCCCCTCCCTGCTCCCTGGAACACACCTGTGATTCCAACTGCGGCCCAGTTTAAGCTCCTCATGACCCAAGTTCCCTTTTCAGAGCAGCCACCAGGGCCCAGAGCTGAACACAGGCGGCCTCCCGAGGAGCTCCGAGGAGCGGGAGGACCTTCCACCTCTCAGATGGATTTTTCCGTCCGTAACGTTTGCACCTGCCACTGAGGGTTGTCTGCGCGGTGCGTTTACGAATCTTTGGTGAATCCTGTCTCCTGGCAGCAAACACAGAACACAAGCATTAGGATTCAAGACGGCTTGCGAGACACGCGTGAGAGAAGACCGCCGGGAAGCGTGTCAGGACTTTGGAAAAACTGAATCTCCCTCACAGGAGGGAGTCGGGAGGGGACTGTGTTGTTGTTGTTGTTGCTGGGGGGGGGGGGGGGTGGAAATCCTAAAAGCAAAGCGAATGGAAACACGGCTCTCTGTGAGGGGGAGAGTAAGAGGGAGGGGAGCGCCCCAGTCTATGGTTTATGAGTCATTTCCTGTTTTAATTCTTCCTGTTTGTCCTTGGTTTTTCCGCAAGTAACCGTTGAGGCTTGACCTTGCACCATCACCTCGCCTCCCAGGGCACGATCAACACAGTCCTGGTGATCGGCAAAGAGCTGGGGACTCTGAGGCACTTTGATGTTCAGAGCTACTGGGGGGTGGGGGGGGTGGTGGTGCAGAAATGACTTCTCAGTTTGCAAACTTTCCGGTGGCTGTGAGCCTCTATTTGATCGAACATGATCAGCCCCAGCCTGGACACCTTCTCTCTCTCTCTCTCTCTCTCTCTCTCTCTCTGTCTCCATCTCCCTCTCTCTCCTTTCTTCCTTCCTTCTCTCCGTCTTCCCCTCTTCCTTTCCCTGCCTCTCCCTCTCCCTTCCTGACCTGTGCCCCTCCCCCCACCGCCTCCTTTCTTCCTTTTTGCTTGGCCGTTGCTCTCAGTGCTTCAGATGCACCTTGATGGGATGGGGGGGGGGGGGGGGGTTCTATCACAAGGAGAGAAAAAAGGAGTCTGAACATGCGATTTTGAGGCTCCTAACTGAACTACTGCTTGTCCTGGGAGGCGTGGGAAAGACACAGATAAGACAAAGGAGAAAAACACTGTTCCTTTGAAAGAGGAAATGTAAAAACGAAACTTACAGCCCTGTTTAGCTTTTTCCAAAATAACATCAGAGTACTGGCATCTGAGAAGAATAATAGTTCTGCCGCTGTGTGGCTGCTTTCTTTTGAAGTGTTCTCTGCAGTAGCTGGAAAGAGCTTGGGCTTTGTTGTGGGACCGCACTTGGTGGGGGGGGGGGGGCGGCCCCCTCGCAGGCTGTGTGACCCGTGTGGCGGTGTGACCCGCGTGGGCTGCCAAGCCGGTGTCCACAAGGCCCCCACAGTCAGGCTGTCAGCGGCCGGCGTGGTCCTGATTGGTGGCTGACTGTGTGGCGTCCCTTGCTGAATGAGTCTAGTCGATCCCGATTCGACAGTGTGCATAAAGGACCGACTGGAGCCGAGTGTGGACGTTCAATAAATCTTAGCTCCGTCGATTCTTTTCCTACCCAGCCACCCCCAAACATTTTCACCAGCACAGTTCTGTTAGGAAGCAGTAAAAAATAATACGTGATATATTACCATGATGTTCTGCAGCCTCCGTAACGGAAAGCAGAGACCCAGAGGTGAGTGGGCTAAGAGCACCAATGGTGACTCAGACACACCGACACCTGGCCACGGCACCTCACACCCAGCTCAGACCATTGATGGCAAGACTCGAGGCCTCCCTGGTAATCAGTTAACAGTTTTAAAGCGGAAAGAGCACAGACTTGGGAGTCAGAAAAATCTGCGCTCAGACTCTATCCCTGTCACTTCCTATCTGTATGGCCGTGAACAAGTCACATGACCTCACTAAACCTGTTTCCCCGCCTGGGCCATGGGACCCATGTGCCTAAATGTTTCAGAGGGATCACGTATGTGTGAAAAGAACTTAAAATGGGGATTCTTTCTTTTTCAATGTGGGCTAAGTCTCCAAGAAGCGTAAATAAAACAGTAGTTGCTAAACTCGGCACACGTTACAGAGCTGGCCCACTTTTTCGGGAACCCACAAAGACGACGCGCGGAGGCTGGCTTCGTGGCCCTTGGCACCTCACTCCTATCGGGAGCCGACACCGAAGAGGAAGAAAAGAAAACTTCTGCAAAGAACCCACGTTCTTCACAGCATGGGACAGACGACGTGCCCTCACCTCTAGCCGGTTGGATGGCCTCCGCTAGAACCATACGTGGCAGATCCTTTCGAGTGACACGTGTCCTCGAGAGTTTGGAGTTTGCAAGGACTGTGAAGAGAGGTTGAGGATAGGTGAGCCTAAGGCCACAGAGCACAGGACTGACCACCCGCAGACGGTGGCACAAACGCAGGAGCGTTTCCTCGGACAAGACATCAGCTTCCGGAGGTGGCGTTGACCTGGAGCCAGCTTGAAAGCTCATCACATTGGGGCACCTGGGTGGCTCTGTTAAGCATCCCACTTCACGGCTCGTGGCTTTGAGCCCCGCGTTGGGCTCTGGGCCGACAGCTCAGAGCCTGGAGCCTGCTTCAGATTCTGTCTCCCTCTCTCTTTCTGCCCCTCCCCTGCTCGCGCTCTGTGTGTGTGTGTGTGTGTGTGTCTGTCAAAAATAAATACACATTAAGAAAATAAGAAAGAAAGCTCATCCCTCCGTAGAGGTCCCCCATGACCAACTTTGGGAGGCTCAGCCCTGAGAGTTGAAGTTCAAAGCAGCCAATCAGATAAGAGGCATCACCCACAGCCTCCCAGGAAGTACAGGTAAAAGATTCCCAGCAGGGGAGTCTTGGAAGGCTTTAGAGAATAGTCAGTGATGTCAATCTGCCCCAATCCGGGTCACAGGGATAGAAAGATGGGCTCCAACCTCCATCCTACATCCTTTGTCAATACAATGCCCTCTTTCACTGCCTTGTCCTTGTGGTCACCTTTGGCTCTAAACTCTTGCTTCTGCTAAATGAGTGCACTTTATGAATCATTGGAGCAGCCGTGTGTATTTCCCTATTCCCTACCCCCTTAAACCCAGAAAAGATCCGGATCGTTTCCAGAATTTCTGCCTACAGAGCCCCACTTACACAAAGCTGTTGCATGGATAGAACATTTTCACTGTAAGGAAGGTTTTCGGGGGTGAGGGGCCTGGCTGACTCATTTGGTGGAGCGTGCAACTCTTGATCTCGGGGTTGTAAGTTTGAGCCCCACGTTGGGTGTAGAGATTACTTTAAAAAAATAAATCTTTGGGGCACCTGGTTGGCTCAGTCGGTTAAGCACCAGACTTCAGCTCAGGTCATGATCTCATGGCTAATGAGTTTAAGCCCCGTGTCGGGCTCTGTGCTGACAGCTCAGAGCCTAGAACCTGCTTCAGATCCTCTGTCGTCCTCTCTCTCTGCCCCTTCCCCACTTGTGCTCTGTCTCTCTCTTTCAAAAATAAAGACACATTAAATAAATAAACAAATAAATAGATAGATAGATAAATAAAATCTTTTTAAAAAGAAAGGATTTTGGAAGAAAGGTTGGTTTACACTGAAGCAACAGACTCAGCTATTATTTTTGTCTTCCCAGAAAGCATTTCTATCCCCGTTCTTCTGGTAATAGACCCTTCCCCTACCCCAGGCAAAAATGTAGTCACATGACCTGCGTTGGATGATCGGTGCCCTATTCCACTGGTACTGATGATTGGCACAAGGAATGGACATAGAATCCAAACAAGGCTAATTAGAACATGTCTCTGGAATTGTTACATGCATGCTGGGACCCCCTTCCCCACAAAAAGCTCTCTCTTTACGGTTGCTGAGTTGGGTCTGGCAGCAACCAGGCTTCTTGCCACATGGTCAAGTCCTGTCTGCAGTAGGAAAGAAGGAATTCAAAGAAGAAGAGAGTCAAAGAGAGGAGCAAGGCCGGAAAAGAAGGAAGGGGAGAAGGAGAAAAAGAGAGAGAGAGAAAGAGAGAGAAAGATCAGGTACTGTTAACCCAAGACTCTGCTTAACTCTCTGCAGCACTGGTTTCCACCATTGTTCCTTAGTTGCTACAAACCCACCTAGTATCTTTCCAAACTCTGTAACCCACTAAGATCCCTTTTTTAAACTTAAGCTTCTTTGAATTGGATTTGTGTCACTTTCAAACATAAGAAGCCTAATGAATACAGCAAAAACCTTCCAATTAGACGCTGGGTATCTCGGGCCTTAAAAAGCCCTTTTCTTACTCCGCCCCCAGAATGTTCACGCCATGCAGGTCTCAGTTTTGTACATTTCTTATCGCTCCACTCCCTTTCCTTGCTCTTCCCCTTCTGCCTTCTCATTTCTGTTGCCTCCTAGAACCAAAAGTAAATTCCTTCCTTTTTGTAGGCCAAACAGCTCGACCACTTTTTTCATTTCATTTCATTCGGTCCTGAAATCCATATCCTCAGATCATATCCTTTACCCTAAATGGTTTATCAAGGTATTTTCCTAAATACAGTTCAACACACACACACACACACATACACACACACACACAGAGTCTTGGGCCATTTGTTGGCTATTAGGAAAAAATCCAAATCAGATATTCCGTAACAACTTTTTGGACGATTGGCCGGGTAAATTACTTATGTCTTCTCATCTACAAAATTACATGTCAGAGCTAAAGAGGCCATACAGTTGAGCTATCCTAACCCCTTTAATAAACTTAGAGAAGTTAAGTAACTCATCCAGTACCAAAAAGGAGTTAGTAGTGTTATCAGGGCTCCTGATTCATTGTCCAGGGCCCCAGGTCACCAGGCAAAAGAACAAGCCCTTATGACTTTGACAAAGATCATAACACAGGCTGGTTTAGGTTTGCACATTCAGTGTTCAGAAGGCACCTCCCAGCTACGGTCCCTCAACTATAAATGACGTAAGACAGACCGCCAGTTCTCAAACACTTTTCAATCTGGAACTTCTTCTTTAAATGAAATCGTATACTGATTGCAAATAAAAGCAAAATATAATCATAATCATAATCATAATCAATACATTAGTTCAAATGCTTCGAGAATCAAGGTGCCAAAGATATACTCTCCAGGCCACGATGCAGATCTGACCCTCGGGAAAAAGAGAAGAAAGGAAGAAGGACTGAGTAGAGTCTCAGACTGCTATACAGTTCTATGAAAGTTCCATCCGGGCTGATGAGTCCTTAAGCCAAAGTCACCCATCAGAGGTATCTGCACCTCCATTAGCATTCATATCACATTCAGTCCATGGCTAGGGGCAGCCCATCAGCCCATGGAAAGGGGGGCTTTAGGACAAACACAATGTTGTGTTCAGAGCACGCTGCTGGAGTCATCTATCAATTAGGCTTTCTACAACAAAAGATCTGAGTGTGTGCTTCCATGGCAACCTCCAAAGGAAAAAAAAAAATTAAACAGAAGTTGCATTTGGTTCTTTTCTCTATCTTCCACTTCTCTCCTTACTGTATTTACGTGGAAATAAATGGGAGATACAGGAAAGAACCAGATGGGAAGCTATAGAGTTGAAACATACAAGATCTGATCGGACAATTCACTAGCTGGGCCTGACAGGTGTAAAAGAAACGATCAGCAAACTTGGTGGCCTAGTAGGAGAAACCATGCAAACCAAAGAGGAGAGAGAAAAATACTCTTTTAAAAGAAGAGAGAGGCGGGGGGGGGGGGGGGGGGGGGGAGAAGGAAGCGCCTCAGTGAAGTGTGGCTGTTAAGCAGCACAGCACAAATGTAATCAGAGACCAGAGAAGGGGATGGCTGAGAAATATTCCAAGGAAAATGATCTAAAATACTCCACATTTGCTACAACTATCAACGCACAGAATCCAAGAAGCTCAATGAACCACAAGCAAGAGAAACATAAAAACCACCCAAGTGATTCCGTAACCAAATTGTTGGAAACCAGTGATAAAAAGAAAATACAAAATGTAAACAAAGAAAAAGGAACATTACAAACAAGAAAAAAAAGATAAGAATTATCTCAGTCTTCCAGTAAAAAAAAAAAAAATTTTGAAGTGCAAGCCAGCAAACAACATCTTTAAAGTGTCCCAAAACAAAACAAAACAAAAGCACTAAATCTAGACCTCTATCCTGAGAAAAATACAGTTCAGAAAAGAAAGCAAAATATAGACTTTTTAGGAAGAATAAAAAGGTTAGAAGAATTCATGGCTGGAAGAACTAAACAACAAGAAATGTCTTTTTTTTTATTTTAAATGTTTATTTATTTTTGAGAGAGAGACAGAGACAGAGCATGAGCAGGGGAGGGGCAGAGAGAGAGGGAGACACAGAATCGAAAGCAGGCTCCAGGCTCTGAGCTGTCAGCACAGAGCCCGACACAGGGCCCGAACCCATGAACCACGAGATCATGACCTGAGCCGAAGTCAGATGCTTAACTGAGTGAGCCACGCGGGTACCCCAACAACAAGAAATATTAAAAGAAGTTCTTGGGGCACCTGGATGGCTCAGTCAGTTGAGTGTCCAACTCTTCATTTCAGATCAAGTCATGATCCTAGGGTCACATGGGGGTTGAGCCCCGTTTTGGGCTCTGTGCACGGAGCCTGCTTGCGATTCTCTCTCCCTCTGCCCCTCTCCCCTGCTCATGCTCCCTCTCGCTCTCTCTCTAAAATAAAATAAATAACAAATCTAAAAAGACATTCTTAAGGCTAAATACAAAGATTCCAGATGGAGACTTGGATACACACAAAGGAATAAAGAAGAATGGCTCTCACCTCACCTAACAAAACTTGAAAGCATGCCTCAAAACATCAAGCAATTCCCAAGTAAATTAACTTCACACACAACTCAAAATTATTTAAAAGAATTCAAAGAATTCCAATAACCTAAAATTCACTGTATCTGGAACCCAATAAAAAATTACCAGATACTGCAAAGAGCGTGGAAACTGTGACCCATAATGAAGACAAAAGCAAATGAAATATAAATAGAATTTTTAAATGATCCAGATGACAGAACTGGTAGAAAAAGACATTTAAACAGTGGTTGGGGGTAGGAGGATGCCTGGCTGGCTCAGTCAGTAGAACATCCAACTCTTGATTCCTGGGTAGTGAGTTCAAGCCCCATGTTGGATATAGAGCCTACTTAACCAGTGATTATAAACACATTCTGTATGTTCAAGAAGCTAGAAGAAAACACAAGTATATTAAGGAGAAGCATGGAAAATATAAAACAACCCAAAGTGAACTTCTAGAGATAAAAAATATAATGTCTGGCATCAAAAAATACACTTGGTAGAATTAAGAACTGATTAAACACTGTAGAGTTTTAAAAAAAAAAAAGTTTAAAAAAAAAAAAGACATGAACTGGAAGACACAGCACTAAAAACCGTCCAAAATGACACATAAAGAAAAACTGGGAAAAAAATAACTAGGAATCACTTACTTTCAGGGCAAGTTCACATGGACCAATATACATGTAACTGGAGTCCAGAAAAAGGGAGGAGAGGGGCAAAAGGTTTGAAACACTAATGGTCAAATTTTCCAAGTTTAATGAAATTATAAAAGGCAGATCCAAGAAGCTCCATAAATCCCAGCCACAAGAAACTTGAGAAAATGACGCCGAGATCCATCATAACCAAGTTGCTTAAAACCAGTGATAAAGAGAAGAGCTTAAAGGCAGTCAGAGAGGGTGCCCGGGTGCCTCAGTCAGTTAAGCAGCTGACTCTTGATTTCGGCTCAGGCCGTGATCTCACGGTTTGTGGGTTCAAGCCCCAAGTAGGAGCCTGCTTGGGATTCTCTCTCTCTCCCCCTTTCTGTGCCCCTCCCCCACTTGTGCTCCCTCTCGCTCTCTCTTTCTCTCTCTCTCAAAATAAATAAACATTTTTTTTTAAGTAGCCAGAGATAAAAGACACATTATATACAGAGGAATAAAGATAAAATGATAACAGGCTTCTCAGTGGAGACCGTGCCAGCCAGCAGACAATGCCACGACATCTTGAGAGTGAGGAACAAAAACCGTCAACCTGGGATTCTATACCTAGTGAAAATAGCCTTCAAAAACAAAGCTGACATGAAGAATTTATCAGACATGCAAAAGCTGAGCAGACCATCACTGTAAGAAACGTTAAAGAAAGCCCTTCAAGTAGAATGATAATGATAGACTTTACCCCTTATCGCTCTACTGAGATGCCCCAGCTGGGGACTCTGGAGATGACTCAGAACCACCTCCAATGATTTCTAAGAGCCCTTCCAGTTCTCACCTTTTAAAATGACTTGATTCTGGATTGTGTGTCCTGCTGGGTACTTCCCCTAATAGCAGAAGGAACAGCCATCAGATAAATGTTAGTGAGTGTGTCATAGTTTTGTGATGCAAAGAGTCAGAAATGAACTTAATGAGGTGATTATCCAAAAACATCCTTTCTTCTGATATTAGTGATATATACCGGTATTATTTTGATCATCAGCCATCAGGGGTATGGCAAAGAGGCAGGGTCTGTGCTAGAACTGACAGTCAGACAAAGCCAACAAAAGCAGGCACAGTACAGAGGAACTGCAAACACCCTGAGGCTGACTCCTAAGAAACTGAGTGCTAGGTCCATAGAGCAGGTGGTTAGTTACACAGACTCGAGACCCACTCTTCCCTTCGCGACCTCATTTTCTTCCTATCTACAATTAAGATTTTGGTTAAATGACCCAGAAGTTCCTTCCGGTTCTAACTGCCTGGGAGCCGATACGTGTGGCTGAACTCAGACAAGTCTCATCCTGTCTGTGACTGCCTGGCCCTTCTCAATCTGACTCGTTATCAGCAGGGAAATTCCTGCCACCCCGAAGTGGGCATTATTTTTATAATTCAAAAATGTAAACCCCACAACGCGGATGGACCTTGAGGGAATATGCTCAGCAAAATAAGTGGGACAGAGAAAGACAAATACCGTCTGATTTCACTTAAATGTGAAATCTAAACAAAACGAAACAAAACAGACAAGCCGATGGATAGAGAGAGCAGATCGGCGGTTGCCAGAGACGAGGGTGGGCAAAATGGGTGAAGGGGCCCAAAGGTCAAAACGCTGCTATCAAATAAATAAGTTACGGGGGTGGGCTGTGCAGCATGGTGACAACGGTTAATTGTATTTTTGAAAGTTGCTTAAGAGAGTGGATCTTAAAAGTGTTCATCCTGAGGGGAAAAAAAATTGTATCTATCTATCTAGCTATCTATCTATCATCTATTAGATAGATATAGGTATGACTGTGAAGTGATAGATGTTATCAACATACTGAGGTGATCATTTCACAATACATGCAAATATCAGACCATTATGTTGTACACCTGAAACTAATATGATGTGATCTGTCAATCATATCCCAACTTTACAAAGTAAAGTGGATAATGGTTATGTTGGAAAATCTTTCCAAAATTTATATATCATATAATGTCCTTGCAAAGGCACGGAGACCAAGTCAATGATTGCCAAGGTCCGCAGGTGGCGAGAGGAGTTGACTGTACTTGAGCAGCACGGGGGGAGCTGCAGGAGCGACGGAAATGTTTCCTATCTTGATCACAGTGGTGTTTCCATGATTGTATTCATGTGTGAAAACCTACAGAATGATACACCCTCAGAATGAATTTTGCTGTTTGTTCATTTAAAACTAAGTAATTTCTGGGGCCTGGGTGGTTCAGTCAGTTGGGCATCCGACTCTTGATTTGGGCGCAGGTCATGATCTTACGGTTCGTGGGTTTGAGCCCCGCATCAGGCTCCGTGCTGACAGTGCGGGGTGTGCTTGCGATTCTCTTTCTCTCCCTCTCGCTCCGCTCCTCTCGTGCTCTCTCTCTCAAAGTAAGTAAATAAACTTTAAATTAAGTGATTTCTAAAAGAATAAGCTATTAGTCCCAAGTTGATTCATGTTGTTTAAAGTTTACATCATTTTAGGGGCACCTGGGTGGCTCAGTCGGTTAAGCGTCCGACTTCAGGTCAGGTCATGATCTCGCAGTCCGTGGGTTCGAGCCCCGCGTCGGGCTCTGTGCTGACAGCTCAGAGCCTGGAGCCTGTTTCAGATTCTGTGTCTCCCTCTCTCTCTGACCTTCCCTAATTCATGCTCTGTCTCTCTCTGTCTCAAAAATGAATAAATGTTAAAAAATAAATTAATTAAAAATAAATTTTAAAAAAGTTTACATCGTTTTAATAGATACTAAATAATTTTCTAAGCAATTACATTTAACTTCATATTTGAATCCTAAAATCTCTTAAAGTCTCTTCAAACATCCCAATTCTTAGCATATACTTTAAACCATTTAACGTATAATGTAAAATAAATACGTTATTTTTAAAATATGACACTTTGAATAAGAAACTTTGAATAAGAGACTTTGAACAAACAGATTTATTGAGGTATAACATATACACCATCAATTCATCTATTTTAGGCGTACAGTTCAATGATTTGGGGTAAACTTGCAAAACCGTGCAACCATCACCAATATCCAATTCTAGAACATTCCATCACCCCCAAACGTCCCTTTACACCCATCCACAGTTTAAGAGATTTTCAAACAGTGGTAAAGGAGGAACCAATCTGATCATAATTTGCAAACACAGAATCACCAGATCTCAGAGCCGTAAAGCTCTTGAGACTGACTAGCTCAAACCTGCACCCACGTTCAAATGCCTCTCTAACACGTCTGATGGGTGGTTAGTGAGCCCGGTTAGACAGCATGCAGTGACTGACTTTACAACCCATTTCATCCTTGGCCCATTTCATCCTTCAGCCAGGCCTATTTATTGCAGTCAGTCCTTCCTTCGAAGCCTTGAAGCCTCACATGCCTCCCCCTGCCACCGCCTGCCGTGTGCCCTAACCTGCGGCTGAATGTTGGGAAACCCCAATTCCAGCCGTCTTAGGAAAGTTTCTCTGTTCTAGGGACAAGCTGGGAATCTTAGGGACTGAGAAATAAATTAGTATCCAAGGAAGGTACCAGGAAGAGTCTAAAGGAATGGTTCTTAAGCGCTCAAGGTCCAAACTGTGGTGGGCAGGGAGAAGGGATGGGCGCACAGGATGCGGCCCGCAGAGCGAGAAGTCAGCTCACACCCATGGAGGGCCCCAGGGACTGTTCAGAACCATTCGAGGCAGAAATTTGAAGTCGGTCAAGTCGAGAGGACCCATCAGGAAAGTAGACCAAAAACATGACTATCCAATTAAAAATGAAACTAAAACAAAGATCATTTATATTTTGGTATGTTGCCCCATTCCACGAGCTCCCTGCTTCCTGAGTGGGTAAAGCCTGCGTGACGGGTCCCCGTGGATTGCGCTGGACGAGTAAAAAGAACAATGGGGAGGTCACAATCCTACAGACCTCCATGGAATGCCAGGAGAGCAGGTGTGCTGGCAGCCTGGGAAATCACAAAACCACCAGGGCTTGGCTCCGTGGGCTGGGAATCTGTGCCATCACACAAGGCCACGCACCCAGATGGTCCCTGCACTTGGTTCCATGCTCTGATGTTGCCCTCTTCAAATTTTTTTTTTAATGTTTACTTATTCTGGGGAGAGAGAGAGAGAGGATGAGTGGTGGAGGGGCAGAGAGAGGGGGACAGAGGAACCGAAGCAGGCTCCAGGCTCTGAGCCGTCAGCACAGAGCCCGACGTGGGGCTCGAACTCACAGACTGCGAGATCATGACTTGAGCCAAAGTTGGACGCTCAACCGACTGAGCCACCCAGGCGCCTCCCCTCTCGCAATTCTTAATTTTTTAACAGGGGACCCAGGTTTCATCTTGCGACGGGCCACATAAACTACACAGCTTGTCCTGAAACCCACTCACCCCAGGAGTGGGGTCAGAGGAGACATAATAGGCACACGTCACAGTCACGCGGCCCCTTAGGATTTCCAAGGCCTCCTGCACATCCGGCTTGACCGTGACAATGAGTCTTTCAAGGAGGCAAAAAAGATGAGGTCATTAGTTAGTTGTAGTCTGTCCGAGGGCACAGAACTGGGGACTTTCAGAAGAGATCTTATCTGCTGTGTAATTTATCTTTCCGCACCTCCTTCCACAAATAAAAAGCTCGAGCTCAGAGGAATTACAGGACTTGTCCAAAGTCACACAAGTGGACTTACCGGGAAGCGGGCTTCGCGCCGTTGTCTCTGGAAGTTCTGGACCGTGAGCTCTGTGAGGACGGGCGCTGATTACGTGTTCCTTGTTCGCAGGCTCAGAGTAGGTACCCAGTGAATGCACATCTAACTGCTTCCGCCTTTAAAATACTTTATTATTTCTATTTCATTTGACCTTCCCAACACGTCTAGAAAGTAAATGAGGTAGGTATTGTATCCTCGTTCGCAAGTGAAGGAAACCATTTCGAAGGGGCACAGGTATCCTTACAGAGCTGTAGAGTGACGGGGACGGGGAGGGGCGTGCGCAGACTGGATGGGCCTTCACCCCTCCTCATCACCTTTTCACCAACTCTCCCCACATGGGAGACCTTCTTTCCAGTTCCTCCTCCAGGGTAAGAAATCAGTTGTCTATTCAGCACTGCGTCCGTCCAAATGGGCACTGAAAGAAACCCTGGACCCAGAGGAAAAGAGACTAAAACCCACGTATGTGTGATACGTATGGTCACATAGAAAGATGGCGGTGGAGTCCCACTGAATTCTAGCAAAGGATGCCCATAGTCCCACAAATCAGAACACAAGTCAGCCTGGGGTCCCCCAGGACGCAGTTACAGAAAAGACTTGGGCCTTCTTGCTTCTGGGTAGAGCTCCTATGGTTCATTCTCCATGACTTGAATTATCCTTCTGTTCCCTCAAAGTATCAAACCCTTGAGAGGCAAGTATTGGGGGCGGTCACCCACAGGTGGCCCTGAACTGTGTGACTTGAGCAAGGCAGCAGCTGGGGCCACGGCATCCCAGGGAAATTACAAGGCACGAATGTGGCAGTCTGCCTAGGACTGAATCAAGAAATACTCGATACTGATTGTACTTTAGTATTTTCATAATACCACAAGGTAGAATAACCACATGGGAACCATCAATGGGAAGAGGAAAGAATGGCTGTCCGGAGTCAACAATTCCATTGTTCTCAGGGGCACCCGGGTGGCTCAGTCGGTTGAGCATCCGACTTCGGCTCAAGTCATGATCTCACAGCTCGTGAGTTCGAGCCCCATGTTGGGTTTTGTGCCGATTCTCTGTCTCCCTCTCTCTCTGCCCCTCCTCCACTTGTTTTCTCTCTGTCTCTCTCTCTCTCTCTCTCTCTCTCTCTCTCTCAAAAGTAAAAATAAACATAAAAAATAAATAATAAAAGCAACCAATAATAAAATAAAATAAATCACAATGGAGCAACCACACCCCCACTACCTGACCCTGTAAACAAAACTCAGTTCCTTGATTATTAAAGACCCGGATGCAAGAGGCAAAAATATAAAGATCTTATAAGACAATGTAGTAGAAAACCTTCGTGATCTCGGTGTAGGAAAGGACACGAAAAGCATGAACAGTACTCATATGTTAAACATTTTTAAGTCTGTTCACCTAAAGACATTATAAAGAAAGTGAAAGGCCAAGCCACGAACTAACACCCATATATATGGGATGCATAACTGACAAAAGAATCATATCCAGAAACATTTCATGAATTCCTGTGAACACATATGCACAAAAGAGAGATGGAAAAAAATAAAATAAAATAGTGGCAAAGACATGAAGAGGCATTTCCCAAAGGGCAAAGGGGAAATCCACATAGTCAATAAAGACATGTGAAATTGCTCAACCTCTTTAATAACCAGAGAAATGCACATTAAAACCACAAGGACGTACCATTGCACGCCCTCAGATAACAAAGATAAAAGAGATAACAAAAATGCAAGAGAGAATGTGGAGCAAAGGAAATTCAATATAAGTTATGCTTGCTGAGTGCAGAGTCGTTTGGCGAGTTGGTCTTTTCTCGCACTCAGCCATTGCACCCATAGGTGCATACCCTACACTTGAAGGGGTTCCAGTCAAGTGCGCCAGGAGACAGGCAAGAGCGTTCACAGAAACCCCGCGCGTCTTAGCTCAAACCCAGGAACAGCCCGAATGCTCTTCAATAGTAGAATGGATAAATAAACAGTGATTTCTTCAAATCGTGTACTATTATACAACACCCCCCCCCCAAAACTGTAACTGGGAGGTCAATCTAGCTCAATCGCACCAACATAGTAATGAATAAGAAAAGCAAGTCACCAAAGAACAGGTGCGGGGTGATCCATGTATATAAAGACACAAACGAGGAAAAATAAGCTCTATCCTTTAGGGATGCCAACATAAGGAAAAGGAATGAGTACCACAGAACTCAGGGTGGTGTTACCCAGAGGGGCAGGACGGACATGTCACGAGGAGGGGCGTGGGGAGGCCATACTCTGTTCTTTGACCTGGCGGGGTGTTCACGCTAGCGTTTGCCTTAACTTCACCAGTTCGTTGAACAGCACGTGGCATGGGAAATCAGGAAACCGTCGTTTCTATGTGTCAAATCTGAGCAAATACTGACAACTTCAAATGGTTTGATAGAAAATATATGTGGGGCGCCTGGGTGGCTCAGTCGGTTGGGCGGCCGACTTCGGCTCAGGTCATGATCTCACGGTCCGTGAGTTCGAGCCCTGCGTCGGGCTCTGGGCTGACAGCTCAGAGCCTGGAGCCTGCTTCATATTCTGTGTCTCCCTCTCTCTGACCCTCCCCTGTTCATGCTCTGTCTCTCCCTGTCTCAAAAATAAATAAACGTTAAAAAAATTTTTTTTTAAATATATGTGTGTGTTGACACAATATGATCTGTGCATGCTACACTTCCCAATTAAAAAAAAAAATGAAAAGAAGAAGGAAAGAAGGATTGAATAGGAATCAGGAAACCTAGGTTTCTAAGGTGACTAACTGGGTTCCAAACTGCGTTCTAAGACCACACAGAGCTCTTTACCTCTGTTTCTTTTTTTTTTTTTTAATTTTTTTTAACATTTATTTACTTTTGAGACAGAGCATGAACGGGGGAGGGTCAGAGAGAGAGAGGGAGACACAGAATCTGAAACAGGCTCCAGGCTCTGAGCCGTCAGCACAGAGCCCAACGCGGGGCTCGAACTCACGAGCCGTGAGATCATGACCTGAGCCGAAGTCGGACGCTTAACCGACTGAGCCACCCAGGCGCCCCTCTTTACCTCTGTTTCTACAGAGAAGCAGTGTAGGGCAGTGATTATGTGCGAGGGTCCTGGGGACAGGCAGCTCTGGGTTTGAATCCTAGCCTTGCCACTTAGAAGCTGCATCTCAGTGACTCGATTAATTAATTTACCGAGCCATCGACCTCATCTGTAAAGCCGCTGCGGTAGTTGTACCTATAGAGTTATTGTCAAGTGCATGTGTAAATTTAGATGAAGCAGCTGTAACCGTGTGTAGCTAGCTTAGAACAATGCCTTGTGTTCTGTTTTTTGTTATTGAGAGAGAGAGACAGAGTGTGAGCAAGGGAGGGCAGAGAGAGAGAGGAAGACACAGAATCCGAAGCAGGCTCCAGGCTCCGAGCTGTCGGCACAGAGCCCGAGGGGGGGGGCTCAAACTCACGACGGACACTTCACCGACTGAGCCACCCAGGCGCCCCAGTACAATGCCTTGTAAATAACTGATCAATGGTAGTCCCGTCATTTGCTCTCATTCTCTTCCCTCACATTCCTTCACGAGTTTCAGAAAGGTGCGAAAGAAAAACTTACGCGAGCACGTTCTGGAAATGCACACGATTCTGTGCAAAGCCCCGCGGCTATTTTTGATCCTCCAGGAGTCTGTTCTCATTTATCACAAAGGTAGCACCATCACCGCCACCACCGGGAGTTAGGAGAGAATCAGCACTGCCTTTCACACACGTCCGACATGATCACAACACTTGTGTTTCTCCACAAGGAATTCAACCGTGCTCCTCCTAACCCCAACCTCCTAGCACAAAACTGATTCTTTTTTTTTTTTTAATTTTTTTTAAACGTTTATTTATTTTTGAGACAGAGAGAGACAGAGCATGAACGGGGGAGGGGCAGAGAGAGAGGGAGGCACAGAATCCAAAGCAGGCTCCAGGCTCCGAGCCATCAGCCCAGAGCCCAACGCGGGGCTCGAACTCGCGGACCTCGAGATCGTGACCTGAGCCGAAGTCGGACACTTAACCGACTGAGCCACCCAGGCGCCCCACAAAACTGATTCTTGAACTCCGGATTACAACTTAGGTCCAAGGAGATGAAGACAGAAGCAAGACTTTCTTGTAAACAAACGGGCGGGGTGAGTACCGTCCTGCCGGAAGTTGCCTTCGCCAGGGGTGTTTGGATTCTATAGTCAGGATTACCGTAGAGGGTCTCCCAGCCGTCCTGAGGCCTCAGGAGACCATTCCAGCTTTGTGTAAGTTGCCCATGAGCCTGAACCCCAGGGAAGGGGCGGGCTGGTTGTTAAGTCTCAATGTCTAAGGAAAAACGGAGATTAATAACAAGTGGTCGCTCAGACGGGTAGGGATGATATATTGCCTTACCATGACACGCACGGATCTGACACAGAGGCCTGGTGAACAGCTTGACTTGGTTAGACCCCTCTCCGCAAGGCTCAAGCGATGTCGTCCGGGAACCCACCTTGATGTGAACGCACTGAATCACGGTTTCCTGAACCTGTGGATGAATTGCCTTTAACACTTACAATAAGTTACCACAAACGTTATCCACCCCGTGGATGCTTCACCAGTACCTGGGCGTTAGTGACCAGACCTCTCAAGAGCCTACCGATTCATAGTTCATGTGGGAAGAGTCCTTGCGTTCTGTTTGCTCTAACGCTCGTGTTCATTACAATGAAGGACAGCACATCTGGCCACTGTAGTTTGGATAAATAGACTGGCATAACCCTCGGCCAACTTGGTTTCTTCAAAGTCTATGTGGGTGTTTTATCGCCTCCCTTTAAGAAATGGACAGGGAAAGGGGCGCCTGGGTGGCTCAGTCGGTTGGGCGTCCAACTTCGGCTCAGGTCACGATCTCACGGTCCGTGAGTTCGAGCCTCGCGTCGGGCTCTGGGCTGATGGCTCAGAGCCTGGAGCCTGCTTCCGATTCTGTGTCTCCCTCTCTCTCTGCCCCTCCCCCGTTCATGCTCTGTCTCTCTCTGTCCCAAAAATAAATAAACGTTAAAAAAAAAAAATTAAAAAAAAAAAAAGATTAAACGTAAAAAAGAAATGGACAGGGAAAGCATTGAATCCCGAGGCAGTGAAGGCATAGCGAGGTTTGCAAATTTTATAACCTCTCTCGTAAAATATGTGCCTTGATTACTGCTCATAGACAAAGATATTGCAAACGAAGAGATAATGTCTTTCAGAAGTCATTTGCCGACCGTCACCGGTCATAAGCAGTTACTTATGAACTCGCCAGAAAGATGTAAGCGTTTACACGGTCACTAAAGCGCAAGCAGGTAAACAACACTTTGCTTGTATAAAATCAACCCAAGTATTTAGCAAAGCCCCCACGAGGAAAGGCTGTGCCTTCTTAACCCTCTCCTGATAGCAGAGAAGTGCATACCGTCGCATCAAACAACTCTGGACACACGGAGAAAACCAGCCAGCCCTAATAATTCGTGGAACCCTCTGTTTGTTCACGGATGCGATAAGCTACCCAAGCTTGGTGTCACCCACAGCCACCAAGGTGCCTCAAAGAAAACAAACAAAGAAAACAAACAAAGAAAACAAAACAGCACGTTAGCCTCCAAGAACTCTGAGGCTTGGCGGGATTCGATTTTGGAGAAGAGCAGTAAGTGATAGAATGGCCAGGGGAATAGAGTGAGATGTTAACGTAAGAGTGAAGAGAACTGTTTACAGAAATGGCCACAGCCCCGGAGGTGTCATGGACCAAGCTAACCGTTTTTATAACAACCAAAACAGAAAGTAAGAAAAGAACCTGGGAAATGCTCATCGGTTCAGAAGTGAGAAACTCTTGTTTTTAGAATTCAGGAGGTACCCCAAACCATGGTTGGAGTCAGTCTCAAGAGCCCCGGCTCTGATGAGGCGGTGTTGTTGCTCCCCGGGCAGAATACGCAGAAACAAACCAACAAAAAGACTCTTAACCGCCGCACGGTGAGCATAGACTGCCAGCCAGAGGCGAATTTTCACTCCCTTGTCCTCTAGTTCTCTCCGATCAATTCTACACATTAAAAAAAAGGGTGGGGGCCTGGGTGGCTCAGTGAGTTAAGCGTCTGACTTCAGCTCAGGTCACGATCTCATGGTCTGCGAGTTCGAGCCCCGTGTCGGGCTCTGTGCTGATGGCTCAGGGCCTGCTTTGGATCCGCTCTCTGCCCCTCCCCGACTCATTCTCATTCTCTCTCTCTCAAAAATAAGTGAAAACATTTTTTAATTAACATTAAGATTAAACAAGTGGGGGTCGGGGTGCCTGGGTGGCTGTTGGTTAAGCCTCTAGCTCTTGATTTCCACTTGGGTCGTGATCTCACGGTTCATGGGTTCAAGCCCCATGCGGGGCTCTGTGCTGACAGCGCTGAGCCCACTTGGGACTCTCTCTCTCTCCCTCTTTTTCTCCCTCTCTCTCTGCCCCTCCCTTGCTCTCTCTCTCTCTCTCTCAAAATAAATAAACTTAAAAAAAATTCAATGTACTTTGTAAAGGAAAAACCCACTCCTACCGTCTGTGTTACTCACATGACCACCACACTCCATGAGACTTCCCTTCTGACACCAGTTGTGTGGGTTTTCCACCCGTCGAGCAATCCTCTGAGACATCAGCTGTTCAAAACAACCCACCAGTTCAGGACCGACACGAACCTGGGGTTAGCAGTGGATTCTGCATGTTAGGGGCGAGTGCCCAAGATTCCCTCACATCAGGCACCAATCACAAGCCCACGTTTGCACCTGTGCTTCCGGCCAATCACCTAGAAATCAGGGTTCCCATGACTCCTTCTTTGGGTTTAGTGATTTGCTCTATAGAAAGACACACAAGACTCAGAGCAACACTTGATTACGTTTACCAGTTTATTATGGAATATAGGATACCGTAAAGGATACAGATGAGCAGCCCGATGCAGAGATATATGGGGGCGAGGTCTGGGAGGGTCCTGAGCACAAGAGCTCTTGTCCCCGCAGAGTTGGGGTGCACCATGAATGGGTTCACGAACCCAGAAGCTCTGTGAACCCTGTACTTTGGGGATTTTTATAGAGGCTTCATCACGTAGGCATGATCAGTCATTAACTCCATTTCCAGGCCCTCTTCCCTTTCTAGAGAATGGGGATGGTGCTGAAATTCCAAGCTTCTAATCAGGGCTCTGTCTTTCTGGTGACTGGCCCCCATCCAGGAGCCCACCCAGAGTCACCTCATTAGAACAAAAGGCACTGCTGTCACCCAGGACACTCCAGGGGACTTGGGAGCCCTGTGCCAGGAACCAGAGTCAAAGAGCAAATATCAGAAGAAGGCAGGCCCCTGGTGTTCTTACTACTTAAGAATTACGAGGAATTTCAGGAACTCTGTGCCAAGAACAGGGATGGGAAGGGCAGAGACCAATGAATATATACACATTTTTTTTTCTATTATTTCACAGCCTTGGTATGACATTCACATTATTTGACAGTCAAAACAATATTTTTAATGACAGTAGTTATTTAAGCCTTTCAAACTGTCCCTTCCGAAACACAATCTCATCAAGTATTTTATAAGAAACTACACTGACTGATTTTATTATCTTAACGCGGAGGTCCTGCAGAAGAAAGTGCTTCTATGTAGACAAGAATGCAGAGGTTAAAAACACACAGGAGCACGGTGTGCTGGCCTAGGCACTCGTTTTTTAGTCTCTCTCAATTTTAATTTCTTTAACGGTTGCCTGGGTGGCTCAGTCGGTTCAGCGTCCGACTTCAGCTCAGATCACGACCTCGCAGCGTGAATTCAAGCCTCAGATCTTGTGCACCCTAACAGTGCAGAGCCGGCTTGGGATTCTCTCTCTCCCTCTCTCTCTTCCCCTCCCCGACTCACGAGCATGCTTGCGGGCTCTCTGCCTCTATAACCAACAAAGATATATTAACTAACAAATTCAGTACTATAGCGCGAAGTCAATTAAGAACCTGAGAAAAGATAATTAATATTCGGATGCAATACAATAACTTAATATTAAGAAATTACCAGAAATACAGTAATTTCTTAAAGCTTTACACAGACGATAAAACTGGGTTAACTCTATAGGGCCGCGCGATGTGCAACATTGCCTAAAGTTAAAAAAAAGGACAGACCTAAGGGCGCCTGGGTGGCTCAGTTGGTTAAGTGTCTGACTTCAGTTCAGGTCATGATCTCACAGTTCGTGAGTTTGAACCCTGCGTCGGGCTCTGTGCTGACAGCTCGGAGCCTGGAGCCTGCTTCCGATTCTGTGTCTCCCTCTCTCTCTGACACTCCCCTGCTCATACTCTGTCTCTCTCTGTCTCTCTCTCTTCCTGTCAAAAATAAAACATTTTTAAATTCTAGTTTATTTATTATTTTGAGAGAGACAGAGAGAGCGCTAGTGTGGGAGGGGCAGAGAGAGAGGGAGAGAGAAATTCCCAAGCAGGCCCTGCACTGCCAGCCCAGAGCCAGATGCGGGGCTCAAACCCATGTAGGCATGAGATCATGACATGAGCTGAAACCGAGAGTCGGAGACTCAACCGACTGAGCTGTCCAGGCTCCCTTAAAAAAAGTTTTTTTAAAGGAACCAATATAGATGGATACTACATATTTAAATTATAATTCAATGTGGTGGCATGTAACTATGCTTATATTTACATACTTTTAAACAATAGAATAAGGATTTGACCTATAAGACAAGTATAAGAAATTTAGATGGTTGCATACAATCTAATTTTTTGTTAAAATAGAAACAAAAGATTTGAGCTGGCTAACTGCTGCGTTTGTATGTGAGTTTCATGCTGTGGCGAACACACGAGAAAAAAAGTAGCCATCATTTAACCCCACAGCCACAAAATAATTTTATTTGTCGCAAGGGTCGTTTTAATTAGCCGTGTAAGTAAAACTGAATTTAAGTTCAACTCTCTTGTGTTTATTTTACCAAGTAATATCAAAATTTGGTAGAGCTTGGTAGAAAAGAACTTCTCCGAACCTCTTAAAGGACAAATAAGCCTTTTTGTCATTTTTACCTGTTTTGCAAAATAAACAGGTGGGCCCGAAGTCTCTCGATGAATCCGTAATCAAGTTTAGATTGATGTTTTCCCCCTTAGGAGTCGGAGATCCCTAGAGATTCGCTGTAACCTCATGCCCCTCGTGCTGCTACCCTTTCTCCATTTGAAGAGCAGTTCTTGGTTTGCTTCTGGGAGCTGGTGGACCCCGAATGTTAGTTACCATGGGACACCTGAGTGTCGCACAAATGGCCCAGCATGAACGGGGTGTTGTCTGAACCACCAAGGATACACCTGCAGAGGCGGGTGGGGTGGCTTAGAGACGGCTCCACACTTTCCCATCTCTACCCCTCACCCCCACGCCTACAGCCTCCTGGTGGGTTCCCTCTGAACCATTAACGGAGGAAGAAAATGTACGGTCTTGGGTCTGTGCTCCGGCCCAGCTCTAAAGGGAAGAGGATGGCCTCTCCCCTACAGCCCACTCAGTGGTGGCTTCCAAGTCAGGGATGAGCGAAAATCTCTCCAGTAGGAAGCACCCCAAGGAACACACCGAATCGTCCACTTTGGTCGGAAGGAGATTGCCTGAGGTACATATCTGTGTGGCTCGTGAGCCACATCTAACAGGCTGGCCGGCTGACCAGAGACTTAAAAGAAAAAACAAAACATGAAGACCGGTAAAAGGAAAGTCTAGGGAAGAACTATGTGAAACGGCCAGAGTGTGAAGGTATTTGTGCCCCATGGAAGCGTTCTTTAAAGTACCGGGGTTCCTCGGCTGTAACACAAAACTGCTACATGCAGAACACTCACCGGGCTTCTCAGCATCAGCCAGTGGGAGCTGGAGGCAAGGCGAGCCAAGGCAAACATGAATTCTGGCCGCCTGCTGGGCCACGAGCGATAAAGTCCTTTGTCTCTGACCCAGGGCTCTCGTGTCTTCTGTCAGCGTCCAGGAAACGGTGGCAGGCAAGCTTGTTAGCCTGCAAGTGGGACACAAATCTCAGATCCTTGACGGTTGTTAACGGTGTGGACAACGAGAATGAGATGCTGACAGAAACACGGCTTTCTGGAAGAGGAAGTACGAGGGCCCTTTGTGGGCTGGGCTGGGAGACAGGAGAGGCTGCCTGGGATCTGGTAGCAAATGCTCTCATCCAAGTAACGGGCAAGAGGTGGGGAGCAAGGGTCCCCACTGTGCCACCCGTCAGTGAGGCCGAGGGGTGAGAGTTAAGATTGAAGCGAGCTGTCCGGTGGTGTTCGGCTTCTCTTCATCTTCCGGAGTGGGAGGAGGAGGGGGTGTCAGGCCGACAGGTGTACCAGTGAGCCCCACGGCAGCGGCCAATTAGTCAAGATACCCCCAGAGCTAACACGCGTGGTGTCGGCGATGTGGGAACCACAGGCAAACGAAAAGCGAAATGTCCCTACTGCCTACAGCCCGTCGACAAGTCCTTGAGACAGGCTGAGGGACCTTCGTCTGAGAGCTGTCAGCTGCCTCGCCGTTGACACTTCGCTAAGGGCAAAAGGCAATCTCAGCCCAGCCCCCCCACCCCCAGGTTCCTGTAAGTCAGCTTGAACATAGAAAAATTCCTTTGGAATTTTTGGAATTCCTTTGGAAACCCTCCGCCCCTCCCACCGCCGCCCCAGACACATGCTGATAATCACAGTCCAAGCTTACGCCCTCCTGATACACATCTGAAGGGTCTCACGACAATTTTTACTGGACAGTAGTAAATGACCCATTCCCAGCAACAGCTAGCCCCCTCAAGGTCCTGGAAACCTTGTTTCCAAAATACCTTCGGACTTCTGCTACCGCTAACCCCGTCCCAGCTTGAAGGTCACTCCTCACAACCCCAGTACAGCTCTTTCTGCCCCCAGATCCTGTCCCCGTGCTTTAATAAACCACCTTTTCGTACCGAAGGTGTCTCAAGAATTCTCTCTCGGCCATCGGCTCCGAACCCCAACATTTTCCGCGGCATCGGGGGTTGAGAAATAGAGCTGGGGCTAGACAAAACCAGAAGTCTGTCTACTTGAGCCTGGGCCACCAGCGGTCACTTGACGCTGAAAAGTGAGTGCAAAGCCTTGCTTCCTGACACAGAGCCGCACTCAAGGATCTGGTTAAGTCACTGCCATCTCCCCCAGAGAGAAGCACGATCTTTTTCCTCCAAGGCTATGACAGTTGTTTATAGCAAGCCTCTCTGTGAGGTGACATTAAGCTGACATCTGAATGACGAGAGCCTGGTAAGTGAAGATCAAATGGTAAGCATTCCAGGCGGAGAACGCCTGATGCAAAGGTCCTTGGCCGAAAATGAGCATGGCATGTTCCGGAACAGAGAGAAGCACTGAATGTGGGGAAAGAAGGCAGGGCAGGAATTAAGGATAATTCCCATGGTTTTAGTTTGAGCCAGAAGGTGGACAGTGATGCGTTTAATGAAACATGATCACCAGGGAAGAAGCCAATGTAAACAGGGAATCGGTTCTGTTGGGCCATATTGAGTTTGACATGACTCCTAGATGTCTTTGTGAAGAAAGCAATTGGATTTCTTCTTGGATCCAGGTTCTGGGTAGAAATCAGGACAAGGAAGAGAGACTTGGGAGTACTTGGCATGCGATTAACATTCATCAGGTGCTTCCAATGTCCCAAGCACTCGCTGAGCAATTTATGAAGATTTCCTTAGTTATACTCTCACAATCCCTGTGTGGTTGGCCCTGTACTATTATCTTCATTTTAATGATGAGGGAGCAGAAAATTTCCCCATGGTTGTTCAACCAGGAGTGGTAAAGCCAGAAGAAAATCCCAGGCAGGCTGACACCAGAGCCCAAGCTCATTACCGTTTGGCTGTGCTACCTGGGGCACAATGGCATTTAAAGCCACGGGACCAGAGGCACCTGGGTGGTTCTGTCAGTTGAGCATCCGACTCTTAATTTCGGTTCAGGTCACGATCCCGGGGTCATGGGGATCGAGTCCCAGGTTGGGCTCCGTGCTCAGTGTGGAGCCTGCTTAAGAATCTCTCTCTCTCCCTCTGCTCTTCCCCCTGCTTGCTCTCTCTCTAAAATCGAAATACGTAAATAAGTAAATAAATTTCCAAAAAAAAAAAATAAGGCCAGGGAACCAGATGAGGTTCCCCAGGGACGGCGTGTAGATAACAAGAAAAGGACACAGAGAACAGCCACATCCAGTAATGTCTCTTTGGAGCTCCCAATTCCCTGTTTGCTTTTGTACTTATCAGACAAGACGCTGATTTTCCCATTTGATCGGTCTCCTCAAAAATGTGCCCATACAGATGACGAACCCCGCTTCCCAAACCAGATCCACTGGCTGTTATAAATGAACAGAGTATCATTCTTACCTGTAATTACTCTCTCGTATAGAAGGCTGGTTTGATTCTATCCCCAAAACATTATTTCCCTTTAGTTAATTGATAAAAATGTAACGTCTGGACCCGCCACGACCTTCCGGGATGCCAACACTCCGTGGGAGCCGACCAGAAGCACCCAGCAGGCTTTCCTGGGCCTCTCTTTACCTACAATATGTGCCATGCCAGGAATTCTGGAAAGCAGAGTTTCTATGTGGCTTACTGAAGAATTCAAGGGGAAATAAAATTCTGAACTGAAAATGCTTAACTCAGAATTTTCCTCAAACGATATATACTGTTTCAGCAACTATGCACAAGCTTTGGCAACTCAGAGACTCCCCTCGGGAAGAACCATGGTCCTTGAGCAAGTACCAGGCATGGGCTGTGTGGTCTAACCATCAGGGATTTCCACAAAGTTCCTCCTTTCTTTAGTACTGAATAATGGGTGTGTGTATCAGCAGGGCATGTTAGATGCCCCAACTCTTCCTCTCTCTCTCCTTTTATTTTATTCTTTAAAAAAAAAAAATGTTGTTAATGTTTATTTATTTTTGAGGCGGGGAGGGGCAGAGACAGAGGGAGACGCAGAATCCGAAGCAGGCTCCAGGCTCCGAGCTGTCAGCACAGAGCCCGACGCGGGGCTCGAACTCATGAACCGCGAGATGGTGACCTGAGCCGCAGTCGGACGCTTAACCCACCGAGCCCCCCAGGCGCCCCTTTAGTTTACTCTTAGAACGAAGGATTCATTTGTAACATTTATTTCGGTGGCCATATCTGTTTGTGAACAAAGACCACATCTGTATTCTTCCCTGCCGTATACCTAGCACAGCTCATACCTAGCACAGCTCCGGGCACAGAGAAGGGCTCAACAAGTGTTTGTTGAATGACTAAACGAGGAAAGCACGGGACACAGATGAGGCAGCTCCCAGCAACGTCAGCCATAGATCATAATGATCTTGAAGCCTGTGTAGCGATCACAACGATTTTGACAAAGAAACTTGAGAAGGTACCTCTAGGGGCACCGGGGTGGCTCAGTGGGTTAAGTGTCTGACTCTTGATTTCCACTCAAGTCATGGTCTCACGGTTCGTGAGTCTGAGGTTCGTGAGTTTGAGCCCCACATCAGGCTCCAAGCTAATACCTCAGAGTCTGCCTGGGTTTCTCTTTCTCTCTCTGCCCCTCCCCTGCTCTCTCTCTCTCTCTCAAAATAAACAAACTAACTTTAAAAATAAATAACCATAGGGGCGCCTGGGTGGCTCAGTCTGTTAAGCATCCGACTTCAGCTCAGGTCACGATCTCATGGTTTGTGGGTTTGAGCCCCGCGTCGGGCTTTGTGCTGACAGCTCAGAGCTTGGAGCCTGCTTCGGATTCTGTGTCTCCTTCTCTCTCTGCCCCTCCCCTGCTCATGCTATGTGTCTCACTGACTCTCAAAAATGAATAAACATTAGAAAAAATTTTTTAATTGTGGCGCCTGGGTGGCTCAGTCGGTTAAGCATCCGACTTCGGCTCAGGTCACAATCTCTCGGTCTGTGAGTTTGAGCCCCACATCGGGCTCTGTGCTGACAGGTCAGAGCCTGGAGCCTGCTTTGGATTCTGTGTCTCCCTCTCTCTCTGCCCTTCCCCTGCTCATGCTCTCTCTCTCTCTCTCTCTGTCAAAAATAAATACACATTAAAGATTTTTTTTAATTAAAAAAAATAAAGTAAAATAAAAAATAAATAACCATAAGAGTAATAATTTTAAAAAGGTATTTCTAAGTTATGGATATATATTTCATTCTGTACCTGTTGCAATTAAGATAAATACTGAAACACATTAAGGCATCTTATCTGAAATTCCACACTTGGTAAAACTGAATTTCTTCTGTTCTATTGATCATGTTAGCAAGAAATTTGTGGTCAGCGATAATTTATATTGGAAGCTGGTCCTTTAATTTCTAAGGCCTTTAATAATAAAATCTCACCAGCTTGGCTCTTTTTTTTTTTTTAATTTTTTAAGTTTACTTATTTATTTTTGAGAGAGACACACAGTGAGCAGGGGAGGGGCAGAGAGAGAGGGAACGAGAGAATCCCACGCAGGCCCCACACTGTCAGCACAGAGCCTGATGCAGAGCTCGAACTCACAAGCTGTGCGATCATGACCTGAGCCGAAACCAAGGGTCAGACGCTTAACCGACTGAGCCACCCAGGCACCCCTGCTTGGCTCTTTTTTAGGTCATTACGAATGTCTCATTGAATCAGTAAGCTTTTGCATAAATTCTACACATCAGGCCAACCTTGAAGAATCCGACAAATGACGTATCTTAGTGGTAAGTAAGGCAAGTTTGGGCCCCTCGAAATGTCACAGGAATACAAAAGCTTCTTTTAGGGTCTTGCCGCTCCAAGTAAGTTCTCCAGAACAGTGACGGCGACAACTGTGCTGTGGACTGAATTGTGTCCTGCCCCAAACACCTACGTTGAAGCCTCTGTGATGGTTTTGGAGGCGGGACCCTCGGGAGGTGATCGGGTTTAGATGAGGCCATGAGATTAGTGTCCTCCTAAGAAGACGAGGAGACCAGAGCTCTCTCTCGCTGCCAAGTGAGGCTATAGTGAGGGGGCAGCTGTCTGCCAGCCAGGAAGAGAGTCCTTACCAGAACCTAACGGTTCCAGAACCTCCATCTGGGGCTTCCAGCCTTGAGAACTCCCAGAAGATACATTTCTGTTGTTTAAGCCACCCGGTCTATGGTCTTTTTTATTTTTTATTTTTTTTAACGTTTTATTTATTTTTGAGACAGGGAGAGACAGAGCATGAACAGGGGAGGGTCAGAGAGAGGGAGACACAGAATCTGAAACAGGCTCCAGGCTCTGAGCTGTCAGCACAGAGCCCGACGCGGGGCTCGAACCCACGGACCGCGAGATCATGACCTGAGCCGAAGTCGGCCGCTTAACCGACTGAGCCACCCAGGCGCCCCCGGTCTTTTTTATTTTGACGGTAACCTGAGCGTCTCAGACACCGGGGAGCTTGTGAGGAATGCTGACTCTCAAGCCGTATCCCAAGCCTGTTGCATCAGAATCAGAATCTGCTTCAAGACAGAATAAAAACCACCTGATCCTTCCACTCCCAGGAGACCGGTTCCCCGGTGTCAAACTCTTCAAGAGGCTCCCCAAAGTGCGGAACTGCCGACCCGTCCTTCAAAATGAAATCGTCGGGGTCAGCTTCCTGGGCAACGGGGCTTCATCTTTGGGGTCTGAGGCTGCACGTTAGGATGCGGGTCCACAGGCAGAAGACAAGACCTTCGACCGCTGGGCTGTTTTCCACTTTCTCGAAGTGTAACTGTCAAACAACATTTTACACAGTTTAAGTGTACCGCGTTTGGCACACGTAGGCTTTGTGAGACTATGTTACCACGGTCAGGGTAATTAACACATCTGTCACCTCACATAGTCACCTTGTGTGTGATGCGCGCATGTGTGTGTGTGTGTGTGTGTGTGTGTGCGGTGAGAACACAGAAGGTCTACTCTCTTGGCAAATTCAATGGTACACAACACAGCATCATTCACTATGGTCCCCACGCTCCCCGGCAGACCCCCGAGGCTCACTCATCTTGCAACAGAAAGCTTGTATCTCCAGCAATCCTTTCTTACTGCAGTAAAAACTATCTCAGCCAACGTCACCCTAAAATCACACATCCCTATGTCAAACAGAACAAACACCAACAGGAACTTGAAAGAAGTGAAAACAGCACCTAAGTTAAACCACCTCTCTCTTGACCCGTTCAAGCCCGTTCATGCAAATTTCCAGATGTAACGGCACCGATGGACCACCAGACTCTCCTTTTCGGGGGGTTTTATCAGTCCCAAGTTCCATGAGTCCCTTTCGGGGGTCCGGGGGAAACAGCATACACTTTCACAAGTGCCTATACTGTTAACTTTCATTACTGGATCTGTCTACAACCAAGTAAGGTTATGCTCGGTTTGGGTTTGTTTTCTTAGCAGGCTTTATTCTTTTTGTTTCAGTTTTACTGAGCTCTAGTTGACAAATGGCCTATGGAAAAGTTTAACGTGCATAGCAGAATTACTAGACCTACGATATACTGTGAAATGATGACCACAGTGAATTTGGTTGACATCCATCATCATCTCATACAGATACAAGAAAAAGAAGAAAAGAGGAAGAAAAAAAGAAAAATGGAGGCTTTTTTTCCCCTTGTGGTGAAAACTTTTAGAATCTCCTCCCTTAACAGCTTTCAAATACATCATACGGCAGCGTTAATTATGGTCACCATGTTGTAATTTATATCCTCAGGACTTATGTAACTTGTAACTGGAAGTTTTACCTTTTGACCAGACTTTATTTTTTTAGAGCAGTTGAAAGGTTCACAGTGTGAAATTTAATGAAGCAAAATCTCACTTACAGCAGACTCCGGGGGCCAGAAGGAAGTTCTGGTAGGCTGGGTCCTACCATTCGATGTCAATTACAGGAAGAATGATCAATCACAGACCCTAACAGAAGAATCTTACAGGAAAGAATCATCAATTACAGGCCCCAACTGGCCTTTCATCTCCTACAAGAAATCCACAACCCTTGCAACTCAGCCGATGAGAAACTGTCATTATCCTAAACCCTTGCTTCTCCAGAGGGGACTTTTGTTCAAAACAACCCCTCCCAACTTCCTCCTCCTTCTCCATAAAATAATGTTCCTATTCTTTGCTTCTCGGGACTTGCCTGTGGTTTTCTTGCTTGTCCTGGACTGCAATTCTCTGTTATTTTCAAATAGTCTCATCTTTTGCTGATAAAATACCTGGCAGGTTTTTTTTCACGTTTATTTGTTTTTGAGAGAGAGCGATTGGGGGAGGGGCAGAGAAAGAGGGAGATAGGGAATTGGAAGCAGGCTCTGCAAGGTCAGCGCAGAGCCCGGTGCGGGGCTCGAACTCACAAACTGTGAGACCAAAACCTGAGCCGAAATCAAGAGCCATGCGCTTAACCGACTGAGCCACCCAGGCGCCCCTTGGCTGTTTTAAAGTTAACAACAACGTTGAGCAGAAGGCACAGAGAGTTCCCAAATGCACGCCACCCCTAACACATGTAGAGCCTCCCCACACATCCACACCCTCCCACCAGAGTGCTACATTCGTTACAAGTGATGAACCCACACAGGCACATCGTCATTACCCAAAGTCCACAGTTGACATCAGGTTTTACTCTTGATGCTGTACATGCTATGGGTCTGGTCACATTCAGAATGACATGCACCCACAGCCATCGCGTCACCCAGAGCGATTTCACTGCCTGTAATTCCTGAAAGTCTGCACTTTCCCTTTGAATCACATTATCTGTCCTGGGCGAAGCCAGCAGATTGGGCTAACTGTGCCCACAAGGCAAGCAGAGAGGACAGGACACAACTGAAGATCTAATTCTCCTTTGTTCAACCAAAGTTGTCCTCGTGACAGGATTACCAGAGGGTGCAGACGGCTCTTTTCCAGTCACCACTGAAAAACACACATCAAACAGCTCACCGATCACGCTCACCGCTGTCCCCAAGTGTTGGCTTCGGCGTGTCCCTTGCCCAGGGGTACTTACCGCCTGTAGGTAGAGCTTGCTTCCCTGGGTTGCCAACGGCAAAGTACTAAAATGTCTGCAGTTTTACTGGCCAAAGTCCTTGGCATTGGAGGAAGGGACAGTGTTTTATTTATCTCTCCGACTTTTCCGCACATCCTTCAGTTTGGCAATTATTGTTAGGAGTTCTTAGGATTTAATGTCTACCCTGCCCTTGGTAATGAGGGATACACGCCATTCGCAGCCTACAGAGAAACTGGAAAGCTGGTGCAGTGATAACTGTTCCCCAAGATCTTTCTACGATGGACACGGTCTTCTAATACCTCCCTAGAACCTTCCGCGACCGCTTGTCCACTAATGCCGTGATGGTTTTCTGAAGGCCGACCTCCTCCCGCCCCGTCCTTTCCGACACTTGGAAGGGTATTTTCCATCCCGTGATTAAACTAGCACATAAAAAGCCAGCGACTGTTTTAACCCTCTCTTTCTCATGGAGAAGCCATCAAGCTGGCCTGAACAAAAAAAGGAGTAAAGATTTGCTAAGGGACTAGATCTAACGGTGCCCGTCTCCGCTCCCAGTGCCCCAGCCCCGGGTTTCCCCTTTAGTCTCATTTCAGAGGCAAAAGCTGGAAAATCACGTCTGGGCAGGAACGGCCGGGAGAAGTGGGGCGTTATCCCGACAGCACAGGAGCCAAGTCCCTGTCCTCAGTGATATGCGCAATACTTCCATGGAAAATACATCCTCTCGGCCAACAGCTCCAAATGTCCTTTGTTCCGTGACAAATGGCCGGGGTTATCGCTTCTGCTTTCTCCAACCCTCAAGAGAAAAAATGATCCCATAGATCAAGTATTGAGACCGGGTCTTAAATCTACCGGTTCCTGGACCCGGTGTTGGTGGAGGAGGCCCGTGAGGTTAAACGCAGACGCCTCGAGGGCTCACAAAGGTTGGGTCAGCGAAGGCAGGTACACATCCACAATCTCTACCAACCAACGTGCTTTAGTGCCAGGCTGGGGGCATCACCGCCACCGAATAAAGACTCGCTAAACCAAAAGGCATTTATTGTATTTGGCCGCGAAGAGAAAGGATAATTTCCGAAGCACGCGAGGGTAGAAGTTTGGTCACAAGAAATCACAAAGTTGGCCTCAAGATGAATTGAAACTAGTAAGTGAAACTCTTAAGTCCTGTTACCAGAAGGACAGTCATGAGAGCAGGGGATATGCCACTTCAAGGGAAATGTGTTTGTTCATTTTTCTCATGAAAAAGACTTGCGTACAATTTTAAAGGGAGAAAAAGGGAACGACGCCCTTTATATGCCCGCATGGTACTGTTAGTTTCTTAAGCTTATTACTCATTCAGTAATTTTCTTTTTATTGAGCACCAACTGTATGCGAGGAATGGTGCAGATGTCAGGAATACTTCGATGAACGAAACCGATAAAGCCCCTCCGCTCAAGGAGATTGTGTTACGGGCTCCTGATTCTTAAATTCCTTACGTTTCCTGGCGGGAGGCTCCCGAGCTTCTTGGGAGGCCAGCAGGGCCTGTGTGTGCTCTTCTGGGGACACAGCACACAGCCTTGCATCGGGTTACTTGGTCTGGCGCCTGCTGGAGACTCGGCTCTTACTCCAGGACACGGTTTCTTGGCCTTGCGTCCTCAGCACGGCAAAATATGGGCCGGGGAGAGGAAGACTAAATCCAGGAAATGAGCCAACTCCACATGGAGAAGTTGACATTCCCTTGCTTGTTTGTTTTTGACCTCAGAAGGCCGCTCGTGTGCTAAGCCTGGTGCCCAGAGTCCCAGAGGAGCGTGGGTCTGGGCAGAGCGGGGAGAAGGGTCCAGATCACCCGACGATGACTTTGGGCTTAACTACAAGCCCACTGCCGACGGAACATTTTCACTGTAAATAAAGGACTATTGCTAGAATGCTCTTTTTTTGTGCAGTGCCTGAAAGATTAGAGAGAGCATGGTAGAAATAAGAAGATACTGAAAAAGAAGAGAGAGACTTGGGGCGCCTGGGTGGTTCAGTCGGACAAGGGTCCGACTTCGGCTCAGGTCACGATCTTGCGGTCTGTGAGTTCGAGCCCCGCATCTGGCTCAGTGCTGCCAGCTCAGAGCCTGGATCCTGCTTCGGATTCTGTGTCTCCCTCTCTCTCTGCCCCTCCCCGGCTCGTGCTCTGTCTCTCTCTCTCTCTGTCAAAAATAAACATTAAAAAAAAAAAAAAAAAGACAGAGACTTCAGAATTTTCCTCAATGAAAAGTGACGAGTTATCACTGTTGACTGAAACCATCAACTACTGCCTGAAATTCCTATGGATCCACCCAGAAAGTAAGCTTTCCTTCCTCCTTATCCTGACAACCACCCCAGGGAACAGTCGGGTCTTCACTTCCTAGGTCTCTCTTCTCAGAATCTGGGTTCAGAATAGGTAGTTTCCGGTCTCACACACACATCCGAGGGGCCGCAGAGTAACGATGGGCTCACACCGCCCCCTGCTGGCCACTCTCCCCCTAACAGGGAGCAGATCGTTGCCTGCTTTGCTTCCCACCCCAGTAAAAAAAGAAAAACAACACAATGCCCCCACAAAAGTCAAATGTCTTTATTTTATATAAAAAAAATTTGTACAGTTTTAGTTCCTATGTTTAAGAAAAAAAAATCCCTAAAATTGCCATAATGTTTAGATCCACTGCAAACTGTAAAAACAAGCTTTGTATATATTAAAAAAAAATTTACATTTTACAATTTTCTACATGCATGCACAAGGTCTCTGTAACCCAAAAAAAAAAAAAAAAAAAAAAAAGGAAAAAGAAAAAGAAAGAGGAGGGGAAAAAAAAAAAACCTAGATTCAACAGTGGCAAATTCTACATTTACAATCTCACTCGGAAGGGACCCAAAAAAGCCCCTTTCCGTTCGCGCACAGAAGAACAGATCACAACAATCACACACCAGGACCGAATCCATCAGCAGATGCTGCCCTGGGGGGAAGGGCAGGGGAAAGAGCAGACAGACAGACTGACAGACAGCACGGAGGGGCCCAACAGAGAAGGAGAGGAGCACAGACTCTGGGAACGGATGTTTCCAATGAGAAGGTTCTGGGGGGGGGGGGGGTCCCGATGCCTCTTCACAGGTACCGTAGCGGGGTGAGCAGCAGGAACAGTGAAGAATGAAAGGCTCAGGTGGAGAGGGATGGGAAGAAAACAGGAGAAAGTAAAAGGAAATAAAAATAACCAGAGCGTGAAGGGTCGCTGGAGAGACAGGGAGCAGTGGGGGGCTGAGGCAGAGTGGCGAGGTAGGTGAAGGCCCGAGGCACAGCGTCCTGGTGTGGAGGGAGGAACGAGAAGGTTCCAAAGTGATGAAGAGGCAGGCCTGGTGGGGGCAGTGGGATGAGCTAGGATGCCCTGGAGTTCCGGTGTTCTGGGAGAGCAGTGGCGGGGGGCACAGGTAAGTTCACCCCCCCCCCAGGAGGAAAGTAAGAAAACCCAGCACGTGATGGGACAGGCAAAGCGGGGGACAGGGCTCAGAGGCACCCCACATCAGTTCACAGCATGAAGACAGCTCCCCACGTAGGAGAAGCAAAAGACAAACACAGCCACACACTGGACAATTCATCCTGACGTTTTAAAAAATAATAATTATTATAACAATCATCGAAGAAGACAAAATACCACAGTTCTGCCGCAAAGGACCCAAACACTACCATTCTCAGCCACAGCCCTTAGTGCTTAGAGAGGTGGGGGGGGGGGGGGGGGGGGGAGGGAATTTTTCTTGTTTTAGGAAAAAGGAATGAAAAAAATCACAGTGATTAAACACATGGCAGGTTCTTAAAATAAACACTCCCCCGCCCCTAACCTAGGGCAGCCACAAAGATCCCAAACCCTTTCCCTGGGCCCGCCCCAACTCGGTCCTTACGTCCCGACACACCCCACGCCTGCCCACAAAGGCAACGACCCCAATCACCATCCGGGCCCCGTTTTCCAGGATAGTGAGGTATTTAGAAATGTGACCCAGAGGGACTCCTCTTAAGCCCAGGTCCTTGGAGAGAAGATACCTTCCCACGACCCCCAGGACAGGATGTATTTCCCTCAGGCAGTGCCTGAGTCAGCCCCACAACCCACATCTGTGGGGACCGGGTTAAGCGTGAACTGAAGAGCCCTTCTCTAGTAAGCGGCGGACGGACAGATGTGCTTTTTCAGAGAGGACAGGGGAGACACGTGATCACTAGGCTGCATCACGTCGGGGGCCGCCCTGCCCACACTGGAAGCCTCCCTGGTCAGAGACCGGTGGGGATCTTAGGCCGAGGGGGTGCTCCGCGTGGCAGGCTGGCCAGGAGAAGACGGGCCTGAAAGTTATTCCGAGGCCTGGCCCAGGGCGGCTCCAGCCCAGCCGCCGGAATGGTCCTCCGCGTGGACCCAGGCTGGAGGTATACCGGTGTTCCCGCTTCCGGTCCTCTTGGCTAAAACTACGTAATTTAAAGGTGTCTGAGTTAAAGGCTCAGATTCACACTGAAAATAGGTCTCAGAAAGCCAGCGGATTTGGCTCAAAACGAGACCTGAACTCGCGAGAAATCAGATCGGGTGGAAAGACTACGGAAGCTCACTGGGGTGAGGGGGGGCCGATGCCCACGAAGGCAGCAATCCTGGGCCCTCACCCCAGTACTGAGGGAGACAAGAGCCCAGAGAACCAGGCAGGGAGAGGAGGGGACCCTGGCCAGCCAAGGAAAGGAGACCCCTGAGGCAAAGAAGTGGGCTTAAGGCAGGGGACGAGGAGGAGTTACTGGCTCCCCCCCCCAAAGAGAGATCCCCCCCAAAGAGAGACAAGACAACAGGCCCCTGGCGCCAAGAAGAGACACGCTGGGGCGGGGGAAGGAAAGAAAAACATCGGTCTAAGACCGCGGGGGTCGGGTCATGGTCTGCAAGCCACTCAATCTGTGCAGCAGTCGACTCGTCATCCTTCACCGGGAAGGGGGACCTGCCCCAGCCAGGCGGGAGTGAAGGTGCAGGCAGGTTCAGAGGCCAGGGGTCAGCCATGTTCCCCGGGGTCCCTCTTGTCCTTCCCTCGGAGGCTGCCTAGGAAAGACCCAAAGGATGGGTACAGTCCCCCATGGCCCAGGGAAAGTGGTCACAGAGGGTTTCGGCCTCAGTCTGGCTGTGGCCACGGGAGGCAGAAGGTGGAGACTTTAGGGTAAAGACTTTAGGGACCGTCCCTCGCTCTGAATACGTGTGGATGTGAGGGGGAGGTTCTGACAGCCGGAGCCAGTGACCCTGGCAGGGAGACCCCTGACTCGGGCTAGCTTGGGCGGGGCGGGGTGCGAGAGCACCCTGCCCCACAAACTCGGCGTCTGTGATGGGCCAGCTGGGCGGGCAGGAGCAGCGGATGACCCACCGTCTGGAGGAGTTTGGCACGGTGGCTCTGTGTTGTCCTGTCTGTCCCCTGGCGACACCCTGTCGGGGCCACAGGAGAAAACTGCACAAGAGCCTGGTTTGGGGGTGGGGCTCCGGGGGACCCCATGTCCTCTCAGAAGAGAATGCCATCCGGAGGGAGAGGGGGGACAGGCACGGATTCCTGCACGATGACACCAAGTAAGGGCTGGCGGGGGAGGGGAGAGAGAGAGAGGATCCCAGGCACTGCTGACGCAGGTGGCCTCTCCAGGCTCACGGTGGGGGGGAGGGTGGGGGGCGACTAAGGAGGAGGGGGGAGCAGTCGGGCGGCGGGAGAGTGGGGGGAGTCAATTCAAGTAAAAGCAAAAGGGAGCGGGAGGAGGCAGGGCGGCAGGAGGCGAGAGCCAAGCTCTCCCCGACCCGCGGGAGCCCTGGCGTCACCCCTGCCGCTGCTCAGTCACACCGACGTCTCAGATTGCAGCCTCATGACAAACTTGTGCGACTTGGGATCCACAAACTCCTCGGAGAGTTTGAAGAACGGGACCTTCTTGGTGCTCACCACCAGGCTGAAGTCATGGCGCTTCAAGAGGAAAACGATGCCGTCCTTGAGCCCGCTGGTCACAGGCTCCTCGCTCACCAGTGTCCACTGTTTGGCCAGCCAGCGCTCCTTGTGGTACTGGATGGTGGGTCCGGCCGCCAGGTACCGCTCCAGGAAGGCCTGAGGAGGGGCGGGGGGCTGCGTGGTCACCTCTCCCCCCCTCCCCCCGCCGCCACCCTCGACGTTCCCCGGCTCGCTCTGCTTCCACGCGCTCTAGAACGTTCGAGCGGAAAGGCGCCGAGCTCATCTGCTCTGGACCCTGGTTCTAAGCACAGGGCAGCAGGAGCCCACAGAGGTGACGGGGACACCGCAGGGTCAGGACCGGCGTCCCCGCGCTTTCCCTGCACGGGGCTAGGACCGTGAGGCCTCCTCATTCTTCCTGCCCCTGCATCCAGCTCTCGTGGACGCGGTCACCCTGTTCACCAAGGGTGGCTGGGGACGCCACTCTAGGAGGCTGACGATAAAGCCGAGGGAGGGTCATGGCTCGAAAAGAGCACAGCTGGAGGTCACGGGGTGAAGGGGGGATGTCGGGTGCTGCCACCTCGGAGACGGGAATCAGGCCACAGCCTATTCCCCAGGAGAAACTGTCCCTTCTCCTCACCAGCTGGGAACGAGGCGGGAGGGGCAGGGCCAGGGGTAAGAGAAGAGACCTGGGGGGGTGGGGGCTGGGATGTGGTGAGAGCACAGGGGCGAGGCAGGCTGCTGTCGGTGGGGGGGGGGAGGACCCGGGGGCGGGGGGGGCGGGCAGGGGGACGGTGGGGGGCCTACCTTGGGTGTCATGTCGTGCGTGATGCAGAACTCCAGGTGCTGGAGAATGCTCTCCATGCTGTGGTACGGCTGCTGCTTGGTGGTCCGTAGATACTTCTGCATGGCACGGGCCATGGAGGCGAAGATGGCCTGGGCAGCCTCCCGGGGGTCCATCACCTCCCTGGGGTTCTTCTGCTCCTCCTCCTGCAGCCGCTTAATGTGAGTGAAGGCCTCCTCCACCGCCACCACAAGCCTGGGGGACAGGGGGAGCCTGGACCAACCGCCCCTCCCCCTCCCTCAGCCCCCACCCCCCTGCTCCAGCCGCCTGGGCGAGGCTGTGCCCCTCCCCGCCACCAGAAGCACCACAAACCCACCTGGAGCCAAGGGCTGGGCTCAGGGGGGCCGTGTGCGTGTGTGCGTTGGGGGGGGGGGTGTGCATGTGCACAGATGCGGGGCGGGGGTGGGGGCAGGAAACAGCTGTAGAGCTCAGTGAGCCTGGCGCGGGGACCCCAGCGTCCAACCCAGACACAGCCAAGAACCGTACTCTGGGACAGGGTGGCACGTGCCTTCCTGATGCCTTCCTCCACGAGACCCCCAAGTCACCCTTCCCCGGGTGCCAAACCAGCAGAACGCAACTACATCCAGAGAACAGCCTTCTACTCAAGCACGGGCAACGTCAACATCTGTCTGGGGGGCGGGCACACAAGCAACATGACAGCAAAATGCCAGAGGTGAACACACAGGGCCCCAGGGACCGGGACACCTGCTGGGCGTCAGACAACTCACATGTTCAGACAGTACTACTCAGCCGTCAAAACAGGATAAAAAAAAAGGAAGGCCTATAACCTAGATGCCGGTTAGGGGCGGGGAGTCATCTGTGAACCACTAGGCAGCGACACGAGGGACACAGAGACAACGTGGGCGAGTCTCGAGGAGGGAGTTAAGGGGGAAGCACGAAAAAGAAGTCAATTTTCGTTAAAAGCACACAACGTCCGGAAAGCCAGGACCCCAGGAACTTCAAGGAGCGGGCAGGGGCGTACTCGGGACTAAGTAAACACGTGGAACATGTCCCGCTTCGGCCTCTCTGGTTATTCACGCGCTTGCTCCGAGGGTCTCTCAGTAAAGCTCCTTTTGAAAACCAAGGGAGAAGTCTTTTACTGGTTACAACCAAGGTAACAGGGGAGGGAGACATCGGCCACGGGCCAAGAACCGCATTGGCAACACAGGAGATCCAAAAGCCTGGTTGGGGCAAAAGGTGAAGGGGGGGGGGGTGCCACCTCTGGGTTCCTTCCCACCAGGACCATTTCTGAGACAGCTGGAGACACGCCGAATGGCAGACAAATGGGGTTGCTGATCTCCCATCGACGGCAGGGACACCAGCCTCATGTCAGAACAGGTAAGGGATAACTTCCTCCCTTGAAGCCTGGAGACCGTGTGGGAGGAGGGGCCGAGGGTCAAATCCTGGGGCCCTCTGCTATTTGAGGCCCCCTGGAAATCCCACCAGACCACGGTGGGACCTGGCAGCAGCGAAGACCTTTCAGGTATGACAAGTTTACATTACAGCGTGAACAGGAAAAAGAGAGGACAGTACCTAAGAACGTACCAAGATACGGGACCCTGCGTGGCTCAGTCAGTTAAGCGTCTGACTCTTGGTTTTGGCTCAGGTCGTGATCTCACGGATCGCGGGTTCGAGCCCCACGTCAGACTCTGTGCTAGCAGTGAGGAGCTTGCTTGGGATTCTCCCTCTCCCTCTCTCTGCCCCTCCCCTGCTTGCTCTCACTCTCTCTCTCCCTCTCTCTCTCTCTCTCAAAATAAACAAAGTTAAAAAAGATGTAGCAAGATCTGTACTAGAACCTCATCTGTTGCAGGTAAAAAGGCACCAACAGCCGAGCAGGCCTACGAGATCCACGGGGAGGAGGTCCGATCCAGCCTCCGTCCCTGCTGCTGCAGGCAAGGCTCACCTCGTTTACTGGGCCTTACTTACTCCCCTGTGGCAGGGAGAATTCACAGGTGGCCCGTTCGTTCACCCTACCAGATTCCCATCGTCCCGGCTACTCTCTCTGCTGTCTCCGTACATTCTGCAGACGTAATTAAAGTGTCGAGTCAGCTGTCCTGGTCGTTATAAACGAGGAGGTGACCCTGGCCAGCCCGCTCTCACTGCATGAGACCCTTCAAAGCGCAGTGTTCTCCAGGCGGTACAGAACTCGGGGAGACCCGTTGTGGCCGGAAAAAGCAAACCGCAGCACCGCGGCTGCCGCCGAGGCCAGATGACAAGGGACTGATTCCACCGTGACCGAGGAGCTTGGAAGAGGACCCCGGCTCAGACGGGAGTCGTCTTGATTTCAGCCTGTGACACTGAGCGCGGGGCCCAGCTAAGCCGTGCCTGACGGCTGTGTCTGACCCCCGCGACCGTGAGCTGAGAAGCGTGTGCTGTGGGACAGCGCTCAGCTTACGGGAACTCGTTAGGAACCCAGCGCACCCCGTCGCGATTGCTCACGCGTTCCCCGCAGCCGCAGAACGCCCTGGCCTGGCTCTGCCCGGCCTGTTCACACCCGGCAGGCCCCGGGGCAGCCTGTCCTGGCCCAGGGACCCACCTGGCCCTCCGCTTGCGCACCCTCCGCTCGTGCTCTGCCTCCTCGTAGTAGTATTCATTGTGACTGTTGTCCCGCCGCCGGGCGGCCGCCGCGATCACAGCCCGCGACTGCCCTGTGGAGTTGTTGGTGCTGTTTTCTGCACGGGAGCGGGAGAGACAGGGATGGTCGCGTCACAGCACGCTCGCTCCCCAGCCCGGGAAGTCAGGGCGCAGCCACCTGACCGGTCCAGAGGCTGTGCCCGCCCGCTGCGATGCCTCCCGTTCCCGACCCTCCTGGCCACGACTGGGAGAGGTCCCCCCCGGAAAGCGACAGAGAGGGCCCTGGAGGGCACGGGTCCTGCACACGTGCCTCCTGGTGCCGGAGGACCTGGAGGTCAGAGAGCTGAGGGCTCGGGGCCAGGGCTGGTGAGCAGACGCAGAGAAGTCAGATTGGGGGGGACACACCACGGCATAAAGGGACAGCAAGTAGCATCAGCAGCTAACACCAGCCACCTGGAGCCAAGGGAAATGACAGAACAAAGGGGCTGGGGAAGCGGGGAAGAGTCTGAGAAGGAAACGGGGAGCAGGCGGGAGGGCAGGGGAGCAGGGCCGCTCACCCTCTCCGAGGGAATACACCTTGAAGCCAGACACTTTCTTGGCCAGGACGGACTTGGGCAGGTTGAGGAGGGCAGGGTTGTAGACGGGGAAGTCATGGTAATACTTCTCCAGGATCCACACGGCCACACGCTGGATGCTGTGGGGGAGAGGGCGGGGGGAGGGGGGGGAGGGAGAAGGGACAGACAAGGGGTGCCGGGGGGAGGGAGACATCAGGGCAGGTTGGCAGGGTGGGAAAGGACACAGGACAGGGACAGGCTGCTTCCAGGAAGCCTGGCTCAGGGCCTGAGGTCTACTTACCAGGCTCCCAAGCCTTCCCCAGGGCTGGGCCCGCTAGTCCCCTGCGGTGCTGAAGCCCAGGGGAGAGAGGGCATTGGGCCTGGGTCTCCAGCAAACGGTCACCTCACCCCCTCCAAGTCCCCCAAGATTCCCTACGGGACCAGGAAGTGCCCCTGATATTCTGTAAGGCCTGGGGCAGGGTGGGGGCGGGCAGAGGAACTCTCGCGGCACCTTCCCTCCGGGGGTCCCTCCTCTGGCCAGCTCATCTCCGTGACCACCCACTCAAGAGCTCACAGAGGCGGCGCCTCCAGGGAGGGCTCCAAAAGCGATCCCCCAAGCCCCGTCCGTGCCCCACGCCTTTCTGCCCCTCGGTCCAGCCCTCTGTGAGGTCCCTCCCTGATGACCAAACGTTCCTCTGCTGTCTCCCCGCTCCCGACTCCCAGCCCCTCCCGCCCCAGGACCCTGTCGGAAACCTACCGCAGGCAGAGCCCTCGGCCCGCCGGCCGGCCCCACCTCCCCACCTGCTCCCCCCTCGGCCTCCCCCCACCCCCGGCCCGTCGCCGCACCTGAGGTGGCCCACGTTGTAGAAGCGGCTGGCGCCGTCGGTGGAGCGCACGACCTTGAGCGTGAACTGGGGCTGCAGCTGGCGCAGCTCCAGCAGGACCACCGCCAGGTAGTGCACGAAGAGCAGGGCGTCCACCAGCGACACGGCGAACTGCACCACGCCCTGGTAGCTGCGCTCGCGGGCGTCCAGGATGCGCACCCCGTAGAAGAGCCAGTAGGAGACGACGAGCAGGAAGACCAGCACCATGAGCAGCGCGCGCAGCACGAACACGCGCGGCAGCGAGGCCTTGGGCCGGCGGAGGAAGAGCGCCCAGCTGCCCAGCAGCAGGATGAGCAGCTTGAAGGCCACGGAGATGAAGAGGCCCTCGCAGGCCGTCCCGCACGGCTCCAGCTCCTCCCGCCACAGCAGCGGGGGCAGCAGCAGGAAAGCCAGCGGCGTGAGGAAAGAGAGCAGCGCCAGCGTGGCCCCCGCCGCCACGCCCAGGTGCCGGGAGCAGTCCAGCGGGACGCTGTCCTCCATGTCCTTGGCGATGCGCGTGAGGTCATCGTGGGAGATGCTGTGCTCTGAGGTGCCCGTCACTACAGTGGTCGTCTCCCCCCAGTTGTCATCCTACGGCAGGACGAGGGGGGAGGGGGGAGGGGGGAGGGGGGAGGGGGAGGAGAAGCGGGAAGGGAGGGGGGAGGGGAGGCGAGAGGGGGTGGGGGAAGGAAGGGGGAGGGGGGAAGGGGGAGGGGAGGGGAAGAGAAGCGGGAGGGGAGAGGTGGGGGAAGGGAGGGGGAGGAGGAAGGGAGAAGGGGGAGGGGAGGGGAAGCAGGAAGGGAGGGGAGAGGGGAGGAGGAGGGGCAGGAGAAGGGAAGGGAGGGGGAGGAGCAAGGGAGAAGGGAGGGGAAGGAGGAGGGAGGAAGGGAGAAGGGGAGGGGGAAGGGAGGGGGAGGGAGGAAGGGAGAAGGGGAGGGGAAGGGAGGGGAGGGGAGAGGTGGGGGAAGGGAGAGAGGAGGGGGAAAGGAGAAGGGGGAGGGGAGGGGAGGGGAAGAGGGGAGGGGGAGGAGGAAGGGAGAAGAAGGAGGGGGAGGAGAAGCAGGAAGGGAGAGGGGACGGGGAGGGGTGGGGGAAGGGAGGGGGAGGAGGAAGGGAGAAGGGGAGGGGGAAGGGAGGGGAGGGGGAGGAAAGGAGAAGGGAGGGAGGGGGGAGGGGTGGGAGAAAGGAAGGGGGAGGGGAGAGGGGGACAGCAGAGCAAGAGAGAGGAGAGAGGGCAGTCAGCCCATATGCAACCACCAAAGTATTTAGTGAGCTCCACTGTGTGCCCAGGCTTGGCCTCCTCGGGGCTGGCCCATCTGAGGCTGGGCCCTCCTTGCACACATTAGGGAGCCTGGGAAAGAACACCAATGCCCAGATCCCGCCCAGGAGGACGTCAACCCTCTCTTAAAAAACAGATGATTTTAACGTTCATCCAAAATTGAGAATCACTGAACTAAACAGTCCCTAAGGCCTGTTTACTGAAAACAGGGCCTGGGGACCAGCAGTGTAGACATCTCCCGGGAGCTTCTCAGAACTGCAGAGTCTCAGGCCCCACCCCGCATGGACTAAACCAGAATCTGCATTTTGACAAGCCCCCCGTGAATCCCTGGAACATGAAATGTTAGTGTGAACTGAGGCAGCCAGCAGACTGAGTGAGCAGGGTCCGCGTGCAGGAGCAGAGCGGGGGCAGCCCGTGGGGTCTGGACAGGCCAGGCTGACCACTGAGAGCCTATCCTCCCGACATCGAGAGCCACTCAAGGTGACTGATTCAGGGAGTGACCCGAAACAAGCAGTGCGGTGAAGGGCAGAGGACGCAGGGAGCGGGGAGGAAGGCAGGTGATCGGTGCATGGCATGGGAGATGGGCAGACTCAGGGCCACTCTGGGTCTCGGGTCTGCCCCGCTAGCCCTGCCATCTGAATGCCCACAGCACAGTGGCCGCCTGTTCCTGGAGGCAAGGGGGTAGACAGGCCAAGGTCCCCAAGTGTCCTGAGTCTGGTCCACTGGAGCTATCTCTGCAGACGCTGGCCACCCTCCCACAGAAGGGCCCCAAGACCACCAGTGGCCATCAGCGCCCACACCCTTCACTCCTAGATGGCCCGGGGATACGGAGTCACAGGGCTTAGACACGGGACGGGGAGTGTAGGAGATGCCCGGCAGGGTCAGCGATCAGGGGGTTGACGAATCTCCTCTCCCAAGGACAGAGGAGCCTGATCTGATGGTACAAAGTGGGTGTACCGACCCCTTTCAACTCAAGGGCTACTCCTCACCCTAGGCTGACCTCCAGACACACTGCCTGCCCTCTCCCCCACCGCGGCTGAGCTGACCGTGTCTCGCGGTCCCTTCGAGAACTCAGGGCGCCAGGTCTCAGGGAGAAGACGGGATTGGGAGAGAGGGAGGGGGGCTATTTCCCCCAGGTACTCATCTGCTCCCAAGACCCAGGAAGTCCCCGTGTCCCCGTGAAAGCTTGTGAGGGAAGAGGAGCTGGGAGTCTCCAGCCAGAGATGGTCCCGGGGAAGGAAGAGCGGGAGGTGCCTTCAGAGTCACCCCAAATCCTGCCCCTGCCCTAATCCAGCACGGAGGTCTGCCTGCTGGCCTTCCTACTAGGTGAGCACAGAGGGCCACAGAGCTTAGAGCAGGAGCAACCTGCTCACCCCGCCCCGAGTGACCAGCGTCCTTCCGGCGGCCCCCCTTCTCACCTCCCCTTTCTCCACCGACTCCTCCCACACCTGCTTCCAGCTCCAGACCCAGACGGTGCAGTTCTGCAGCCTGACACCAGAGGGCGCGGCAGAGCCCCTGCCTGAGGCTCCAGGAAAACTCAGGGCTGCCCACGCCCCCCGCCCCCCCCCCCCCCGCCCCAGGCCGCACCCACCGCCCCCTCCTGCCCCAGGTTCCCAGCCCATCTGACCGGCGGGCCTCAGCTCAGAGGAACCAGGCAACTCCCATTGGACAGCCCAGGTCACCCTAGCTCTCTGAGAAAAGGAGGAAGGGGCTGCGGCTTCCAAAGGGATCTCTACTAAATTCCCTCACTTCTACTGAAACAGGTCCTCCTTTGGGACCCCAAGCACAGGACGTAGGGCCACTGCCCGAAGAGACCAGGGTTCCAGGCCCTTTCCCCTCTGACGGACCTCCAGGTTCATGGATCGGCCTGAAAACACCTGGCCTGGCCCCCACGCCCCCCGATGCTCACCCGCTCATCCCCTCGCGTGGACTCGTTGTCCAGCAGGGGCTCCCCTGGGGCCTGGATCGTCACCGACTTGTCGCCGCGGCTCCCATCTCGGCTCTTAGAGCGGTGTCGGTCCCGGCGGTCCCTGCAGCAGGCGGCCGGGGGCACAGGTCAGAGGGGGGACCTGGGTCGTCTTCTCAGCAACCACTACCCCACCACCACCCCTGTGCACGGCCACCTCTCCCCTCACCCCCCTGACCCTCCGCCACCCGTGTCGCCCCCACGTCTGCCCACCTGTGCTTGCGGGAGCTGCGGGAGTGGCCCGACTTGTAGGAATAGCCCGAGTACTGGGACTCAGTGTCCATGGCGTCCGAACGCCGGGCCTTGTAGCGCTCCAGGGCCACAGGCTGGGGCCTTCTGGGGGGCCCCACAGCCACCTCCTTCAGCACCGGCTTCTTCAGGCCAAGGGGCACCTTCAGGAAATCAACCGTCACCCTGAGGGACTCTATTTTGCTGGACGGGTGGGCTTGTCTCAGAGAAAATCAAGCGACGCGCCTGAGAAGAGGAAGCCGTCGGTCAGGAGAAGCGGCAGCTCCCGTGGGCTCAGGGCAGAGAGGTGACCAGCCCCGAAGAGCGGCTGCCGCAGGAAGCTGTACTGGCCCAGCCGCTGCCCCGGACCAGTCCGCCCCGGTTCCCGCTCCGTCCAGTGGGCCCGGTTCCTCCTGCCCTGCCTCCCAGAAAGCGCACCCCGAGGCTGTGCCAGCGGCTCGGGGCGCAGGGCGGACGGGCAGCAGAGGCCGCAAGGAATGACCCAGCCCGGGACCCCCCGGAGCGGAGAACCAGGGCAACCCTCTCCTTGTTCTCGGCCAGGAAAGCCGTGGCTCAGAGACGGCAGGTTCTGGCCAGGCGGACGGGCTGGACCGACGGAGACCGCACAGAGCACAAAGCAGCTGGCCTCTGTCCAGGCCTCTCTTTCCCCCTCATCTTCCCCCCACTCGTGACTTCTGAAAGGGCCCACGGGGGGAGGGGCTGCTCACAGCCGTTTCTCTTGTGCCAATCTAGCCAGAGCCTACGTCAAACCTACCCGGAGTTACAGGCCGGGTCAGGCTGGCTGCTCCACGGAGTGTGTGTGTGTGTGTGTGTGTGTGTGTGTTCATGCACACCAGGGGAGCGGGGTGAGGGATGGAAACTATGATAACGTGGGCGGGGGGAGCAGGGAGGAGAAGACCGCGGAAATCGTTCTCCGAAGGCCCGAAGTGCTGAAATGGGCCATGCGCTGGGGAGCCTTCCTGGCTGTGCGTGTCCCCAGGGGCAGCGTGTGTATTCAGTCCGTTCACCTTCTACCTCTGCAGAGAATGAGCTCTTCTTCCTCCCCGCTTCCCGACCCTCAGCCGCATCCTGCTGGGCCCTCAGAGCCCACCCACCACCAACTAACAGCCAACCTGGCATCTTGCCCTCGGGCCCACCTCCACCAACGCACGCGCGCGTCTCCCAGCCTCCCTTGCCGGGCCATCAGCCCGCTCTCGGGCACCTCTGTGCACCATGCACCCTGTGAGGCCCCGGGGAGTGGCGGGGGGGGGGAGGGGGAGGACAGCGGGGGACCCGACCCCGGGTCTCCAGGCTGGCGGGGCACAGGCACGCTGAACAAGTAAACTGGAGTATGAATGGCTAACTGCAGGAGTGATGGCAGGAACAGGGCGGAAAACCAGGAGAGGCAGCGCCGGGGGCTGCGACTTTGCACTGAGCGGTTCTAGAAAGTCTCTCTGAGAAAACGACGCCTGAGCCTGAGGGAGAACAGCACCTAGCCAGGCAGAGAGGTGACAAAGGCAGGAAACCGCCTGGGGAGACGGAGGGCAGCAAGGAGCTTGGTGGATTCCAGGAACCAGAAAAGGCCAGGGCAGCGGGAGCCCACGAAGATGATGGCTGGAGGCGGCCAGGGGCCAGGTGCAGAGCTCGTGTTTCCCCCAAGCACAAGGACGACGACCACAGGAAGCCCGCGAAGGATTTTAGCTGTGCAGGCGGGGACTGGGGGAGGGGCGAGCAGACGCGGGAACACAAGGAAGGAAGCTACTAAGGTCGCCGGAGGCAGCGAGCGGCCCTGGAGGAGGTGACAAACAGCCGGTGCGAGACGCGGTGGTGGTAGGATCAACAGGGCCCGCTGAGGTCTGGCTGAGGGGAGGGGAGCGCCCGGGATCCCTGGCCTGAGCAAGAGAGGAAGGCAGGGGAGGAGGCAAGTCTGGGGAGGGAGGCAGTGAGCTCCATTCCCAGCGGGCTAAGGTCACGGCCAGGAGACAGGTCAGGTGAGCAGCAGGGTTTCAGAGGAGCCAGACTCAGGAGAGTCTGAGCTGGAGGTGAGCGAGGTCACGGGCATGGATAGGGTCACCTGGGGACAGGAATAAATAAGAGGGTTCCTGGGGATCCCAGTAGGGAAGAGCAGGCAAAGGGGCAGACAAGGCAAGGCCAGAGGGGGAGGACAGCCAGAGGAGGAGGGAGGCCAGAGGAGGAGGGAGGCCAGGGGTGGGGGAGGCCAGAAGAGCTGGCTCTTGTGTTTGGAGGCAGAAATAAAACCGACTGGGTCACCTGGTACCCAAAACTCAATTATGAGGGGAACTGAAAGGGGTTTGCTTCTGTGTAGTTGCTAACTTTTCCCCAACTAAACTCAACTATCGACAACTAGAGAGTAGGAAAGACGGCTGAGACATATTTCTGTCCACCACCGTCCGGTGCGCACACGGCCAAGAACTGACGCCCACCCCGTGGATGGACCTGCCCCTCTGACTCTCGGGGTCCTGTCGTGACTGCAGGGCGGTGACGTCAATACTACGTCCATTCCTTCCGCCGCCGCCAGCTCTCGAGAGGCACCGCCGTGGCCTGGCGATGTTTGTCAACAGCCCCACGTCAAGGCCAGTGTGGGACGGAGATACACCGAGGGGACACAGCCATGACACGTGAACCCAACCCTAACCCGCTCGAAATACCTTTGCCGTGAACAGGGCCCCCATCCAGCACCCTGTCTGCAAATCACACGTCGCCCCCCTCCACCCCGGCTCCTGAGGACCCTTCTACTGGTTTAGGTCTCGACACAGTCTCCCAACACCTCACACGCATCTCTCTGGCTGGGCGCCGCCCTAATCTAGTCCCCACCAGGAGGTTCGAGAGAGCAAGTGGGCTGCAGGGGGGGGGCAGACGTAAAGGGGGTCAGAACTGCCCTTGATGGGGTCTAGACAGAGGCACCGGAACCAGGACTCTCCACCTCCTCAGCCTCAAGCACAAAAAGAGCCCGGAATTTGCATCAAGGCTCTGCATTCAAAACCTGACTCTCCCACCAACCAGCTCTGTGACCACAGGCAAGTTACTTCACTTCTCTGTGCTTTGCAGCCTGGTAGGCTCATCGGTAAAATAGGAAAGTAACGACACGACACGTACTCGATGAGGCTGCTGTGAGGACCCCGGGGGGTGAAAGAAGCGCTTTTATAAACTGCTCAGCTTGTAATTAGTTAAGGAATTAATATGCTGTGGCTCCAGGGTCGCCCATACTCCAATCCCCAGACACTTCCTCTGCGATTTAGGGAAGAGGTGGTATAAATAAATCCTGCTGTTTGTACTACTAAATAAAGAAGTCACACGCACACACACACACAGTCCTGACCAGAACCACTTCAAACACACTCAGGAGGGAAGCTGATGCCATTGTGTTTCCCCTATAGATAAATTTCAAACCAGAGAAGGGTGCCAGCCCCTCCCAACCCTTTGTTCGGAGCTGCTCGGCCTGGAGCCCCACCTTCCTCCCAGTGTCAACCCCCCCCTTCACCCACCGCTTATTCAAGACCCAGCGTAAACCCTGCTTTACCCACCCCTTCCAACCCAACTCAAGGTGCCCCAAATGTTAGGTGCCTCCCCCACCAAACAGAGGGACTAAAATGAACCCAGTTTCTGAGCCCCTTGCCTGCTGACCCCTCAAGGTGCCAGGAAGCTAACCCGAATCTGGAGAGGCTGGGGGCGAGGGGGATGGGAAGCAAGCGAAGACAAGGGCAGAAGTTCCCCCTTGTTTAATCAGCTCAGGAATCAGGGGTCTAGAGGGTCTCCAGGGTGGGCGGCGTTCCCAGGGAAGGGGGTGGGGGGAGGGGAGCCCTGGATCAGACCAACAAGTGGAAATGGCAGAGGTGGACCGTGAGGGCCCTGGTTTGCACGTGGGAGGCCGTGGAAGGGGATGTGTCCCCATGCGTTCACCTTGCCCCCACCCCCAAGGGGCGCGAGCACGCGCACACGCACACGCGCGCGCACACACACACACACACACACACTCAGTCCCCTGCTCAAACCAACCATGGATTATCTGGGGTTAAAAGGAGGCCAGAGAGAGAGAGGGAGGGAAGAGTGACTGTCACAAAAACAAGACCCTTCTCCCCCCAAAAGGCCTTTCAGAAATAAAATTAATGGAATGTGTCTCAGTACCATCCCAAGGGGATTGGGGGGAGGGGTGGGGGGGAATGTGGGGGCTTTTGTCCCGGCTGCCCAGCTTCTCCCACATTGATCGCCATGGCAACCAAAGCCCCCTGTTGCCTAGGTGATGGCAGCCGGGTCCTGGAACCCGTACCCAGCATCCAAAGCGAGGGAGGTTGTGAAGGTAGGGGGGGGTGGGGGGGGCTAGGGGCAGAGGGGGAGAGAATGGGGTTTCTCCTCTGGCAGCCCCAGCTTTTGTCTGAGTTCTGGGATCAGGTTTCTTCAGGAAACAATCGGAGGCCTCTGGAAAAAATACAGTCAGAACCTGGCAACAGGCAAGGGAACAAGGCCTTGCGGGTGCAGGGGGGCGGTTACAGGGGGGGAGGCTGGTGTTGACCAAAATGCACACTGAGACTGGACCCTTCCCTTTGCCCCACTCGGAGGAGCAGCCCAGGTGGACAAGGCACCGGACAGAGAACGGGCCTCTGTGGGCAGGTGCTGAGGACCGACGGGCAGCCAGCAGGTGGCTAAGATCAGTGCCTCCTTTGCCGGCTCTCTGGACCAGGGCCACCCGGCCCCCCAGTCCCAGCTCCTTCGGGCCTGGGATGGGGAAAAGAGGCAGGGCAGAGGTGAGGGTGGGGCCGGAGGAAGGCACTCTGGGAGCTGCAGTGACTCAGCCAGAAAAGAAAAGGTGGGGAGGGGACAGGACCCAAACATGTGCCTAGAAAGGCCACCCGTTCTTCCTCGGGTCTCTGGAAGACAGGGCTGCAGGCCAGCTGTGCAGCAGAAGGCACTTGGGCTGGATCATCCCGCGGCGGGGGAAGTGGATGGGAAGACAAGATGCCAAGAGCTTGCCTCTGGCTGCCACGACAGAGCTGTGACCGGCCCACTCGTTGAACACACAGCCTTCCTCTTCTCAGCCCAGGACGAGGGAAGGCCGGTCCTGTCTGGACGCAAGAGGTCGGGCACCATCTCGTCTTCAGACCCTTGTAGGACAAGACGTCTACAGACACTGGCCCATTAATGGTCTGTGATTCCTACTCGAGAGCCTGGATCTCACTGCACCTGCCTTCCACCTCCCCAATCAACCCAGACAGGTGTGGCCACGTGAGCGCCCCCCGCCCAGGGTCCCCGGCTTCCCCACCACAGTCCAAGGGTATGAATGTGCATTCCGCTCACGGTGCGGCTGGCCACCTCCCGGGAGGCACCAGGTGTCCCACCCCCCACCCCCTCCAGCCCAGTATCCAAAGAACTAGGTAACTAGCCGGAAAGACAGAGCAGGCTGCCACCTCATCATCAGACTGCTGGGAGGCAGGGCGGACACCCAAAGTCACAACCATCGTTCAGACTGGAGGCCTTTTCTTTCTGCCACGATAGTCTCCATCCAGGCCCTGATGGTCACCAGTGGGGGCGGGAGGCGTCCATGAGAGCAAATGCAGACACCTCACCTGGTACCCGCGGAGGACCGGAAGGTGCCAGAACCTCTGACTGTGCCCACACGATCCCTAAGCTCCCTTTCCCCTCCCCCTCCAGGAGGAAAGCACACACTGATCTCACAGTTTCGTGAGATCGAGCCCCGAGCCCTGTGTCGGGCTCTGTGCTGACAGCGCAGGGCCTGCTTGGGATTCTCTCTCTCTCTCTCTCTCTCTCTCTGCCCCTCCCCTACTCATTCTCTCTCCCTCCCTCCCTCATTCTCTCTCAAAATAAATAAATTGGAAGAAGGAAGGAAGGAAAGAAAGAAAGAAAGAAAGAAAGAAAGAAAGAAAAAAGAAAGAAAGAAAAGAAAGAGAAAGAGAGAAAGAAAGAAGAGAAGGAAAAGAAAAATGAGAAAAGAAAAAAAAGAGAAAGGAGAAAAGAACTTACTAATGCTTTAGCTTTGAGGCGTTTGCCTCTCAGAGAGAGACGGGGTTCCTCTAGGAAAGTCCCAGTCCTTGGGGTAGCCAGGATGGGGACAAGTGGCACAGATCCCTGCCCCAGCCTCTCTTCTCACCAGTGACAGGGGACGACTAGACAGGCCCGGGCCAAGACAGTGGAGACCAGAGCCCCTTCCCCTCCAAGGGGTGGTTTCTGCCGCACCCCTCCCCCAGCAACTGAGGCTCTGACGCTCCCTCGCTCGCTCCCTCCCTTCCCTCATCGGTCCCATCCGGCCTTAGGCCCTGGACAAGCCGTCCATCCCAGAGGCCACGCTGCGTTTCCCCACCACAAAGAGAACTAGGGCACACAGAGCAGGCCAGAACCAGCCCCAGGCCCTAGACCAAAAATGGGATGGAGAGTCGCCCCCACCCTCACTCCTGTGCCCTGAAAAAGGCCCCAGTGTCCTTGGGTGAGGCCAAAGCCAGCTGGATCTCAAGGGGCCCGAGGGAGAGGAAAGGGCCGGTTTGGGGAGCCCGGGAGCCCCCGCCCTGCTTACCGGGCACTCTCCCAGGACAGCCCCAGACAGGAACTCACCATCCCGAGAGCCCCGGGGCAGGGGCCGGGGCAGGGTCCTTCCCCTCACTAGGCTGGGAAGCAGGGACGGCTGTGCTTGGGCCGCCCAGGCGAGGATGTTTCCAGAGCAGCTGCTCACCCCCAGACCCCAGAGCAAGGAGCGCCCCCACGCCGGGCTCCCAGCCAGGATACCTGAGCTTGCGTTCTAGCTAGAAGGGAGCTGGGGGAGCCAGGGCCAAGCCCTTCTCCTCCACCTCCTCAACTGCCTCCATCTAAGAGGGGGCGATGCGGGTACCCTCTGATAGCCACAGACACCCTGAGACACACACTCACGCACAGACACCCACACTCCTATCCCCCTCTGAAACCTGGACCGGCTCCCGCCTGCCCCACCCAGCTCCACCCGCCCCAGCCAGGCAGGTTCTGTAGAGACCTGCTCGCTTTCTCTCTGGCACCCCCACCCCACCCCCCGCAGCTCGCCAAGTGTCTCCCCCAACACACCGTACCCCAGTGCACACACATGCACCCACACCACAGCTCCTCAGTCCCCGGCCACCCCAGACCCATTCGCAGCCAGTGGAGAAGGGAACACTGGGCAGGGGGGAGGGTATACGGCAGAAGGGGTGAGTAATCTCTTTGGCATCTGTCCCAGATGGGGGCCGGAGGGGAGACAGGATGCTAGGCTGGTGAGAGGGTCACCACGGCTTCGAGATGCCTCGATGTTTAATTTGCACCAGTGGGCAGGCCCCACAATTACCACCCACTCTGAGCTCCTTCCTCCGTCGGCTGGGGCACAGGGCTGGCCCCTACCTGCCCACCAGGTGAGCTGCGGGAGAGCCAAGGAGGAAAGCAGGCACCGAGTTGTCCTCAGGGACAGGAGAAGGGGGACCCTGGGGGGCGAGCAGGCAGGCTGCGTGGACCCGCGGGTCAGTTCCCGCCTACCCCGTGCCCCCCCCCCCCCGCCCTCCAGGAAAACAAAAATGCCTCCCCCTTCACGGCCTACTGTCCTAGGCAGGCCCCAAGTGACCCTGCCTCCGGGAGACCTTCTGAGCCTGTACACCGGCCCCTGCCAAGGAGGAGGAGGTGGAAAGCAGCCGCTTGGGGAGGGAGCGACCTTGGGCTCACGTGTGGTAGGGGAGCTGGGAGGTGGGGACACGGGCAGCAGGGTGGGCCTAAGGGTGCCTGCGGCAGGCTTGGGTCTCCCTAGCCTGGAAACCTTCTCGTGCTTTGGGGGGCGGGGCCGGAACTGGCAGTGACCCAGCTCTCACGCAGGAGAACCGGAGACCGGGCCAGCTGAAAGGCCCACGTACCTACCGACCCCCACCATCGTGCCACTCTCAGCACCTGAGGTTTTCACTCTTCTAAGGGGTCCCAGCAGCCTCCAGCCCCTACATCTCCCACCCCCACTCCTGGAGGAAAGCCAGGGACAAAACAAGTGTCCCTGTTCACACTTGGTTGTTTTTTAAGTTCCTGCGTTCACACCTGGGGCTCAGCACCTGTTCTCCTCCAACCCCCACCTCCCCTAAGAAGCCAGAGGCCCCTCCCCAGCCTCGCACACAAACACTGCACTCTCTCTGGGGAGAGTGGGGGGTCCAGGGATGTTGTGGGGGGGTTGCTGGAAAACTCTGCAGACAATGAGGGCCAGGCCCCTCCCAATCACAAACAAGACCCCATGGGCTGGAGTGGCCGGACCCCCAACACCCGCTCCTCCCCTCCCCCGGAGGAAGAGGCCAGCCGCTGGAGAGGTTCTGCCCAGGCCCTAGCCCTGCCCCAGGCTGGGGACAATCAGGTCCTCCTCCCAGGAGACCCATTCCTCCAGGGGACTCCACCCAGCCCCACCCTCCGAGGTAGACCTCTCTACTCAGGCTGACCTGGAGACTCCCTGTGCGCCCTTCAGGAGATAGGGGAATTATTCAAGTTCAAGACCAAAGGTGATGAGCAAATCCGATTCAACTGGAAGGAAGCAGGGGAAGGCGGAGGGAGCATTTTGGAAAATGGAGGGGCAATGCGGGCAGGTGGGCCAGGCACAGCCTCTGGGGAGCTATGCTATCCAAGGTGAGCTGCTTCCCTTCTCTAAACCTCAGTTTTCGTGCCTGTAAAATGGAGTAATGGTGCCTACTTCTGGTTAAGAGTTTTCAACAAAATAACATGTACAGAGTATCATGGAGTCGGGGACGTAAAAGATGCTCAATAAAACGTTACCTCCTCCCTCTTTGTCCTTTAGAGGCTGCACATCCAGTCGTCCTACTTCCTGTTCCCATGACCTCATTGTGAGAAGACCCCACCCAGCCCCTCTGGCTACAGCGCCGGCCCCAGACCCCCAGATGATGACCCCGCCCTAATTTCCACCACAGCCTGGGGCAGCCAGAACCCCTCTCCCCATTCTCTTGCCTCTTTCCTGGGCTGGGCTGGGGTGGGGTGGGGTGGGGTCTCGGATCCCCCTATCCCTCCCTACCCATCCCTCCTTCCACACCTACTAAGGCAGGGCCTGGGCTCCAACGCCAGGGCGCTGTGTGTGCAGTGGCAGGGGGACCCCAAGCCTGCCGCCCCGCCCCAGCCCCCAGCTTCTCCCCACTCACCGCCCCACCCCGATTACCAGGGGATCCTGGGCTCTGCCGATTCCAAGCCTGCTTCTCCCAAACCCGTTCCCAGCTGTCATGTCTGTAATTACCAGCCTCGCCGGGGGCATCAGACCAGCACAGCAACACCTCATTTCCAGAGGGCCCCACCAGACGAGGCCTCTGCCTCCTACTCTGTACCAAGCAGTGTGGAGGCAGGGATGGAAAGATTTTCCCTGACCCACCTCGTTTCCCTCCAGATCACAAGAGGGCTGCCCGGGGAGATCGCCAGGAGGCAGAATAAAGAACGGAAGGCTGCTGCTGGGGGTGGGGTCTGAGCTGGGAGTCTCTCCCGGGCTTCTCCCTCGCCTGGCTACCAAAACCTCCCCACAAACAAGGTTACCAACCCGGAGAGGGGGAGAGAAGAATTTTCAGGTCACTTCGGAGAGAGGGGAAGTTGACGCCCCAGTAACGTTGAAAGGGGTACCCACAGGGATGAGGGCAGCTACGGGAGGGAACTGCCCAGGAGAGAGGAGGAAAGAGCGAGTTAAATGAAGTCCCATCCTCCACCCAGACCAAGAGGCAAGAGTAGCCCAGCCTCCCTCCTCCTTATCACCTCCATCCCCACCAACCTCACAGGACCTCCTTTTACAGGCAGGGAAACTGAGGACAAATCCCCACCCATACTTCAAGATCCAACAGCCCCACGCTGCACACAGCTCAGCAACACCCCCGATCCTTCTGGCCCGCTCAGCCCGAACCTGCAGAGGCTCCTCAGTCCCCTCCCTGTCTGCCTAGCTCAGAGTCTGAATCCTGCAAAGGTCCGTCCACACAGTGGAATAGGGTTCAGCCATGAAAAAGAGGGTGAAATTCTGGCACCCGCTACGACGTGGAGGAACCTCGAGAAGCTTGTGCCGAGTGCAGAAAGACAGACACAAAAAGGTCCTACGTTGTGTAAAATTTCATTTACGTGAAATATCCAGAATGGGTAAACCCACAGAAACAGAATAGAGACTGGTGGCTGCCAGGGGCGGGGGATGGGGTAGGGAAAAGGTTCTCACAGGCCACGGTTGCACAACATTGTGAAGGCACTAAACGCCAATGCTCACTTTAAAACGGTAATTTTAGGGGCGCCTGGGTGGCTCAGTGGGTTAACTGTCCAACTCTTGATCTCAGCTCGGGTCATGATCTCACGGTTCGTGGGTTCGAACTCCACGTCGGGCTCTGTGCTGACAGCTTCCGAGCTGGAACCTGCTTCAGATTCTGTATCTCCCTCTCTCTCTGCCCCTCCCCTGCTGGTGCTCTGTCTCAAAAATAAATAAACGGAAAAAAAAAAATATTTTCAAGGGTAATTTTAGGGGCGCCTGGGTGGCTCGGTGGGCTAAGTGTCCCACTCTTGATCTCGGCTCACGTCATGATGTCAAGGTTTGTGGGATCGAGCCCCAATTCGGGCTCTGCACGGCCGGCATGGAGCCCGCTTGGAATTCTCGCTCTCCCTCTCGCTCTCTGCCCCTCCCCCACTTGGGTGCGCACACTTTCTCTCTCGAAGTAAATAAATACACTTAAAAAAAAAAAAAAAAACGTTGAAAATGGTAATTTTACGGGATGTGAATTTCACCTCAGTTTCAAAACCCCGGCCAGCCCAGGGCACCTCTCCTCCGGTGCCTTTCCTGACACCCACCCCAGGGCCGAGCACTCCTGCTCCAGGCCCCCGTTGGCCTCCTAAACACACCTCCACACAGCACGCACCGGGCTACGGTGAACCGACGTGTTCCGGCACGTCTCCCCTGCGAAAGGCCGCCTCATCCCCTCTCCCCTGTGCTCAGACAGCGCCTGGCAGCCAGCAGGGTCTGCCAGAGGAGAACCAAAGCCTCGCTCTCCTCCCCAACCCACAACTGCCTCCCACGACCCCCTCCGTCAGAACCCGAACCACTCGGCTAACATGTACTGAGTGCTCCCTCTGGGCCGGGCACCATGCGAAGGGCTCGCGCTGCATTACTTCACCCGGTCCTCATAAACCGAAGAGACAGGGCGTATTATTAACTCCACTTTACGGGCGAGGCTTCAAAAAGTTCTCTCTTCTGTCTGAGGCCTCAGAACTAGGAGGCGGCGTAACTAGGACGTTAAGAGCAAGCCGCAACCCGAGGAAGGAGGCCACTGGGCGAACCTGGGGTTCCTCGAGGAAGGTCCCATCTGGGGTTGGAGGACACCGTCTGAAGACACCCAAGAGGCTAAAGAATGCGGTTCAAGAACTTGCCCCACGTCACCCCACTGTGAAATACTAATTCCAACCAGTGCTGTCGGGTGTGGGGAGCCGTTGGGGGCAGACTAGGCAAGGACTGGAGTCCCTACAACCCCAAGGACACGAGGGGAGTCCCGGAGCTCCTCTCTCTTCCCCCCCAAAGCTCCTGGTAGCCAAGTACACGCCCCCCCCCTCTAACCGGAAGGGCCTCTTGGCAACCAGATGAACAGATAAAAATCTGTCCTGCCCTAGGTCCAGGAAAGGGGGCCCTTCCTTAGACTCTGAAGGAGCAGAGGGGGCACGTGAGAGAGGCCTGTCCTGGACGAATCAGACAGAAGCGACACAATGGGGCAGGAGGAGCCGATGTGGCCACTGGTTCCAGACTGGAAGTACGGCCCGAGATGGCATCGTCCATTCTCTGACCACAGTGCCTCCTCCTTGGAAGAGCGGGCCAGGAGGCGTGCACGGAGCCAGAGCCCCCCCTACCCCCCATCCTAGATTCACGTGCCTCACTCACCCTGGGAGCCCTGCCCGTCAGACAGGTGTCGGGCTTGAAGCCCTCACGCATCAGGCCTTTCACACTCTGCCCCCAGCCCTAGTCCCAACGTGTCCTAACTCCCACCACCCTCATCCCAGAGTCCTCGGAAAGCGAGGGAGCCCTGGGGACTAAAGACGGAACATCCCGGTTGCACATGCCCCCTAGGGACTCAAGCACTCCGATTCCAATTCCTCGGCGACCCTGAGAAACGTGTGCAGTCGAAACCTCAGCCCCTAAAAGCGGGTGTCTCGCCCTAAGCCCTGGCGGCAAGAGGAACGTGTCTGGGAGGGACATGGGAGGAAGAAGCGTGCGTCCTCAAGAGGAGAAGAAGGCCAGCCCCTTCCCTTCACCCCGAAAGAGAAAGGACAAGGGAGAGGACGGGCAAAGGAGGCAGCTGCTGCTTCTGTGGGGAGGGACACAGCCCCTTCCCCGACAGGGGTGACCTCCCGCCAAACACCAGGACAGCCTGCCAGGGGCGCCCACCCTTTCCCCCACACGCGGACATTCAAGCTCTCACTGGCTCAGCCCCGATTCCTCACCCTCAGCCCCAGCCCCGGCCCCAGCCCACAGCTCCACCCTAACCACGCTCCTCACCAGGGAAAAGGGAATCTACTGGATACGTACACGGCGGCGCGCGCGCGCACACCTGCAGAAACTCCTGAAAATGCACCCCCCTCCCCTGCCCACCAGCCTCCCCAGAGCTCCCATGCCACCGTCTCAACCCCAGGGACGGGGACCTGGGCTGTTCCACACCAGTCTCATCCCTCCAGCAGGCTGCGTCCTCTTGCCTCCACCCCAGACCGAAATCGTGACTCCTCAGGAGCTGGAGAATCCTGGAGGCAGGGCAGTTAGTGCACTCCGAAGTCAAAGACCCCAAGGCAGCTTTCCCGGGAGAACCTTGGCCTGAGGGGGCTGAGCCTGGGCGGGGAAAGCCAAGAATGTGGCCTCTCCACACACTGGAACCCAAGCTAGGATGGGGAGGGAGGAAGTCCCTCTTATTTTCCTCCCCGCCTCCTCCAGGGCCTCAAGATTCCTGTAGGACCACAACCAGAACCTCTCTTCTCTGTTCCCCACAACACACACCCTTTTCTAGAACCCCCCCCCCCACCCAAGCGGGCACCTCGTAAGGTGGCCCACTCACTCCCACTTGTAGGTCTCAGATACTTAAGGCGCCACCTTTGAATCCAGGGAGAGCCAACCAAGAAGCTTCGGAATCGTCCACACAGCCATCCCTTTGGGCTTTCTGCCAGGAAAATGTGCCTGCAGAGGCAAGAGGTAGTACCCCCAACACACACTCAGGAGCACACACACCGCCTAAGGCGGGTCCACACGCTGGTACTTAACCATCAACACAGGTTACACCCAAGAGAACAGATTCCCTCACCCCCTTTCTGGCACACAGGTGCACACACACCTACCCAGCCAGGTATGCCCCATTCAGCTCTTACACACCCACCCTCCTCAGTACCTACACCCTTCTTTCCCAGAAACCCGTCCGCAGTTCACACACACAGACACACAGCCCTTCCCCGGAGTGTACACATAAATGCATATCCAAACACACGGCAGATACGTGGTCAGCCGCTCCCTGGGTGCACACACAGCCGCTGAAAAACCCCTACACCTCCAAACCCAGGGGCCCACCTGCAGGAACACGTAGCACATCACGGCGCGCGCGCGCGCGCACACACGCGCGCGCACACACACACACACACACACACACACACACACACACACAAAGAATCACGCACACTGATCCTCCACCAATGCTTTAAAACTCACTAATGCAGGGCCCCCAGCCCCCCAAACGGGTAAGTATGAGTGGGGAGAGGGATGCCGGCGCCTGTCCCTGGGCCCCCACCCACGGTGCCCGGGTACCCTGCCCGCCAGCCCCGTCCTCAGCAGCACACACACCCCCCTCCACTCTCCTCGGCCGGTCCCCAGACTCCACATTACACCCGGAATGCATACCTGCCCCGTCCCTCCCCACACTCCTGAGGTGTGTCTGCACCCCTAAACACCCCCGCCTTCCGATACCTCCGGGCTCCTGTGTCTCGCACTGCCTCTCCCCCCACCTCCAGCACACACTCCCGGTCTCCGGCTTCAACCGGCTCCCCCCCCCCCCCCCCCCGGGATCATTAAGGCCCCCGCCGGAGCCCCGGGCCCAGGAAAGTCCCTGGCTCTCCAGGCCCGGGCTCCGCCCCCTCCCCACGAGCCCCTGGCCCTCCGCAAAGTTGGGGGGGGGCACTACGCCTTGCAGTGGGGGAAACGGACCGGAAGGGGGGTGCCCCGCGCCCCCCCTTCCCCCACAAGCCATCCCGCCCGCCCGGGGGCCGGGCACCCTCTGGCCCCCCGCACGATTGTCCTCCTCTCCCGTCTCTCGTCCTCCTTTCTTTTTCTGGCAAACTTTGCCCGCGCCCCCGCGGCCCGGCACTCACCGCCGCCGCGAAGTGCCGGTGGGCTCGGCCCGGCGCCTTTGTATCCGCAGCGCTCCGGGTCGCGGCGAACTCCGCGCTCGCGGACGGGCAGCGCGGGCGAGGGCGGCGCGGAGGGGGCTCCGGTGCCGGCCACCCCCTCTGCGTCCCACACCGCTGCCTGTCCCCCTCGGGGCCCCGGGGGCAGGGGCCGGGGGATGGGGGCGCTCAGGCTCCCATGGCGGGGGCCAGGAGCACGGAACCGGGGGCCGGGGATCGCACCGGAGCCGGCGGCGGAGCGGGGAGGGGACGGGCAGGGGAGCGGGCGGGGGGCGGGGGCGGGGGGCGCGCGCTCCCGGGCGCCGCCTCCCGGCTGTTCCCGCCGCCGCGCCCCTCCCGCCGCCGCGCCCATTGTCTGCGGCCCGGCTCTTCCCGGAGCCGCCGCTCCCCGGCCGGCCGGCCGCCCGGGACGCGCGGGGCCCTCCCGACCCCGGGAGGAGGCCGCGCGGCCCTGCGACCCCGGCCGCGAGCGCTGACCCGGGAGGCCTCGATCCGCGGCCGGGGCCCAGCCCGCAGCCCCTCCCTCCTGGGGCGCCTCTCCCCGACCCGAGGGTCGGAGACCGAGTCCCCAGACCTCCGGGGATGGAGGTGTGCATTCTTGCGGGCCACGGACCCGGCTACGCGGAGTCCGGTCTGGGAAATGGAAAGATCGATTTCCTCTCCCCCCGCACTCCCCTCCCCTCCACGAGGGCTGCGAGAAGGGAGAGTCATTTCTGATGTTAATTAGTGGCGGGAGACGGTCCCCGCTTCCCGTGCATACGGGGATTTCCCTGACACCCGCACCACCGCATCCCCCTCGCTACCAAAAATAATTTAATTACTCTGGGTTCTAGCTGCGAGCGGCAACCGCCCCGTCAGTATGGGACGCTCCCTCATTAACACTTTTTCCCTCCCCTCCTGGTTTGAGCGCTGGGATTAATTACAAAGGGAACCGTGCCCTGGGGGAGCAAGGGCGGGGGAGGCGCAGGCCCTGGGAGCTTGGAGGAAGGGGAGAGGGGGCCCTCCTCCCAGGAAAACTCCAAAGGCCTATCAGGTCCCCAACCCCAGTCAGGCGGGCCCTTGGCTTCAGATACCTCGGAGTCGGGGTACTCTACAGGGATTCTAGGGTATCACAAAATACCCCACATAATTGGGGCATTTCTGCTTCGGAGCACTCCACAGAACCAGTTAGGGTTCATGAAGTGGGGCAGTTGCTCTGAACCCCACCAAGAGTCTCCCCCATCATAAACGTGGGAAGTCCTTCCCTTTGGAGCGAGCGAAACCTTGAAGTATTATTATATTATCCTATTGCTGTGCAAACCAGCACTTACCTAGGATCACAATACTTCAAAAGCATGGTCACACCTCCACGGGCAGGTCCTGGCCTTCTCACCATCTCAACATCTTCCAGCGTTCAGGCCCGATACCTTCTCGCCCAACCCTGTGATTCAGAAGCCCAAAGGGAAGGACATTCCCAGCCTCCGTGCCTCACTTATTTGGGGAGTTTTGCTCCTCCCTGATGAAATGTTTTCTCTGAGACCTAAGCTCGTCCCTTACAATTGTCCATTCTAACCTAACCAGCCACGAGGACAAGAGCCGTCTTCATCCGCATTGGGACCATTGAAAGATGGAAAACCTTAAGCAGCAGTTCCCTTCTCCTCTGCCCAAACCCTTGCCTCTCCTCATCCCCCCCACCCATCCACATCCTGCGTGAGCAAGTGACTCAGTACTGAGACTACATGAAATACGCAGAATCATGACTTCCGGTACCCAAGTCCCTGAGTGGGGCCAGGTACTCCTTAGCGTGGTGCCTGTCATGGGCAGTATTTGAGGGACAAGTGGCAGGAAAGCTAGGAAGGGGAAAGGGAGGTAGAGCAGGCTTAGGCGTCCCCAGGCCTGCCCAGAGCACACCCCCAGGGCTAGGCTAGGCGGCCAGTGTATAACTTGACCCAGTGATGGGGCTCCCGCAGCTGCCCTGCTAGCTCACTGTCCAGCAGGTTAGCGCAAGGTATGTTCACATGATGCTAGCCTGTTTCACAAGCTTCAGAAGGGCCCGAAGAATCAGAAACAGGGCTTCTGACCCTGGAATTACAGATAATTCTGTAGACTGGCCCCGCCTAAAGCCAAAACCAAAGACGTCAACAGATAAGGCTTCAGGATTAACAGATGTCAGGCATCAACCTGGAATAAACTCAGTCTCTCCTTTTTCTTCTCTAAAGGTGAAATTGGGGCTTTCGGTTCTGCCTCTGCAACAAAAGCACGGGCTTACAGAGGAGACGTCCAACATTCACTCTAACCGGTGCGAAGTGTCCCGTGCAGCCATTCTCTGGACTGCCCTCCATGGTCACCCCTAGAATGGACGCCCATCTGGTTTTCATACATCCTGAACTCACAGAGGGAAGAAATGGGCGCTCCAAAGAGGAGGCCCGCGTATCCTAGGGCCCAAGGGACCTAGCCCAATTCCTTTTTAATTTTTGATTTTTTTAAAGCTTATTTATTTTTGAGAGACAGGGCATGAGCGGAGTGGGGGGGGGGTGGGGAGAGAGAGAGAGGCACACACAGAATCCAAAGCAGCCCGACGTGGGGCTCACACCCACGAACCCTGAGATCATGACCTGAGCTGAAGTCAGATGCTTCATTGAACCGAGCCACCCCTTAGCCTTAGCCTAATTCTTTAGGAGACAAGACGACACTGAAGTGACATCCAGCTGGGATTTTCCCAAGGGGCCCAACCCTCAGTGACAGAGGGAAGGCAGGAGCCTGAAGGAGTGGAACAGATTGCACAGCTCCTAGCTTTGAGGACACGGGCAAGTTTCTTCATTTCTTCGAGGCTCAATTCCTGTGTCTATAGAATGGGACTAATAAGGGTAACAGCAGGAACCCCTCCACATACCCATCATGCCCCAGTCAATTCCCAGCCCAACTCCCCCTCTTTGTTATGTACCTCAGAAGATTCCTAGTGCTTTCTGGAATCTGGCTCAAGGAGGGGGCTCTGCGCCAAAAGCCAGGGCCCTCAGTAAAAGTTCTTTCATTTCCCCACCGCCTCGAGGGCCTGAGGCAGCAGGAATGGAACAGGCTGACCAGAGGCCACTCAGGAGCCCTGGTCCTGGTCCTCCTCCACCGAGGATGCAAAAGGTTCATAAAGTAGCAATGGACACTCTCTAAGGGAAAATGTCCCAGCTGAGAGAGAGGGCCTGCTTCTGGTACAGATGAAACTGTTCCCGGAAGTCAGGCCCAGAGCCCGGCCACCAACATCAGGCGTTCCGCTCTGGCGAAAAGTTGGGCCTTTTCGCGGCACCACTGTTGAGAAAGGGGTCTCCTCTATACCTTGCTTAAACCCAGAAGCTTCGCAGCTAGTGGGATGGCCATCAAAGCCCTTCTGTGGGAGTGAGGAACAGTTTCTCCAACCCCGGGTACAGGTGGCCCCAGTAATGCCCACATCCCAGCCAGACCTACTATCATGGTACATCCCTGCTGATACAACTGGGAACGGTTCTATCTCCCAGGATAATCAGAGCTCCTTCAGCAGCACCCACGTTCCTGGAAAGGCTACCCTCCATGCTTGCAGAAGTATTTCCAGACCCAGTCTCTACCGTGAAACAAGTGACTTTTTTTTTTTTTTTCCACTTTCAGTGAGAAAGGGAACAAAATAGCAAAACTCCTCCGCTGGTTAAGAATTTTGTGCTGCCACAGGGTTGTTGTGAGGTGTCTCTGTCTTCACGGAGCTCCCGATCTCTTTGAGAAGCAAAACCGAGCCTCATTCGTTTTGCCGTGAATGGCACGTAAAAGTCACTACATCGGTGTTACTTCCCTTTCCCTCTAATTCCCTTCTCTATCCCTAGTCCTCACCTGTCCCAACCCTTTGCCATCCCCTGTCATCCAACCTGTATCAAGCATGAGCTTCCTCAAATCCCATCCCGCTATCACCAATCTACAAGGTTACCTACAATTAAACCCGTGGTTCTCAACCTTGACTGCAGATTTTAATCACCTGGGAAGCTCTGAAAACATACGAATGCCCAGGACCCATCCCAGAGTAATTAAACCAGAAACTTCCGAGGCGCACCCAGCCATCGGCATTTTTTTTTTAAGTTACCTCTGCGATTCTAATGTGAGAACCGCTAAGTCAGACTCTTTCTGATTCCCTTCCTTCTTCCTCGGCAGAATAAATGCCCCACCTCCCTTGCCAAGGACTACTTCCTCCAGGTTCGCCTTAGATGCTGTCCTTTCCTACGTCCATCTGTCTCTCCTGCGTCTGACTTAGGCCTCCTGGCTCATCCATGCCCAGCTGGCAGAACTAAGTAAAAATAGGCACCTCCCCTCTGTAAGGCTCCCTTTGCTGCAACCCTCCTTCTCTCCTCCTTCTCATTCCACCCTCTTGGAAGAGTAGATTCCTCACCACCGTCCTCCCTCCTCCCTTCACTCCTTGGCTCCTTGGATCCCAGTCATCCTCTCCATCTCCCCTCCTCCTGACTTCAGATATTGATATTTCCCAGAACTCAGGCTTTGGCCCCTTTACTCTCACCTCACATGCTCCCCCAGAAGACTCTCATTCTGTCTCGTGGCTTCCATCAGTACATACTTATCAGTGTTCCTAAGTCCAGATCTCATGTTGCCTGCATCCTGATGGATATTTTCCCCCATTTTACGGATATATCCTAACGTATTTATTTAGTTAGTTAGTTATTTTTAATATGAAATTTATTGTCAGATTGGTTTCCATACAACCCCCAGTGATCATCCGGAAAGGTGCCCTCCTCAGTGCCCATCCCCCACTTTCCCTGCCCTCCCACCCCCCATCAACCCTCAGTTTATTCTCAGTTTTTAAGAGTCTCTTATGGTTTGCCTCCCTCCCTCCCTCCCTCTCTAACTTTTTTTTTCCTCCTTCCCCTCCCCTCCTGTTAAGTTTCTCACGATCCACAAAAGAGTGAAAACATATGGTATCGGTCTTTGTATGACTTATTTCACTCAGCGTAACCCTCTCCAGTCCCATCCACGTTGCTACAAAGGGCCATATTTCATTCTTTCTCATTGCCAAGTAGTATTCCATTGTGTATATAAACCACAACTTCTTTATCCATTCCTGATGGACATTTTAACTTGGCTCTTCTTTGGGTGTAATAGGTTTAAAGGGAACACGTTTTCTTACCTCCACTCCCACCCCCTTGGCCTTTTCAGACCTTTCTCACTTCCAAACGTGTATCATTCCCTTACCGATGTACCTTCCCCTGCCTTGCCAATGTGATGTTTCTGAAAGAGAAATCTGACGGTCACTCCCTCGCCTAGAACAACCCAACGGCTCCCCACCGTCTGCAAGATGAAGTGAAACCTTCTTGGCACTCTGTGTGAGGAAGGGCCTCAAGTACCTGACTCCCTCTCCCCCTCCAGCCTTCTCTCCTGTTACCCTCTGTGCATTCAAAGCCCAAAAGTCAACATAGATACATTCAAACTTTCCTCATGAATGGGTTACTCTGCCAACTCAGGACTCCCATGACCGCTTCCCTGTACCTTCATATGGTGTTTCCTTTGCCTGAAATGTCATCCTCCTCCTCTGCTTAGAAAATTCTGTTCACCCTTCAAGACTCAGCTGTGGTCCCTCTTTGAGGCCTCTCCAACTTTCCCCGAGCAAAGTTAGATGCCCCTCCCCCAGAGGGCCTCCTTTGTGCTCCCAAAGCTCTGCATTTTACGACACTGTATGGTAATTTCTTATTTACATATCTGTCTGCCCAGCTGGTCTGTGAGCTTCTGAAGTGGAAGAAACAGGGCTTTATTTATTTTCTAAACGCAGAACTTAGCTCAGTGAATGGTACACAACAGTAAATGTTTGTCTAGAGGAACAGAAAAGAGGAGAAGAGCCTGAGTGGAATATTTGATGTTGAAGGAATCTACTTGTAAGTAATAGAATGATAACATTTTGAGACTGGAAGGGATCTTTCTCTATTCTATGGACAAGGAAAAGCTGCAGGAAAACACCTTGCCCTCAAATGGTACAACTAATTAATAGAGGCACCAGAGCTGGAACCTAGGTCTCCTGACGTCTTGTTCAGTAGTCTGTCAACGGCCCTGTATTCACAGAGCATTAATTGTTTGAAATAAAGAACAGGACGGTCGCTCTTAGCTTTCTGTAGACTGCTGCTGTCTTTGAGACTTTGATGAAAGCTACAGGTTCCCCACCAAAAAAACAAAAACAAAAACAAAAAAAAACCCACACATATAGAATTTCACATCCACTTTCAGGGGTGAGAGGGAGTTCGTGGCTGTGCGAAAGATGGTGTGAAGGAAGAATCTAGAAATGGAGAGACCAGTGAGAAGGCTAATGCAGTAGTTGGGAAGAGAGAGAGAAAGAGAGATTACAAGAACAAGAAGCAGTAAGTGCTGGCTCCAAGACTGGGGTGGGGGGTGGGGGGTGGGGAGGAGTTAGAAAGGAAAGTTCAAATTTGAGAGGTGACCTGTGGGTGGGATGGGTACAGTGGAGGGACAAAGAGGCATTTAAGATGACTCAGAGGCTTCCGGTATAGATATCAAGGAAAATGGTGATGCCACGCATCAAATTATGGGCTAGTGAGAGAGAGTAGGTTTGCAGGCAAATAATGTGTTTGATTTGACAGGTGTCCCAGATGCCTGGAGGCCATCAGGGTGGGGATGTCCAAAGGAAGCTGGCAATAACACAAGCACCCTCCACATCTTCTCTTGCCGCTCTTCCTCTGGCCATCTGGATAATCCATTTTTCCCTGAACCAAACACACACTTTCCTACCTCCATCCTCTTTGCTCACCCTACTCCCTCAATATGGTGTCCTTCCAACCCCCTCACCTTTATCCAAAATATTTCACGGTCCAGTTCAAATGATATTTTCTCTGTTAAACCTTTCCTGACACCACCAGTCTGATCTAATCTCTCCCTTCTCTAAGATCCCAAATCTTTCTCTGAACCTCTCTTACCATATTTTATATTTGGACTTTCAGTTATTTACATCATTCAGTAAAAGGCTGAAAGGAAGAAAAAAGGAATAAAGGACAGATGGTACAAAGAGAAAACAAACAGCAAGATGGAAAATCTAAACCCAACCATATCAATAATTACATTAAATGTGAATGATCTAAACACACCAATTAAAATGGTCTAAACACACCAATTAAAAGAAAAAAGGAATAAAGGACAGATGGTACAAAGAGAAAACAAACAGCAAGATGGAAAATCTAAACCCAACCATATCAATAATTACATTAAATGTGAATGGTCTAAACACACCAATTAAAAGGCAGAGTTTGCCAGTTGGATTATAAAAGCAGTATCTGACTATATGCTGCCTACAAGAAACCCCTTTAACTATAAACCATGAAAAGATAAAGGTGAAAGGATGGAAAAATATATATCATGCTAACACCAATCAAGATGAAGTTAGAATGGCTATATTAAAACTAGATAGAGCAGATTTCAGGGCAAAGGGTATTACCATGAATAAAGAGGGTCATTTCATAATGATAAACAAGTCAATTCATCAAGAAGACATGACGATTTGAGAGGTACCCAGCTGGCTGTGTCGGTAGAGAATGTGACTCTTGATCTCGGGGTTGTGAGTTCAAGCCCCAAGTTGGTTGTAGAGATTGCTTTAAAATCTTCTTTTTTTTTTTTTTTAAAGAAGACATAATTGGAAGCACTTATGTACCTAAATAACAGAGAGTCAAAGTACACGAAGCAAAAACTGATAGAACTGTAAGGAAATTGACAAATCCATGATTATAATCAGAAGTGTCAATACTTATGTCTCAATAATTGATAGGACAAAAAAATCGGAAAGTCAGTAAAGATATTTAAGGACTTGACCAACACTATCAATTAACTTGACCTGATTGACATTTATAGAACATTCCACTCAATAACAGCAGAATACACAGGCTTTTCAAGTGTGCAAGGAACATTCACCAAGATAGATCATACCTTAGGCCATGAAAGAAGTCTTGGTAAATTTAAAAGGAATGAGATCACACAAAATATATTCTCTGACCACAGTGGTATTAAATTATATGTCAACAATTGAAGAATACCTAGAGAATCCCAAATACTTGGAAACTAAGCAACGCTGTTCTTTTTTTTTTTTTTTAATGTTTATTTATTTTTGAGACAGATTGAGAGTGTGAGCAGGGGAGGAGCAGACAGAGAGGGAGACACAGAATCTGAAGCAGCTCCAGGCTCTGAGCTGTCAGCACAGAGCCCGAAGCGGGGCTCAAACTCACGGACCGTGAGATCATGACCTGAGCCGAAGTTGGACACTCAACCTACTGAGCCACCCAGACACCCCTAAACAACACTGTTCTAAATAATTCATGGGTAAAAGAAGAAGTCAATGAGAAAATTTAAATTTTTGAACTGAATGAAAATTAAGACACAACATAATTAAATTTGATAGCTAAAGTAGCTCTTAAAGGGAAATTTATAGTTCTAACAGCCTATGCTAAAAAAGAAAACAGGTTGGGGCACCTGGCTGGCTCAGCTGATAGAGGGTTGTGACTCTTGATCTCAGGGTTGTGATTTCAAGTCGCATGTAGGTGTAGAGATTACTTACTTAAAAATCAAATCTTTAAAAGAAAAAAAGAGGGTGCCTGGGTGGCTCAGTCAGTTAAGTGTCACTCTCCCTCTCTGTCTCAAAATAAATAAATAAACATTTTTTTTTAATAAATAAAAGAAAAAAGAGGAAACAAAAAGGTCTCAAGTCAATGATGTCAGCTTCCACCTTACAAAATTAGGGGGAAATGCAAATTAAACACAAAGTAAACAGAAGTAAGGAAATAATAAAAACAAGCAGAAACCAATGAAATAGAGGGGTGCCTGGGTGTCTCAGTCCGTTGGGCTCTTGCAGTCTGCGGGACTGAGCATTGTGGCTGGCTCTGCACTGACAGGGCAGAGCCCGCTTGGGGTTGTCTCTCTCCCTTTCCCTCTGCCCCTCCCCTGCTAGTGCTCTCTCCACCCGCCCCCCACCACTCTTAAAATTAAAAAAAAAAATCAGTGAAATAGAAAACAAACTCAATAGAAAAAATTAGTAGAAACGAAAGCTGGTTCTCAGAGAAGATAGGAAAAATAGACAAATCTAGGGGCTCCTGGGTGGCTCAGTCGGTTGGGCGGCCGACTTCGGCTCAGGTCATGATCTCGCGATCCGTGAGTTTGAGCCCCGTGTCGGGCTCTGTGCTGACTGCTCAGAGCCTGGAGCCTGTTTCAGATTCTGTGTCTCCCTCTCTCTGACCCTCTCCTGTTCATGCTCTGTCTCTCCCTGTCTCAAAAATAAATAAAACGTTAAAAAAGAAAATTAAAAAAAAAAGAAAAATAGATAAATCTAGCCAGAGTTATCAGGCAAACAAGAAAAAGAGATATATATCATTAATAACAGGAATGAGAGAGGTGGCATCACCACAGATTCTAGAGATATTAAAAGGATAATAAAAGAATATTATTAACAGCTTTATGCAAAAAAATTTGACAACTTAGATGAATGTAAAATTCCTTGAAAGTAACAAAATATCCAACTCACTCAAGAAGAAATAGACCATCTGAATTAGCCTGTGGCTATTAAACAAATTGAACTGTGGTTAACAACCTTCCCACAAAGGAAACACCAGACCTAAGTAGCTTTACTGGTTAATTCTACCAAACATTAATAAAGAAATAATATCAATTTCACTCAAACTCTTTCAGAGAATTGAAGCAGAGGGAATACTACCCAATTCATTTATACAAAACCGCGGTTACTCTAACACCAGAATGAGACAAAGATATTACAAGAAAACTACAAACCCATAGGAACATAGATGCAAAAATCCTTGACAGCATTTTATTTTATTTATTTTTTTTTTAATTTTTTTTTTAACATTTATTTATTTTTGAGACAGAGAGAGACAGCGCATGAACGGGGGAGGGTCAGAGAGAGAGGGAGACACAGAATCGGAAGCAGGCTCCAGGCTCCGGGCCATCGGCCCAGAGCCTGACGCGGGGCTCGAACTCACGGACCGCAAGATCATGACCTGAGCTGAAGTCGGACACTCAACCGACTGAGCCACCCAGGTGCCCTGACAGCATTTTAGTAAATCAAATCCAACATTATATAAAGAGGATAATACATCATGACCAAAAATGCAAGGTGGAGTTAACATCTGAAGCATTAGAAACCATTTTTTAGACATTTTATTTTATTTTATTTTACTTATTTTAAAGAGAGAGAGAGAGAGTTCATGAGTAGCAGAGAGGGGCAGAAGAAGAGAGAGAGAAAGAGAGAGAGAGAAAGAATCTTAAGCAGGCTCCACATTCAATGTGGAGCCCAATGCAGGACTCCATCCCACAACCCTGGGATCATGACCTGAGCTGAAATCAAGACTTACACACTCAACCAGCTGAACCACCCAAACACTCCAGGAAACATAATCATCTCAACAACTATCAAGAAAACATTTGGCAAAAAGCCAATATAAATTTCAGATTTGAAGAAAAACCTCTCAACAAATTTGGAATAGAAGGAAACTTCTTCAGTCAGATAAAAGTCACCTACATACACACACACACACACACACATCCATGCACATATACACACAACTAAGGGATAACATCTTATAAAAACATCATAGTAGAAGACTGAATGCTTTCCTCCTAAGAGCAGGAGCAAGGCAGGGATATCTGCTCTCACCACTTTTTTTTAATGTTTTATTTATTTTTGAGGGGGGGTGAGTGGCAGAGAGAGAGGGGGACAGGGGATCTGAAGCAGGCTCTGACAGCACTTGGTGCTGAGAAGACCAAGCCCAATGCAGGGCTCAAACTCACAAACCGTGAGATCATGACCTGAGCCAAAGTCAGATGGTCAACCAACTGAGCCATCCAGGCGCCCCTGCTCTCACTTTTCTTCAGCATTATACTGGAGGTTTTAGCCAGTGCAATAAGGCAAGAAAAGTAAATAATGGCATCCAGATTGGAAAGGAAGAAGTAAAATTGTTTTTGTTCAGAGATGACATAATCAACTATGCAGAAAATTCAGTGGAATCTACAAAAAAGTTACCAGAACTAACAACTCAGTTTTAACACGTTTTCAGGATATAAGATCAATATGCAGAAATCAATTGTGTCTCTACCTACTCGTTGTCTTAGTTTCCTACGGCTGCCATAATTAAGTATCACAACCAGGATGGCTTCAAAGAGCAGAAAGGTATTGTCTCAGAGTTCTGGATGCTGGAAGTCTGGTAGCAAGGTATCGGCAGTGCCACGCTCTCACGGAAGGATCTAGGGGAGAATCCCTCCTTGCCTGCGTTAGCTTCCGGTGTCTTCCGGCAATCCGTGTGTTCCTTGGCTTATAAATGCGTCACTCCAATGTCTACCTCCATTGTCACGGGTCCATCTTTTCCCTGTGGGGTTTTATATCTTTTTCCCTCTCTGCATATCTGTGTCCAAATTTCTTTCTTATACGGACATCTATCACATTGGATTACGGGCCCATCCTACTCCAGTATGACCTCATCTTAACTCTAATTACAGCAGCACAGATCTTACTTCCAAATGAGATTACATTCACAGGTTTCCTGGATTAGTAAGGACTTCCACATATCTCTGAGAGGGCATAAATTTAACCCATGATACGAGCAATCAACACTCAAAAAAATAAGTTTAAGAATATCATTGATATTAGCATCAAAAAAAACCCCATAAAATACTTGGGAATAAATCTGACAAAAGCTGTGCGTTGAAAACATGAAACATTGCTCAAATAAATTTAAAAAGACCTAAATAAATGGGAAGATATATATTGCCCATGGATTAGAAGACTCAATATTATTAAGATTTCTTATGACTTACATTTTTTTATGTTTTAATGTTTATTTAATTTTTAGAGAGAGAGAGGGAGAGCATGAGTGGGGGAGGGGGAGAGAGAGGGAGACGCAGAATCCAAAGCAGGTTCCAGGATCTGAGCTGTCAGCACAAAGCCTGACATGGGGATCGAACTCATGAACCATGAGATCATGACCTGAGCTAAAGTCAGATACAGCCAGGCACCCCTATTACTAAGATTTCAATCCCCCCGAATTGATCTAAAGATCTAACGTGATCCCAAGCAACATCACAACAATGTTTATGGAAACTGACAACCTGATTCTAAGTGTTGTATGGAATTCCAAAGGGTCTAGAACAGCCAAAACAACTTTGAAAAACAAGAATACAGCTGAAACACTTACAGAAATTCATGATTTATTATAGAGCTACGATAATTAAGATAGTATAGTATAGGCGCTTACAAAAGACAGATAGATCAATGGAACAGAATAGAGAGTTCATAAATAGATCCACATACATATGGTCAATGGATTTTTGACAAATGGGCAAAGACAATGCACTAAAGAAGGGACAGTCTTTTCAATATAGAACAGTTGGATGTCTACAGGCCAAGAGACAGAGACAGAGAGAGAGAGAGAGGGAACATCAATCCATACCTGGCATCATACACAAAAATTAACTCAAAGTTGATCATTAAATTAAATGTAAAACATAATGTCTGGAAGAAAACATAGGAGAGCAAATCTTTGCAACTTTCAGCTAGGCAACAGTCTTAGGACCCTAAAAAGCAGGATCCATAGAAGATGATAAACCTTAAAAACAAAGTCCATTATGGAGGCGCCTGGGTGGCTCAGTCAGTTGAGCATCCCATTTGGGCTCAGGTCATGACCTCGCTGCTCGCTGCGGCTCGTAGGTTTGAGTCCCGCATCCGGCTCTGTGCTGACAGCTCAGAGCCTGGAGGCTGCTTCTGATTCTGTGTCTCCCTCTTTCTCTCCCCTTCCCCTGCTCACGCTCTCTCTCTCTCTCTCTCTCTCAAAAATAAACATTAAAAAATTTTTTTTAATAAAAAAATAAAGTCAGTTATATTGCCAGCAAAAAGTAGGTTTATTCAATAACGGAGAATTGAAATTCAGGACGTACAAACTATGACAAAATTCACAGGCAAGCCCAACAAAGAAGAGGACTGTTATTTTATGCAAAAGAAGGAGATGGGGGGGTGTGTTTTGAACCAAGGTCCACGGAAGAAAAGCAAGAGTTGAGGGTGAGGAGGGTTACACACTGGCTGAGTTGCAGGAGGGCTGATTTCTTATAGAAGAGCCAATGTCCATCTTTTCCTTTGGGGCCTGTGGTTGATCATCCTTTCCTGTTGATGATTCAGAGTGATGATCCAGAATCCCAGATTCTGCAGGGGTCTGTAACTGACAATTCTTCCAGTATTTGACATTGAGTGGTATGGCTTCCCCTCTGGCCTCTGGATTCCACTAATAAAGTTTCCCTTTATTAATTGTCACAAAACATTAAATGATAAGTTGGACTTTACAAAAATTGAGAACTGCTTTCAAAAGCACTTTTTTTTTGTTTTTAAAATTTTTCAAGTTTATTTATTTTTGAGAGAGACAGAGTGAGCGAGCACGGGAGTGGGGCAGAGAGGGAGTGGGAGAGAGAATCCCAAGCAGGCTCCGTGCTGTCAGTGTGGGGCCGGACACGGAGTTCGATCCCACGAACACCAAGATCACGACCTGAGCGGAAACCAAGAGTTGGTTGCTTCACTAACTGAGCCACCCAGGCACCCCTTGTTTGTTTTTTTTAAGGAGGCTCCGTGCTCAGCCTAACGTGGGGCTTGAACTCATGACCCCGAGATCAAGACCTGAGCTGAGATCAAAAGTCAGGGGTTCCCCGGGTGGCTGAGTGGTTAAGCATCTGACTTCGGATCAGGTCATGACCTCACAGCTCAGTTCGTGAGTTTGAGTCCCATATGGAGTGAGCTCAAGCCCCTCTTTGGATGAGACCCGCTTCTCTCTCTCTCTCTCTCTCTCTCTGCCCCTCACTCACTTGCGCCCCCTCTCTCTCTCTCAAAAAAAGGAAAAAAAAAAGAGTCAGGTGCTTAACCAACTGAGTTACCCAGGCGCTCCTGAAAACACACTTTTAAGAAGTGAAAAGACAAGTCACAGACTAGGGGGAAATATTTGCATGTTGCGTATTTGATAACGGCCTTGTATTAGATTATATAAAGAACTCTCGAAACTCAAAAAAAAAAAAAAAAGGAAAGGAAATAATATATAACTATATTGCAAATGAAAAAATAAAATTGTTCTTTGAACAATGAAAAGACAGATTATTCAATAAATGGCATTAAGATAACCAGGTAACTGTTTGGAAAATGTAAGCTTGGAGTTCTACCTCATTTCTTGTATCTAATGAAATGCAGCTAAAGGTAAACAACAGCACAACTAAAGGAATAATAATATAAGTATTAGAAGAAAGGGGCGCCTGGGTGGCTCAGTCGGTTAAGCATCCGACTCTTGATTTTGGCTCAGGTCGTGATCTCACGGTTCGTGAGATCGAGCCCCGTGTTGGGCTTTGCGCTGATAGTTTGGAGCCTGCTTTGGATTCTCTTTCTCCTTCTCTCTCTGCTCCTCCCCCGCTGTCTCTCTCTCGAAATAAATAAATAAACTTAAAAGAAGAAAAGTGTGAAAGAAGATTCCTAAGTGAAGTGAACATTGTCGAGTCATTTACAACGGGGTGGGGAAGATACTGAGGAAGCAGGGCCTCTGGCTTCTCCCGTTTCAAATCTTGGAACACCACAAACTCTTGATTTTTGTCATTTGCGACTTGTCCGTTCTACCTGGACCACCTCCTGGAACACATCCTTCTAATTTGGACGGAAATAGAATGTAACACCTGTTAGCTGAGCCGCCCATCGCGTTAGGGAATTCAAACTCTGCAGCACCAATCACAATTCTTTTAAAACAAGTTTTGTGGGGCGCCTGGGTGGCGCAGTCGGTTAAGCGTCCGACTTCAGCCAGGTCACGATCTCGCAGTCCGTGAGTTCGAGCCCCGCGTCAGGCTCTGGGCTGATGGCTCGGAGCCTGGAGCCTGTTTCCGATTCTGTGTCTCCCTCTCTCTCTGCCCCTCCCCGGTTCATGCTCTGTCTCTCTCTGTCCCAAAAATAAATAAAAAAACGTTGAAAAAAAAAAAAAACAAAAAAAAAACAACAAGTTTTGTAACCTTGTGGCTTTTGAACCTTTATAAGCCTGCACTCCCCTCTCAAAATTGGGGAGGACACTTCCAATTTTGGTCAACTCCATGCCTTGTCCCTTGGGGATTACAATCCCAAAGGCCCCAAATAAATGCATTTGGTTGCTTTCTAGCCTCTCCTCTTGGTTGACAGCCGCAATCGAGTGTTTCCTTTCTTTCTTTCTTTTATGCTTTTGAAGCGGGGATGTCCAAGGCCCCACATACGGAAATCATAGAAGACAAGGTTATAAATGCGATCAAATAAAAACGTCTGCACGCCAAAAGCCTTAACTATCCATGATCCTACCAATCCTACAGTCCTATAGTCCTAGAGATCATACAACCAATTGGAAAATCTCCGACAGTCAAACCAAACAGGAAACGAATACCTATCACCGCAGCTTCAGCAGCAGCAAAATCTAGAAGTTGGTATCGAGTGCCCGTGAGGTGGCGGGAAACAAGATGATCCACAGGGGCTGCTGGGAGTCTAACCTGATAGGTCCCGTAGCACAGCCTGGACGTGTCTAAGGAAACCGAATATGGATGTGTAAAGTCTATAATCCAGTTCCGTTCCCAGGACTAGGTTGCAAAAATAAGCCTATAATGGATACATGAAATGACAAGTTCAAGAATACTCATGGCAGCAAAAAACTGGGAAACAATCTTGTATGCTAAATACACGGTAGAAGGTGCACAGGGCATATGTGGATACAAAGAAGGAACTAGTCCACCCTATATTGTTTTTAAATTCCATCTCATACATAAAAGCAGAATGGAAGGTTGTGTGTGTGTGTTTCTCAAAGAATTATTAACATTTGGGGGTGTCCGGGTGGCTCAGTTGGTTAAGTGTCTGACTCTTGATATCGGCTCACGTCTTGATGTCAGGGTTGTGAGTTCAAGCCCTGCATTGGGCTTTGCGCTGGGCGAGAAGCCTACTTTAAAAAAAAAGAGAGAGAGACAGAGAGAGAATCTGAAAATTTTACTACAATTCCGATCAGGGAGCCAGGTTCGTTTCAGCTCCTTCATTGCCAAACCCGGGGGCAGGGTCTGTTCCGCGTCTCCGCCTTCTCTTTGTCTGCGATGACCAAGGTATAAAGGTACCCGCTGCATTGAACTTTAACCTTCACCTTTTCCTTAGTTTTCGTGATCTCAACAGTTCTGGCATCCTTTCACCTGGCCAGGAGCAGAAAGTCCTTGATTTCTTCAATTTTGCAAGGCGTGACCAAGAGGGGTGCCAGGGAGCTTACGGCCGGCACAGCAAGTGGCAAGCAGCAAGGACAGAAAGCCAGAATAGAAGTTGTTGATGTTTCGAACTTATTTGTTTGTTGCTATTGAGGTGCAGTGGATGCACAATGTTACGTTAGTTTCGGGTGTCCAACGGGGTGATACAACAAGTCTGTAGTTACGCTGTGTTCCCGTGGGTTTGAGCCCCAAATCAGGCTCTGTCTTGTCAGCACAAAGCCCGCTTTGGATTCTCTGCCCCCCCTCTCTGTGCCTCTGCCCCGCTCACGGTCTCTCTCTCTCTCTCTCTCAAAAAATAAATGAAGATTAAAAAAAACCCACAGTGTTTAGTAAGAAGAAAAAAGAAAAGTAAAACAAACAGAATGAGATGTTATACTACGCTATTGTCCGGAAATATAAAACACACAAGATTATATATATATATATATATATATATATATATATATATATATTTTTTTTTTTTTTTTAACTTTTTAAATGTTTATTTATTTTTGAGAGGGAGAGAGAGAGACAGAGTGTGAGCCAGGGGAGAGGGAGAGAGAGAGGGAGACACAGAATCCGAAGCAGGCTCCAGGCTCTGAGCCATCAGCCCAGAGCCCGAAGCGGGGCTCGAACTCGCAAACCGCAAGACCATGACCTGAGCTGAAGTCAGACACTTAACTGACTGAGCCACCCAGGTGCCCCTATAATACACTTTTTCAAAGAGAGAGCACAAGAGCCAAGGAGGGGCAGAGGGAGAGGGAGAGAGAGAATCTAAGCAGGCTCCAAGCTCCATGTGGAACCCAACTTGGGGCTCGATCTCATAACCCTGGGATCATGACTTCAGCCGAAATCAAGAGTCAGATGCTCCACCCACTGAGCCACCTAGGTGCCCCACAAAATAATATGATGCATTGATCAGGTATACATATATGTGTCAATAAATGAATGAAAGGGAGGGCCCACTGCACTGACTAAATAAATCGGTACATGCCCACGGAAGGGGTGGCAAGGAGAAGGGGACAGGAATGGCAAAAGAAGAGGCAGTAAGAAGGGAGGGGTGGCCTAATGATTTCATGTGCCACAAACTGAGGGATTTCGCTGATTACTCCAGTTAAACAAAAGAAGGGCAAGAGCATTGTTTTACTTAAAAGACACTGTATGTTTTTAAGAAAAAAATATAGCATAAAATTTAAAAAATGAACTCAAGTTTTTTTCAATAGGCCAAGGATAGACAATTCACAGCAGAAATACAAACATCTAAGAAATATATGACATCATGATCATCAACCTCAAGTAAGGAAAATCTCAATTAAAGAAAAATTCAAGGGGCAACTGGGTGGCTCAGTCGGTTGAGCGTCCGACTTCGGCTCAGCCCATGATCTCGCAGTTCATGGGTTCGAGCCCCGCGTCAGGCTCTGTGCTGACAGCTCGGAACCTGGAGCCCGCTTCGGATTCTGTGTCTCCTCCTCTCTCTTCGCCTCCCATGCTCATGCTCTATCTCTCTCTGTCTCTCAATAATAAATAAATGTTAAAAAAAGAAAAAAAAGAAAAAGAAAAATTCAATATTCCCTTTTGCCCATGAACTTGGAAAGAAATGGAAAAGAATGGTAATATACATTGCTATGAAGGGCGTGAAGAAATGCAGACTCTCGTATGTGATTGGAAGTAGTGTATATTTTGATAAAGACGTCTTGGAGGGCAGTTTGCAAGCATTTATCAAAAATTTAAAGGTACATTCTCTTTTTTTAATGTTTATTTATTTTGAGAGAGAAAGAGAGAGAGACAGCTCCCATATGCACGTGAGTGCGCAAGGGGGAGTGGGGAGAGAATCCCAAGCAGGCTCCACACTATCAGCACAGAGCCCAACACAGGGCTCGATCCCACCAACTGTGAGTGAGAGCATGACCTGAGCCAAAATCAAGAGTTGGATGCTCAAATGACGGAGCCACTCAGGAGCCCCCGTTTTATTTTGAGAGAGAGAGAGAAACACACACACACACACACACACACACACACACACACACACACGTGGGAGGGGCAGAGAGAGAGGGAGAGGAGGGAGAATCCTGTGGGGCTCGATCTCATGACCTGAGCCAAGATTAAGAGTTGGATGCTTGGGGCGCCTGGATGGCTTGGTCGGTTAAGCGTCCGACTTCGGCTCAGGTCATGATCTCACGGTCCGTGAGTTCGAGCCCCGCGTCGGGCTCTGTGCTGACAGCTCAGAGCCTGGAGCCTGTTTCAGATTCTGTGTCTCCCTCTCTCTCTGCCCCTCCCCTGCTCACATGCTGTCTCTCTCTCTCGGACTGCCCCTCCCCTGTTCATGCTCTCTCTCTGTCTCAAAAATAAATAAACGTTAAAAAAATTAAAAAAAAAAAAAAAAGAGTTGGATGCTTGACCCACTGAGCCACCCAGTGCCCCATTTACTTTTAACTTGGTGTAATTTAGTATTCTTTGAATTTGTTACAATAGGCATATATTACTTTGTTAATTTTTGAAACACTTTTTTAAAATGAGAAATCCTGGGGCGCCTGGGTGGCTCAGTCGGTTAAGCGTCCGACTTCGGCTCAGGTCATGATCTCGCGGTCCGTGAGTTCCAGCCCCACGTTGGGCTCTGTGCTGACAGCTCAGAGCCTGGAGCCTGTTTCAGATTCTGTGTCTCCCTCTCTCTCTGCCCCTCCCCCGTTCATGCTCTGTCTTTCCCTGTCTCAAAAATAAATAAAATGTTAAAAAAAAATTTTTTTTTTAAATAAATAAAAATAAAATGAGAAATCCTTGGGGCACCTGGGTGGCTCAGTCAGTTGAGCGTCCGACTTCAGCTCGGGTCATGATCTCGCGGACTGTGAGTTCGAGCCCCGCATCGGGCTGTGTGCTGACAGCTCAGAGCCTGGAGCCTGCTTCAGATTCTGTGTCTCCCTCTCTCTCTGCCCCTCCCCTGCTCACATGCTGTCTCTCTCTCTCTCTCTCTCTCTCTCTCTCTCTCAAAAATAAAGATTAAAAAAAATTTTTTTAATGAGAAATCCTTAAAGAAATAAATCAATAAATAAATAAAATGAGAAATCCTATGGCTTCCAGTGAGGTGGAAAGATAAGACACGGCTTCTGGAGGGAAGTAACTTACGAGAACCCCATCTGAGATGTCAAATGGACTGGAACAGGTGAACAAATACATATTCTCAAGGTAAACCGGTCACCGGGGGTGAGGCGCCTGGCTGGCTGAGCCAGTAGGGCAGGTGACTCTTGATCTCGGGGTTGTGAGTTCCAGCCCCACGAGGGGGGGTAGAGATTACTTAAAAATACAAGCTTTAAAAAAAGATAAACAATTAAAACAATGGTAACAGGTGGGTGCTGGGAAGGAGGAAGGTAATAAAAGCAATAATTATCCTAATATAACCACCATTTATGGAGCATTGTTACGCGCTAGCCTTGATGTTATCTCTGATGAGGAAACAGATGCTCAGAGATTTCACGTAATTCAACCCTAGGTCACACTGAAACGCACCGGAGAGGAGGTAGGTGACTTCAGCACAGTTCAGCGTGGGGAGGGCAAGGGTCGAGAGATGTATAGAAGGCTAAGGAGCACAGCGGGTGCTGAGCTCGGGGCTGTAGGAGGGCACACCAAGTGGGGAGGTGTCCCCGAGGAGAAGACACCTGCACTGTCTCCAAGGACGAATCCGGACTTCCCTGGGTGACGTAGGACGAGGAACCACGGGAGCGGAAGCCCTACGGAGCGTGCCAGAGAGCTCACGGCTCCTTAGAACATTAGAGCACAGAGCGAGAAGGTCAAGTGGCAGGTGGGGCCAGACAGACCAGCAGGATCTGCACCCCCGAAGGGCTTTCCAGGCCACGTTGGAGAGTTTGGATTTTATTTGAGAGGTAATGGGGCGCCATTAAAAGAATCTGAGTGTAGACCGGTTTGATTAGACTGGCATTCGGGGTGGGTCACTCAGATGGCAGTCGGGAAGGCAGATTTAGCGGGAGGAAGCCAAGGGGCAAGGAGACCAGTGCGGGAAAGCCAGGGGGAGACTGGTGGGGAAACAGAAACAGATCCCAGTCACGTGTAGAAGGTAAGAGGGATGGATGCTGACCACGGATTGGCCGTGGCAGTGGAGGGAAAGAAGCGCGATCTCCAGGGCAACTGAATGCAGGGGGCGCCATTTGCTCTTTCGAGAAACACCCAGGCAGAAGTGGGGTTGAGGGTGGAGAGGACAGGGAGGCCAGTGTTGGGTATACGGAGTTGCAGGTTTCCGGCAGACGTCGTCGTAAAGAGATCTGGCTAATCGACAAACGCCCGAGGAGCCAACTTCCTTCCAGACCTCACCGCGGGAAGGTTCCCGCCTGCCTTTGTGCCACGCTCCTTGGAATGTCACCGCCACGGCCACCGTGGTGCCCCCACCATTCCCCACGAGCCTCCTCCTCTGTGGTCGGCCTTGGAAGGGAGCACCTCCGCCCATCCAGGCGCCCGCGCCGGAGACCTGGGGGCTCTCCTCTCGCCCGCTGTGTCGAATCCATCACCCAGCCCAACCGAGTCTCATTTAAATAGCTCCCCTCGGCCTGTCCTCTCTTCTCCATTCTGCTTCAGCACCGACTCTTGTCGTCACTCGGCTGACCTTGCCTTAGCCTGCTGAAACTGCAGGAGAGGACTCGGGGGCACTCTGGGGGACACCTGTTAGGTGTAAGAGAAGCTGCAGCGAGCAGGGACAGAGCTGAAAGGCAACACCCTGGCTGTCCCTCGGGAGGTCTCAAGCGGAGCCAGCCTTCTGCGGCTGCCCCGGGACGAGGGCTCTGTAACCCTCACCTGCTAGTCCTTGCACGCACACTGCCCTAGGGAGGGGGCTCAGACAAAGCAGATGTCTTCCTCCCAAGGCAGTTCCTGAGCCACTCGTGCAGCGGGGGAAGTGAGAGCCTCTGTCCCCAGAAGGAGGAGATGTGTGAAGGGGGTGGGGGGGCTGGGGGGGGTCTCGACAGCGCCCCACGGAATTCTCCACAAGCACCTGTCCTGACCTGGCACACCCCTACCTGTCTTCAAAGCCCGGCTCCCATGTGACCTGCTTCCCCCCCTCACCAACGCTGCCCCTGACTTCCTCCTCCTCCTTTGCTCCACTCTGGTCCTGAGCCACTCTCGTCACCGTCACGGGGTCGACGTGTTCAGACGTCTGTCTCCCCGCCGGCCCCCTCCTGTAGACGGCCTGTACCCACAGGCCCACAACTGTGGGCCTGAACCCACAGGGGCCTGAACTGTGGCCAGAACCCACAACTGTGTCTGGCACACGTTGGCTGTTCAACCCACGCGCAGTGCGTTGAATAAAACGGGACTGGCCGATGAAGAGACAGCCACGACGTTATAATAAAAGGAGGCTCCCCCCTCCCCTACCCCACCCCCACCCCCCCGTGGCTCGGTGGGTTGAGCTCCTGGCTTTGGCTCATGACTGTCGGTTGGACCGCCTCGGGCTCTTCGATGACAGCGAGGACCCTGCTTGGGATGCCCTCTCTCCCTCTCTCTCTCTCTCTCTGCCCCTCCCCCACCCCAAGAAGACACAAATACAATTTTGTAAGAAAAGACCCAGAATCAAGCACACCTATGTTCGCCCAGACAGCAGCGCGGAAGCCGGCGAGCACCCCGGAGACACAACACACACACACACACACACACACACACACACACACACACAAGGACGCAGACCCGCAGCCAATGAAATGGACACAGACAGGAAAAAAAAAAAAAAAAATCCATCCGGACACGACCGCATTAACACACGTAAATGACCCACCTACGAATTCTGGTCCCTATTCGTCCCTAGGCGGCAACCCGCCCTCATTCGCCTTCCAGAAACTCTGCCAACCACGCAGCTGTGGCTTGCAACCCCCGCCACACCTCCCTCACCCTTTGCCCCCCCCACCCCCGGCCGGGCGGACCTCTCTCCCAGATTGGTGGCAGCGCCCCTCCAGAGAGAAGGGAGACGGCTCGGCTGGCGGCCGGCAGGGGCGGTGTTCAACCAGCGATTCTCAGGCGGGCTCGGCGGACGTCGCTTAAGCGGGGGAACCGAGGAGGAGGGGCAAGAGCCAGGGGTGCTCCCGCCCACACACCTGCTGAGCTCTGCCCCACCCCCCAGCTCTTCGGCTTCTTCGGTCCCCCTCGTCTCAGCTGGGGTGTCGCCTCGATGGGTGGCGCGGATTTCCTAGTCTGGCTTTTCTCGCCTTTCCAGGGAAGGCTGAGCTCAGGGATCTCCCTCTCTGGGGTCCCCGTAGCCTCTGGTCGCCTCTGGCTCTGTCTTGCTTTTCAGGGTTGTCGGGACTCCTGGGTGCTCCGTTGGACTCCCGGAAGTTCATGCTCGGGAACCCACATGAGGGGTTGCTTCCCAGGGCTCCCTGTCGGGGGAAGCTGCCACCGGTGGTTGTGGCTGGATGTCAGGCCCCTTCACTACCTTGGCCTGGCACCTTGTAGAGTGCGCAAACCGTACAACAGTACAGGTTGGGCCTGCTACTTACTTACTGCCCCTTACTGTACCATTAAGTGAGCATTTGTCACGCTGAGCACCCCCAGGATGATTTCATTTCACCCTCATAACACCCCTGTGAGGCAGGTCTTAGTGTATCCCCCATTTCACAGGTGAGGAACTTGAGAGCCCAGGAGGGCATGTGGTTGGCCCCTTACAGGACAAAGAGTGAAGGTGCATTCGGAGCTGGGACCCAGGTCCTCGGGCTGCCAGTTGTGGGCTCCCTGTCCCCTCCATCACAACATGGCTCCCTCTGCTTGGTTCCTCTCCCCAAACCAGCCTCTGAGGACCATGGCCTTCTGCAGGTTCCTTCCATTTCTAGAGTTCGGGAAAGGACACAAGCAAGCAGACAAGAGGCAGAAAGAGGGAAGCAGGGGGCAGGGGGGGCGGTCCAGCTAGCGGAAGAGGAGAAGGCAAACGTAGGCCTTGCACTGCGGATGAAGGAAGGACGGGGGGGGGGGGGGGGGGGTGGCGACAGGACAGAGAGGAGCCCCCAGGCCCAGACTGGAAAGGGTCACAGGCAAGGCTTCCATTGTGTGGCACAAAGGGACCGTATGCCTGGTAGCCTACGAAGAGAGAGAGAGAGAGAGAGAGTGTGTGTGTGTGTGTGTGTGTGTGTGAAGGGGGAGGCAAAGAGTGACTAAAAGCCTCCCCTCCACTCTCAAGCCCCTGGGGCCCTGCTGTGGGCTCTGCCACAGGGGGCGGAGTTTGCTGAGAAAGGGGCAGAGCACTGGCGGGTCAGGGCCTGCGGTCACCAGAAGGAAGAGGGCATGAACCGCAGGAAGGGGCTGGCAGGGATGGGAAGGGGCTGGAGGAGGAAGGAGGGGTGAGGTGCTCCAGTCCCACTTGCCTGGCGCCCCCACCCACCCCGCGCCCATCCCACTGGCCCACGTGCTGGGTTTTGGAGGACGTGGAATGAGGGCCCCAGATGCCTCCTCTCCTAACATTCCCTTCCTCCCTCCCTCTGTGTTAGCCCCAGGCTCCCACTTTCCCTCAAAGCCTGGGGGCTTCGGTCTCCCAGACGGTCCCCTTTCCCAGCGCCTGGCCTCCTGCCCTCTCCACCCCCCCCTCCCCACACCCTCCCCGCCTCCAGCTCCTCGGTCCTGGTCCTTGGAGCAGAGCGCAGCGAGGCCAATTGATTATCTGAAGAAATTCGGAGCTGGCACAACAGCTGCGGCTGCCCCCTCCCCCCACCCCCAGGCCCTGAGGGATCCCTGAGCGGAGGGGCCCAGTAACCCCTTCTGCTTTCCAGCAGGGCAGTGATGAGGGGGGAGGCAGGCAGCTCTGAGCGCAGGGGCTGCTGGGCAGGGGAAGGCACCAAGCACCAGGGCCCGGAATGGAGACCCCGGGTTCTCACCCCAGTCCACCAACACCGGTGAGTCACACGGCCCTTGTGGACGGTGGCCTACCTATCGGCTTTGAAAACAAGCCGGTTTTCAAGCAAGCCGGTTGGGGGCGCCTCGGGGAGGGGGGTGGTTCAGTCGGTTAGGCATCTGATTCTTGGTTTCAGCTCAGGTCATGATCTCACGGTTTCATGAGTTTGGGCCCGGCAGTACTCAGAGCTTGCTTGGGATTCTCTCTCTCTCTCTCTCCCTCTCTCTCTCTGCCCCTCCCCAACTCAGTCTCTCTCTCTCTCTCTCTCAAAATAAATAAACAAACTTAAAAAAACAAGCGAACAAGGGCACCTGGATGGCTCAGTCAGTTAAGTATCGGGCTTCGGCTCAGGTCATGATCTCGCAGTTTGTGAGTTCGAGCCCTGCGTCCGGGGCTCTGTGCTGACAGCTCGGAGCCTGGAGCCTGCTTCCGGATGCTGTGTCTCCCTCTCTCTCTGCCCCTCCCCGGCTCGTGCTCTTTCTCTCTCTCTCAAGAGTAAATAAACAATAAACAAATATTCAAACAAACAAACAAAAATAAATAAATAAAACAAGGTGTTGGATTCGGTGACTGCCAAGCTCTCTTCCAGTTCCTGCCGTGTAGTCCTCAGATTCTGCCTGGTCTCTGCTCAGCCCCCCCTGCTCTCTGCTCAGCCCTCCCTGCTCTCTGCTCAGGTCTCTGCTCCCATTGAAGTGGGAGGGCTCTGTGCTGGCAGTTCTCAGAGCTTGCTTGGGATTCTCTCTCTCTCACTCCCTCTCTCTCTCTTCAATGCAAGTGTTGAAGGAAAGATGTCATCTCCTTCCTGCGTGGGGGCTTCTCCCTAAGTGTAGCTTAAACTCCTCTTGGCGGCTGGTGTCAGGGATGAAAACGGCACCTTCAGAGACCGGAAGGCGTCTCAGCATTTCCCTCCCACTGCTTGCCTTCAGACTCCTCAGACGACCTCGCGTTTGGAAGGCTCTCCGAGTTTACCTAGCCGATATTCCATCCGGGCAGGAAGGTACTCGCCGGTTTCTGTCTGGGGTCCATTCTCCAGCCGTCCACTTCGGATGCCTCTTCCTGAGGCGGGCGCTTCCGTTGCTGGACAGCTCCGGGAGTCGAAAGGTTTTTCTTCGAGTTAAAATCTGTTTGCTGCAACTTCCGCCTCCTGGTCCTGATTCTGCTTCCTGGGGCCGCCCAGGATGTCTGTTGTTCTTTCTTCTCTCCGTATTTGAGGCTGGGGATCAGATTGCCCCTAATCTACTCTTGTGGAGACACCTATTTGCGGTTTTCTTTCTGCAAAGTTGTCTCCAGACCTTTTGCCTTCTTGGGCACAAAACTGAATACTCTCTAATTTATCAATGTCTCGTTAAAGTACGGGGTCCACAGAAGGCCACCTGTCAGGCCGAGTCATTTCAGGGGAGCAGGGTGTTGGCAGTACTGGACGTAAAGAATCTGGGTTTGAACTTCGCTTCTGCCCCTGACCCGCTGTGTGACCTTGGGCAAGGCCCTCCTCCTCTCTGGGCCATAGTTTCCTCATCTGTGAGTTGATTTAGGGTCTTTTCCAGGATTCCTTTGATTTCCTTCAGAGACCCTTTTTATCCCCTTCCTTACCCGTCTCTGAGTCCCAGGTCCTCCGTTATGTTCTTCCCCGTATCTTAAAGGTTGGGGAACACAAAGTGGGCCAAGAACAAATTGCAACGAATACTGACCCAGCTCAGAGACAATAATGAGGACAGACAGGTTTCATGTCATGGCTTTTCCCAGCAGCATGGACCACAGACCCGTTTTACTTGGGTTCCAGTGGGAACTCAAGCTCTTTCTCAAGCCCATAGAGAGCAGGAGCAGAAGCCCAACATCAGAAGGGTCAGAAAGTATCGCTCAATAAATACCAAGTTGGAGGTACGTGGGACTTTAGGTGGGGAGGTCTGGGACCTGTGTATTATACCCTTCCCTGCACCCGTCACTCCGGCCCCTCCTTTTCTCTCTCTCATCATTTACCCACCACACTGAGCTCTCATAGCCCCATCAGAAGAGCCTTCAAAGCCTAGGGCCTTCCCTGCCTACCCTCTCACAGCCTGCGGGCCAGCTTCCCAACCCAATCGAATGATCCACAGCCATACCTGATGCTGGAACGAGGTCACTTTAATTTTTCTTTTTGTATGAAATCAGAAATGCAATGGGAGGGGATCACATACAGGATGCAGGACACAGACCCTGGGGGCCCGTTGTTGGAGGGGATCAGGATCATGGGAGAGGGCTAGAAAGAGAAGAGAGGCAGGCAGGACTGGGGCGGGACTGTCTGGGGGTGAAGGGAACTATGGAAGGGTCCAGGAGCCCTGGAGCTGGGGGAAGGGCACCATCCCAGAGGACTGGGGTGTCTGGACAGATGGATCTGAGGAAGGGATATGGGTGTGGTGAGCAGACAGGATGCCCACACACACCTGGGGTTGCAGAGGAGTAAGAAAGGGAAAGGAGTAACCAGGGACGAAGCAAGAGAGACCCGGCCGGGGCTGCCAGGAGCCCCCTCACTCTACCCCAAAGTGCACAACTCGGCAATAAATAGTAATATTTATAAATAAATAAGTAAATAAATAGATGAATAAATAAATAAATACGTAAATAAATAATATCCTTGTAGAGCACGGAGTCTGGTGTGGGGGAGGAGGGAGCACGGGAAGGGCAGTGAGCTCACTTCTACACGGGCCCTCTGGCCCTTCATTCCGACCCTGGGCTGCACTCAGTAACACTGGAGGGGGTGCGAAGGGGTGCCGAGAGCCTGCTGGGGGTGGGTGGAGCAGGATGGGGAGGGGATGTCTTCCCTTGCCGAAGGCAAGCTTAAGGAAGGAGAAAAAATATATATAACGAACTGGCCCTAGGTCCCAGAGGGCAGAGCATTTCTGGAGGGCAGTAATAGAACATTCCCTCCCCCCCACCCCCCCCTGCATCTGAGGCAGGAAGCGCTGTGGGTTTTCACATTTTCCCAGCGTGCTGGGGTGGAGGAAGCAGATGTGGATCTGGCTCACCCACCGCCCCGGGCCCTCTGCTGATTCTGGGGGTTCAGCCCCTCCTCCAGGATCCGGGTCTCCCTTTCTCTAGCTGCACACAGGGAGGGAGAAAATTGGGACGGTGGGCGGGAGGGCGCAGGGAGGGGGCCAAATAGCTCAGAGAGGGCAAGGCACTCACTACCAAGTCCGATACGAGGTCTTCATGTGCTAAGCTCAGGGGCAAGAGAGTTTTCCCATCATTCTCGGCCGCCAAGATTCCCCTTGGCAGGAGTATCTCCGGAGGCCCCGCGTCCCCGAGGTTAGATCTCTGGGGTAGAAGCCCACCCCACTCGGAGCCCAGCCTTCCCCCTTCCTGTATGGGTGCCCCCTCCCCACCCCAGGCCAGGCGAGGCTGGAAAGGGGATGGGAGACAGAGACGGGGTCTGGGGTCTCCAGAAATGTGGTCGTAAGAGTGGCCCTGGAAGAGCGGAGGAAGCGGGGCAGAAACAAGGGGGAGGGACAGGCAAGCGGACGGTGCGAAGAAGAGGCAGCGGCCCAGGAGAGAGCTAGGGGGGAGCGGCCAAGGGCGGCCGCCTAGGAAAGCCAGCAAGGACTGGGTACCGAACACCCAGGCGAACGTTTCTGACCAGCTGGGCCCCAACCACAAGCCGTGGGAGGCGCACGAGAATCGCCCTGGGGTGGGGGGTGGGGGGGTCGGCAGGAGAAGGTGGCCCTCGCCAGCCAGCCAGCCAGCCCCAGCCAGCCAGCCACCCAGCCGGAGGGCACCCTGCCTCCCTGCCCCTCCCCCCCGCCCCGGGGGCCCTGCGGGGAGCTGGGGGGGGGGAGGGGCGGGGGGGACCCCAGCCAGGCCGAGGCAGCCCCGTCAGACGTCCAGCACGTGGTTCAGGTAGGAGATGTAGCAGATGGCCAGACGCAGGATCTCGATCTTGGACAGCTTCTTGTCGGGGGGCAGCGTGGGCAGCAGCTTGCGCAGCTCGGCGAAGGCCAGGTTGAAGGCTTCCACGCGGATTCGCTCCCGCGTGGCGTGGGCCGTGCGGTACTTGGCCGTGGCCCGGCGCCGCCGCCGCCGCTCCTCCCGGCTCAGGTGCTGGAGGTCTTTCCGGCCGGGCTCTCCGGGCTCCAGGCCCCGGGCCTGGCCTCCTCCGGGACCCCCAGGCCCCGCCCCGTCGGGGCCCGCCCCGCCCCCACAGTCGCTGAAGCCCGACTCGGTCTCGGAGTGGGTGGGAGGCAGGTCGAGGTCCACCGCGTCTGAGTTGAGCATCATGATGGAGGCCCCCTGCCCGGTGAGATCAGGATCCCCTCCCCACCCCTCCCTCCGGGAGCCTCCAAGCTGGTTGTGGGAGGGGCAGGAAGGGCCTGGGGGAGTGGGGTCTGCCACTGAGCTGAGGAGGTGAGAGCCACTTCAAGGTCCCATGGTCAGGGTTCCAGTCCGGAGCCTGGAGGAGAGAAGGGGAAGTTGAGGGGGGCCGAGAGAGGAGGAAGGAGACAGCTCCGAGACGGGGAGGGCAAGAGGAAGGTTGGAGAAGGATTGGGAGCGGGGAGGTCCTGTAAGCGTCGTCGGGGAAGAAAGGCGAAACGTGGGGAGAGACAGGCAGGTGGACACTGTAAAGGGGTAGGAGGAGAGGTGGTAAGAATGGAAGAGAATCCTGGGGGTGAGCGACAGGAAGGAGAAATGAGGAGGGGGTGGGGGGCAGGATAAAACCGAGCAAGGGGATTAAAGACCTAAAACTGGACAGCTCCTAGAAGAAAACACAGGGGAAAGCTTTATGACATCGGACTTGGCAGTGATTTCTTGGATATGATGCCAGAAGCACAGGCAGCAAAGGCAAAGATGGACAAATGGAACCACGTCGAACTTGCAAACTTTCGTAAGTCAAAGGACACAATCAGAAGAGCGAAAAGGCAACAGACCGCAGACCGGAGAACATACATGCAAATCGGATCTCTGATGAGGGGGGAGTGTCCAGAATATTATAAAGAACTCTGGCAAGAACAAAACATCAGATCCCTCAATTAAAAAATGGGCAGAGGACTTGAACAGACGTTTCTCCAAAGTTGGTATACAAATGGCCAACAAACACGGAAAGATGCTCACATCATTCAGCGCCAGAGAAAAGCAAATCAAAACCACGGTGAGCTATCACCTCGTGTCCCCTAGGATGGCTGCTATCAAACGAAAACAAAACAGAAAATGAGAAGGGTGGATGAGGATGTGGAGAAATCGAGACCCTTGTGCCCTGTCGGGGGTGAGGGGTGGGGCCGTAAGCTGGTGCGGCCACTGTGAAACGCCTAACGGAGGTTCCCCTCAAAATTAAACATAGGACTGCCGTATGACCTAGTCATTCCACTTCTGAGTAGATATCGAAAGACGAAGTGAAATCGGGATCTTGAAGAGATATCTGCATGTGGACGTTGACTGCAGCTCTAGTCACGAGACGTGGAAACAACATGTCCATCGACGGATGAATGGATGAGGATTACGGGGCGTATACGTTCAATGGAATATTATTCAGCCTTAAAAAGGAAGGAAATCCTATCGCAAGCTGCCGCACTGATGAAACTTGAAACTCGTCCTACTAAACGAAATGAGCCTGTCACAAAAAGGTAAATACTGAGCGATTCCACTTCTACGAGGAATCGAAGTCGTCAACTTCATAGACACAGAAAGTAGCATGGCAGTTACCAGGGGCAGGGGGAAGAGGGGGGAGGGGAGGTGGTGTTGAAAGGGGGTAGAGTTTCAGACTTGAAGGATGAAAAAGTTTTGGAGATCTGTTTCACCACCATGGGAATACACCTAATACTACTGAACCGTAAACTAAAAATGGTAGCTTTTATATTACGTGTTTTTTTACCATTTTTTACCAAAAATGCTTAATAATAAAATGAAAGGGAAAAAAAAAAAAACAAACAAGCGAGACTGCAGTCACAGCGCCAAGAGAGGTTGGCCGTGAGTCTAAACCTTCCCCAGTTGTGATGGGAGAGCTGCAAGCCTTGGCCTCACTATCAGCCACCCCCCCCCCCCCCAGGGCCCCGCTGCATTCCTGCTGCCTCTGGGGGGGGGAGGGGATAAGCACGCAGACTGCCCATTGTAGAGTGGACTGGGACATATGGAGCTCGGCACAGCTGTCCCAGCCCAGTCCCTGCCGGCCCCCCACCCCCAACATGACCACCACAGACACGTGATCCTACCGCCCCATCCACTAGAGTCCGGAAGTGTCCCTTCTGGCCACGATTGCCCTGCTCGGGACCAGCCCCTTCCTCTAGCTCTGTCCTCAACACCCTCAACCATTGCCATTCCCTGGCCCTTTTGGTGACTCTGTAAAGAAGATGACGGGAAGGGACCAGAGTCGGCGTCCCGCTTCGAGTCCTCCCCCAGCCCACCATCAGTTCAGATGTGGCCTGCGGGGGGGGGGGGGGGCGGGTGCCTGGACACCGTTCTGGGACTTGGCTAAGGTTTGCTTGTCCCGGGGACCAGAGGGGGTCAGGGCGAGGCAGCAGGGAAAGGTATGGGCGAGGCTCTGCTTAGGACGAGTGTGGAGGGGGAACAGAGGGCCACTCTGCTCAGAGCTCGTGGGACTCAATGGCCAGAAACAGAAGCACTGAGGCTCCTTTTCAGTCTCCATCTTCCCTTCCTTACCAGCCCGGTTCTCCGGCCTCATGGACCCCCAGCCTTGCCCCCGACCCCGCTGTCGTTGACAAATAGTTACTAAGCGCTGGGGGGTGATGGGTGTAAGTGTAAGTCGACATCTGACAGACACGCCGTCACCACAACACAAAACGGAAGGCGGTTGGTGTTGAAATTCAGAACGCGCTCCGCATCCCAGGGGCCAAAGGAACAGGAGAGGATTGCAACAGGGGGGAGGCCCCGAAGTCAGCCCCTCCCGGGACACGGTTACTGTCCCCACTCCCCAGCTCCGGGCTTCAGGAGTTCGGCTCTGGGGCTCCCAGCACATCTGTCACCACCAGATTCTCCCTCTGCCTGTGTCCCTTCACCCCCGACCGCTGTGCCGTGCCTTCCCCTCCCCTCTGTGTGCTCCCAGTCTGATCCCCGTCCCACGTCCTGGCCCCGCCGTCTTCCCCGGCTCAGGCCCTGGCAGCGGCTTCCATGTACCCAACAAGTCCTCACCCCAAATCCACTTCTGGTCCCAAAGTTTCAGGCTCCGAGGATGAGGGAGGCCAGCAGCTCCAAGCATCTGGGGTGGGATGCTCATCTCCTGCCCCCCCTTCCGCCATGCTCAACCCGATCGAGAACAGACAGGCACAAAGCGTCCAGGGGCAGGAATGGAGGAGAGGGAGGTGTGGGGACACACGAGAGAGAGGACCTCGAGGAAGGCTCTGGGAGGGGACCTGAGCCAGAGTGCAAGGGACACACCCACCCCTCCCCAGCCCACGGTTCTCCCTTTACCTAGGAAGACCCTGCGAGGGGGTCTGAGCTCGCAGGACAGGGGGCAGCGTTGACAGCCCCGGTCTCCTCTGGCTGCTGGGAGCTCATCCGTCTGCAAAGTTAGTGACCAGCTCTCTAGAGCTCTCGGGGACGGCGGCGTGGCGTGGCTGTACAGGCTCCAGGGCAGATGAGAGGGCTACACATGGTGGGAATATAGGGCCCAGGAGGAGGGGGTGGGCTTGGTCAGGGACTGGAGCCACTGGCACTCACACACACACACGCGCGCACACACACACACACGCACACACACATACACACACACACACTCACGGACACATACACACCTGAGCTGGCCCAGCCCTATGTATATATATATGGAGATACACACACACACCCCCAGCTCGCCATTGGCTGGCCCAGCTCCCCCCCCCTCATCAATATTAAACAGCCAGGCCAGGCAGCCATTGGCAGAGAGAACTGGGAACACCCCCCACCCCACCTCCCGGGAGCTGGGGGTGGGGGCTGGCCCTGGGGGGGGCAGGGAGTAGGGGAGCAGGGACATCTGTTCTCCATGCATATTTCATAAGCAAGAAATGGAGAGCTGGGGAAGGGGTGGGGCTGGGGCGAGAGCCAGGGCAGGATCACAGATGAACCCCCTCGGTCTTCCACACCAGAGGCGGCAGGGACAGAGGCCCCCAGCAAGCCAGGTTTAAGTGCCATGGTCCTATTCTGAGTCCCAGCGTGACTTTGACAACCCCTTCCCCTGTTTCCTTTCCCCTGGGAAGAAGGCTATCCAAGGTACCAACAGGGAAACCCTAGGTCCTCAAAGAAGACCTGAGAGTCCTGGTCCTCGACAAGCTCTCATCCTTCCTAAAGCTGGTGCCCACAGGACCCCTCGGCAGGCTGCCCGTGGCTCCCGTGTGGCCCTGGGACTTAGTCACCCCATGCCCTCTTACCCAGCCCTCAACCTCCCATCTACCTCGTGGTGGGGAGGAGCGGGGTCAGATTCCTGACACAGAGCCCACAGGGAGTTTTTTCCAAGCTGACCCGCTGGGAATTCTGGGCTCGTAGGAGGAAAGGCCGGGTTGAAGGAAGAGGAAGGACGAGGGTTGGAAGGATGTGGGAGAAGTCAGGGTGGCCCGGGCAGGCTTGGAGTGTGCCAGGGCAGCAAATGAGCAGTAAGAAAATCAGATACAGAATTATATGCAAACAGGCATTGATTAAGTTCACCTCAGTAGCTCAGCTGCCTCCGGCCTGTGTGTGCACGTGCACGCGTGTCTGAGTGCGTGTGTGTGTGTGTGTGTGTGTGTGTGCGTGTGCGTGTGTGGTGAAGGGTGGCAGGAGCTGGGACTCCACGCAGCTGTTGGGTGTCGTCACTGAGCCTTCGCGAGTATCCAGAATGAACCCGGAGCGCTCCAGAGACAGTGTCTTACGGTGAAGAAAGTCCTGGCGTCTGGTGACCTTGGACAAGTAACCTAACCTCTTGAGCCTCCAGGGTCCTTTTCTGCAAAATGGGGTTCATTAGAGCTGCTTCTTAGGTTGCCATGGAGATTAAGTGAGCTATTGCATGGAAGGGTCTGGACCTTCCTTGGAGCAAGCCCCAGCTGCGGGGGTTGTCGGAGGCATTCGCCGTTTCCCTGTTGCTGATCAAACTTTTCTGGGCTTTTCCTCCCTAAGGGGAGTCCTATGATTCCTCCCCAAGCTCCCCCACCACCCCCCCGCCAGGTCTGGGAGGTGCCAACTCCCACCTGGGCAGGCCCAGACAGGTGCCCAGGCGCCAGCAGATGGGCTGAGCTGGAGGGGAAAGGAGGCTTGAGGAGGGGGGCTGGGGGGCAGGGGACCAGGTGGCATCTCAGTTCTTGCATCATCATTGCCATGGTGCTGATTAAAAACCAATCTCCACCTAATGAGCCCCCAGCAACAGCAATTCTACCGCCCCCACGCTCCTGCCCTCCACCCTGTCCAAGAAATTGGGAGACCGAGAGACCCAGGAGACAGTGCCTTGGGGAGAGGAGAGATGGAGACCAGTGCGGGGTGGAGAGGAGGGGGAGACAGGGGGAGATGTGGGGAGCCAGACAGAGGAAACGGACGAGGGGGAGAGCAGTGTGGGTGGGTAACAGACAGGGGGGCAGGCACAGTCACGGGGAGACAGAGGGGTGAGAGAGGACGAGAGGAGTTGCCAGGTTGTGGAGGCTCAGAGACGCAACATATGTGGGAGGGGACGTGGGGGAGACTGGGGAAGGGGAGCTGGGGAGGGAGACCAGGCCTGGGAGAAACACGGATCTTGAGAGACACCGGAATTCAGGGGAGGTACCTCGTGGTACTAGAGAGGCCTGAGGGAGGCCCCAAGACAGGGCGGAGACACAGACTTGGGGGAGGCAGAGAGCACACAGTGGTGAGGAAGCAAAAAACTGGGGCAGACAGGGAGACAAGGCCGGAGACAGGATAGACACAACTCGAGGGACAAGGGGACGAGGGACGGGCGACTGCAGCCTGGAGGCTGGGATCCCAAAGGGGGAGACATGGGGGGAAACAGAAGGAGAAGGGCCCTGGGGTGGGGGTGGGGAAGGCAGGAAGGAACGGGGTGGGGGGGAGGGGGAACAGGGGGGTCCCTGTCCCCAGCCTCCCTGCTTGTAGGCGTTCGGGCTCTGATAATTCAGTCCTGGGATTCCATCCTTGACATACCCAGCCCGAGCTGTCCCCACGAACTGAACTGGGGTTTGATGGTGAGCAGGGTGAGAGCGTGCCCTGGGACCTCCTGCTTCTCCTCTGCCTCTATCACCCTGGGACCGGTGGTCGTGGTCGAGGGAGCAGGGAGCGCTCTGAGGTCAGCGCAGGTTGCCAGCAGCCCCAGCCTGGGGGAAGGAGAACCCCCAGGGAGCTGTGTGTGTGTGTGTGTGTGTGTGTGTGTGTGTCTGCCATAACAGGGGCAGGAAGAGCAGGCCCTGGGGGTGGGGGAGGAGCAGGCTCTATGGTTTGGTTTGTCTTTATTTTGCATTTTATAGGCGTTCACTTTCTCGGGTGGTCGCCCGCCCGCTTTTCAGGTCTACACGGCCTGGCCTTGGCGGTAGATTGGAAGTAGACTGCCGGATGGGAGGTTGGAGTGTAGGGAAGACACGGGGGCCGGGGCCTAGTCCTTGAGGGTGGGGGAGGGCCTGGAGGAGCTGGGAAGCAGTGGGCTTGGCAGGAGAGGGGGTGACATATGCGGGGAGCCCTGGGGACCCGACCAGGCAGGCGGCTGGCAGGGCGAGCAGCCGGCGTTAACCCTCGCGGTGCCGCGCTGCCTGACCCTCTCCCTGGAGTGGCCCCCGCCCGGGTGGGGGTGTCATCCTCGGTGAGAGACCGGCCCTCGTCCTGGGTCCTGGGTCGCAGGAGCAAGCGGGCGGGGGGGGGGGGGGGGGGGGGGGGAGCCCGAGCAGGAGCCGTGGCGTGGCCTCCTGGCGTGGCCGGGAGGCCGCAGCTCCTCGTGGATTTTCTTCTGTCTCCTTGTCTGCCTCCACACCGTGCGTGTCAGTCCGTCTTTCTGGGTCTCCCTCTCTGTGCCTCTAGAAGGTGACAGCGGGTCTCCACTGTGGCGAGCCACGCAATCTGTCACTCTCTCTGCTGCCAGCCGGGGCTGGAACCCCCCTCCCCCTCCCCCAGCGGCCCCTCCAGAGCCCTCTCCCGCCCCCGGCCCCCAGGCCTTGTCGCCTTTGTCTCCTGAGGCGGCCTGGCCTTTCTTCTTTCCTCTCCACTCACCTCTCCTCAGCCCCGAGCCCAGCTCCAATCTCATTAAGGCCTCCAACCACTGCCCCTCCAGCCTCCCTCCTCCCTCCCCCATCCATCTGTCTCCTCTTTGTGTCCACCCATCTGTCACCAGCAGCCCCGGGCCCACTCCCTCCCGGCCACGCCCGCCATCGGCCTTTCCCCCCCTCGGTTCCTCTCCTCTCGGGCTCCTGGGCTCCTGTCTGCCACTTCCTTTCCTCCCTACTTCCTGTTTCTCTATACTAGTTTCTTCTTTTCACGATGCCCCCTTTCATCCCCGTTTCCCCTTCGGTCCCCGCACTTTTGCCAAGGCCTCAGTCGAGGTGTGGGCGGAAGGGGACCCCAGGGTCCCAGCCCCCGCTCCGGAGCCAGAGCCTGGAGAGTTGCTCACAGTTGCGTCATCTCTCAGGCCTCCTGAGATGGCCCCCGCACTCCTCCCCATGTTTTCCCTATTTGGGGACTGGGCTACGGCTGCCCGTCTCCACCGCAGGACTGGGAGGGCCCCTTCTGCGTGTGGATTCAGGGAGGAATAAAAATCCGACCTGCAGCCCATCTGGACCCCGATCTTTAAGGGGCTCTGCTCTGCAGGCCCAACTTCCGAGAGGCCTGCCAGGCTCTGTCTTAGGACGGGATGCTGAATTACAGGAATAAGGGCCCCTCCGGCCTCCCTCTCTGGAAGGAAAACTTTCAAACTACCTTAAAAAGTTTAAGAATTGGACTCCTGGCGGGGGCTCAGTCGGTTGGGTTCGGCTTGGGTCGTGATTTCGAGGGTCATGAGTTCGAGCCCCACATCGAGCTCTTGCTGACAGCACGGAGCCCGCTTGGGATTCTCTCTCTGCTCCTCCCCCCCCACTCGCGTTCTCTCACTCTTTTTCTCCCTCTTAAAATAAATAAGTAAACAAACAAAAAGTTCAAGAATTGATCCACCTTTTAATCCACCCCCCCGCTGCCTGACCCTGCATCACACAGATGCCACCAGGGCCCAGAGCCAGGATGCCCTTTCCAAAGCCGCACATGCCATTCGTGACACCGGACGATCCCTGATCCTGAGCTCTTTCCGCACTAACCGGCCCCGCCCAGAGCCAACCTTGTGTCCTCTGGGCTCGGGTAGAACCTGTTCCTTGCGCTGACTTTGCGTGGAGCATATGCGGCCCCGCCTGCTTACTTATCCTGCTCGTGTCCCATCCTGCCATCTTGACTCCGGATCCCAAGTCTCTAAGGGAAGGCACAGCATCTCATCATAACCTTTTCTGATGCCAGGACAGAGCGCCTTGCCCACAGCCACGCTCAATAAACGTTTATTGCTGCCGTGGCAGCCAGCGTGGATATGAGACATGTTCTGGTCTCAGCTCAGCGCTAATTTGCTGCGACCTTGGGCAAGCCACTCACTCCTCTGGGCTACGGTTTCCCCTAGCGATGAGTTAGACCCTACATATCATTTCTAAGGTCTTATATGGTTCCATGTGGAGACAGAGTCCTGCTGAGTAGGGTGAGGCCTTGGTACAGAACGCCAGACTCCGGATGAAAATGTCTCCTCCCAGGATGTGCCTTTGGGAGCAGCGACCCAGATGTGGGGCCCAGAAGACCCTTCACTCAGAGAGGCTGGAGGAGAAACACCGGCTGACAGGAAAGCCTTCCGTGCTGAGGTGCGAGGTAGGGACAAGGCTGAGGTAGGGACAAGAGGTAGGGACAGGCTGGGTCCCGGGGGGGGGGGGGGGGGGGGGCCCAGGTAGTAGTGGGGAGGGGGGAGCCTTGTGGGAAGTGACACATCTCAGAGCAAGGCCCACCCAGACCAGGGAGGGGGAGTGGGGAGACAGGCTGAGAAGCTAAAGTCTGTGGCCCAGGGGGTCTCAGCCAGCCAGCCGGCCCCAGTGGGTCTCTGGGGCACAGCAGGTCCCCGAGGACTCGCCACACCGAGGTCTCAGAGAGGAGGCCCCTGAAGGGGTCAGCCGGGGGTCCGTGCCCCTTCTACAGCGCCTGGCCTCCCCACAGGCCGTGGAAAGAGCCCAGTTGGTTGGTTTTGAATTTGGGGGGTGGCGCGAGGAAGGGGGGTCGCATGGAAGGCGGAAGACAAGCTGGTGCCCACCGGTGCCCACCCCCCCTCGCCCCCCCCCGCGCCTGGTACCCGGCCACTTCCCCGCTTCCCAAAGCTGCCAGCAGGACGAGGGAGCTCGCTCGATGCCCTGTCCGCCGGGAGGCCCTGTTGGCCGAGGGAGGCGCGGAGTCGGCCCAGCACGGTGGCAGCTGTGCCCGCCTCCCGCCAGCGCCGCGTGCGGGCCGGGAGGGGTGCGGGGGGGGGGGGGGAGGGGAGGAGGGTTCATTTCCACATCCCGGCCCCCCAGACGTGCCCCCCCCCCGAGGGAACGCAGAGAGAAACCTGGAGCAAATCGCCTCCTCGGCGGGGTGTGGCGAGACTCGGGAAGGTAAGGGGCCCGGAGCTGGTCCTTCCCGGCTCATCTGTCTCGTGGGCGGCAGGGCCGCGGGGAGGGGAGAGGGCTGGCCTCCAGCGCCACTCCTGAGGGGTCTTCCCTTCCAGTGACTCAGCTGCGGCCTTCGTTTAGCTGTGCGGCTACGACCCGGAACTTTGCTCCATGAAGACCCAGGGCGCTAGGGTGTTCCCAGAGCCAAGGTTCTCTTTCTAGGAGAGTCCAAAGCCACCTTCGCTTCCGTCTGCAAAATGCCCACCAGCAACAGAAGGCCCAAACTGCTCGGCAGGCCGCCACGGGCCCTCCGTGACCCAGCCCCAGCCCCCTCTCCTGCAGCACCCCGCATGACTTACCGTTCCCAAACGTGGCCCGTGCCTTCGAGGCCCCGTGCTTCCACAGCTAAACTGCACAGCCTGCAACCCAGATGCCTCCTCCTCTGAGCAGCCTTCCCGGATGCCACCCCCAGTGCCCGGAGTCCTTCTGTGCGTTACCGGAGCACTCCGGAGATGCCGCACGTGATCACCCCGGATTGCACCGGTTTCTCCCCTCACCCCAACTGCCAGCCACTCAGGGTTGGGGCTGCGTCCCCTAAATTTCTGCAGCCCAGCCAGTGTCTCAGAGTGAACAAAGAAACGTCTGTCGAATGGAAAGTGGGAGGGTCAACGATGCTAACGCGGTTCTTACGAGGGGGAAGCCGGGGTTCCAAGGCTCCATGGGAGCCCCGCTTTGAGGGCTTCCACTGTCTCTGACAGAGCCGCACTCCTTGGGCCTCTGGAGACCCGGAGGGAGCACGTGGTAACAATTTCATGACTTCCAGTCTGAGGTCACCGAGCAGGAGGGCACGCAAGAATGACACATACAGGTCATGAGGGATAGTCTTTTAATGAAACTTGCTATTTATATATTTACACACACACACACACACACACGCACGCACACACACGGAAAAAGAAAACAACAAAAATAGGTATTACAGCTTAATAAAACCACAGCTAGCACTGAGGGCTGGAGGTGACCCGGCAGCACACCCTCCCCGAGGTGCCGTCTACGGGTCTGGAGACAGGACAGCAGGAGGGAGACAGATCGCCTGGCCTGCACCTCGGGGCTTCCTTGTGGTTTGTTCCTGGCATTCAGCCTTTGTGTCCTTCCTGGTCGGGAAAGCTGGGACTCGGGTGGGGTGGGGAGTAGGGGGCGGTCTAGGGCAGGATGAGAAGGGAAGAGGGACCCCGAAGAAGGGTAAATTAGGGCGGGCAGTTAGGAGTCAAACAGGAGCGAGAAGCTTCTATTTGCCCTCCCGGAATCGGGCAGGGGTGAGGAAGGGGAGACAGGTAGGGGGAGCTGGAGAGGAGAGGGAACTTGTTTCTCTCTCTTTGGGGCAGTTCTACTTGTTCATGTTAATTCCAGTCTAAGCAGGCCCAGAGAGGTTCCAGTGACACGCTAGTGGCCTATGTCCCCGTGGGACAAGTGGCCTAGGATGTGAACGGTAGAGCGGGCAGGAGTTGGGCTCCTCTCAGTAAGACACGGCTCCTGGCTCCCGAGGGGTGATGAAAAGGACGTCGGCCTTGGCGTTGATGCAGTAGGTGACGACGAGAGAGAAGACGAGGATGCCGAAGCCCACCATCAGGGTGATGAACTGCGGGAGGCGTGTGCAGGGAGGGAGAGAGACGCTGTCAGAGCCCAGCGTGGTTCTGGATCACCGCTTGGGGCTGGGAGCCAGGACCTCGGGATCCCAGAGCTGGCTCCAGGCACCGAGTGCTGAGCAATCACAGACAAGGTCTTCCCGACTGGAAGACGGAGTGGCTCCGTTCGAAAAGAGGAGTATCCCTGTTCTTCCTCCACTTTGTATTACTAAGATTTTAAGTATCTTTTTTTAAAAAAATTTACTTGAGAGAGAGAGAGAGGGAGAGAGAGAGAGAGAGGGAAGGAGAGAGAGAGAGAATCCCAAGCAGGCTCCATGCTGTCAGCACAGAGCCCAACACGGGGCTCGAACTCACAGGATTGTGGGATCATGACCTGAGCTGAGACCAAGAGTCAGACGTTTAACCTACTGAGCCACCCCGGAGCCCCTAGATTTTCAGCGTCTTGAAGTTAAGATCCATGACTTTGGTGGCAACTCTCCGGTGGCAACTCTGACATGCTGGTGATGGGGACTCAATAAACCGTGGCGCCCGTGCACACCCTAGTGCCAGCAGCTGGAAATCCCAGCTGGGAGGGGAGCTGTGGGGACGCTGCAGGGTGAGGAGCTCCTCCGGGGGGCCCTCCTCCTGGCGGGAGCCCACCTCCGGCGTGAACACACACTCACTCTGTCGGTGAAGACAGACTTCGCGATGGGGCGTGCCGGCGGACAGGGGACAGAGCGGCAGTAGGTTTTTGTGGCAAATGGGAGATGGCAGCAGTTAAGAGGTAAGAGGCAACAGAAAGAGGGCAGGGCGGTCTCTGGCATGCCCCTCCCGGCTCACCTCCAGCTCTCTGCTGGCTACCAGAAATATGCGGGCCCGGATGTCTTTCCAGCGGCTCTCAGTCCATGTGGAGTATTCAGTAGAGCCCCACTGCCTCAGTTCAAAGGCAGGGGACAGGGCCCTGGCCAGTCGCGCCGTGGAACGCACACAGCGGGGCAGCCGGTCCGTCTCGTTGGAGTTCAGAGGGCCCTGAACCCACGCGTACTCATACAGCTGCAACGGAAGACCGGCCACAGGGCGGGGCTGAGGCGATCCTCTCTCACCCCGGCCACGCCGTGCTTCTGCCCAGGCTCCTGCCCTCCAACACTCAAGTTCAAGGGGCCGCATCCCTCCGCCTTTGCATCCCAACTCCTTGGGTCCAACTGGGCCTAGGACGCTGTCCAACTTCCCCCGGGGGCACGGGGCCCTCGGGGCACCTTCGACACCCACTCCCACTCCCACTCACATCCTTGTTTTCACTGGGGACTTTACTTGGATCCTGGCACTGCTCTCGGGGGAGGTCGACCACCTGGCCAGTCAGATTCGCCAAGGCATACTGTACCACGTAGGTGGTGTTGGTGGGGCTGGAGACGGCGATGTAATGCTGAAGAGGCCCATCACCTGAGTGGAGAGCACAGGGAAGGGAGGGTTTGGAGGGTGGAAGGTGGGTGCGGGTGGGAGGGGAAGGAAGAGCCCGAGGTTGACGGGAGCCAGAGAAGAGAAGGGAACGGATCCCACATGTATCAGGGGAAAGAAAGGAAAACAGGGGAGAAGGAAAGGAAAGGAGAAGGAAAAAAAAACAGCAGAGATTAAACCAAGCTGATGACTTTTTCCATCTCTTGCCTCGGCTAAGGGTGCCATTCCCCCAGCGCGTGCTTACCCAAGTAGGACCTCAGGTCCTGCCGGAGGATGGACTGGAACCAGGAGTTGTTGGCCCTGACCAGGAACCCATAGAGCAGGCGAGTGACCTAGGATTGGGACAGTGAGAGTCAACAAGCCCGTGACCCAGAGCCAAGCAGAGCTCTCAGTGGAGACCCTGTCGCAGGGCGGGAGCCGGGTCGGCCAGGGACTCTGGGGCTGGGGACGCAGAGGCTGGCTCACAAGGATGCCGGAGGCCCACCGGGAGCGCCCTGGCGCAGCGGGAAGCCTCGCTGGCACGCGCTGGCATGCTGGACTCCCAGGTTTGGGAGAAGGGGTTAAGTGCAGTGCAGACGGGACGGCCTGCCGCGTGCGCAGAGCCGGAGAGGAGGCGGGCCCCGCTTGCCCTTACCGTTTGGGGATCGGCCTGAATGGTGTCACTGAAGTTGGTTCCTCCTGCCAGCTGGTACAGGGCACGTCCCAGCACCGTGGCCACATCCGCCAGGGCCTGTGGCAGGCGGGAAGGGGGGGCTGAACGGCCCACCTCTTCTACCCTCTACAAGATGGTCTAACCACCTAGAAGACGTTCTAACCATCTTCGCTGTGTTCCCCACGCTCCCGGCCAACCCGGGCGAGTGCTACCTTGGCAGTGTCCGTCACAAAGTTGAGGTCCTCTTCGGGGCTCTGCCACTCGGGGTAGCTCACGTTAATGTTCTCCGCTGTGTCGTAAATGCTCTGGTAATAGCTGCCGGGAGAGCGGGCATGAGCCTCGGCCACACTCAGCCAGGGCCCTGCCCCGGTCCTCCCTCACAGGCCCTTCATGTAGGAGCCTGGCGTGTCTTTTCATCATCCGGGGGAAGGAACAGAAAATGAGGGTCCCATACTGAAGAGGGTGTGGAGAGGCAGAGCAGTGAAATACAAGGACCTTCCGGAGAGACAAGGTAGAAGAGGCAGATGAGATCAGAAGGCAGGAGACTCCCTTCCTGGGAGGTCTTCAAACAGAAGAGACACTTCCCCAGAGTTTGGGCTGGAGACGGCTGAGAGGACTTTTGGGGAGCACGCCCCACATCACCAGAGGTTGGATGACGGTTCCAATGAACGTGAACATTGAGGGTGCCTGGGGGCCGAGGGGGATGAACGGGTCTTTCCCAGACACACGACACTGCCCTGGGTCCAAGCACCGTATGCTCCCTGGGGAGCCCCGTGAAGGCAGAGCTTAGAAGAGAAGCTTAGAGGAGAGCTCCCAGCCTTCAGCACCAACAGATGACGGCCCCACATAGAATCAAGGCCAAATGTGTGCAAATGAGGACTATCCCTTCACCCCGAAGCGATGCCGGGGTCGGCTGACCTCAGGTGCTGGAAGTGTCCCAGCCCTAAATAAGCAAGAAGGTGCTCCTTGGCTGGGGTCGGAGGGCCAGAGCATCAGCAGTGTTACTCAGAAACCCATTTGGCCTCATGGAAGAGGGGAGGGAAGCTGGGAACCTAGCAATCTGGCCCGAGTAAGAAGTCCCATGAGCCCAGGGCTTACGTTAGGGGCTCTTTGGGGTGCCCAGGACCAGGAGAGAGGTGACTAACAGAGCCTCACCCCGTATCTCTGGAGTCCCCTCAGCACAGGGGACGCTTTTACCCCAAAGGCAAGAACACGTTACATTTCAGAGTGTGAGTGTTGCCTGCGTCCCGCTCGGCACCCTTGGGCAGGCCCCAGACCCGGCCAGCTCGCTGTCCTCAGGGCGCTCCTGTTGGGGATGCTGCCCTCTGCTGGCAGCCCCAAGGACCCAGGCCTCGGGAGAGCTGGGGGAGGCGGACCAAGCACTTCCGGAAAGGCTGAGGGGGCCCGTGTTCTAAGATGACATCAAGTCACACAAGGCGACCGGCTTAGGTGCGAACAGGTCACTGAGCAAAGAACACAAATTGACCTGAGATTTGGAGGGGTGCTGTGGGGAGAGGGGAGACGGGAGAGTGGTGATCTTTCCTGACACAGGAGACACTCCCCCCTCTGGACCCCAGACCACAGGACAGATTCTCTGGGAGAAGGAAGAGGGTGTGGGCTCGGTGGCTCTTACTGGTTATGGAAGACAGCAGAGTGGTCGGCAAGGACGACACCAGAGATGTTCCGAGCCCGAAGAAACCTCTGCAGAGAAGACGGCGGGAGGGGCTGGGACTGGTTCGGCCTCCGGAGGACCACAGCAGGCACGCCGGCCCCGCTCTTCTCCAGGGTGCTCAGGAGGGCCTCCACCTGGGGGGGGAGGGGTAGCTCAGGGGAGGCTGCGGACAGGGAAGCCGGACGCATCTTCTAGGCCCACGACGCTCCCGCCACGTCCCCAGCTCGTGGTGCTGCCCCCGGCCCTCCTGCACCCCAACTCCTCAAGCCTTTCAGGATCCAGGCTCTGAATGTCCTGCAACTCCAGCTGTGTCATCCTCACTAGACGCCTAATTTCCTACTCTGGCCGAACTGGAGGAACAAGTAACAACGCCAAACGACACCAAGGGCCACCCAGGAGCCCAGGGCGGGGAGGGCGCGGACACTGGAGTGGCAGGAACCCCATGAGAGAAACAGGCCCAAAGCTGGACGCTGAGAGGAGGGAGGGTCTTGAACAAGTAGTGAGGAGCCTGGAGGACGGTTTGGGTAGAGGGTCCGACACAGCCAGGAAGCGAGCAGGGCAGCCCGGACAGCTGGGCAGCAGAGAGGGAGGGGCCGGTCACTCCCGGGCCCTCTGCGGGGCACGGAGGCGGGGAACCGCCCACCCCAGGGAACCGGGGCCACGAGCTGCGCTCACGGCGCTTCCTGCGGAGCCGGAACAGCCACGCTGTTCATCCTTGAGCTGGTACCCCGCCTGAGGTCCTGTCTCACAGGCCCTGGGGGGTGGCGGGGGTCAGGCCCGGGTGAGGGGTGCCCACATTCTGAGCCGTTGAAACAGAGTGAGGCGGAAAGATGCTCAGATTACCTGATTGTGTACAGACTCATTTTTCTGGGACATGGGGTCTGTGTGCATCCAGAGCTCTAGAGAATTCCTTAAGGCCACCTGGGGGAGGATGAAGAAACAACACTTGGCTGCCCGCGGGGGCCCGTGCCCCGAGACCAGAGGAAGGAGGAAGGTCAGAGAAAAGTCAGGGAAGAGGCAGTGGCAAGGAGGACAACGAACAGCGGAGGAGGAGGCGGGAGGGGGAGGGGGAGGGGGAGGGGGAGGAGGGCACATGCAGCACACCTGTCCCAGCTCCACGAACGAGTCAATGTTCTCTAACTGCACAGGAAACTTGCCCTTCTCCATGTCGTACACCATCCTGGAGCTGCCGATGTAGTCAAAGGTCTCCTGACGGCGAAGACAAGGAACAGAGATTCCCAAGGGTCGGGGCAGGCTCAGTCTCCAGAGGCCAGATCACCAGGGCTCAAGGCACGAAGGCTACGGTCTCATGTCACCGCAAGTGCTGGCCGGCTTACGCAGTCACGTGACCTCACCCGCCTCCCTGCCCGGCCTCCCAGCTGTGACTTTTCCTCACGTGTGTGCATCACAGGACTTCTCGAGCCCAGAAACGGGGAGAGCAGCCTCGGTAAAGGCCCGAGGCGAACATCAGCTGTTATGTGCCTGCTTCCTGCCTCTCCCTCCCCTCCGCCGACGCAGCCGCGGCTGCCCTCCCCTTATTCCAAGGCCAGGCTGCGGGGGCAGTGGGGGGAGGGGGCAGGAGCCTCAGGGCTCTTGGGTGGAAGTGGCAGTGAAAGAGTCCAGAGAATAAAAGCAAAAGGCTGCCTCCCAGAGATCGCATCAACGGGGCGCGAGGGGGCGGGCAGCACACCGATTCCAATCCCAGGCCAGGGTGTGAAAGCTTCCTAAGATGTGTGACTCTGGGGGGAGACACGTGGAGACATCTCCAGAAGCTCTTTGCTGAATGACGACTCAGGTCAAGCGCCCGGATCGTCCCCAAACGATAGCCACTCTCACATTTACCCTCCCTGCTGTCCTGCCCCTCCCCGCCTACCCCAGCAGAAGAGCCCCTACCCCTTGGAAGAAGACAAACATGACATTGCGGGGAAGGGTCAGCACATCAGGTGCCTTCTGCAAAGCTTCAGCGGCAGCCAGCTGGGTGACGAAGGAGGCGACGGCACTTTCAGCCCCTGGGGCCACGTTCCAGAAAAAGGAACGACTGTCCAGCTGGGTACAGTGGAAAAGGCAGGGGAGGTAGGCTTTGAAAATGGCAATTAGGACCGGGCCCCAGGCTCCCTCTCCTATTCCAGCCAAGGGAATGTGTGTGTCCTGGGACAATGGCCATATGAGGGGGCCCCACGGCCCAGACCCCTCTTCCCTGGAGGCTCCCCAGCACAGCGACTCTGAAACGTGATACGCCCGCAAGAGGCCCCCCAGCCCTTTTGGCGCCAGCCCTGTCCACCCTGACCAGGGACCCGCACTCACCCGGGTGGCAGCGACCACAACCCTGTCATCAGGCTCTAATGCCCCGGATATATTTATAGGCTTAAGCATGCTCCACACGTTGTAGTCGGACAGGGGGTCACAGACGATTTCTGAGCAGGACAGAGCGAGAGAGCGACAGAAGTTAGGGAGAAGCCACAGAGAAGGCCTGGAGACGCCTCTGACTGCTGCCCCGTGGACCCTGTCAATCATTTCCTGCCTCCACTGCTTTAGGTTGGTTTCTCTGCCCTGTCCGCTGCAGGGACAAGTGGCCTCAACTGTTGGGAATTGTTCCCGCCTCTCTCGCCCCGTGCTCCCTGCCTGAGCTCCCCCCTTCCCAGGTCCCCAGCACACCCGCCGGGCCTCGGGTCTGTCCTACCTGGGTTGATGCTGAAGGTGCTCTGGATGGAGCTGCGCCGCATACAGGTGACAGTGCTGATGACAGCATGCATGTGGGAGAAGAGCTGCATGGCGCACAGCGGGAAGGTGGGCGCTGAGCCGTTGGGGCTCAGGTTGTGATCGCGATAGCACTAGGAGGGGAGACGGGCCCCGCTGAGGCAGCTCGCGTAGAATCCCTCCCCTGCTTCCCAGGAGGGCCCGGCCCTACCCCGACGCTCGCTCGTCAGTCCCTGAGCTATAGTACAAAGCCAGGATGTGTAAGGTCCGAGAGAAAACCTCACCAAGAGATGCGAAGGGGCACAGACTCAATGACTGAGTTGGGGCGGACGGAGTGTCCCCATCCCAAACAGCCTGGCCCAAGTTCCCAACGTGATTAGCTGCCAACTGTGCTGAACCAAATATCAAAAATCAGATTCAAGACAGCTTGGACATCAACTCACCATGTAACTTTGGAACAAATCTAACCGCTCTACAGGTCAAAACAAAGAAGCGAGGCCAGAATTAAAGATTATTGTAATTCAGAACATTCAGAAGCCTCTGAGCTGAATCTCTCGCAGCTCCCAGTCTGATGACCTTTTTCCCACACTCGGGGTTCCTAACCAGGCACAGCGTATTTCAGATCAAGTAGAGTTTATGTTCTCTTCCAGCCTAATAGCCATCAATGCTGGAAGAAGAGGCAGGAGAGAAATGGGAAGGGACAGGCGAGAAAAATAAACATATTGGCTTTTCTTGGAGCATCTACCATGCAGAGGTGCCCTGGTGGACGAGCCCTCCAGGCGGGCGGAGCGCCTACGAGATTTCTCTTTGCTAGGAGCTGGCAGCCGTTACCTGCTTGATGACCTTGGTTTCATTTTCATCTTCAAGAAGGAAGATGGGGAAGCTAAAGTCTTCATAAGCCAAGCCGTCGCCTAGGGGGTTCCACGGGATTTCTCTGCAGTGAGCAAATTCTGGCCCATACGAGTTGGAGTAAATGCCTGAAGGGGAGGACGGGGGACCGGCTGTTGGGACACTAAGCATTCGGGGCCTGAGTGAGGGAGGAAGGCTAGGATATCGTAGGGCTGGGACCAAGAGCTCCAAAGGAAAGGGGGACTCAAGGAAGCAAGCATCGACCTGTCACCACCTACAGGGAAACAGACACTGGTATCAGGGCGCCCTGGGCTGGCTGGTTAGGGATCGGGGCCTATGACAGAAAAGGAGGATGGAGGGAAGTGGACGAAGGGGAAGCAGCAGAGGAAGCGATGAATGGCAAAGACAAAGAAACACTGTCTTCTGTTTGGGAGTCAGCTGTTCACGCTACACACAGACGGACGCATCCCTCCGACCCTCCAAAGACACGAGACTGAAGCACCAGTGAGCTCTGCGTGACAGGAGGTCCCCTGATCCTCCGGGGCTCTTACCAAACCCATCATTGGGACACTGCACACTAGGAGAGGAGCCCGACGCAGGCCTGGGTTTGGCCAAGGACACCGCAAGGCCAGCAATCCGGCTGGTTGTCCCCTTCAGCTTCTCCATCAGATTCCTGGGACAGGGAGGGAGTGCCATGGAGGAAGACTGGGAAGGTTACCCCTGGCCCAGTATCTTGCCCCCAGGGATGGAAACAAATGGGAAACTAACGGAATCCAAACCTCTGACTCCTTGTTGAACACATGCGGTGTGTTGACTCTACTCCTAAAGAAGTGAAAACCCCCCCACCCCAACTGTTAACTCGTTTCTTGCCTCTTTTCTGTCTCTAACTCCCAAGTGAGGACTATGACCCGACCTGAGCTTCGGCTTCATCTCATCTACCCTGTCCCTGAGTGCCCCTATGGGCCCTCCCTCCTGCCTGGGGTCTTTACTCACTGGATCCTATTTGTAAGGTCACCCAGACGACTCCTCTGATGGGGCAGGTTTTCTTCCGAGACTCACTCTCGCCCCCTGCCCCGATCGGACCAGGGCAGCCAAACGAACCTTTATACACAAGTGTGGGGATGGCCCCCCAGATCTTCCCGGCTGTGGCTTCCCTGAAGGCACACGCAGTTCTTACCTGGTGAAGAGCTCGCCCTCCAGCAGAACCACATACGGGGGGTTGGGGCCGTCAGTCAGCACCCACTGCAGGTCCCTTTCTTTCTCCACCACGTGGAGGATCCCTGTGTCCCCGCTAACGGAAGCTGCCAGGACAGAATGGGCTCAAATTAAAGCTCCCGCAGTTGACGACTCTGCCTCTGCCTCACTGATTCTGCAGATCACTTATCTCCCAAACATGGCACCGGACACTGGGTTAACGCAGCCACCTCCAGACTTGGGCTTGAGCTGAAGAGCTGACTGCCCCAGCTCCACCTGAAGGCGACCAGCAGTGACTGGAGGACGAGACAGCCCGAGAAGTCTACTCATTCGCTGAATCTCAGAAAGGTCGTACGATCATTCTCTCACCCTCTTCCCTCAACCTCATTTAGCCACATGTACACATTTCCAGAAGAGGAGACAGCATGGTTTTCAAACCTGTATTTTCTCCAGGAAATGGCAGGCTTTAGATCTCTGGCTCAGAGTTCTAGCACTGAATCTTCCTGTGTGAAGACATATGTGCAGACTCCCTTGACCTGAGGACAATTCCTGGGTCTCCGTTCCTTTGCCCTATTTGGGAATGACTTTACTTGCTTTTAGCCTGTTTTAGGCAGGGTTACTCAAGAACTTTGAGATCTCTAGAACAGAGCTTCCCAACTGATGGGTCTTGATGGGTTAGGGACGAGCTGATATTGACCCCCCTCATTTCTGGGGACCGAGGGTCTCCAGAGACCCTAGGCTGGCCACTCCCAGCCAGGAGCAGGCTGACCCGGTACCCGAAGATGCCCTACAAATACCATACGTCTCCATATATGCCAGGATGCCATACAAATACTATTTTCTGTATCTCACGAATGACAAAGATCGGGCAGCGCTGCGGTGAAGGATGGGTAAGCCATCGTCGAGAATGCCTTGAATTCTATGCAGCAGTGCCTGTCGCGTCCCTAGTGATCCACGTGGAGACATCCTACCATCTCCCCACGAGCCTTCTCGCCAGTGAAAATTCCTATCACGTATGAAAAGTCACATATTGTTTTAGAGCAATAGTTCTCGACCCCAGTTGAATCACTGTGGAGTTTTAAAAAATACAGACGCTTGGGCCTTATCTCAGACCTACTAAATTAAAGTCTCTGAAGGTGAGGCCCAGGTACGTGTACTTTCAAAACTTGCCACATGATTCTTTACTATACCTAGCCAGTTGTGAAAACTACAGCTCTAGATCAAGGCACTGAAACATTTATAATGTGCACAAGACAAAGACCTTAAGCACTTCCAGACTGCCGGCCAGGTAGAAGTTTTCTTCCGTGGGATTTGGCAAAATCGAGACATGGACCCAAGTCCCCAACATTCAACTATGTCTTCCACGTGGTAAGTACCCAATAAGTTCGTGTGGATGGTGATAACGATAAACTTTAGAGGAATATCAGGACCTGGAATAACCGTAATAAAGACTTAGCTACCACCGGCAGTTCTAAGTCTGACAAAAGGCAACAGTCCTTGGCATGAAAAACCCGGAAAAAGGAAAAGCTGTTCTGACAAACAAAATATATATAACTTCAGCTCCAAGGAGGACAGGGAAAAGATAAGCCAGGACGCTGGAATAAAACACCTGGATTCTAATCTGGAGTCCGACTGGTGACTGTATAGTCCAGAGTAACTTGCTTACTTTTTCTGGGCCTTCCATGAAGAGAAACTTTTTCACCCTTGTTCATCTCATACCATGGAGAGAGGTTTAAAAAGGAAGGAAAGGAAAGGAACCAACAGATAACCCTCTTTGAACACTTTAAAAGGGGCCAACAGGGGTGCCTGGGTGGCTCAGCCGGTAGAGCACGTGACTCTTAATCTCTGTGTTGTAGGTCTGAGCCCCACATTGGGTGTGGAGATTGCTTAAAAATAAGATCTTTAAAATAAAATAAAGTAAAATCAAATGAGCCCATAGAAACAGAGCAGTATAATCAGAAAACCAAACCAAATCTTTCTCTCCTTACGTTTACCATGCTAGCAAGCCTAATTAAAGAGGGTGTAGCTTGCTCGGGACGGACAAATACGAAGCAAGACTCAGAAATAAGCCGAAAAGGCGACGAGCTCTTAATGAGGAAGTGGCCAGAGTCCAGCCCCTCCCCTCTCCTTTCTGTGCTGGCACTTGGCTCACTCCTAGAGGCTACTGCTTTGCTTCCCACGGGGCTGCTCTCAGAACACGAAGCCGACTGACTCAGTCCCACAGAGGGCATCTTAAGAGCACACCTCCAGGAAGACAGGGTCCTAGCCTTTTGGCACGAAGAGTGGAGCTCCAGCAAGACCAGCAGTCTGATCTCAGCCCACACTTGGACCTGGCTCCCTTCTACGCACAGACCCAGTTGAAGAGCGGAGTCCGAAAACTTTACTTGGAACTGTTCGGAACCAGTTAACCCACCTCCAGCAGGGACACGGCACGGTGAACACAGAGGGCGGCTCAGGGAAGGTCGGGCAGGAAACGAGTTAACTGCCACATTAATCAGGTCCTTCACTTCGCAGCGTCTGTGTCCGCCTACCAAACTAGAAGGTTTCAGGCAATCACGCAGGACTCCTGAGACCGTAGTACTGACTCAGCATCATCAATCAATGTAGGAGATAGTCTGACTTTCAGCTTTGTGCAGGTATGTTCTAACCATTTTTATAGGCGTTTACTGAAATTCAGAGGTGACCGATATGGTGACGAAGAAGCCATGATCTGACTCTAAGTTTCCTGCTTACCGCAGAACTACATTCCGACAGAGCAATTATTCACAGAACAAAATATGAAGAAGGGAGGCTATGTAGCAGAGGAACTGGGGTTCGGGCTTCACATCTCTGCTCTTTCTACTTCCATAGTTTTATAACCATACTGTCATGGCACCCTGTTTTGGGACACATTTACAAAGCACAGAGACGAATCCAAATGCTTCACTAATTCCTCCTGCAACTATCTGGCTTTCTCAATGCCTTCCCTTCAAATAGACTACTGCCTTAAAGAAGTCCACTTTGGTTCCAAAAAGATGGTTCAGGTGACGACGGACTCATAGACTATGAGACTCCTTTCTCCTTAGAAAACAGTACAGTTTTCTACTTTAACTAGTGGATGCTAAGTGTCCTGACTTAGAACCTGAACCATGGGGCTCAATTCCTAGCCTCACCACTTAATAGCCTGATGATCTTGGGAAAGTTACTCAACTTCTTGCAGTCTCCATTTTGTCATTTGTAAAATGGGGACAATAAGAGAATCTACTTCATGGGGCTGTTGTGATGGTTCAATGAGATGCACACGCACGAGGCTCAAGTAAGCAGCACTTACTAAGCATTAGCTCCTATTAATTATCTTGCCTGGTTTGACAAATGGCTCTCTGTCACCTCCTACCCACACAGCCTAATTTGTGTGCTGAGACTCCCAAGCAGGACTTGGATCTTGAGATCTAAGGCACAGATTGAAACATCATTGGCCACAGGGGTGCCTAGGTGTCTCAGTCAGTCAAGTATCCGACTTTGGCTCAGGTCATCATCTCACGGCTCGTGAGTTCGAGCCCTGCATCGGGCTCTGTGCTGATGGCTCAGAGCCTGGAGCCTGCTTCAGATTCTATGTCTCCCTCTCTGTCTGCCCCTCCCATGCTCATGCTCTGTCTCTCTCTGTCTCTCAAAAATAAATAAACGTTAAAAAAAAAAAAAGAAATATCACTGGCCACAACACAAATCCCAGCCTCAACTCACATTGGCAGCCAATCTGATGAGTGGCGTTGAGCAGACGGACACAAGGAGCTGTTTTATTTAAGGAGATGTAGATCTTCCTCTCCACTGAGTTTCCCCTGCACAAACCTGCTCAGAAGACAAAAAGTGTTAGAAGAAGAGAGGCATTGGCACTATCAAGTCCTTAGCTCACCGTATGGCTTGGGTACATCATACTTTCTAAAAATTTTTTTTAATCTTTATTTATTTTTGAGAGAGAGATTGAGAGAGAGAGAGAGAGAGAGACAGAATGTGAGCAGGGGAGGAACAGAGAGAGAAGGAGACACAGAATCTGAAGCAGGCTCCAGGCTCTGAGCTGTCAGCATAGAGCTCGACACGGGGCTCGAACCCACAAACTGCGAGATCATGACCTGAGCCGAAGTTGGACCCTTAACCGACTGAGCCACCCAGGCGCCCCTGAGTACATCATACTTTCTAAAGTGGGATTAATGTCCATCCTTCTCACTTTCTGGACACATTACTGGATCAGATGAATGCGCCCAGCTATGTGCCCCAGAAAGTTATTACAAATTCCAATCAGAACAGCTGATATTAAAGCTAAAAGAAAGAAAACTTCATTTCCTAAGGGAAAAGGCACGTAACCTCAGATGTCCCGGTTTCCGGTTGCATGGGTGAGCATAATTCTGCTTTCTACCTTGCATGTGCATGTACCTTGCACCCTCGTTAATGAAAGGGTGCCAGTCTAAGAATATAGATTACGATAACACATCTTTGAGACATTTTTCCAGGAATCTGAACAGAATTGGGAGAAACCTTATGCCACAGATCTGTCAATTAATCTAACATCCACAGGTCGCTTGTGTGTGGCTACAGTGTGGAGCGACTATAATTTCCCCTCTGGGGAATCTTTAAAGATAATATGAACTTGAGGGGAGGTATGGTCATAGTTACATACAGGCACGTTCGCATTTTAGGGCTTGACCACCGCCCTGCACCCACAGAACGAGGCCGCTCTTGTCTCCGACTAAACGCACTGGGAAGAGGCTGAACTGACACCTGTCCTTTCCGACAGGGGGTGGGGTGGCTCCGGCCGTGGGGAAAACGAGGCAGGCGGACAGTCAGGCTGGAAGTCCGGGAAGAGGCCCGGAGGAGGAAATGGGGCGACACGACGTGCCGCGGGGTAGAAGGGGCCCTCAAATCAAATCCAGGCAAAGAAATGGGGGGGGGGGACTTCTGTCGTGGGAACGAAAGAGAAAGGATTTACAGGGTGGGGGCACAGAGGAGCAGAGGGGCCAGAAGGGGGGACGGCGGCGCTGGCGACCCGGCCGGTCCCGACGGCTCTCCTAACACACCGGAGCTCACGCGCGGGGGGGAGGCCTCACCTGCCAGCAGGACGCAGAAAGACAGAAGGCGAAGAAGACTCCGACTGCCCGGGTCGGCCACAGAGCCGCCCCCGGCCGTGGCCATCTTGCCTCTCGGCTGAGCGGAAGCCTCCCCTCCCCTCCAGCCCGGCAGTGGCCTCTCTAGGCCAACGCTGGTGCCGTCTCTGTGGTCCGGAGCTCCCGGGACCGGAAGTTCGTGCCCGCGGAGCTTCCGGGAGCCGCGGCGGAGCGGCGCTGACGTGGAGGGAGGCGAAGGGCAGCAGGGAGTGGCGGGGCTCGGGTCGGCAGCTCGGAGCCGCAGGTCTCGAGGATGCTGACCAAATTCGAGACCAAGAGCGCGCGGGTCAAAGGTAAATGGAGAAGACGAGGGGGAGCTCGAGGACCGGGTGTCGGGGGCGGTGCTGTCTCGGGGAGTGACCGAGGCCGAGTCGGGCCCACCGCACGGGCAGGAGGAGGGAGGGCGGCCTGGCGGCCGTTCTGCAGCCCTCTCTTCTGGAATGCCCTCGGGATGTGATTGACCTGCGGCGGCTCCCGCACCGTTCCCTTGCTTCCCTCCCGTCTTCTGCGGGGGCCGGTGCTCCCGACTTTGATTCTTTGGGTCCCTGTCGGCCTTTTGAGGACCGGGTTGTAGGGAGTGGACCTGGGGATCGAGTCTCGACCTGTGCCGTTCGCATCCACGTCTAACGTTTTCGGAAATGAGCACTGGCTGCCTCTCTCTTAGGGAGGCTTTGGCGGCACCGTATCGACATCCAGCGCCTCCATTGGGCGTTGTTTCCTACCTGGAGACAGGACATTGAGACCTGTAACCCCAGTAAAGTCTGAGCTTGATAAGGTTGTCCGATAAAATACAGGACGCCAAGTCACATTTGGATTTCAGAGAACGAAATAATTTCCAGTGTCGTTCGCTGTTGATCTGAAGTTCAAATTTTAACGGGGTATCTTCATTCCTATTTCCTAAATGGGGCAACTCCAAAGCATGACTATCAGTGGATGGGGGTGGAGGGCGAAAGACTGAAACAGCCGTAGTAGTCTTTTGGAGTGTTAGAATGGGAAAGGCAGAGAAGTAAGGTCTCTTGAGATTTCACATGTGTATAAATGTACGTGCATATGTATGCATACGTACCTATATGTGTATATGATTTGAATATTTAGTAAGAAGAGCAGAGCAGGTTGGCTTGGGAACTTGGTGTTTGGAATCACCTAGCCTTACTTTGGAATCCTGAAACATTTCCCTAACGAGCTGTATGACCTCGGGCAACTTATTAAGGTTTCTTAATATGGTTCCTCATCCGTACAATGTGAATAATTAACATTCTCCTACAGAGAGAATTAGAATGAGATAGCATATGACTACATTTATTACAGTGCCTGCTGTATACTCCGTAGCTCAAAAACTGGAGGCCATTGTTATGTAAGAATAGATTCTGAGCAGTTTTTTTTTTCTTAATTTTTTTAATGTTTATTTTTGAGAGAGAGAGAGAGTGCACACATGCAAACGGGGGAGGGACAGAGAGAAAGGGAGACAGAGAATCGCAAGCAGGCTCTGCGCTGCCAGCTCGAAGCCCGACACAGGGCTGGAACCCACGAACCGTGAGATCATGACCTGAGCCGCTGACGGACGCTCAACCAACTGAGCCACCCAGGTGCACCCCCCCTTTTTTTTTTTGAGAGAGAGAGAGCAAACGAGCACGTGCACAGCTGGGGGAGGGGCAGAGAGAGAGGGAGAGAGAGAGAATTCCCAGCAGGCTGTTAGTGTGGAGCCTGATGCGGGGCTTGATCCCATGAGCTGTGAGATCGTGACCTGAGCTGAAGCCAAGAGTCAGAAGCTTAACCGCCTAAGCCACCCAGGTGCCCTGATTCTGAGCAGTTTCTAAGTCTCATGGGAGTCTTGATAGCGAAGCATGCCAGCAAGAATTTATGGATGGCTGAAGTGGTCTCCCTAATCCTTGAATTTTCTCTTCTGCTCTTGATTTCTCAATGGGCAAAAGAAAAGTGAGGAAAAGAGATGTCAGAATATTTGAGAGTTAATATCTCTTAACGAGTATTACTGTACATCATGGAAAAAAATGAACAACGTAATAGGGAAAAACAGAATTCAGAAGAAAAAACGTGAGTGTTCGGTAAAAAAATGGAAATATTCTCCACTAACAGTGAAAGAAATGTTAAAAAAAAAAAAAAAGGTAAATAACCTTTTGAATTTGGATTAGTAAAACAAACAAAACAACAAATAACCAATAACAGCCAGTGTGTGCAAAATTGTTACCTTCAGAAATCCAAGGAGACTGTATATTGATGGTCTTTTTGAAATAAGGTAGTGTCTATAAAAATGTTAAATGCACATACCTATTTCTGGCAATCCTACTTCCAGGTCTTTAGTCTTAAGCAGTAATAATGCAAATAAGCTAGATTACGCATAGAAGTATTTTCTTTAGGGCCTATTTTCTAGTAGGTGAAAGTTAGGGGGAAAAACTTAAATGCTCATCACTAGAATAATTTTTAAATGTGGTACATCTGTGTTTTGCTGTTGTTATACTGTTGTTAAAAAGAAAGGTTAGGTTTGTGTGTATTTAATAAGATCCACGATGCATAGCTAAGTGAGAAGTTTGCATAACATATTTCCATTTTGATAAAATGATGCCGTCTGTGTTAGAAGTCTGAAAGGATACACTCCAAACTGTTAGCAGTTGTTACTTCTGTGGACTTCCATTTCCAGTCTATTACTCCAAGGAGTAACAGAGAGATTTACTTTCTCACCTTAAAACAGCTGCACAACAGAACAAAATGTGTGAATCAAAAGTTTTCAGACACTGGATAACAGGCGGTGCAGGAGAGTGATTCTTGAGAGAAGGGAAATAAACAAGGTGAGTCCTGTGAGTGTTTTTTAGCTTACTACCTGGAGAGTTCCCAGGCTGCAGGATAGGGAAGGGGGAAGAGCCCTGTGGTCTCACTGTGGAAACATAGTTTAGAGTTCAGGGCAGCCCAAACTGCTAGAATTTGCCGGACAGAACACCAGAGAGGGAGCTGCCCAGAACACTGGAGTTCTGCAGGGGATCCTGTCAAGCCTTTGTCTGATTTCTAATCTGCATATGCATGTGTGGAAATGACCCCAAGCCTGGGATAGAACCCCTGGAGCTCACTTAGAGCTGGGAATAGTTTTGTGTTCCTATCGGCTGGAATGGAAAGGCCTCCTAATACTGCAGGGCATCGTCTAGAGACCTCAGGTGGTATCGCCTTCATAGGGGTGCCAAATTAGATCTAGACTAAAGGCTGTTGTCGACCCATACTAGCAAAACTAAAAGCGAACTTTAAAACAGGCAACCTCATGGGGCGCCTGGGTGGCTCAGTCGGTTGGGCGTCTGACTTCAGCTCAGGTCATGATCTCGCAGTCTGTGAGTTCGAGCCCCACGTCGAGCTCTGTGCTGACAGCTCAGAGCCTGGAGCCTGTTTCAGATTCTGTGTCTCCCTCTCTCTCTCTGACCCTCCCCCGTTCGTGCTCTGTCTCTGTTTCAAAAATAAGTAAATGTTAAAAAAAAACTAAAAAAATAATAAAACAGGCAACCTCACAGCATCCTAAAACAAAGCCCAACAATATTTAAAGGAATATAACAAAATCTAGCCCCTAATAGCATACAATTCATAACGTCTGGCATTCGACGAAGGAGCGTCTGAACCTAGGATTAACCTAGGTGTTCGTTTTTCTTACCTGAATTGACAGGGGGTGGCATTGTGGGGCATACTTAGCTAACTGGATCATTCCTTGTTTTTTTCTTTTCTTCCCCTCTAGGGCTCAGTTTTCACCCCAAAAGACCTTGGATCCTGACCAGTTTACACAATGGGGTCATCCAGTTATGGGACTATCGGATGTGTACCCTTATTGACAAGTTTGATGAACATGATGGTGAGATGACACTTTCTAGGAGGGAATTAAAGAGATCTAAGTATTTATTGTCTTCTGGAGTAGTGTAAACTTTCTTTAGGATTAAAGAATACGGAAGGGCCGGAACCAAAAATTCCTGAATAAGGATCACTTTAGAGATGAGCAAATACAGCTCTCTAACACGTGTCGCCTGCTTCCTTCGCCAGGTCCAGTACGAGGCATCGACTTCCATAAGCAGCAGCCGCTGTTTGTCTCTGGAGGAGACGACTATAAGATTAAGGTACAGAGGGTCTGTCATGACTGGGAGTAAAGGACAGGCTGTCGGGTGTGGCACGCGTAGAAGGGACTAAAAACAGGACCTCTCATTCATACAGAGCTCAGGCTTTTGATGTTACCAGGAAACGTTTATTGAATACTTACTGTGTACCAGACACTTTTATTTTGGGGGAATTAAAAAAACAAGAAACGATCTCTGTTCTCAAGGAGCTTTTATTCTAACGGAGGAGATACATGTATACTCGAAATAATAGTACATGCAGTTTGGTGAGTGATACAATAGGGAGAGAACCGAAGTGAAATAGAGGACAGTCCAGGTACAAAGACAAAAAGGCATGGCACAGGTGGATACGTTTGAGAAGCTGTAATTAGTTGTGTGTGAATAAGCTCTGGAGAGAAGGTGAGAGAAGGGCCCGAAGATCAGAGGGGCCAGATCATGCAGTACCTGTTTGCAGTGCTCAGAAGTTTGGGTGTCCTCACACAGATAGGAAGGAGCCATTTAAGGGGTTAAAATAGAAGAGTGACATCGGATCCACATTTCTTTTCTTTTTTTTTTTTTTTTAAACTTTACCTGAGCAGTAGTCTAGAGAAAGGACTGGATGAAGCGGGCAAGCCTGGAGGCAGAAGTGCCGGTTAGGAGACTGTCGTATAAGCCCGAGCGGCAGGTGAGCAGGGCCTGGCCTCGGACGGTACACGCAGATGGAGACAAAGAGTTGGATGTGAGAGCTTAGGGAAGGGAGTCTGTGAGTCTGCCGGAGGGGCGGTTAGGGGAGACTAATGAGCTGACTGTATTTGTCTCCGGCCTCTAGCTCGGGTCACTGGGTGTGCGGGGCGCCATCCACTAGGAAAGGGAAAACAGGAGGCGGTGCGGTTCTCTGGAGTGCTGGGGGAGGCCGGTGTCTTAGTGTGTCGAGGCTGCGGTGACAAAACGCCACAGCCTGGGCGGCTTATTAACAACAGAAACTTCTCAGCTTCAGAGGCTGGAAGTCCAGGATTAGGGTGACCGCCCAGTCGGCTTCTGGTGAGGACCTCCTTCTAGGTTGCAGACAGCTGACCTCTCTCTGTGTCTTCGCGTGGTGGAAGGAGACGGGGATCTCTGTGGAGTCTCTTACGAGGACATTACCTTACCGTTTGGGAGGCCTCCACCCTTGTGACCTAAGCGCCCCTCAGAGGCCCCGCCTCGTAATGCCTTTGCCTTGGGCGTTAGGATTTCAGTGTATGAATTTGGGGGAGGACGCAAACATTCAGTCCATAGCAGATGGCTAACGAACACCGTCTTGACACTGATGAGTTTGAAGCACCTCAGGGACGGTCTGCGGAGATGTGTCTGCACCGGGGACATATTTGGGAATTGTCATCACGAGGAAGGGAGCCAAAACAGAGCAGTAGAGGGTGTCACCCCGGGATGATGTGGAACGAGAAGACAGGGTGTCATTTACGATAGAGGAAGTAGAGTTCATATAGGGAAGAATGATTTTAGAGGTTGGAGATGAACCAGAGGGAAGAAGCAGAAGCCTGTTGGATGCCCAGGAAGGAGGGAATTTTGGGTAGGAGGAGAAAGTGGTCAGAAAGAGGTAAGGACCGAGTAACCTTTGGATTGCTTCATTAGGAAGACATTCGTGATCCTAGCGCCTTAATATGAAGGAAGGAAACAGAATAGACGCAATTCTTTGAAGAAGCTTGACTGATAAAGACAAAACTGGAGTGGGAGGCTTTGAACCTTTAAAAAAAATAATCAAAATTTTTCTTTCTTTACTTCCACATGTTGTTTTCATTAAGCGTGTACATCCAGTCAAACCAGGAACTGAATAAAGTCTTTTTCGGAGGCTAGCTTAAGATTATACAGCAGAACTTAGGCATGACAAGTGATGACTGCCTGCAGAGAAAAGAGGCACTGTTTTTTTTTAGGTTTTTAGCACCGCATCCTGAGGGCAGCCAGTGGAAGCTCAACCACCTGATAGACCTCAGAAGCTTCTAGGAATGTCACTTCATTGTAATAATTGTAGTAAAGTATTTGTCGTTTCTTCTGATGGCCATTGACGCTCAAGAATGGTTAACTCAGGTGTTTGTAATTTGCTTAGGAAAGAAAAGACTGAGTGACATGTAAGATAAGAGATTTTTTTCCCCAAATCATTCACATGTTTTAGAAAAGGATTATTTTCCATGTAAATGAAATGTCCTGATAGGCAAATCAGTAGAGACAGAAAGTAGATTAGTGGCTGTCTGAGGTTGGAGGGGTTGGAAGCGAGTGGGGAGTGAGAGCTATGGGTACAGTGTTTGGGGGGTGGGGGTGAGGGAACGCTCTAAAACTGGTGATGGTCGCACAGCTCTGAACGTACTAGAAACCGTCGAATTCTGTACTTTTAGTGGCTAAGTTACATGGGCTTTGAATTATATTTCAATAAAGCTGTTAAAATGAGGGCATTGGTTAGCTGGTGGGTGTGCAGTGTTCTCACAGGAAGCCGTAAGTGGCCAGCTTCTCAAAACCGTACAGGCCTTTATGGATTCACAGTTTTGGAGTTCGGTAGCAGTCTGTGAAGGAGTCAGGACAGTGCAAAGTTGGAAGTGTGGAAGTTGGTGTTTTTATTTTTTTTTAAAGTTTTATCTATTTTGAAAGAGAGAGTGCACGAGTGTGCCAGTGGAGGGGCAGAGAGGGAGAGACAGAGAATCCCAAGCAGGCTCCGCGCTGTCCGTGGAGAACCCAAGGTAGGGCTCAAATTCATGAAACCGCGAGATCGTGACCTGAGCCTAGATCAAGAGTCAGTCGCTTAGCTGACTGAGTCACCCAGGTACCCCTGTAAGTGTGCGAGTTTGTTTTATTAATTAATTAATTTTAGTAAGATTTTGAAAAATGTTTATTTTAGGGAGAAAAATGTTTGTTTATTTTGCATGCACACATATGCGCTTGCATGCAAGTGTGGGAGGTGGAGAGAGAGCGGGAGACAGGATCTGAAGGGGGCTCTGCTGATGGCAGACAGCCTGATGTGGGGCTTGAATTTATGAACCGTGAGATCATGACCTGAGCTGAAGTTGGATGCCCAACTGACTGAGCCCCCCAGGCGCCCCTGGAAGTGTGGACGTTTAATATAAACACTGAACTCTGTAAAAGGCGGAAAAGTTACTTACCAACTGGCATTTTATTATGATCTAATTTTTGTGTGACACTCAAACTGCACTGTGTATGTGTATTTTGTTTATAGGTAATTCACTGGAAAAGCATTCCAGTACTTTCACCTTTGGTGGTGTTTACCTTTTCTCACTTCTGCACATACCTGTTGAGCACCTACTAGTGTTAACCTCTGTGTTAGGTGCTAGGGGGTTAGTGCCGAGCATGATGGACAAGGACCCCACCTTTAGGGAGCTTGCATTCATGTTTGGACAATCATACTTTCAGGTTATCCGAATTTGTTTCAGGAAATGGTATTACCTTTTGTAACTTACAAAAGAGAATTTTAAAAATTTTTAGTAAAGAATAGTAACTAGGTGGCTTGGGGATAGATTATAAAAAAAATATTAGGTGTTAAAAAATTTTTTTTTTTTTTTAAAAGGCAACTCACCTCTTATTTTTGAACTTTTTGGAAGGTTTTCTGGATGGGAGTCTATGCTCACATTTCTGTCTTTCTCAGTTACGTTCCTTGATGCCTGGTACTTTGGTAGTTGGCTCAACTTTGTATCTGAATATCGTGTTTTTCTGCTTAGTTCACCCTAATTGAGCAAGGTAGTATTTTCCATAGTGATGAGTTAAAGTCTGTGTGATAGACAAGTACAGACCGTGAAGGTATGTGTATCATTTGCCAGCGAGGTAGCAGTCTAGGAGGAGGTGATGCTGTATGTTACATTAATGTTTCCTTTAGAGTCATCGTATCTGTCCTGCTTTTTTAATCCTCAGCTAAGATAGTGGGTAACACACTAGGGGGTCAGTATTCAAACTAAGAACACACTTATGCAGTAGAAAGAAGAGTGTCAAGTCAAGCCCTGGACAAACATCTCATCTTGTTGTAAGTAGAGTTGGTTTCTCCCCAGAGAAAGGAAAAACCTTTCCATAATTTCCCCAGCCTTGCCTTTTCCCGTTGCCATGTGTTTAGCTGACCTATGTTTTCATCTTTGATTTTTTTTCCTCCAACCTTAAGCAAGTCTTAAATGAGACTTCCTATCAAGGTTCCTACCTATATAGAAATGCAAAAATATAAGGCAAACTTAGTTGTTGAGAAACCTGAGTCCCTTAGATGGATTTCTCTTTGCAGGTGTGGAATTACAAGCTTCGGCGCTGTCTCTTCACATTGCTTGGGCATTTAGACTACATCCGCACCACGTTTTTTCATCACGTAAGTGGCCATGGGAGCTCTAGTTGTAGAGCATTCTTCAGTTGCCCTGTGGGGATCTTTACTTGCTTCTCAAGAACCCATGACAGCAGAATTAGTGGAGTTTTGGGAGTGACTCTTGTAGAAACTATGTGGCATTGACCTTTCCGCTTTGTTTCTGTCTTCAAAAGGAAGCACTCAGGGTTATATTGAATTGAATTTAATTGGGTTCAGTGGGCTCTATAAGGAAGTCATTGATTCTCTGTAGGGAAAAGTAGAAACTGGATTTTAGGTTTACTGAGCTCTAGTGAATAAAAGTTTGCAGACTGATCCCATGTGAGGTGTTATTAAGTAGGTGTGTCTGGAGGGAGGTCAAGGTTAGATGCCCTTTGGATGAGCTAACAAATGTTTTGAAGCATTAACAATTAGGTGCTTCTATCTTAGGATTTTAGGGTACAGTAGAGGCTTTTCCTTTACCCAGGCTTTATACCTTTTTTTTTTTTTTTTTAATTTTTTTTTTTTAACATTTATTTTTGAGAGAGAGGGAGAAACAGAGCTTGAGTGGGGGAAGAGGCAGAGAGAGAGAGGGAGAATCTGAAGCAGGCTCCAGACTCAGAGCTATCAGCAGCACGGAGCCCGACGCAGGGCTCAAACTCATGAACCGTGAGATCATGACCTGAGCCGAAGTTGGACACTTAACCAACTGAGTCACCCAGGCACCCCCATATTTTCTTTGATCTATCAGGTATCCTAGAAGACAGATACCGAGTTACATATAGATTAGAGACTCCCAGCCTCTTAATCCAGTCCCAACCTGGCTGGATCTTTCTATAATCTTATGCTATTAGATTTAATTTGTACCATTTCTTGACTCTAGTAAACTGAGTCTCTTGAATTAAGTTAGAAAGAATATAATGAAATAAATGAGAATTTCCTGGCTAAGTATACTTTATATCTTCTTATAAAATTCAAAAAGTAAGTTTTAGGGTAGAACAATAAAAATTAGAACTAAAACATTTGAGAATGATTAACCAAAGAGGTAAAAGACCTGTCCTCTAAAAACTGTAAAACACTGATGAAAGAAACTGAAGAAGACACAAAGAAATGGAAAGAAATTCCATGCTCATGGATTGGAAGAACAAATATTGTTAACAGGTCCATACTGCCCAAAGCAGTCTACGGATTGAATGCAATGCCTATCAAAATACCACCAGCGTTTTTCACAGAACTAGAACAGACAATCCTAAAATTTGTCTGGAACCACAAAAGACCCGAATGGCCAAAGCAATCTTGAAAAAGAAAAGCAAAACTGGAGTTATCACAATTTCAGACGTCAGGCTCTATTACAAAGCTGTAGTAATTAAAACATCATGGTACTGGCATAAAAACAGACACAGAGATCAATGGAGGAGAGAGCCCAGGAATAAACCCACAATTAAATGGTCAGTTAATCTTTGACAAAGGAGGAGTGGATATACAGCGGGAAAAAGGCAGTCTCCTCAACAGATGGTGTTGGGAAAATTGTACAGCAACATGCAGAAGAATGAAACTGGACCACTTTCTTTCACCATACACCAAAATAAATTCAAAATGGATGAAAGACCTAAACGTGAGACCTGAAAACATAAAAATCCTTGAAGACGGCACAGGCAATTTCTTTGGCATTGGCCGTAGCAACATTTTTCAAGGTGTGTCTCCTGAGGTGAGGGAAGTAAGAGCAAAGGTAAGCTGTTGGGACTACATCAAGATAAAAAGCTTCTGTACAGCGAAGGAAATAATCAACAAAATTAAAAGGCAACCTATGGCATGGGAGATTGCAAATGACATCTGACAAAAGAGTTAGTGTCCCAGATACAAAGAGTTTATAAAATTCAACACCAGAAAAGCCAAGTAATCCAATTAAAAAATGGGCAGAAAACATGAACAGACATTTCTTCAAAGAAGACATCCAGATGGCCAACAGATGCCTGAAAAGATGCTCAACATCACTCATCATCAGGAAAATGCAAATCAAAACTGCAGTGAGGTATCACCTCATAGCTGTCAGAATGGCTAAAATCAACAAAAGAAACAAGTGTTGGCGAGGGTGTGGAGAAAAGAGAACCCTTGTACACTGTTGGTGGGAGTGAATACTGGTGCAGCCACTGTGGAAAACCATATGGAGGTTCCTCAAAAAGTTAAAAATAGAACTACCCTAGGATCCAGTAATCACACTAGTGGATATTCACCCCCAAAATACAAAAGCTAATAAAAGGGAATATATGCACTCCTGTGTTTGTTGCAACAGTATTTACAGTAGCCAAATTATGGAAGTAACCTAAGTGTCCATTGATAGATGAATGGATAAAGAAGTGTGTGTGTGTGTGTGTGTGTGTGTGTGCGCGCGTGCGTGTGCGCGCGCACACACACGGGAATGTTATTTAGCCATAAAAAGAATGAAATTTTACCATTTGCAATGACCTGGATGGAGCTAGACAGTTTAATACTAAGCAATATAAGTCTGAGAAAGACAAATACTGTATGATCTTACTCATGTGGAATTTAAGAAACAAAACAAATGAGCAAAGGAAAAAAAGTAAGAAACAGACTCTTAACTATAGAGAACAAACTGATGGTTACCAGAGGGGAGCTGAGTGGGGGGAATGTGTGAAATAGGGGGTAGGAATTAAAGAGTACACTTAAAATGATGGGAAAAAAAAATTCTCAGCAACAGTGCACACCTTGCTGTGAGCTTGTGGCTGGGTGTTGTCGATGAGGCCATCCTGCTGGCACTTAATTCTGGGGGACATACTTTAGAGAAATGAAGCCAAGTGCGCTCTCGGTTTGATGCATGACTCTTAATGCACAAAACAAAATAGAGGAAATACATTTTATTAAGGTCATTCTCCAGATTCTTTCATCCTAAATTTTCCTCCAGCACTGCTGGGACTTTGAAGAAATCATGTGCAGTGTAAGACCCTGTGGGGTCATGCTTTTAGGTTTAGAATGGTTGGAGGAGGTGGCCAACGTGAATTGAATGCTTGCTGAGCTGCCAGAACGGTCTTCTGTTACCTTTTCCATGGTTCTCAACCACAGGAGATTTTGTCCCCCAGAGGATGTGGCAGAGTCTGGATGTGGCAGTGTCCAGACGCATTTTTGTTGTTAGCGCTTAGCAAGGAAGGCTGCTGGCATCTAGTGCATAGAATCCAGCTGTGCTGCTAAAAACATCCTTCCATGTGCAGGACGGCAGCCTTCAGAGAATCATTCCACTCAAAAATGTCAATAATAACCCATTTTATGAACGGAAGAAACTAGGGTTCAGTGATGTTAAGTAATTAATAAACATATATGTGATTCATTAAAAAAAAAAAAAATGTTTGAGAATGGTAACCGCTCAATAGGATGATCTGTGAACTAGGGACTGTCATCAGTGCAAGGGACCTGCTGAAGACTTGCCTGGGACAAGTTGCCATCTAGCTGGAAAGTTAGGGAAACTTTATTTTCTTGGCCCAGTAAATATATGTGTGCCTTGTACTTGCTAGGTTCTGTGCTAAGCGCTGAAGATACAACCGTGAATAAGAAATGCTTCCTTTTCTCAATTACAGATTCTAAATAAGCTGCATTGTTTTTAGATGTTATTTTCTGTTTTGGTTCCTAAGATGGGAATTTTTTGAGACTGGATGGTCTGATAAGGAGAAGTCAGACCATAAATCAGTGGTCTAATCCTGGGGTTAAAGGGAGAAGATCATTTCATAGGATCTTAAATTAGGACTAGCCACGTATAAGTAGAAATGCACATATACACACACATACACATGAAAGTGAGTACAGTATATGTTATTTGCCTCTCAGGATCCTTTATGCCTTTGTCTGGCTTCCATTCCGAAATCTCCCAAGTGCAGGCGCCAACGTGGGAAAAGCTGATAGAATGGTGGGGAGGAGGCAGCGAGACGGACAAATCCGAGGCTGTGGTCCCTTTGCTGGTACAGCTGAGACGCCAGGCCATGGAATGTTTCCTCCAAAGAGAGAAGTGATCACAGAACCTGAAAGAACATGTTTGTTTAATGTTGAAACCCTTTGTCTTGGATTATCTTTCAGGAATATCCTTGGATTCTGAGTGCCTCAGATGATCAGACCATCCGAGTGTGGAACTGGCAGTCTAGAACCTGTGTCTGGTAAAGCAGGAGATGGGGCTCAGAGACAGGCTTTGTTCTGCCTGTGTTTACATCATGAACTTCTCTTTAGAACCATCGTCTCCCTTCCCTAGTGGGCTCTTCCTGCTGATTAATTACTGACTGGATTTGTAAGATGCTTTTACATACAAAATGAGGCAATCTTGTTAGTAATGTATGACTCTGGGTCTTCGGTCATTTCTTCCAGGGAAGGGAGGTCATATCATTAGGCTTTTAGAACAAATCTCTTAGCTGGTTTTCAGTTCTGTTCCCTTGAAATGTGAGTCAAGGTCTAGAACTCCATCCTGCTTTGTGTTTGGGTTGTGGGCTTTCCACAAAGATGTAAGGACCATGTAAAAGGATGCCCTTTAAGAGGGTTATGCTCCCCCTCTTATATAGAAACTGATAGTTTATGCTCCCCCTCATATAGAAACTGATAGTTTCTAGTATGAATTACTAAGACTCTGCTTATTTTGACATATGAATGTTTTCAATATGCGAGGGGGGCTGTGCTGTCTCACTTCTCCAGAAATTAGTAACGTTTGAATACTGAAGCATTGGAGGAAAGAAGGGGACGGTTGTTCAAACAGCTGACCTTGCTTGTTGCTACTAGTTCACAGTCGTTGGGATGGCTTGCCGTTGCCTCCAAAGAGAGTACTTGGGTCTGTGAAGAATAGAGAATGATATTTAACGTGTAGGAATCTGTTGAGTCCTGCCTCTAATTTGGTATCGTCTTTCTTTTTCTTCTTGCAGTGTGTTAACAGGGCACAACCATTATGTAATGTGTGCTCAGTTTCACCCCTCAGAAGACCTGGTTGTGTCGGCCAGCCTGGACCAGACTGTGCGTGTTTGGGATATTTCCGGTGAGCTGCCCAAGTTCAGGGGACAGCCTAGCCATGTCTGCCGCAAAACTGCAATTGCTTTGAAATAATGAGGGTGGTTGGCTCAGAACAGGAAAATGTAGAATATTCTTTCTCATGTAATGTCTTTGCAATATCATGTAGTGTCTTTGCTTCTGAGGGTGTTAAATCTGCTTTTGATGGTTCTTTGTGTTAGAGGTATTCCTTAAGAAAAGTGGCTGCTCCAGAAAACGTATTGAACTCAAAGAAAATTTTACTTTTTAATTAGAACTGTTTTTAGTTAAAATCTATGTACAGTTGGGAGTATTTGATTAAGAATCATGCTTTCCAGTAAAACAAAACAAGAAATAAATATGTGGTTGACAAAGACAAATTTGGGGAATAGATTAGTGCGGGGACACAGGACTCTTGGATCCTATGGCCTTGTTTAGAAATAGGACAATCCCTCTATTATATTTCTTCTAGTGTAAGGAGCACGGGGGAGGGTGAGATTTCTTATGTCTAGAACACCTTTTAATGGGCAGACTTCTAGAAATTAAAATAATCAGAAATTAAAACAGATGTGTACATGTTGGCTGATGGGGATAGTTCCTCCTTTCACAGTTTATGTGTCTTGATTTGGGGGTTCAGATTCAAATGTTCAGTGCTGTGTGGAGGAAAGCTGAGAAGTTGCTAAGCAGGGAGTTGAAATGCTGGGGAAGGACTGTAACCTGTGAGGCAGGCATGGGGATGGACAGAAGTGCTTTGTGGACGGATGGAACATGGAAACGGAGCTCTAGATGCTGGGGTCCTCTGCCCAGTAAAATTTACTTACCACTTGCTGAATTGTCTCTTTTTATTCGTTTGTTGCCTTAGGAATTCTTAGAGATCGGGTTCTGTGAAGGGTCAGTGGGGAGATTGCAAGACACCTGTTTGATTCTATAAAAGGAAGGCCCTCAGAGGTCCTTGCCTGGTTCTTTGTGGTGGTAAAGGAGCCACCCTTCTGAATTGTATGGCTGGGGTGGTAACTGTTCTCGGCCCCCTTGTGACAGGGTGGGCCGGGGCAGGAAGCCACTTGCTTTTACAAGCCACCAACGAGTAGCAAGTCAGAGGTTTGGATTTGCGGGAGCAGCATTTGGAACGTTGTAAGAGCAGTTGGTTAAGATTCACGCAGCAAGGGAAGCAGCCGGGGGAGAGGGGGGTCGGTTGCGGAGCAGAGTCTTGGGGTTTTTGTCTTTTGTTTTTGTTTTTGTTTTACTTTCTAGTATGTTTGGCAGAGATCTGAAGAGCTAGAAACTTAATTTCGGTGCCATAAATGATCCCTGTCTCCACCACCCCTTCCCTTCCCAACCGCGGGAAGAGCTTTTGACAGAAACTCCGCGTATGTTACATACTGGCTTTGACCCGGAGATGATAGTCTGAGTCCTGTGTTGTGGTGACTCTCCTGTTAGAATTCCTAGAATTACTGCCGTTTCCAGAGGGTCGGAATTAGAAGGGAATGGGCTCGGGCAGACTGTGTTGGAGATGGGGCGGTTGTGGCCTGTTCCACGAGGGCTTTTGCCATTGCGGCTTTTCGTCAGACTGACGGGGCTTTTTGAAGTACGCCCGGATGTGACCAGCCTTGCCGACAGGAGTTGAAGCACAGGCGCTGTGAGCCCGTGCCCTCTCCTGGCCGCTGGCACCAGGGACCTCGCTTACTCTCTCAGTAACCCGGCTGTGGCTTTTCGTGCTTTTCGCTGCGCGCACATTCCGGTCGCCCTCTCTGTCTCGGGCTGTGGGTGCCTGATGGGGGTGGACGCAGCTCACGCTCTTCCAGCTGCTCGGCTGCGATTCTTAGAATAGCCTTTCCCAGCCGGAGTCCTGTGACGGAATTAAGTGCTACTCAATACTTGGAGCGACTGTTTTCTCAGTTCTTATGAGATGGTACGTAGCTCATGGCACCGTAGGTCATGAAGAAGTTAATTTGTCCTCTGCACAAACTGCTGCTTTGGCCAGTAGGGCTTGATTCTGTCCGTAGAGCACCGGGCTGAGCAGCGCCTCCTACTGCCGCGCTCTGGGAGCGGTGTTGGCGCCGCCCGATGCCGGCGCGGCAGGTGCCTGTGGCCTGGCTCAAGCGATTGGGACAGTTAGGTGGACGGGTTCTCGCTGGTGAGCTGAAGTCCCCGAGGCAAGAAATCCTTTTCTTGACTTCTGTAGGCTGGAGAACATTTTCACGTCAGAATTCAGGGCCTGGAATCAGAGAAGGGAGGGGGAGAGCGTGGACCCCAGCTGGGGCTTACGCTGGCTCGTGACTGTGTGCAGCGCGTGGATGCGCTATAATAATTCTGCAGCGCTGCACGTATTTAGCGTAAGTGACACCGGGAGTTTCGTGCTAACGGGCTGCGCTAACGCCGTCGCTCTCTCCGCCGTTTCTGAGTGTTTTTCTCTCCTCACGGCTCTCTCGACTTCTAGTAACCCCTTAACCAGAGTGAAAGGAAATGCTTTGGTCTCTAACCAAGTGGAGCTCTGAGTTGGACTTTTACAGTTATTCTCTCCTCTTCTGCAAACCAGCATACTCTTTTTAGCAGAGTTATTTTCGCCTGAGTTCAGATGAGTCTGCATACAGGAAGAGGGATTACCTCTCGGATCTGTCAGGGACCAGAGGTGGTAATTCTGAGAGAGGAAAAGTTCGTTCTGAGTCACAGAATGAACACCCTCACAGTTAAAGGACTGCTCAAAATTCTAATTTCTCGGCATGTCTAGCTCTCTGAGTTAGATGAGCAATAAGGAAACAAATTTTAAAGGAAAACCTGTCTCCTTGTTATCTGTCCCATGAGAATCGAGCCCCATGGGGCTTACTTAACCTGAATCTTTTCTGTTAGCCTGGCAAAAATATGTGTTAAAAACAGAGTATATTTATAATCTACGTGTAGGAGGCAGGTTACTTTTTTGGCCTGATCTTCCAAGTAAACTGCCAGTTAAATTATCTCCGTGTGCTTCCACCTTTGCATGTCAAGCCCATGTAATTCAGGCTTAATCTTTGCGATGACGACTAAAAAAAGGACGAATTTGCTGCCAATTCCTGTCCTCATCCCTCTCTTTTTACTACTTCCCCTGGTCCCCATTGGGAAGCATGCGTCAAACTGGTCCAGTCTGAGAGTGGACTCCCTTCCCTCTGGATTTGAGTAGCTGCTGTAGAAATTTTCCATCTGTCGTTCCGTCGTCATGAGTGGCTTGTCGAAGGCTCAACTGTTTCTTCTCTAAGTATCTCTTCACTGCCTGTCACTGTTCATCTGTCTGTTTTTATTGCTCTTCCCCTTTCCTGGATCATGACAGCAAGTGCAGCAAAGCCTTGCGTTCTGTCATAAGCTTTCCTTTTAATGTGTTTGTTGACGCTTATTGGAGGCGAAGTCTCTCGCCGCTGTCTGTCTTTGTGTCTTCCTTTGAATCTGTTTCGTATACCAGACTCATTAGAAGAAGTGGGCAGATCCCATTAAAGAGACCAGCGAAGGAAACGGGAAGAGGCATCCCTTTGACAACGTATTTATGAAGCCGTGGAGAGTGCATTTTTGTGACAGCATCGGCTTTCTTTCTCCCACCTGTTGATGCTTATCTTGGACGGGACGAGATAATTAACACCGTCGGGTCCTTTTAAGCGCCTGCCTCTCCAGTGCTGACGTTTACGTGCTGCTGGAGTAGAAGAGACATACTGTAATTTTAAAACAACAAACAGAACTATAATCATTAAACTTAAATGTTTATATTTTCCTGCAGATGCCACAATTTAGGCTTAAAATGACGTAGGTTTTATTTTCAATGATAGCTTTTATTTTCCCCCAAATTATGGATACTTGTCTTTAATTTTACACGTGCCAGTAGTTCCAATTTCCTCTTTCCTCCACAGATGCTTTAAAAGATAAAATTTTAGTCCCTCTTCTATTTTGTTTATAAACTGGTATAATTATATCTGCTTGCCTGTTTCAAAAGGCCGTTCTCAGGATCAAATTACATAACATGGTAGAGAGTGCTCTGAAAATCACAAAGTGCTTTCAAATGTAAGGTAGTTGCATTGTTAGCATAATTTTGGTTGTGACTGTACCGCAAATAGCTTTTAAAGATAGGTGTAGTTGAGCCATAAATTTGGGTCCTACACAAATAAGACTCTTCTTACTCTGGGAGTTTTTTTCTGTTGTTTTCAAATTATGGGTAGTTCCTCCCGGTGAAACTAGCCTCCCAAAGTTTTAATGGCAAAATACACGTATTCAGATCTGTAACCAGCTTTCTTACGTAAGAGCTTAAAGGGACATGACAGTTACGCTCTAGGTAGAGTTTAAATAAAAATCTGAAACGAAAAAGACATGACAGTTCTGATCATTTTGCTCTCTGCCCAGGAGTCCCACAGAAGAATGAGGACACTTCTTGCATGGTTTGTAGTTTTACGCTCTTCATCCACCAAAGAGCCATTTAGTATTTAGTAGGTCTCGTTTCCATATCGGCTTTGGAACCTCCCCATGAGGTGCCTAACAGCTGCCAGTTTGAGAAGCACTCAAAAGTTTTTGAGATGATGGAAGAAAAGTTGCTATAGTCACAAAGTTGAAAGTGGAAATGGAACGGTCATCATCTGAGGCCACATTTCAAGAACAAAAAAGACTAGAAATTCCAATAGACTGCTCTTGAGGTGAGGCTTGTTGAGGAAGTTCACTGTGTCCGAGGTTTGGGTTGTCGTCCTCTGGGAACACAGCCCAGTAGTGGGTCTGTTAAAAGAATGGTTAGTGAACGTACTTTAACGTTCTGAACGTCTCTAGAAAGAAACACATAGGAGCTCTTGAGTCTCCTCTTTTTTCGATCTCTCTAGATTGCTTTTCCCTTCCTTTTCCTTAACACTAGTCGTATCACTGTCCCTTCCTGTGCCTCTGTGACCGTGCTCTCTTTGGTAACACTGTTCTGTGTCTTTCATCCCACTCCTTGTCCCTTCAAAGGTCTGAGGAAGAAGAACTTGTCCCCTGGCGCAGTGGAGTCCGACGTGAGAGGAATCACCGGGGTTGATCTGTTTGGAACTACGGATGCGGTGGTGAAGCACGTGCTGGAGGTACTTACCTTCACAGCCCGAGGCTGCTCTGGGCTCCTCTCTGGGAAACAGGAAGTGGCCGCTTACTTGTGCGTTCCTTCAACACAGATTTGTGCGGTGCCTGTTAAGTACCGGGCATGGTTCTGAGGCCCTGGAAATAGAATAGTCCGTGAGCCGGGAGACGTGAAGCTTCTGTGCCACCTAAGGGAGGGTCACATCACCTGCTAAACCCGGTGGGGAGAGAGGGAGAAGGCCGGCATAGATGCTGTCACCATCCCGCAGCAGAGCCCATTCTCAGGCCTCTGGTAAAAGTGGGGCCGGTGGGAGGGGAGATGTACTCGTTGAGGACCAGCCAGGTGTAAGTCACTTGTGTGCATGGTGGAAAATAGAAGAGTATTAGAGAAAGAAACTAGATTTTTAAAAATACTCAATTTAATCCTGTCAGCTGTCCGGTGAAATAGATATTATCAACCTCATTTTACAGATGAAAAAAAAAAAATGGAGATTTAGAGAAATTGAGCAGTTTACCAAAATCCAAATGTGTCTAGTAAATGGAAGAACTAGGATTTGAACTTGGGTCGGACTCCAAAACCCAGGGGATTTTAACCACAGCATGAAGTCTCTCAAAGACACTGCCAATTTGAAACTGCCTTTTCTATGATCTTGCCATGGTACAGAATATAACTATATAAATAAAGTGCAAGATACCTTAAAAGCAGCAATCCTTAAACTTTGTGGTCCGAGAACCTCTTTATACTCTTAAAACTTACTGAGGACCCCAAAGAGTGGTTCATGTGGTTTATTATATCTTTGAGTTTTTACCATATTTGAAATTAAAACCAAGAACTTTTTTTTTTTTTTTTTTAATTTTTTAACGTTTATTTATTTTTGAGACAGAGAGAGACAGAGCATGAACAGGGGAGGGTCAGAGAGAGGGAGACACAGAATCTGAAACAGGCTCCAGGCTCTGAGCTGTCAGCACAGAGCCCGACGCGGGGCTCGAACTCACGGACCGCGAGATCATGACCTGAGCCAAAGTCAGACGCTCAACCGCTCAACCGACTGAGCCACCCAGGCACCCCAAGAACTTTTTATCTTCGGGGGGGGGATGGGAGACCCAGTTGGTTGAGTCCAACTCTTGACTTCGGCTCAGGTCATGATCCTAGGGTCGTGGGATCAAGCCCTGTGTCAGGCTCTGCACTGAGTGTGGAGCCTGCTTAAGATTCTCTCTCTCTCTCTCTCTCTCTCTCTCTCTCTGTCTCTGTCTCTAAAATTAAAAAAAAAAAAAAAACCTTTTTTAAAAATTTGTTTTCATTTTTTTAAAACACGAAATATAAAAGCACACATTCCATTAGCTGTGAAAACAGTGATATCACCACATCACCGTAGCCCTCTGGAAAACTCTACTCTCGTGAGAGAGTAAGAGTGAAAAAGGCAAATCATGTCTTAACATTATTATGAAAATAGTTTTGACCTTGCACGTTTCCTAAAAGGATATGGGGACTCAGCTGAGAGTTTCCCAGCCACATTTCCTCAGTAAGTTATAAAATTGGTCTTTGTTCTTCAGATGTTAATAATGAGTTGGGGAAATAATATGTAAGTAGATAAAACAAGGCAGTATATCCCAAATGCAAATGAAGCTGAACTTGGGAGTGGAAAGATCTGGGAGTTGCCATGAGAACTTGGATGTAATATTGGATGGGTTGACACGGTGGCTCTCGTGTTCATACCTTAGAATAGCATCACCCCTCGCGTCTTTTCACAGGAAGAGTAGAAGTCAGAGACGTCTTTTATAACCACCAGCGTGGCCCTTCAGTTTGCTTTGAGTAATAGTTATAAAGGCATTTTAGAAGAACCACTTCTTGTTTTCCGCAGGGTCATGATCGCGGAGTAAACTGGGCTGCCTTCCACCCCACCATGCCCCTTATTGTATCTGGGGCAGATGACCGCCAGGTGAAAATCTGGCGCATGAATGGTGAGTAAACCAGTGACAGTATCACTGTGTCCAAAAAATGGACTGCTGGCCAGCAAGGTGACGTAGCCAGGTCGTCCGGACTTCACGACCCGTTTTCCTACCTTAGATGGTTGTGCTAATCCCAGGAGCACAAAAATTGCCGCATCCTCTATTTTCCTGTTTTTGAGGCATCCTGATTTGGGGGAGTCAGAACACAGTTAAGTGGAAGAATTTATTCTTTCAAAAAATATTTATTGGTTGAGTATCTGCTTTGTACTAGTCACTGTTCAAGGCTCTGAAGATACAGAGGTGACTAAAGCATATGGAATTTGTATATTTATTCAATCACGACAGCTAGTGACGAGTAAAACAGGGTAAGAGGATAAAGAATGATGGAGAAGAGGTGCTATTATTGATAGGAGGGTCAGAATGGAAGAACAAACGCGTAGAGATTCAGAGGCTTAAGTGGAGAAAATTGCCATTTTAGAAGTTGCTGATTTAACGTTTTGAAGTATACCTAGCATTTGGTTAGAGATGCCATAATTTTATTTTATTAATTTTTAAATTTTTTATCTTAGGACACGCGAGTGGGGGAGGGGGCAGAGAGAGAGGGAGAGAGAGCATCTTAAGCAGGTTCCGTGCTCAACGAGAAGCCTGATACTCCATCTCATGACCCTGGGATCATGACCTGACCCAAAATCAAGAGTCAGACCCTCAACCAACTGAGATGCCATCATTTTAAATCCTAAACATGTAGCAGTAGGGAGTTGTGAGAGATCATCTAATTCTTTTTGGTCCTTTAGAGTCAAAGGCGTGGGAGGTTGACACCTGTCGCGGTCATTACAACAACGTGTCTTGTGCCGTCTTCCACCCTCGCCAAGAGCTGATCCTCAGCAATTCTGAGGACAAGAGCATCCGCGTCTGGGATATGTCCAAGAGGTAAGGGGGTTATGATGGTGTTGACCACAGCTGGGGGAAAGGCCCTCCTCTGTCTCGTTCTGTCTCCTGCCACTTAGATTAGACTGCTTCTGTGTGCCTCTTAACCATCTTCAGCATATGGAGAGGTCAGATCCGGTGTTAGGAAAGCTCGAGGCGGCCTGGAGATCAGCCAGCATTTACAGATTGCCCATCAAATACAATCTCCACGTGCATTCTTTTCTCCTCCAAATTTAAGCATGTTCTTCTGTAGCTAGAGACGTAAGAAATACGCAATAAAGGTAGCGTAACGGGAAATCGTGATGAATAAGAAGAAATTGAAATTCAAAATAATAGGACCAGTGAGGTTTTGCTGACTTCCACTCACTGCTCTTGTATGTGATAGGCTGAAGATGTCTCAGAAATTAGTATTTTCTTTTGCTTACCTGTTGCTTTCCTAGGACTGGGGTTCAGACCTTCCGCAGGGACCACGATCGTTTCTGGGTCCTGGCCGCCCACCCCAACCTGAACCTCTTTGCGGCAGGTAAGGGTCATTTCTTCTCTTTTTTCCTCGTTGAAGCTCAGAGTTTGTACGACTTGAGCATGATGCTCTGTTAGCTCTGACTCCGGTGGACACAGAGTAGGATGAGAAGGGGATTTCTCAGAGCCACACGGCCGAAGCCCTTGTCCGTCTGTCCCCCTTACCGTCCTGGAGGACCCTTCGTGTAGTGTTCTGTCTCCACCCGGGTCCGCTGGGCAATAAAGCCCATCCTCTTTGACAAGTCAGGAGGCTCATGGTGGACACTCAGCGTTCTCCGGCTGCGGCGCCCGTGGCTGAGCGGCAGTCACGCGGGTAGCGGATGCGCCCTGAGCGCCGGGCCCCGGTCTGGGTGCTGCTGGTAGAGCGGTGCCCGAGGCCGCGTCCCTGACTCTATGGAATGTTATTTGTGGTGAGGGGAGAGGGACCGTAAGGCAATGAACACGCAGAGGAGGCTTTGAAGAAACATTCAGCCAAAGGAGCGTGGAGGGGGACCGGCGTTCAGGAAAGTGAGGAGGTGGCAGGCCCGGGCGGGCGGGGCCGCGCGAGACTCCGAGTGTGTGTGAGGGGGGGCGCGGGGCTGCGGGGCCCGGGGTCTGAGGGGGGCGGTGAGCGCGCGTGAGACGGCGGAGAGGCCAGCGGGAGCACGGTGAGTAGGGGCCCAGTAGCCCGGGAGGAAGAGCAGGCCCAGCTGTGCTCCGCCTTGCAGGCAAGGCCGGGGTTGGACTGAGGATTTTATTCTGAACGGGCGGGTGGAAGGTCATCGGAAGCGGCTGGGGAGGGAAGCGAATGATCTGATTTACGCGTGGAGAGCCGACAGGTGGACGGTCTCTCTGAGAGATGGATGATGCTAGTAGGGAAAAGGAGAACATTAAAAAAAGAAAAGAAAGGCTTTTTAAACTAGTATCCGCATTCAGCAGAAACCTGTATGTCCTTGGTGTTTGCTAGGGACTGGGATGCTTGGAAATTACCATGATTCCCGTCTTCCAGAGCTCATGGGATAGTGGAGCTGGTGGACTTCATTACAGTGCAGGATGCTAAGTGCGATGCTAGGGGCTTCTTTGTGTTTTGAATCAAAGCATAATCGACGTATGTATAGCCTGTTAGTTCCGGGTTTACGTGGTAGTGATTCGATATTTTTATATATTACCAGGTAATCCCCATGATTAAGTCTAGTTACCGTCTCTCACCACGTGAAGTTACTACGGTATCATGGACTATATTCCTTAAGCTGTGCGTCACATCCTTAGGGACTTACTTATTTTATACCTGGATATTTATACCTCTCAATCCCCCTTACCTATTTTGGTCACTCTCTACCACCTCCAGCCTCTGGTAACTACCAGTTTGTTTTCTGTACCTAGGAGTCTGTTTCTGTTTTGTTGTTGTTGTTGATGTATTCTTTTTTTAGATTTCACATAGAAGTGAAATCTTAACATTAGTCGTTCTGACTCACTTCACTTAGCCTAATTCCTTTAGGTCCATCCATGTCGTTGTAAGTGGCAGGATTTCATTCTCTACGGTCGAGTAATAGGCGCGCGCGCGCGCGCGCACCACATCTTCTTTATCCATTTACCAGCCCTGGGACACTTAGGTTGCTTCCTCCATATCTTGGCTGCTGTAGATAATGTCGCAGTGAACATGGAGAGGCATGTATCTCTCCAAATTGGTGTTCTGTTGTTTTCTTCAGATAGATACTCAGTAATGGAATTGCTGGATCATATGGTAGTTCTATTTTTAATTTTTGAGGAACCTCCATACTGTTTTCCACGGCGGCTGCACCGATTTACATTCCCACCAGCAGCGCGCAAGGGTTCTCTTTTCTCCACATCCTCGCCAGCACCGTTATTTCTTGTCTTTTTAATACTAGCCACTCTGACAGGTATGAGCCGATGTCTCATTGTGGTTTTGATTTGCATTTCCCTGGTGATTAGAGACGTCAAACACCTTTTCATATGCCTGCTGGCCATCTGTAGGTCTTTGGAGAAATGTCTATTCAAGTCCTCTGCCTATTTTCGAATTGGGTTGTTTGTGTGTGGTTTTCTTTCTTTATATTGAGTTGTGTTCTTTTTATATTTTGGACATTAACCCTTTATTGGATATTTGGTTTGCAAATATTTTCTCCCATTCATTCAGCAGGTTGGTTGCTCTTGCATCTTGATGATTTCCATCACTGTGCAGAAGCCTTTTAGTTTGATGTAATCCTGTCTGTTTACTTTCAGTGTGATGGAACTTTGTACAAGGTGTTAGGAGAACACAGAGGAGGGTGTGTGTAAATGTGACAGTGTTAGGTAGAGTATTAGAAAAGGATTCACAGAAATTGATTTGAGGGAAGCTTCTAACAACTGTGGGAATGTAGACAAATAAAGGACACATTTAGGTACCTTTGTTTTTAGCACAAATATAATCCTCATCCTCGTGTATCTCCTGTTTCCAGCTTGCTTTCTTGCCTTCAGCTAATTCTTTCCTCTCTCCTCCCTGTGCCCCAGGCCATGATGGTGGCATGATTGTGTTTAAACTGGAACGGGAAAGGCCAGCCTACGCTGTTCACGGCAATATGCTACATTACGTCAAGGACCGATTCTTACGTCAGTTGGATTTCAACAGCTCCAAAGACGTAGCGGTGATGCAGCTGCGGAGGTAAATCAGACACGTTTCCTCCCGCCGGACCCTCTGATCTGTCACCACGCTGCGATACCCACAAATAGAATTCTGTTCTTTTGATGACATTTTGGGTCTCCTCTCCTGTCGCAGATCGAGTCCCCACTGGGGAAGCTGCTCAGTTTAAACCCCAGGAGCATGGTGGGCAAGGAGGAGGCCATGAAGAGAAGGGCAGCTTCCCTGATTAGAATGCTAGTGAGCCTGTGCACAGGACATCACTACTGCCACAGTCGGCCGGGTTTCTTGCGAACCAGAGAAAGTTTCCTGGTTGAGTGGCCCGACTTGGTGACAGGCCTTTTTGCCTGTGTTTGGCATTTCTGGGACTGCTTTGCTTTCCAGCAAAACGCATACAACTCTAAACTAGAATATACGTCTCTGGAAGCTCTTCACTCTGAAGATGTGATCAGCTCTGGGATGTCTGGCAAAAAAACTGTCCTTTCGGAGGGCCAGCTGCATCAGCATGCTGAAACATTGATGGTGGCAGGCTCTGGCACGAGGCTTTGATAACCACCCTCCAGCATTACTACAATAAAAAGATGGGTTTATGTGAACACTCCAAGGGACGGGACAAATTAGCCAGAGACGGAGCCCATCACGTTGCTCTGTGGTGTCCCCTGCAGTTATGTGTAGGAATTTGTCCCCAAGAAGACCCAGTCCCGCTCACTGCAGCGAGTGCTGACCCTACGTTCCGTTGAAAAATCGGACCTGTACCAGGGTTTGCCTTTTTTAAACTGTTTGTCAAAGCTGAGCTAGGGGTGTCCTAGCCTTGAAAGAAGGAAGAGAGTAGATGGAATGTTTATTTTTATTCCTGATTATGAAAGTGACGAGTTATATGTGTAAAGATTGGGTAAGTAGGAGGTGTGGGAGTCATGCCTTTCTTCCTTCCGTCCTTACTCCCCTTCCTCATTTTCTCTTTTTCCATGTACATCCCTAGTGGTTCCAAGTTCCCGGTGTTCAATATGTCGTACAATCCAGCAGAAAATGCAGTCCTGTTGTGTACGGTATGTGACCCCTGCTGTCCTCCTAGGATCTTCCCGTTTTCCGTAGGTCTCTTTCTCATGCCCTTAGGAAAACCGTAGTGGCCGTTTAGAAGCTCTGTAGTGGTCATTTTGAGAGAGCTAACACAGTAAGCAGCCTCAAACCGGGTCAGCTCCAGTTACCATAAGCATGTTAGGGGTTTGTGAACTTACATCTTCACTAAGGCTGGCAATTTCTACACGTAATGCAGCCTCAAGATGAATGACCCGACTCGAGAACGCTTGTCTTGATTCCTTCACGGGGGCAAAAATAGAAGAGCTGACCTGGAGGAGGGGTGCCTTTCAGTGAAGTTGCCTTCAGGGTCAGCAAGTAGCCCCTGTACTTCTTGCCGTGGAATTTGGGGGAAAGAGAGGAATGACGTTCTAGTTTGAGTGCCCTGTTTGCCAAGTTAAAAGAACGAAAACTTGTCTTTCCCCGTATGACTTCTAGTGTGTCTGATCCCGTTCTTTGTTCAGTATCTAAGAGTCTTAGCATTTTTTCCCCGGGAGTTGTGTTTACTGTCGTCTTTGATTTTTTTTCCCCCTTGAACAAACTTTTAAGCTGATGAGTATACTTAGGTAGAGCACCAGAATACTGGGGATTTAGTTTATTAACGTGTGGAGTCAAGAGCAGTCCTTGCTGCCTTTCAAATAATACCTGCATAAACCTTTGGAGGATACAAAAAATATGAAGTGACGCGAATTCCGAGTTCTTTGGCGACGAGTCTGAGAACTGCTAGCTGTAGACACGTCCCCCTGTCCCTGTGGGTGACAGGTGAGAAAGGGATGGCTACAGATCATCGTGTGACGGCGCGGTTTCCTCTGTCAGAATAAACTGCCATCTTGGGTTCCTGTCACCATCTGATTCCTGTTTCCTCTACAGAGAGCCAGCAACTTGGAGAATAGCACCTATGACCTGTACACCATCCCCAAGGACGCGGATTCCCAGAATCCCGACGGTAGGTGCCCCCTGTGTCTGCCCGGCTTTGCGCACAGCTCTCCTCCGCCGCGCTGTCGCGCCTCTTCAAGTTTTTCACGTTCCCCCCCCCCCCGCCCCAGGCCACGGTCACATCACTCGTGTCTGTTGGCAGGTGCTGCTGACAGTTGCATCAGAGGCGACCATGGTGTGAAATATTCATGTTCCTCCTCCATTTTATTACTCCAGCTAGATATATATATTTTATAATTTGGTTATTAGAAACTCTCCGTTTTCCCTTTCAGCACAGCATGTTATCCTAGTTTATTGTCAGCCGATATGACTTTCACCCTGGTAGTTTCATTTATTTAAGAATGTGGTTCCAATCTTGCAATGTCTCATCCTGGGACTGGGGATTTATGCTCTCCCATCCACATCCAGATCCGATTTGCTTCCTTTGCATGTCAAAGAAATGAGGCTGCTAACAGCCCCACACCCCGCCAGGGATCCCAGGATCCAGCTGAGACCCCTGTCTACCTCGTCCATCACCGCCAGCCCTTGTCGCTGTCCTTCCTGTTAGGATTTGCAGACAGCCTTCCAGAATGGGGGTGTCTCACTTAGGCTCTTTTCAGTCCACTTCCTCCCGTTGCTTTATAGAGGCTTTCTTGGGTCCTCACCTTACTGGCACACTTCTATGATATTTTAGACTCCGTGAGCAGATTGTGAGAAGTAATTTTGCCAGCTCTGGCCCTTTTGCAGGTGCCACTCACCGCGTCATGATTGTTTGCTAATACGGTTCACTCTTTTTTGAAAGCGTGGTCTTGGTGAAAGGACAGGGAACTTGTGTGTCTTTGGTATCCATAACCAGTCTCCCCTATAAGTTAAACAGTTGAGCCATTTGTGATCAAATTGTGATTGTGCCCCTCCCTACCCACCTCCTTGTTCTTTTTCCCCACGCATTCACGATTATTTCTTAGTTTTGCTTTGTTACCACTTAGGTTTTATCTTCTCCATTTTTCAAAGGAGGTAATAATTGCAAAGGTGGAAAGGTGCAGCCCGGTGCTAGGCAGCAGAGAGGAAGAGAAAGACCAAAAGCTTGAATAATGTGGCCCCCCAGCCCCTGGAAAACGGGGGTGTCGGTCATGATTAGAATTGCCTGTCACCACAGGTGCCAGAGGGGCACAAAGCAAGGCGGGCCAGCACGTTTTGTCCACTTCGCCGCCGATGGGCTCGCATATGGGTGTTTCGACGCATCCTTCTGCGCACGACCCTTGAAGTTTCCCCGAGGGTGGAGTGCCCATTCGGAGTCGTAGTCAGCCAGTGAGGTGTTTGGGAACCGAGGAACATTTCGTAACTTTCTTCAGGGTGATGCGAGTGAGTGACATTTATGGAGCAAGGCTTGGTGCTAAATACTGCCCGGCACCGAGCTCATCTGCCTGTCAAGATTCAGTTGGGAGCGCTCTGCCCCACCCTGCTCTACCGGGGGTCTGCATTTGCATGTTAAAAGCAGCAGAGCAGCTGCGTCCTGGGGAGGGGGCTCTGTCTCCACTCCAGCTTGTTGAGATAGGAGGTCCTGGACACTGACGGGCTGCTTGCCGCGCCACAGCTTGGCCAGCGAGGCCCCGCTCGTTAGCTCGATGGAGTGTGCTGTCTCCCAAGATGGGCGGTCCCTGTGCCAGTACCCGGTGTTGGCTGACAGGCAGCCACTTGGCCTGGAGAGAAGAGGCTTGGCAGGGTGCAGGTTGGAGTTTGGAGGGGACTGGTGGGGAAAAGTCACTGACGATAGCCTCGGGTTACAGCTGAATTAGTCAGGAAGCAGCTGAACCGGCAAAGCGGGCGTGGCAGCCAGCAAGACGGGCAGCTCCGTGGCGCCGACCTGCCAGTGGCTCGCCACACGCTTCCCGCCCTTTGGTTTTGTTCTCAGCTCCCGAAGGGAAACGATCCTCAGGCCTGACGGCCGTTTGGGTTGCTCGAAACCGGTTTGCTGTCCTGGATCGGATGCATTCGGTGAGTTAGGGCAGAAAGGGGAAACTGATTTGGGAAGTGTGGGGGCAGTGGTGTATTGCATGAAGAAAGAGCACGTTCTCTTTCTCCTCTCCCCTGGGGAGCTGCGATCATCGTGCAGATACCACAGTCCCCTTGGGAGACAAAGAGCCTTAAAATTGACTCGATTGGCTTGATGGTCACTGTGGATCTGGGTTTGAGAACAAAGGTAAAGTCACTGTTGACAAAACAGAAGCCCAAAAATGTCAAATTTGAAAGCGGTGGTCTGGGTGAGGAGTAATTCCTTTTTTATCCTAACTACCCTCATTGGTACTTGAAGTGGAAGTGATCCTGAGCGAGAGGAACAAAGATCTCAAGAAAATATGTAAGCCCCAGCCCAGAAGTACCGTCCTCGCTCTGATCGATGGAGGAATTCGGGGGTTAGTTGGACTTCTCAGGGTATTTCAGTTGAGGGAAGAAACAGAAGCTGTCAGGGCCTCCAGAGAGGGTCTTGGTTAGGGTGGTCTGCCAAAATGGTGACCGGCCCGGACAGAAAACACCCGAACTTGGTTTATTTTATTTGTTATTATTATTTTTTTTTTTGAAAGAGTAGATTTAACGTTTATTTATCTTGAGAGACAGAGAGAGAGTGCATGCGCGTGCACAAGCAGGGGAGGGGAAGAGAGAAGGAGAAACAGAATCCCAAGCAGGCTCCGTACCTTCAGCGTAGAGCCTGATGCGAGGCTTGAACTCACGAACTGTGAGATCGTGACCTGAGCCGAGATCAAGGGTCAGACGCTTAACCAACTGTGCCACCCAGGCGCCCCCTAACTTGGTTTATTGAAACCAAGGGACAGTTGCTGAGGCGTGTTGTCAGCTGTCATCATCTTATGAGCACACATTTCCGATAACCCCACTTGTGATAATTATTTCAGCTTCTGATCAAGAATCTGAAGAATGAGATCACCAAAAAGGTACAGGTGCCCAACTGCGATGAGATCTTTTATGCTGGCACAGGAAACCTCCTGCTCCGAGATGCAGAATCCATCACGCTCTTTGACGTACAACAGAAGCGGTAACGTGTCAGGTGCCCCTAAGCAGACAGGCATGTAGTGGATGGGAGTGGACGTCTGTAGTGGGAGCTCTTCCCCCAGGAAGTTCGCCTCAGGCTTGACCACTTCTGTGTGTAACTCCGAGACTCTTTCTTGCCACTTTTCCCCTCTGTGATCACTGTCCATCCTGTCCGTACCCACTAGCGTTACAGTGAGGGCCTTATTTATCTGTTTTTGGAGCACTTACCTGAACAAAGAATGCTCTCGGCACTTAGAATCACGGGCACGTAGGGATGAGTGGCATCCTGTGCTTAAAGGAGCTTATGGTCCTCTGGTGAGATCAGACGTACACAAATTCCTGAGGGACAGGGAGTTGATGGCTGGGGTGGGGGGGGGGGGCGGGGGTACGGGGGAGCCTACAGTGTGAGCCGAAGTGTTTCCATCACTCAGCTACAATACAGGGACTGTTTATTTGGTATTATTTTTTATTTTTTTAAATATATATTTTTTAGTGTTTATTTCTGAGTGAGAGAGAGACAGAAGGCGAGCAGGGGAAGGGCAGAGAGAGAGAGAAACACACACACACAATCTGAAGCAGGCAGGCTTCGGGCTCTGAGCGGTCAGCCCAGAGCCTGACAGGGGGCTCGAGCTCACAAGCTATGAGATCGTGACCTGAGCCGAAGTTGGACGCTTGACCGACTGAGCCACCCAGGCGCCCCTAGTTGGTATTATTTTAAGAAATTAGGGTTTAATTTGGTGATGAAAAGGATGTAGGTCGTGACCTGGGACTTTGGAGTCAAGTCCACTCACGTTCGCCTTTCTCTGTCCCAGGACTCTGGCATCTGTGAAGATTTCCAAGGTGAAATACGTTATCTGGTCAGCAGACATGTCCCATGTAGCACTACTGGCCAAGCATGGTGAGTCTCCCTTATTCCCACCCTGACGTAGACACCAGTCCTGCGCTCGCATCCCTGCCAGCCTGCTTCACTCACCCTGTCCAGCAGGGCACTCATGGCCTTTGCCTCTTACAGCCATCGTGGTCTGTAACCGCAAACTGGAGGCTCTGTGTAACATTCACGAGAACATTCGCGTCAAGAGCGGGGCCTGGGATGAGAGCGGGGTGTTTATCTATACCACAAGCAACCACATCAAATATGCCGTCACCACTGGGTAAGTGGATTCTCTGATACACAGAGCGGGCGAAGGTAGCTTCTTAAAATCACTGTCCCGTCTCAAGGGGTGTAACTGAAGTCCTCCTTGAACTTTTCTTCGTGGAAAATCGTTGGCGCATATGTGCTGGGCACAGCTGAACGTTCTTTTTCAAGTCTTTAAAAAATCGTGACCTATGACTCGAATAAAGAAAAACGCGGAGTATATACGTAGAGAATGGCAAATCGTCATATAATGAACGTTCCTGCCACCCAAGTCAGGAAACAGAAGAGGCCTCTTGCCACCATGTGGTTGTTGATCACAACCACCTCCGTTTCCCACCGAAAGATAACATTATTCTGACTTTTATGGTAATTTCGTCCAAGGTTTTCTTTGTAATTTTACCACCCAGTATGTCTTCAAATGATGTTTTAATTTTGCCTGCTTTGAACTGCATGTAAATCATCCCGAGTATGTTATTTGCGTATTTTGCTTATTTTGCTCTTATTTCGCTCCATATTTTGTTTGTAAGATGTACATACCTACGTTACAGCTCTAATTTACTTGTCTTCGTTGTTGTATAATATTCTGTGAACGTACCACAGTTTATCCGCTCTGCTCTACAGGGATATTTGAGTTATTTCTAGGATTTTGCTCCTGTGATAAAGTGTTCTCTGTTTTCTGGTGCATACACACACAACATTTCTCTGGAGTGTCCGGAACCAAATTGCTGGATCGTAGAGTGTGCGTCTCTTCACATTCACTAGGTAACGTGAAACTGCTTTCCAAAGTGGCTGTACTGATTTGCACGGCCATCAGCATCGTATCAAAGCTTCCTCGCTTGTCATCCTGGCCAACGCTTGGCTTTGTCAGACTTCTTTTGTCTTTATGGTGGATCCGTGATGGCATCTCACTGTCATTTAGCTTTGCCACTCTCTGATTCCTAATGAGAGTGAGCAACTTTTCAGTTGACCACCCCTCAGGGTTCCCTTTTCTGTGAATTTTGTTCAGGACTTTTATCTGTTTTTGTTTAATGGGTTATCTATCCTGGTTACTTTAGGAGTTTTTCATATATTTGAGCGTCAGTCCTTTGGGCTACATGTTACAAATCTTAATGCCTCCTTCCATTGTGTAGTTTGTCTTCTGATTCTTTTCATGATATCCTATCCTTTGATGAATAGATGTTGTTATGTTAATATAGTTGAATTTATGACTCTTACCTATTGTGGATATTGGGTTTTGTATCTTATTTGAGAAACCTTTATTGACTCCAAGGCTATAAAGGCGTTCTTTTGTATCCTCTTGTAGAAACTTTTTGTTGTTTTTTTGTCTACCTTGGGCGGGAGGTGGAGAGAGCATGAGTGGGGGACGGGCATATAGAGAAGGAGAGAGAATTCTAAGCAGGCTCAGTGTGGAGCTCCATGCTGAGCCAGGCATGGGGCTTGATCTCACAACCATGAGATCATGACCTAAGCCAAAATCAAGAATTAGACGCTTAACCAACTGAGCCATCCAGATACCAGACACCCCTTTTATATTGTGTTGTAAGAACTTTATACTTTTTTTCGTTTTCTTTTCCCCTTTTTTTTAAAGTTTATTAATTTATTGTGAGAGAGCACGAGAGCACACAAGTAGGGGAGGAACAGAGAGAGAGAGAGAGAGAGAGAGAGAAATTGATTGAGAATCTGAAGCAGGCTCCACACTGTCAGCTCAGAGCCCGAGGTGGGGCTTGAGCTCATGAACCATGAGATCATGACCTGCGCCACCCAGGCACCCCTATACTTTTGTTTTTCATACCTAGGGCTGTGATCTTCCTAAAGTTGATATTTGTGTGTGGTGTGAGGGGCTGTGAGGGGGCTCAGTTTCAGGCTCAGCTGTCCCAACATCATTTGAACAGACCAGCCTTTCCCCCTAGTTCTGCAGTGCCTTCCTTGTCACACGTAAATCATGTTTACAGAAATGCAAGGACCTGTTTTCTGGGGTCTGTGCTTTAGGGGTCTTCCCACATGCTAGAGCAGATTCTCAGATCTTTCCTACTTTTATTTTTCTTTTAAGTTATAGGCTATTTTCTAATTAATTTTGCCTTGAAAGGGCAAGTTTTCAAAACGTTTTTGCCTTAAAGTATAAGTTTTAGAATCAGCTTGTGAAATTCCATGCGAAATAAAACAAACAAAAAGCCCTATTGTGATTTCAGTTGGGATTGCATTGAGGGCGTTTATTGTTTTGGACGTAATTGACATCTTCGCAATATTAAATTTCCTGGTCTGTGAACATGGTGTAGTAACTCTTCATTTATTTAGGTCTTTTGTGGGGCGCCTGGGTGGCTCAGTTGGTTGTGTCAAACTTTTGATTTTGGCTCAGGACTGATTCAAGGGTCGTGAGATCAAGCCCCATATCAGGCTCCACGCTGAGTATGGAGACTACTTGAGAATTTCTCTCCCCCTTTGCCCCTCTTCCGTGCCTTAGCACTCTTCTCCCTCTAAAAAAAAATTATCGGGTCACTGGGGTGGCTTAGTTGGTTAAGCATCCACTTTTTTTTTTTTTTTTTTTTTTAATTTATTTTGAGAGAAAGAGAGCAACACAGAAAGAATCCCAAGCACGCTCCATGCTGCCAGCACAGAGCCCAATGCAGGACTCCAACTCTTAAATTTGGCTCAAATCATGATCTCACGGGTTCGTGAGGTCAAGCCCCGCATCTGGCACCTCACACTGACAGTGTGGAGACTGCTTGGAATTCTCTCTCTCTCCCTCTCTCTCTATCCTTCCTGCACACACTCTCTTTCAAAATAAATAAACTTAAAAAATTTTTTGTTTTAATTTATTTAGGTCTTCTGGAACATCTTTCAGTAAAGTTTTTAGAATTTTCTCCATAGAGATCTTGGATTTCTTTAGTTAGATTATTTTAGGCACTTGGCAGTTTTCAGCGCTATTTGTTGATGGATATGGGGCACCTGGGTGGCTCACTCGGTTGAGCGTCTGACTTCAGCTTAGGTCATGATCTCACACGATTCGCGCGTTCGAGCCCCGTGTCAGGCTCTGTGCTGACAGCTCAGAGCCTGGAACCTGCTTTAGATTCTGTGTCTCCCTCTCTCTCTGCCCCTCCCCTGTTTGTGCTCGCTCGTTCGCTCGCTCTCTCAAAAAATAAACATTAAAAAATTTAATGGAAACTATCCATTTAAAATTTAACCTTCTGGGGCGCCCGGGTGGCTCAGTCGGTTAAGCGGCTGACTTCAGCTCAGGTCATGATCTCGCAGTCCGTGAGTTCGAGCCCCGCATCGGGCTCTGTGCTGACAGCTCAGAGCCTGGAACCTGTTTCAGATTCTGTGTCTCCCTCTCTCTCTGCCCCTCCCTGTTTGTGCTCGCTTGCTTGCTCGCTCTCTCAAAAAATAAACATTAAAAAAATTTAGTGGAAACTATCCATTTAAAAATTTAACTTTCTAAGTTCTGATGATATTTAGAAATATAATTAAGTTTCTAAATTGATTTCAGAGATCTTATTAGACTTTTATTTCTAGTAATTTGCCTTATTTTTGTAAGTAATCATAGCATCTGTGGGTAATTGACCGTTTGTTTCTTCTTTTCCAGTACTTATACTTTCTTGTATTTTCCTTGTCTTGCTGCACTGACCAGGATCTCCAACATAGTGTCAAATACACATGATGAAAGTAGACTTTTTCGTCTTGGTCCCAATTTAAAGGGCAAGCTTTCAGTGTATTGGCATTACCTAAGCTTGCTGTAGATTTCTTTAGAGATAGCTTCTACTTATTAAGGGATGTCTGTCCTGTATCTCAGATAAATACTGAATTTTATTACATAAAATTTTTTTTACTGCGTATACCGAGGTAGTCCTAGGATTTTTCTCCTTTTGTTGATTAGTGTAGTGAATTAAATTGATTTTTTAAAAATACGAGACCAACATTGTATTCTTGATACAGATCTAACTTGGTTATGATGTTTTACCCTTTTCTGATACTGCTAGTTTTAGTTTGCTAATATTTTGTTTTGGGTTTTTGCATCCACGTATATATATAAATGAGATTGGTCTACGACTTCCCTTTTTCTTTCTGTCTTTGCCAGGTTTTGGTATTGAGGTTGTGCAAATTTCATAAAATAAGGAAAATAATATACCTTCTTCTGTTCTCTTAGTGAGTTTGTAATAAGATTGGGTTTAATTCTTCCTGGAATATTGGGTAGAATTTGCCAGTGAAGTCATCCAGTGAAGCCCCCATCCTAGGACTTTCTTTTATAGGAGGATTTTTTGTGACTCAGTTTCAGTTTATCTTGTGTAACAGTTATAGGACTGTCGGGGTTTTCTATTTGTTTTTAGTCAGTTTTGGTAAATTTTACTTTTCTTGGAATTTGCTCATTTAAAAAAGTTTACGCCCACCCTCATCCTGCAGGAGCTCTAAGAATATCCCCTTTTTCATTCCTATTTTGGCCATTTTGTCTTTTCTTCTTAATTAGAGTCACAAAAGGTTTATTTTTTATTTTTATTTTTTTTTTAATATGTAATTTATTGTCACATTGCCTAACATACAGTATATAAAATGTGCTCTTGGTTTTGGGGGTAGGTTCCCACGGTTCATCGCTTACATATAACACTTAGGGCTCATCCCAACAAGGGCCCTCCTCGATGTCCATCCCCCATTTTTCCCTCTCCCACTGCCTCCCCCATCAACCCTCAGTTCGTTCTCTGTATTTAAGAGTCTCTTACGGTTTGCCTCCCTCCCTCTCTGTTTGTAACTATTTTTTTTCCCCTTCCCCTCCCGCATGGTCTTCTGTTAAGTTTCTCAGGTTCCACATATGAGTGAAAACATATGATATCTATCTTTCTCTGCCTGACTTATTTCACTTAGCATAATACCCTCCAGTTCCATCCAAGTTGCTACAAATGGCAGGATTTCATTCTTTCTCATTGCCAAGTAGTATAAACCACATCTTCTTTATGACTCATAAGAGGTTTATGAATTTTATTTAGCTTTTGCCTTTCTTGAACTGCTGTATTTTGTTTCTTTTTTCTATTTCTTAATTTTATGATTGGCTTCTTTTTTCGAAGTATACTCTGGTTTAACTTGTAAAGGAACAAATTTTTGAGTTGCTGGCTTATTTTTATTGTATTTATTAATTTTCCAATGTATTTGTATAGAGCTCATTAGTTTTCAGCGTTTCTTCTAATGCAGTATGTGCACTTAACGCCCTAGATTATACATTTTTAATTTGCGTTCAGTTTAAAATTATTTTTGCCTTTTACCGTTTCTCGTGTGTGTCAGACTTCACGTCTCCCTCTCTTCCACTTCCACCTGTAGCTGCAAGGAGAGACTTCAGCTGCCCCTAGTGGCCCAGTGATTGTACGTCAGAACTTAAGATTTAACTTTCAGGCCTGATTCCTGCAGCCATGTCTGTTAGCTCCCAGAGTAATAGCTTATGAGGAAAGATCAGACCATCGGCCCTATCTTTTCCCGCTTCATGCAGAAGAATAAAAGCAGTAAACGTGGCATTTAGCTCTGCTCTCTTTTGAACCACTTCCTGTCTATACCGCTGTGCAAATGGCACTTGGCAGAAGAGCAGCGAGAAGATCCAAAGTCGTGTCCTAGTCTTGCTCCATGTCCTCCCAGGCTAGATTTTCCCCCTCGCTCGCTGAAGGTTGAATCCGCTAACTCCTGTTTGCAGGGACTACGGGATCATCCGAACTCTGGATTTACCCATCTATGTCACGCGGGTGAAGGGCAACAATGTGTATTGCCTGGATAGGGAGTGTCGTCCTCGGGTGCTCACCATTGATCCCACGGAGTTCAAGTTCAAGCTGGCCCTGATCAACAGAAAATATGATGAGGTACGAAACGAGAGGGCCCCCTAGGGGTGCGAGAGGGCAGCACTGCTTTCTCCCCGAGTCATGTCTCCTTCCTGCCCTGCCGCACCCCACACGTCTAGGTGCTGCACATGGTGAGAAATGCGAAACTAGTTGGCCAGTCTATCATCGCTTACCTCCAGAAGAAGGGCTACCCTGAGGTGGCCTTGCATTTCGTCAAGGACGAGAAAACTCGCTTTAGCCTGGCACTGGAGTGTGGGAACATCGAGGTGAGGGGGACGGGGTCCTGAGCCCCGCGTCGTCACAGAGAACGTGAGAGGGTGCGGGCTGCGGTGTGAGGGCATATTCCGGGCTTGCCTCTTCAGCGGGGAGGATGGAGTCTGAGGTGGTCCGGTCGTCAGATGGAGCTGTCTTCCTGTTGCGGCTTGCCCGTCTCTGCTACTTGCTGCCTCTGCTTCCGCCACAGCAATGCTACCGTCCTCATTGTCCGTTACTCTGAATCCAGTAGCCTCTAGCGTAGGAGCAACACGGCAGGGACTCTGCAAGTTCTCATTTCCTTCACCTTTTACTTGCCGATTGGCTGCTCAGATGAACAGGGCCTTAGGAAGTATTGGGACCTAGATGTACAGGCATTATTTTTAAATGGGGAGGTGGCTTAGGTACATTGACTCTCTGGTTCTGAACTCCCTTATTACTTCTTATCTTTTCTAAAGCCCCCGGAGATCTTTAGACCCAGCAGGTGGAAAATAAGGTAGCTAAGCAAGAATTGACCCTGTGGAGTCAGCAACTGCTAGGAGATGATTTTGTTTGTCAGAGTAAATTTCTGAGGAGGAGGATGTGCGATGGGATTCTTCTCTCCGTGGAGCCAAAGGGATCCTGTTTGGGGATAGGATTTTCAGTAGAATTAGACTGAATGGTAGGCGTGATTGCAAGTGTAGAGAGTCTGCGGGAGATTTATGTAGAGGCGGATACTTCGACCATGGTCCCTGGTTTTGAGTCAAGGTACCCGCCAACCTGTGACCTCTGACCCTGGGGGTTCTTTAGATTGCTCTGGAAGCAGCCAAAGCACTGGATGACAAGAACTGCTGGGAAAAGCTGGGAGAAGTGGCCTTGCTACAGGGGAACCACCAGATTGTGGAAATGTGTTATCAACGCACCAAAAACTTCGACAAACTTTCTTTCTTGTACCTTATCACTGGCAACCTGGAGAAACTTCGCAAGATGATGAAGATTGGTGAGCCCCAGAAGCTAAGGGTGGGGAGTGGGGGCCTTGAGGGAAGGTGAAGGCAGGTAGAGGGGAGGAGAGAGGGAACTTCGGAAAGAAGACCTAACCTGGTGTCTTACTGACTTGATGCAGCTGAGATCCGAAAGGACATGAGTGGCCATTATCAGAATGCACTCTACCTGGGTGACGTGTCTGAGCGGGTGCGGATCCTGAAGAACTGTGGGCAGAGTAAGTAAGCATGCGGGACTCACCAGCTCCTTTGCGGCTTAGAAAGTATTTTCTCTTCGTGGTGAGTTACCCACGTATAGTGGTGAGGTATTTCCCTTTGTTGTGCATTTTTCCAGAAGAGACAGCATGCTCCTACCATGCTCAGAAGGCATGCTTCAGGGCCAAAGGGAGGTACAGCCAGAATATTCAGTCTGTCCAAGCACTCTTAGGAAAACAGTTAATAGTCAGGAGGAACTAGGAGGTTAGGAGGTTTTAAAAGGTCCTGAAGCAGATACTCTAGTAAATATAGTTGGTTAGAGGTTGTTAGAGTTTTTTTTTTTTTTTACTTCAAGTCTGGAGGTTTTACTCATTCACTTAATTTGTTATAGTCGTGTTTTTTCAAGTTTATTTATTTATTTTGAGAGAGAGAGCACGTGCGTGCGTGCGAGTGGGGAAGGGCAGAGAGAGGGGGAGAGATTGAGAATCCCAAGCAGGCTGTGTGCTGTTAGCGTGGAGTCCAGCGTGGGGCTTGAACCCCTGAACTGAGATCAGGACCTGAGCTGAAACCAAGAGTCGGACGTTCAGCTGACTGAGCCACAGCCACCCAGGTGCCCTCTTATTTACTTGTTTATATATTCTCAAAGGGAATTTTCTGAGAACCCACTATGTACCAAGCACAGTGCTAGCATTTGAGATACGCCAGGAGACAAGGAAGATGTGATTTGGATGACGGTGCTAAGGAGTGAAGGGGTCAGACTCCGCATATCTTGCGCGGGTGGAAACAATGTGATCTGTCGAAGGGCTGGATGTGGGATGTGAGGATTGGAGTCAGGGACGATTCCCAGGTTCTTGTCAGCATCGATGCTAGAGCTTAAGGATAAGCGAGTACATCAGTCACTTGCTGCCGTGTGGCAAATTACCCTAGAGTTGAGCAGCTTAGAGCAACAAATGCACGTTACCTCGGTTTACAGCGTGGCTTAGCTGGGTACCTCTGGCTCACTGTGTGTCAGGAGTCTGCATCAGGGTAGGGTGTTGGCCAAGACTGCGGATGTCTCCGGCTCAAGTGGGGAGGATCCCTTCCCACGCTCCCTGCATGGCTGCAGGCAGTCCTCCGGTCCTTGCGGGCTGATGGCTGGGAAATGTCAACCTTCTGCCACACAGGCGTCTCCATAGGGCAGTTTGCGACACGGCAGCTGGCTTCCCTCAGAGCAGGCAATGGCATCCAGGTGGAGGCCCCGCTCTTTGTATCCCAATCTTGGAAGTGGTATTCCGTGGCTTCTGCCACGTCCTGTTTGTTGGAAGCAAGTTAAGTCCGTTCCACGGTTTAGGGGAGGGGATGGTGCACAGGCTTGAATA